>NC_133502.1:78160000-78785000 GCF_049354715.1 Callithrix jacchus
TGTTTTTGGTTATGTTCACATCTGGTCCCTTTTGTCTTACCCAGCACCCGTTCTACTTCAAACCTTCCTAAGACCTAAGTCAAATTCATGTAAATACAACTTTCACATGGGCCTGCTATACCACAGGTTTTCATTTGCCGAAAGTGTTCATCTGGGTTCCAGAAATTTGGCCAAAGTGTGGGTCACTGAACTTACGGTCTGTGTTCATGTGGGTGAAATTATAGTAAGAACATTCCCTCTTCCTGCCCCACTTTCACACATGTTCCAGCCACTCTGAGTGAGCATTTTAGTAAATACATTGATTATAAGGCACTCAGATAAGCTGTTGAAAGTTTATTAATTTTATTCAGCTGTAGTATAACCTTCAGCTACAGGGGAATCTTTGTGTTATGTTGCTTTAACCTCTTGAGACCTTCGTGGGAGCCATACTGTTTAAACGTGACACAGAAACTTGGATAAAGTCCAGAGGAACTTAGCAAAAATAATTAAAGGCATGGAAAATGGGCACTACACAGAAGAAAATGCATGGAGACTGATGATTTGAAAGAGGAATCTGGTGGGGAACAGGTCTTAGAGTTGTAAAGAATATGAACACTTGCTTTGATAGAAAGGGCAGCGTTTTTGAGTTGGTGCTGAGTCTGTGGAAGACCATGACTTTGTAGAAGCACAGAATGGGCCAGGCGGGTGGTTCACGCCTTTAATCCCAGCACTTTAGGAGGCCAAGGCAGGTGGATTGCGACATCAGGAGATCGAGACCATCCTGGCTAATATGGTGAAACCCTGTCTCTACTAAAAATACAAAAATTAACTGGGCATGATGATGCGTGCCTGTAATCCCAGCTGCTAAGGAGACTGAGGCAGGAGAACCTCTTGGATCTGGGAGACAGAGGTTGCAGTGAGCTGAGCTTGCACCACTACACTCCAGCCTGGCGACCATGTTAAAGTTGGGGAAAAAGAGGTCCCAGAAACTGAGTTGTCTGCCTTGGTCACAAAGAGCCAGTCTGAGAAGATGCTAAAGCCCAGGTTTCCTGATCCCTACATGGAAAACTAGGAGTGGCTTCCCTGATGCCATTCCCATTTCCTCTGTGGGAGCCTACTCTTCTCACCTGGTCAGAGCTTGACTGCATGAAAGTCCTGGATTTTTTCCCAGGCTTTGATTATAACGGTACTAATTCATACAGCTAGAATCATTTTAGCATAAAAGGCACTGAGCTAGTGCCTTTTATGCCCAGAGAGACTCTAACTCACCTTGTTCCTGACTGGAAAAGGATATGAGAGAACTTACCATGGAGATGGAATATTCTCTGTCAGGTTTAGGTTGTATATGATCATCAGAAAGTCATTAGGCCAACCACTTTTGGGTATATCCTTGGCTACCTCAGCATTCTCTAACTTTAGGGTTCTTGGCAGCAAGAAATAATCTTTCCCCATCTTGTGTTTAGAGAGGCCATTAGAATGACCTGCAAAATTGTGCTATGGTAGATACAATTTAAACTTAGGCCCCAGCTTTGTCCAGAAGTTGCCTGCACATCTCCAGTTTCTGTTGTTTAACTACTCTGAAAGCTTTACAATAGAGACCATATGAACTGAAATTACTGTAGCATATTATATATCTGTGTAGATACGTGAGAAAAAAACATCATGGTGATTAATTTAAGTGGCCTTTTTCACTTTGGGAGACCTTTGGCTGCATTCATACACCAGCACAGTACTTGTCATTAGGTGGGCACTGCAGCCTTTTTTAGTTAAATGTCCACCAACAGTCACTTTGACTCACTCTCTCCACAAAGTCCAGAGACTTTGGCCAGAATTCAGTGTCAAGAATTCTGACCTTCATGTCATCTTCCTCTGACAAGTTTTTATGGGTCTCTACCCATTTTCTTACTCTCCACTGTGGTGAAATGCCTTTGGGTGCTAGAAGCTGCGTTCTGTGTACCATGATGGTAGAAAATGAGACTTATCTGTACCTAGCCACATTGGTCTCCTGAGTGCTGGCCTTGGGTAAGCGAAAGTTACTTCATAAATTTGGAGAGGAATTATTGTTGCATTCTGCCTGTATTGGGACATGCCAGCATCTTAAGATTTTTCAGTATTCACTGTGAGTCAAGTGAGCCCCTATAGTTAGAATTGGCTGGATGCAGTGGTTCATGCCTATGATTCCAGCACTTTGGGAGGCCAAGGCAGGAGGATCATTTGACACAAGAAGTTTGAGACCACTCTGGGTTACAAAGTGAGACCCCATCTCCAGACTCCATCTCTTTAAAAAAAAAAAAAAAAAGCTAGATGTGGCAAGGCAACACAACTGTAGTCCCAGCTACTCAGGAGACTGAGGTGGGAGGATTGCTTGAGCCCAGGAGTTGGAGGCTACAGTGAGCTATGAGCCTGCCATTGCAGTCCAGCCTGGGCAATAATATAATAATAATATGCTGATGTGGTGGTTCATGCCTATAATCCCAGCACTTTGTAAGTCAAAGGTGGTGGATTACCTGAGGTCAGGAGTTTGAGACCAGCCTGGCCAACATGATAAAACCCCGTCTCTACTAAAACATACAAAATTAGTCAGGCGTGGTGGCATGTACCTGTAATCCCAGCTACTTGGGAGGCTGAGGGAGGAGACTGACTTGAACCCAGGAGATGGAAGTTGCAGTGAGCCAAGATCGCGCCACTACACTTTAGCCTGGGAGACAGAGCTAGACTCCATCTCAAATAAATAAATAAACATGAATAAATAAACAAAGATTAGAGGGGTTTTTCATTTTGTTTGAATAAAAGACATGTTATCAGGTGAAAAAATTGACTACCGTTGGATGTAGCTTTGAGTTTATAAGTTCTCTTGAGGCCTGTGACTCAGGTTCTAGGAATTTTCTTTCAGCTCTGCCTTTGATGGAATAACTGGCAGTGGTCAGATGAAACAGGCTGGGGTCTGATCTTTTTCCTTAAAAGGCTGGCTCAGTTAAATTTGTACTGAAAGTGGGTTGGAAAATATTTTATCAAAAGTGCCTCTGTATTCCTCAGTAACAGCTTTTGATGGGCTGTGTTAAGAACATCTAGATCACCATTCAGTAAAATGGTTTGTGTTCTTTTGAAGAGTTTGAACCTGTAACTTTCATTTGGTTCTTGGTTCTACCTCAGTCCAAGTCTTTTATTCCAGGTAATTTCAGAATTGGATATTTAATTTGTGTGTACTGCTCCTTCCTTTGTGAGTTATGAATTGTCTCTAATTGGAGATTGGTCATATATGGTGATAATTGAAAACACCTAACTGAAGGGAGGAATTATTTGTATTTTGGTAAGAAGTTTTATTGTTTTGAGTCCCCCACAACAAAGTCCCCTGCAACATATTAAAGTCCCGTCTCTACTAAAAAATATGAAATTAACCATGTGTGGCGGCTGGCTAATTATTGAATCCTCCAGAACAAAGTTTATTCTAAAACAAAATTTTACTGCTTTCGCTTATCTTAGATTGAAGCTAGTCTATTGATTCAAACACATCAATAAGTATTTGACCTGTAAATTTTCACTGCTTTACAGAGCCAGTCAAACCAAGAATTGAAATGAGCAGTCTTTGCTTGTGAGCCTGTCTCCTAAAAGTTGTCTACATGCCTCACCTCCACAACAGGAGGAATAAACATGGTTTACCTTAAGTGCATCTATTTATTTTGTGTTGTTCCCAGGCATATTGGTGTTTGTAGTCACATGGAATACCCCTGCCGCTTCAAGAACGCTTCTGCCGCCACCCAGGAGATCATTCCTTATCGGGTCTTTGCCCCCGTGTGCCTCAAGGGTGCCTGCCAAGAGACCCTTCTGCGGCTGATCCCTCCTTGCCTCTCAGCAGCACATTCTGTTCTGGGAACACACCCGTTCTCTCGGCTGGATGTTCTCATCGTCCCTGCCAACTTTCCAAGTCTGGGGATGGCCAGGTATGTTGTTCCACTGTGGCACTTGGGGTACCTAGTTTTGGGAAGACTATGGCTTGCTTTATTCGAGCTCTGTCAGAGCTGTCATTTGACTAGAGTGGAAAGACTATGGCTGCTTATGCTTGGACATCTCATCGCTGCCTTGAGGGACAATTTGAATACAGACTCCCTCATGCATAAACCTTTGAGTGTCATCGGCTCCATTCAGACTGTGTTGAAAAGAAAAGGCTTACATTGTTGCTGGGATTGAGAAGACATAGTGCCCCCAGAGTGGTGAATGTTGGATCACCGCTGATCAGTGGCGGTTAGCTTGAATGATGACAGCATAATGCTAATGAGCCCAAGGTTATAGCATCAGGTTCTGAGCACAGTAACATAACTTGGTTCCAAGGCCACAGCTACTCACCTAATCCTGACCAGCTGTCTTGTCCATTCTCACCATTGGTCACAAGGGCAATGACTTGAGAGCCCCTGTGTCAGATAGACTGTGGATGAATTAGTATAAATTCATCCCTACTGCTAGAAAAACACCTCAAAGCAGATATGTTTACTGTGGGGGCTGGAGGAGAAGTCACTTGCTACTATTTTTTAATATAATAAATGTACTTTTCCTATTGTATCTTGGTTTGGTTCCTTGTATGTGTTTAAGCTAAAATCTATTCATTATTGCCATTGTTCAGTCATTGATGGGTATCTGTGTCCCACTGAGAAAAGATAGGAAATGGATTCAAGATTTTACTTGGTTATGTTTCTATTTGGTGAAAATCTTAATCATTAGCAGGGAATATGCTTGACTAAGGATGGGAAAAATAAGCTCACCAAAACATGTGACTTCAAGTTTTTCCCCATTAGTCAAGGAAATTCCTGCTGCCAGTTAATTCCCATGCTTTTGAGCAGCTGTCATTTGTGGTGTTTTCCCTGAAAACTGCACACATTCTTAGTAAAACCATGAGCAGAAAAGAATTGACCAGAACATTTGCTTTTGATCTTTACTACATACATAGACTTTAAAAAGACTGGCTGGCTCGCCTTAATCCTTGAGGAGGTCTGAGAAAGTCATTTAGACTCATTTTTATCCTATATTTATGAAGGTAATGGGAATACAGAAACTAGGATAATTTTATATATATCTATATATATATATGGTTATGTGTATCATATAATTGTCTTGGATGTCTATACATAGAATTTGTCATAATGGGGGGCTTCTTTTGTCCATTTGAAGAGTCTGCTGAACTTAATTTAAGTAGAGGTATTGGTTAAGAAAGAGTTGTTCATTAAATGTTTCTTATTTGTACACGGGTTTGAGGGGCCATATTTACTTGGGAGTTTTTAGCACTTTATGAGAATTGCAGCTTTTTAGGGCATGTTTGCTAGCAGTTCCAAGTTCTAGCCTGAGGGAACCAAAGGCAGAGTATTTTTCATGCACAGGATTCTGTTTTCTGTAGCTCCTTCCTGACATCCGTCTGCCAAAACCAGAGTGAGTTGACCTGCAGGCCATTCTATAAACCTTCTCTTTTCGAGTTTGCATGCCCAAGCAGGTAGGGCGTCTGCTGCTTTTTGCGACATTTAAACGTGCTTAACTCAGTATTTTTAAAGTAGTAAGCCTAAGTACCATACGGCCTAATGATCCTGGGCACAAATGTTGAAAAATATGATGGTGATAATAACCTAGCAGCAACAAAACTGCTTTTATGCTTAAAAGTAGGAGAACCATACATTCAGAATTTGTGATTTGTTGTAAAATACCATTTTTTTTTTCTTTTTAGACAGTGGAAGTAAAGTCTGCCCAGGTCTAGAGGTTTTCCTGGAGTTATTACCATTTCCTGGATGAGAGCTATAGAAGGGGGATTGTGGTATCTTCCACTGCTAGTTGGGGTAGGGAAGGAGAGCACTCTGTTTTTGCAAGCTCTGACTTCAGTTGATTCCACTTGCTTGGCTTGACCCTGTCAGAATCCCAATACCTTGGGCCACATGCAGCTGAATGGGATTTATGACTCAGCTGGCTACTGGGGCCCTGCTGCTTTATTTATGGTCGAGGCTTTGCTTGGGATTGTATAAAGCAAAGCTGGAACAAAAATGATGGTTTTGTAAGTCAACTTCATACCCTAAACAGGAGTAGAGAAACCTCAAGGCTAGGAGGAGTCATCCAAAAAGACCTCCATTGTCCTCTTAGTTATAATATGCTGAGAGATCAAAGGACTTCTTGGTAAAGTAAATGGCTCTTTCCCGAGTCCATATTTTATAAACATGTATGCAAGATCATAAATTCCATACCTCTGGACTTCTTTAGTGATTAGATCTTAATTGTAATGAATCCTACTTTATACCATTTCAGTATTCTTTTTTGGCAAATGACATTAAACATTCCTACATGAACTAAAATGGGTGAATTATAATTAACCATTTTAAAGAGTTTCTGAGAATTTTGGATAATATTAATAATGATTCCACTATTTTAAATGTTATATTTCATAGTTTTTATGAATAAACTTAAAAGTCTCTTTGATTCTGTTTTTGAGCTTGATTCTGATACTTCAGTGAAGTGGGGGAAAAAACACATTTATAAAACTTGAATGTATGGTAATGATAAATCAGTTGATAAGAAGGTAAATAATACACAGTTAATATTTTAGAATTTTGAATGCTTTTCAAACATATCAGTAACTAGAACATTTATCAACACTTTTTCTTCATGATTTTTGTCACCTTTTAATATAACAGGAGCCATTACTAATTGACCGGCTTCCCTACCCCAGTCCTTTTCTGAATCCCTGTTCCAGAGGAGAGAGGCTTTAGTTCTGTTCTGATTCTGAAAAAAATCACTAGTTTGCCTTTCAGATGCTTTCCTCAGTGGTTGTGTGTGGGCTTTCAGTTTTTGTTGCATTGTGTTTTTGCCTTCCATGAAGAATGAATCTGCCATATCAGGAACCATAAAGCGTACATTTCTTGGCTTGACTACTATGATGTCTATATGAAGAATATGCATGCCTTTAAAATGCGTCTTTGAAATACACACAGTTCTCTTCCTGTTGGTTTAATTAATATTCTAACATTTCCATTGTGTCCTCATCTGTTCTCAGAGTCTTTGCTGGGGATTGACTGGCAAGCCTAATTCTTAGTTTTAAGAAATACATGAAATGAGCTCATCATCACACTTACATTCTTTGTTATAACAGCAGTAATGTTAGTGGAATAATATTCTAGAACCAGGCTTATGACAGTTGCTAAAAAATTAACACCTTAGTCTTACCTCTGTATGTGTGTATAATAAATGCTTTGCTTCACATTTGTCTTTCGGCAGTTCACAATTACATGTCATGGGCATAATTAGCTTGGCAGAACTACCTTGCTGACATCTAAATATGTTCTTTTTTTTTCTTTGTATTTGAATTTCATGAATCTCCTGCAACTTATTTCAGAGTGGTTTTCTGTTAAGAGCCCAGAAGTTTAAAAACCATGTGCTCTATAGCTCTGCTTCATGGCTCAGCTATTCACGTGCAGCTTTACCCTTTGTCCCACTGGGAAAATTGAGAGGAAGAGATGACTACAGTGTGGTCATTGACAGGTGACAGATTCTGTGACCTCTTCCCCACTGGTTCTATACCAGATAGTCTTGATCATTTGCTTATTGTTTATTTATTCTCGCAATAAATATATATCAAGTGTATACTGTGCCAGATAAAACTCAGGATGCAGAGCCTACAAGGGTGAACGAGACTGATGAAGTCTCTGTCCTTATGGAGTGGACGTTCAAGTCAGGGGAGAAAATTAGTATACGTGAAACAAGTAATTAAGATGTATGCTATGAAGAAAATAAAATGAAGTGAGTGTCAGAGTGGGAGAATCTGTAGCATCATTAGGGTGAGAGGGAAAAGCTTCCTTAAAGAGTGACATTTGGGCTGAGACTGAGGAATAAAAAGGAATCAGCTTTGTGACCATCTGATGGAAAAACACTCCAGTCCACAGGCCTCCAGGTGAGAACCAATCTCATGAGTTGGAGGACTAGAATGAAGGCCTGGATGGTGGCAGGTCAGTGAGCTCTTTAGAATGGCTTTCCTTAGTCCCATCATTAGCTTGGGTGCCAGGAACAAAAGAGCCACTAAGAAATGGCAAGATTGAGTCAGGTCCGTCATTCTAGGCAGAGCCTACAAGGGGTTATGGGATAAGATCAAATCTTTTTTTTAAATTTTCTTGGGACCGTTGATGTCCATATCATCTCCTGAATGGCTAATTAGAACCTGATTAGCTTAGCAGCTGCTGTTCTTCAGCAGAATTCTCCATGGCTGAAGCTCTCAGAACACCTGGCACCCAGACTGGCAACTGTCCCTTTGTAAAGAAGGGAGAAGTCTCAGATCACCATGTTCTCTTCCCCTGGTCGCTGTTGATTCTTTGCAAGGTTTTTTGACACCATCAGTCACAGAGAGGGAAGCTGTGTCTATATATTTGCTCATCCTAGTATTAAAGGTTTTTTTTTTTTTTAAAAAAAAAATAGGATTGACAGGGAGCATAGAGAAAATGATCAATTATTTAAAATCTTCAATGTGCTTCACTATAAGGAAAAACTATAAAGCTCCCTATTATACAAGGCTTATTCTTAAAAGATTTGATTGTGCAATAAAAGACTTCTGAATGCTTATACTAGTTCCTGACTATTGCATGCACAATTTTCTTAAGTACCTCAATTTGCAAGTAAATGGTATGCACGTACATGCCCAAGAATGAATGTAACCAGCTTTTTCCTCCTCCCAGGTTAGACTGGGTGTTGTCCTGTTTATTCTTATCTCCCAGCCAATGTGTAATAGAATAAGCAAAACATAACATGCTGGTACAAAGGGCCTGTTGTTTTCGGCTTTCTAATTGTGCTCTTTTCTGCTGGGGAAGGAGGCAGTCATAAATTTCTGTCATTATCTTAAGTAGCAAGGTTTCACAGCTTTGAAACTTTTTCTTTGCTTATTCTTTGTTGGCTTTACTTGAATTTTTGATCCCCCAAACCAAAACTACCATACTTTTAAACAATGCCTCTTTGGATTTCAGGGGATGTTACCCCGATTTCAAAGCAAGATGTAGCCGTAGTAATTCTTTGCCTCAGGAATCAGATTTTGAGCCTTAAATTAGTATGACTTTCAGTTCACCATGGCTGCCAACTTCTCTACTTTCTCTGACGTGCTGCATATTTTTGTTTTGTGTGTGGGTTTTGTTTCTTGTTGTCATTTCTTTCTCAGATTTTAATACATTCTCAATTTTCTTTATGCATGGATTATTTTTAAAAGGATCTTGAATGGGCATTTCTTTCCCTTGTTTTGCAGTGTAACTCTTCTCTGCCTTTTTGAACAGGTGGGTGTGAATGATAGAAAGCAGC
Source organism: Callithrix jacchus (assembly GCF_049354715.1). Taxonomy (NCBI): domain Eukaryota; kingdom Metazoa; phylum Chordata; class Mammalia; order Primates; family Cebidae; genus Callithrix; species Callithrix jacchus. The sequence continues at coordinate 78,169,280 of NC_133502.1, forward strand.
TCATACCATCCTTTTATTCAGTAAAATTTTAATCCCTTGTTTACTGGCAACCCTGCCGTTGCTGTAGAGATGAACAAACAGAATGAGCTGTGAGCTGTGAGGCACATACAAGGTGTTTTATGATGGTGTGTGCGTCCCCTTTGTTGCTTTCTTTGTGTTCACTTCTTCCATTTTTTCTTTTACTTCTATTTTCCTTCTTGAGGAAATCATTTGACTTTATTTGCATCCTATGTTATAGGGAGAGGCTTTCCCCTTCTAATGTGTTCTGGTTCTTTCTTTCATTTTTGTATTCATGAAATAGTAACTGGTATTCATAAAGTGTTGTTCTTGGACTCTGAAAGCCCTTGGCTGGGATAATTTTGTTGGTCTTGACGATACTGGTTTGTACTAAGCAAGGTAGGTAGTGAGAATGCATGTGTATGTTCCATTTTTTACAGAGCAGGTGTAAGAGGATATATAATGTCCCAGAGTCACTTAGAAGCAGGAAGTCAGGGAGACAAGTAAAATGGCCTCATCTTGGGATGGCTCTGGGAGTCTGGCGGTCCAGACTTAGGCAAAATTGATCTTAACTGTTTCTAAGGCAATGCATGCTTGCTTCAGGGTCTCCCCCACCGAAACCATACTGTCACTGTGATTGAAGATAACATTGAAGATCAGCATTCACTGTGGGCTGGCTTTGAGACAGCCATAGAATCTGGATACCAGGCAAATTTCTGTATCACATGAGTTCTTGGGGGCCAGGCTCTCTCTCTTCTGTTGGAGCAACAGGCAGAGTGAACTTACAGCTTTTGGGTTAGCTAGAATCTTCTTTCTGCTGTCAAACAGCTGTGTTGCTTGTCAGATCGAGAATAGCATCTTATCATCATTATGCCATGCTTCTTCACCCTCTGAAAGATTATGCTTAAGTGTTTGGTTTTCTTTGAACTGTTCTCCCCATACATAGATTGATAGTCCTACCTTCAGAGAACACTGCTGGGGCCATCCCTCAAGAGAAATTGTCAGGCCTCTGAAAGGCCTTCCTGAAGCAATCATTCCTCTCCCTGCCTTTGTAATCATCTCTCTATTGATGTCATCCCAGGTTCCTAATCTCTTCCAGTCCTTGTGCCTGAGACAGCCAGTCAGCACCACCTTGCCATTTTTTCCATTGCAAAGAAAGGCTTTTTCCCACCTTCCCACTTATGTCTCTACAGAAGCATCATTACTGAATAGAACGTACTCCCTGAGTGAAAAAGACCAATGGAGTTCAGTGCACAAAGTTGCCTAACTTGGGATATTTCCAATCTTACAAGCTCTTTCTCCTTAGACCACTACACAGAGTGAACAAATACTACCAGCTTCTGTACTGCTAATGTATGCATGTGGGCATGGCGCTGTTAAGTATTTCTTTTAAGGATAGACTTCTTTTAGGGAAAACACCAACTCTGGAAAGTCCCCAGGCAATGTACAATGTCTGAACACGCTCTGCTGGAGGGAATATTGCCAAGATACAGCGGGAGCCCACCTCTGTGCCACAGAGCCCTGTTTGCATTATGCGGGTGAGAAATTGCCTTGTCTCTACATTTCAGCCTTAATCATAATTGGAAGAGTGTCTCTGCCACCTTTTCTTTAAGGGAAGTGTTAACTTGATTATATTGAAAGGCCACAGATGGGAGGGGGATGCACCCTTCAAAGATGAATTACTTTTTTAAAAAATTGAATACCAAGTGGGGGTTGAGATATATTGCACAAATCTGCCCTGATTTAACCCCAGAGTGGAGCTCATAGTAGTACGTGTTATACTTCTTGGTTAACTAACCATGCTATTTATAGAGGTGACTCCTCAGAAAGTCTAGACATTGTTCCCAGAAGACAGAATGCCAAATCTGCAGTCATTGAACAAACCAAATCTGCTCTTGCCTTCCCAGCTAGCTTGCTAAGAATAGTCACCTCCCCGCTTCTCACCATAAAATGGAAATCTTGGAACTTCATTCCAGAAAAGTGTGAATGAGTTGGACTCCGCAGCCAAGACTTAGGGTAGGCAAGAAGGAGGAGGTGTTCCTCTGAGTGTGATACAACCCACCTTTGGCCTGTGCTCCTGGGAGCCCACCTTGCTAAGTTGTTGGAAACTGTGGTTGGCAGATCCTAGTTTCTGAGTGGGTCTCCTCTAAGAGGACATCCGGAGGACCTAAGGATGGTGCTTTCCTTTGGAAATGAGCCGGCTGCAGTTTTGCCAAGGTGTGCAATCTTGGAACATTCTACTGAAAGCTGGCAGTTGGCAAGGGGTAGATGAGCAAAGCAAAAAACTCACTTGATAAACATGTATCAATGGACAGGTGTGATGAATGTTGATGATGCTGTGGCCACAAGGAAGTATGAGACCTTTAGCCTAAATCTAAATTGGGAGTTTCTAAAGTTGGTTTCAAGGAAGACTAGTTTTGTGGAATGTTAATAATGTGGGAAAGGGAACTGTGTGTTAATTAGTTTAGGAAATAAATGGATTAAACAAACTTAAAAGGGATTCCTTGCTGGAGGGCTTCTAAGAAAGACTTTAATATCCTTATAATCCTGATTTAATATCCTGGTATGTCTGTGCATCTTGAAGACAGAGACAGGATTTGCAGTATTCCCCCAACTGTTGGGCTCAGGGAGCCTTTTTAAAAAATTAATTTATTTATTGTACTTTAAGTTCTGGGGTTCATGTGTAGAACATGTAGGTTTGTTACATAGGTATACACGTGCCTTGGTGGTTTGCTGCATCCATCCCCCCATTATCTGTATTAGGTATTTCTCCTAATGTTATCCCTCCCCAAACCCCCCACCCTCTGCTATCCCTCCCCTGGCCCCTAACCCCAATAGGCCCCTGTCTGTGATGTTCCCCTCCCTGTGTCCATGTGTTCTCATTGTTTAACACCCACTTATGAGTGAGAACATGTGGTATTTGCTTTTCTGTTCCTGTGTCAGTTTGCTGAGAATGATGGTTTCCAGGTTCATCCATTTCCCTGCAAAGGACATGAACTCATCCTTTTTTATGGCTGCATGGTATTCCATGGTGTATATGTGTCACATTGTCCTTATCCAGTCTAACTTTGATGGGCATTTGGATTGGTTTCAAGTCTTTGCTGTTGTAAGCAGTGCCGCAATAAACGTATGTGTACCTGTGTCTCTATAATAGAATGTTTAATAATCCTTTGGGTATATACCCAGTAATAGGATTGCTGGGTCAAATGGTATTTTTATTTCTAGATCCTTGAGGAATGTCCACACTGTCTTCCACAGTGGCTGAACTAATTTACACTCCCACCAACCATGTAAAAGTGTTCCTGTGTCTCTACATCCTCTCCAGCATCTGTTGTCTCCTGATTTTTTAACAATTGTCATTCTAACTGGTGTGAGATGGTATCTCAATGTGGTTTTGATTTGAGTTTTTCTCATGTTTGTTGGCTGCATAAATGTCTTCTTTTGAAAAGTGCCTGTTCATATCCTTCGAACACTTTTTGATGGGGTTGTTTTATTCTTGTAAATTTGTTTAAGTTCTTTGTAGATTCTGATTATTAGCCCTTTGTCAGATGGGTAGATTGTGAAACTTTTTTCCAATACTTTTGGTTGCTTGTTCACTCTAATGATAGTTTCTTTTGTTGTGCAGAGCTCTTGTTTAATTAGATCCCATTTGTCTATTTTGAGCCTTTTTTTTTTTTGAGATGGAGTCTCACACAGTGGTGTGATCTAGGCTCACCCACAACCTCCTCCTCCCAGGTTCAAGCAATTCTCCTGCCTCAACCTTCTGAGTAGCTGGTATTACAGGCACCTGCCACCACGACCAGCTAATTTTTCATATTTTTAGTAGAGACAAGGTTTCACCGTGTTGGCCAGGCTGATTTCAAACTCCTGACCTCAAGTGATTCGCCTGCCTTGGTCCCACAAAGTGCTGGGATTACAGGTGTGAGCCGCCGCTCCCGGCTTTTAATCAAGTTTTTTATTTGAACAGGGATGGGGGTGATTCAGTTTCGTTCAGCAATTTAAAACACATGTATATTTTCTTTTTAATGTAAGAGCTAGTAGATCATGAGGCTTGGATTTTCTTAGATTCCATGGGCACCTAGGCAGTAGTAGGTGTTTAAATTTTAGGCCCCCAAGCAAAAGTTTCAGAAGGGGGTCTCTTTTACCCTTGGTTTTTGTTTTTGTTTTTGAGATGGAGTCTTGCATTGTCGCCAAGGCTGTAGTACAGTGGCGTGATCTTGGCTCACTGCAATCTCCACCTCCTGGCTTCAAGCAATTCTCCTGCCTCAGCCTCCTGAGTAGCTGGTACTACAGGTGTGTGCCACCACGCCCAGCTAATGTTTTTGTATTTTTAATAGAGACGACATTTCACCATGGTGGCCAAGATAGTCTAGATCTCCTGACCTCGTGATCTGCCCACCTCGGCCTCCCAAAGTGCTGGGATTACTGGTGGGAGCCACCTCGCCTGGCCCTTTTACCCTTGTTAATTGCAAAATAAACATCTCAAGAGCAGGAGCCCCTTCTTTTGATAACTCCCTCTGTTTTGTGCACCATCAGTGAAAAGCAGCATTTTTCTTTTTCTTTTCTTTTTTTTTAATACTCCATCAGGAGTGGGTTCCATCACTGAAAGTCTTCTTCCTTTAGCCCAGCAATTTACCACTCAGAGACCTCCTCCTTTTTGACCCCTCAGAGTCAGTGGCTAACTTGCCTCCCCACCCCCATCACGTCTTTAGCTTCCAGATATCTCCATTTGCAAGCTAATAAGTTGCACATACGTATGTTTGAACAGTTGTCAGGCTTGTCTGCTGCTCAAACTGTGCTTTAGTTTAAAACAACAACAGAGAACTCGGGGGGGGGGGGGGGGAATGGATGAAGACATTTTAGTTGTGCCTACAGATGGTGTTGTTTTGACCTTGACAGTCAGTTTTAAATGACTTGTCAAGTACCAATGTATGCTTCTGGGCACACCCACCTGGAAGATATTATGTCCCCTAGGCTTTATGTGCCCCAGCAGGCAGGCATGAGGTCCCTGGATTTTGTTTTCATTGATGGAAGGTTAATGCATGCATGGCAGAACTTTACTGAGAGGGGCCCAGCTACAAACCCTGTTTTCATTTAATTCTGATTTCTCTTCTCTCTTGGACTTCCCCTCCCTGCCCCCAGACCTTTTCCCTCTGGGCTGTCTCCACTCCCCATCAGTCCTCCCTTCTTTACCACAGCTGCCCCCCACCACCATTTGGGCCTCAAACCATTTATCCAGTCTTTGAAACCTCCTTTCGGAACTTTAAGCAATCAAGAGATTATGAGTCCCAGAGCTTAGCAGGGTGCACTGCCTGGTAGGGGGCTCGGTCCCAGTCTCCAGGCCACTGCACAAAATTGCACCCAGAAAGCCTGCCCTGGCTCCTGTGCCTGTCCCTGTAACCACTTCAGGTGCAGCCCCCAGAGGTGGCATCTCCTCAGCTTAAGTGTTGTCTGGGGAGAACTCCTTAGAAAGGTTATTCTAACCTTTCTGATGGTCCAGGTTCTTCTGTCTCAATTTTATCTGTTTAAGCTTGGTGTGTCTCCCATACCCTCAAAGGCCACACCTGCTTGTGCTGGGAATTTGGGATGAGAAGAATGAATGGACAATGAAAGAAACCTATTGGATTCAGCCTCCTGCCTACCAGCATTTAGATAGTTTCAAGTTATTTGAGGGTACAGTTGATGGTCTTTTATCCAGGGAACGCTGCTTCCTTGGCTTCTGTGTCTAAGGCTCCTGCATGTTGAAGGAGACCTGTGCTATGTTCCTAATGGCAGAGATGAGGGAAAGGTGCTTGTTGTCAGGACCACATGCACATCTACTCATTCTGTAACACTTCCTTAAACTTGGGAAGAAGTAGGCTCAGAGCCAGATATTTACTTCTCTAATGGGGAACACCACCAGCAATGTGCTCCACTGTTTGGTGGGCTCATGGAGACGTATGAAGAAGAGGGTCCGTGCTTGGCCCCTTAGATAGCTTGCTGAGATCTGACTTAGAATCTAAGAGGAAGACCAGTCAGTGCTTGCCAACCTGTCCTCCCCAGAATTTGGGAGTCTTCCCAAGACCATGGAAGTGCATCACACTGTTTCACTCCAAGGGACTCAAACTGCTTCCTCTTTATATCCCCCTTCCTGAGGGCACCTCTGTAAGGGAATCTTATTACTTATCTTTGGCACAAGTCCTGCCCTGGGATTTCCCAGTTAGAATGCCGAATAGAGGAGGCTGAGAAATAGGTGGTTTGAGAGTGGCTAGACCATGTTTCCTACCACTGGGAGGAGCCTGGTCTCAGAGAATGTAGGAGAAGCAGAATAAGGGAGAGAAATTGTATTCACTCTGTGACTCTGCCCTTCCTATGGGTCTCTGAACCTTCAAATAAGGCCTTTATTTGGTCAAAGCTAGTTGATTTTGTTGTTTATACCCACAGCCCTGAATAATTTGCAAAGGGACACTTCCCTTTTGCTTTTACAAGCAAAAGCATAAGTTAGACTTTAGGATTGGGAAGGGAAGTCAGTGCTGTGGACTTAAAAGGAAGAAGCTGAAGCACCAAATAGAATTTAAAGAGTTTTACTGAGCCAAAGAGAGGATGGCTGCCTGGAAGACGCAGACCCAAGGAACCTTGGATGTGAGCTCTGTCCTGCCTTTGTTACAAGCAGGCTTTTAAAGGCAAAAAATCGGGGACAGCCGGCTGTGGTGGCTCAGGCCTATAATCCTGGCACTTTGGGAGGCCAAGGCAGGTGGATCAGAAGGTCAGGAGTTCGAGACCAGCCTGGCCAACATGGTGAAACCTCGTCTCTACTAAAAATACAAAAATTAGTCAGGTGTGGTGGTGGGTGCCTGTAATCCCAGCTACTCAGAAGGCTGAGGCATGAGAATCACTTGAAACCGGAAGGCAGGGGTTGCAGTGAGCTGAAATTGTGTCACTGCATTCCTGCCTGTGTGAAAGAGTGCAACTTTGTCTCAAAAAAAAAAAAAAAAGTGAGGAGTAGGACAAGCAGTGGGCTATACAGAGTGGTCTGTTAGGAATTCTCATGGGTTTTAGAAATAACACTGATTAGTGATTGGCTATACATTGTTAAGCTACAGAGTATGGGTTATAGAGTCTGCTGTGACATTATTAGGTTAATTTATAGCTACTTCTGGCAGTAGCAAGCAATTAAAAGAGTTGAGTGCATACCTCAAAATGGTGAGTAGAATATGATTGCTGCCTCATTTTAATGACTCTCTGGGCCTGATAATTTAACAGAACTTACATTCTTCAGATTAAAGATCTTGGTCGTGTTGTGTAAACCTGACGATGTTTGCATTGATGAAGGTCCTCTTCTGGCCTTCAGATTCTTTAATGATGATACCACCTGACTTTATAGCTTTCGGGGTGTCCTCAGATATATATATCCTCTCACAAACTAGCTCCAGGTCCTTGTACAGCCCTGCTGTCATAGGCTCCCTGCAGCTTCCTTCCAGACCAGCCCTGTCCTCCCGCTTACCAGCCTGTGCTGAGACTTGGAGTCCTTGCTACTCAAAGAGGCCTCTCTGCTCTGTGATTTTCCACCCAGCAGGCAGGGCAAGCTGTGCTTTCTGATCCCCTGAGTAGCTTTCTCATGCAGGGTGATGAGTCCCAGCAGGTGCTGACAGCGGATCAGGGCCTGGGCTTCTTTAGCTCTTGGCCTCTGAGGCACAGGCAGGGTGAATGAATCCAAATGGTGGGTTGTTGGCTTGAGCTAAGCAAGGGCAAGCTGCAGAGAACGAAATACATTTCATATTCTGTTCCCCATAGGGTGCAGTGTGAGATTGGAGCTGGAGGGACTTCCACCCCGGCTTTGTCCAGGCTCTTGACACCGATGCAAGAAGGAATTCAGGGACGAGTTGGAAGATAAATTACACACTCAAGAAAAGGGTGTGAGGGTGTACTAAAGAGAGAGAGTCATGTGCATGGGGGTTTGGGGTTTCTGTATTTATGGTTTTTTTTAAGCAAGGGGCGGAATATCCATGTTGAGCAGTGGGATTATTGAATTATGTAGCAAGGTAGTCTGTTGGTAAATCAAACTTGCAGTTTAATCCTGAATTGTTAATATAAGAACGAGTGTGGTTTATTACCACACAGACCTCCCCAAGTGGTTCCTGCTCTGGCCCTATTGGGGCCTCATATGATGGCTTAGTAATGAGCCCACATCCTGCAAAATCTTGCCATTCTCAGAAAAGATCTGACTTAATTATTTGTGGAGGTCACACCTTTTAGACAGCCTCCTTTCACTCAATGGAGAAAGTCTGGTTTTCTGGGCTTAGGATGTACCCCAGCTATTTAACTTTTGGTTTTAGAAATCTCAGCCTTGGGATCGAGAGACCTGATACCCTCTTTTCCCCAGGAGGTTAGGATTTGAATGGCATTCTTCTCTGAGTCCTCTTTAGTGGGACTGCATGCAAGGATGTCATCCACATATTGGAGAATGGCTCTCCATTTCTGGATCTAGCTCCCTTTATTCTTGTGCCAAGGCATTTCTGAACAAGTGAGGGCCGTCCCTAGAGCCCTGAGGTAGTACTGTCCAAGTGTGCTGCTGGGTAATATTAGTTCCAGGATTAGTCCTCTCAAAAGCAAATAGATACTGAGAGTCAGAATGCAAAGGGATATAAAAGAAAGTATCCTTAAGATCTAATACCATGAACCATTGGTCTCTTGGTATTTGAGTAAGTATGGCATAAGGATTTGGCACTATCAGGTGTAAAGGAATTACAGCCTCATTAATGGCTCTCAAGTCTTGAACTAGACGATGTGCTCTGATTAGTTTTTGGATAGGGAGGACCAGGAGTGTTTATTACAAGGAGACTAACATGGAATCTGGAAGCCACGTTTTAAAAAACATTCAATTAGAGGTTGGAGTCCTTGCCTGGCTTCTGGTTTGTGAGGATATTGATGCTTGTGTGGGAAATTATTTTTGTCTTTTAAAGAGATGATCACTGGTTCAGCATCAATTGCTTTGCCAGGGCTTTCTTGGTCCCATACTTGTGGGTCTGAGACCTTATTTTGGGAGGGATCTCCTGTTATTCTGAGGCTGGCATAGAAAACAACACTGCCAAAAAGGAACCCCCCGCCCCCGCCCTGGGCCTGATAAATGCAAAGTGACCTCAAGGGTGGCTAGGAAGTCCCATCCTAATGAAAGACACTCTGGCATAACTAGAAAGTCATTGTTGCATGAACTTTGTTTTTCCAAAGGAAAAAAAAAAAAAGAAAGAAACTCATGAGTTACCATATAGTTTCCTAGCCTGCAGTTCAGGGGCACTGTAAAGTGTTTTGATTTTGGGGTGCCATTGACACCCATGACAGTGCAGCTTTTGGAGGATAAGGGCCCACAGTGGCCATTTAGGACAGAGTAACTTGCCCTTGTATCAATTAAGAGATTGATATTCTTAGTTGCCATGTCAAGAGTCACCCAAGGGTCCTCAGTTATGATTACCGGGCCTTTTATGGGAGACTCCAAGAACCTCAGGCCCCTTCAGGCCTCAGTTATGGCCGTTATGGATTGGATGTCCTGTTTTATTGGAGCTGAGGGCAATCCCTTTTCCAGTGGCCCTCCTGCTTGCAGTGAGGACAGGGTCTGGGTGGGCTCCCCTGGCTGGGACAGTTCTTACTTCACACTTGAAGGAGCAACTATTGCCTGCAGGTTTGCTGTTAGGCCTTTTTGCTTCATGGGTGAAGCATCTCTCTGGGTGACCCTGAGGTTGCAAGGTGTTACTTACAGCAACCTCTATCATTTGGGCCTGCTATCTGTCCCGTTATTTGCCACGCTGGGTCCTTTCAGCCTCTTCAGCCCTGTCCCTATTATTGAATATCCAGAAAGCCACATCAAGCTTTGGTTTAATGGGCATTTGGGGTCCCAAAGCCAATGTCTGTAATTTTCTCCTGATGTTGAGTGCTGACCAGCTTATAAAGTGTGTCCCTAGTAAAAATAGGCCAGCATCAGTATTGAGGTCAATGTTAATGTATTTTTTTAGGGCTTCCACGAGGTGACCCTGGAACAAAGCTTAGTTTTCATCCTTTCCTTATCTCCCATATTTTATCACAGGTGGGCTCAGTGTACATTTTTTTTTATTCCTTCCACTAAACAAGTCACCATACTTTCTTTTTCTTGGATTAGCCTGGGCTTGTTGATAGTTCCAATTAGGGTCATTGTTAAGCACAGACATGCCCCCTAAAGTTCAGGGTCCCCAGCTAACAAGTTGTCAGCATAAGCCTTGGCCTCTACCCAAATACACTGCTTTTCCTCAAGGGTACAACATGTGGACAAGGTAATATGAATAACTCCCCAAGTTAACTCAAATGAGAGCAAGAGACCCTGAAATTCCTCCATGAATTTAGTTGGGTCCTCTAAAAATCGACCCAAGCTTTGGCTGCCTCATGCTAGATCAAATACTGAAAAAGGTACATGCACCTGGATGGTCCCAGCATCCCCACTGGCCACATCCCTAAGTGGCCATAAGTCAGAATGGTTAGGAAGGTAGGAAATGCCACTCTGACCCTGGCAGGGTTCTGTTCCTTCAGTAGGGAATGGCATATAGGTTGGTAAGGAGGTGGGCTACTGGGAAACTGAAGGCTGGAGATAGTGGAGCTAGAAGAAGACTGTGGAGTCTGAGGTGGAGTTGGGTGGGAGTGCTAGACTTGGGTCTGGGTTAGGAGGTGGGGTGGGCTATGGGAGGTACATTTCCAAAAAGGGGATCATCTAGAATACCTGGTTCCCATTTCATTCTCCTAAAGGGGTGTGAGTCTAACAAAGGCAGCAATTCCTGCAAAGGTCAAGGTTCTCACAGGGCCACAAAGGCACATGGTATTTCAGTCCAATTCTTCTGACATTTATAAAAAAGATCTAACTGGAAGATGATATTAAAATTTAGGGTCTTGTTCTCTCACCACTGTACTCCATTTTCTTTCCATTTTTTTTTTTTTTTTTTTTTTTTAAGAGATGGGGTCTCACTTTTTTACCCAAGGCTGCGGTGCAGTGGCTTGATCACGGCTCACTGCAGCCTCAACCTCCCATCCCAGCTCCCTAAGTAAGCTGGGACTACAGGTGTGTGCCACCATGCCTGGCTAATTTTTTTTGTAATTCTTATAGAGATGGGGTTTCACCATGTTGCCCAGGCTGGTCTCCAACTCCTGGACTCAATCAGTCTGTGCACCTTGGCCTCCCACAGTGCTAGGATTATAGGCATGAGCCACCACACCTGGCCCCTGTATCCTATTTTGTAAAAGAGAGTTACCCAAAGCTTTGACTTGTTTTTGGAATGAAATGAAAGAAGAAGAGGAAAATAACATGTGCTTCCCTCATGGTGGGACTGGTCCCAGCATTTACGAAATGCTGCATGCACAAGCGTGATACTTATAATTGGCCAGCTCCATGGCCATGCAGGGGAGACAAGCATCCTTGTTCCCTTGGCTGGCTGCCTTGCTGTCCAGTTGTCCTTGGAGCCCTTGCATTGCCTAGGCATCCCCTGCCCCTGGGGCTCTGAAAAGAAGACTTTTGAGGTCTAGTAGGATGAGGTATGGCATAATTTGAAAGCAGCGAGCATCCAATATCCATCTGAGTGTTTATTATCAAGTAAAACTTGGGAACAGAGGTGATTCAGCATGGCCAATAAACAGGGACCTTGAAGGGATCCCTTAAGAACATTAGGCCTAGATTTGGCATTCCAGAGAGCAGCATCTAAGAGGTCTGTCTTGCTGGGTCCAAAGAGTTTTCTCAGCTTTCCTCTGAAGCATGAGGAAGAAACGTAAGAAGAGAAAATCGCAGGAGCTGGGTTTAAAGAAAGATGGGAAAGAGAAAACATTTCCCAGCCAGGGTCAGTGTCTTGGCACAGCTGGCCCCTTGGAAAAACAGAAGCCTCTTCTCGGACAAAAGTCATAGTGCTCCTTGGAAGCCATCCAGCCACTGCACAGTATAGGGTATAGGATTTTGCCCTACTCACTACCGTGATGCCTCAGACCTGTTCAGTGTAGGTAGAAACCTTCCGACCTCTGCTTGTTGCCCAAGATGATGGAGAGAGAGCACTATTTGGAGTCAGCGCTCCAGCACCAACTCTGCCCTTGACTGTGGTGAAACCCTGCCCAGTTACTCCCCGGTAAGCTGCCATAGACTACTCATCTCTGGAACTCTTGTGGAAAAGATTATGTGTAGATGCTAGTACATCTTAGGCCCTTAGCAAATACTGGTTCCTTGCTTCAGTAGGCTTAGGAAAATTCAGTAGTTTTATGTGCCAACAAACACATAAGGTTTGTGGCTTATTAGTGTGAATCACAATTCTACAGTTCCTTTCAACCCAGAGTATCTGAAATAGTTCTCTAAAATAATAGCTCCAGGGAGAATATAAAAATAGGTGTGGTGAGTTAGCATGATAGTATGACAATATGAAAGGTTTGTTACAGAGTTGCCGAGTCCAGATTATTTATATTGTACATATGGAATTTCTCAGTTCTCTGAAGGAGCATTTAGAGTAGCACCTACATTTTGTTAGGCTTTCTTTCAAGGTTATAGCTTGAGCTTTAAATTACATACTAAATTTTCTTCCCCAAAAACGGAGGATAAAGAAGGCAGTAAAGGTAAAGAAACCAGACATTATTTGATTCAGGTCAAAATGTATTTCTTAGTTGCTTTTCCACATTTAATAACAAATTAAAAGAAATCTTATACCTGATATTTAGGGATTTGGGATCCCACCTGGATTAAACTAGATATCCAAGCCCTATTTGCCTGACTTCCAGCCCTCCTGGAGTTCTGGTCCCACCAGTTAGACAAAGCTTTCTGTCCTTGACCTCTTTTCCCATCACTTTTGGATCAGAGATTGAGCCTGTCAGCTCCTGAAACAGCTGTCTCTGATGTGTTCTCAGTATTATCTAAGCCATTATCTGACCTGTTTCTGAAAGGACCAAATGACAGAAACTTCTGAAAGAACCCTTTGTCACCCCACCCGAATCTTCCAAACAGAGCCAGAGAGGCCCAGAGTCAGAAGGCTAAGACCAAGTGGGTGGCCAGCAGCTGCAGGGAGTCAGGGCAGTTCCTGCCTGCTGCTCCTCCTCCAAATGCCGGCCCTTTCCACCTGTCTTCACAGGCCAGCCCTCCTGGGGCATACACAGCATTTTGTAAGCAGTACCTGTGTCTTGGTTGAGATAACCTTGTAGGCCAGAATGGAATATCTCAAGACACTTTGCAAAAGGGATTTTATTATTTATTTTTAGGAACAGGATCTCACTCTGTCATTCAGGCTGGAGTACAATGGCACGATCTTGGCTCACTGAAGCTTTCACCTCCTAGGCTCAATCAGTCCTCCTTCTTCAGCCTCCCAAGTAGCTAGGGCTACAGGCATGTGCCACCATGCCTGACTAATTTTTCAATTTTTTTGTAGGTCTGACTATGTTGCCTAGGCTAGTCTTAAACTCTGAAGCTCAAGCTGTTCTCCCGCCTCAGCCTCCTAAAGTGCTAGGATTACAGGAATGAGCCACTGTGCCCAGCCCAAAAGGGATATTAATTTTACAAAAGGCCCAACCTTAAAAGAGCTTTGGATAGTAAGTTTTTTTAGTGCAATTCTGTTTTTTTTTTTTTTTGAGATGGAGTCTTGCTTTGTCGATTGCCTAGGCTGGAGTGCAGTGGTGTGATCTCGGCTTACTGCAACCTCTGTTTCCTGGGTTCAAGTGATTCTCCTGCCTCAGCCTCCCAAGTAGCTAGGATTTCAGGCGCCCGCCACCACACCCAGCTAATTTTTGTATTTCTGGTAAAGACGGGATTTCGCCTTGTTGCCCAAGTTGGTCTCAAACTCCTGAGCTCAGGTGATCTGCCTCGGCTTCCCAAAGTGCTGGAATTAGAGGTGTGAGCCACCACACCCTCCCAGCCAGTGCAATTATTTTATGTATTTGTTCCCCACCTCTGTTCCTATCTTCCATTCCTTAGGTATAGTACTTGATAAGCTTTTTGTATAACCCATTGTGTTCTTTCATGCAGATGCAGGCCAATAAGATGGTATAGATTATTACTCTTCCTTCCTTTTCTTAAAAGGAGATAGAACGCACACCCTATTTTACACTGTGCTTTTGTCAATTATCATTATCTCCTAGATATAATATTAGGCCTTAAAGAGTTTCTCATTCTTTTTTATTTAGCTGCATAGTATTCTATTCTATGGATGTTCTCAGTTACAATTTTCCAAGATATGGATCTCTGACTTTTTCCAAAATTTTACTGTTATAAACAATGCTGCATTGAGCACCTGGTATATTTAAATAGTCAGGGAATTGCAAAGATTTCATTAACATACACTCCATATTGTGGAAGGTAGGGATGTGCCTGCATCTTATTTATCCTTCACTACTGCTTGGTAACTGCTGGAACCACATGCAGTTTCTGTTTGGGGAAATCTTAAAAGCAGTAGAATATCAGCACTTTTATGTAGCTCACTAATATTTAGAGAAACTTACATGCCATAGCAGGGATAGCGACAAAAAACATAAGTCTCTCACCCTCAACCTAATGAGTCTTGGTGAAGATCTTGCTCATTTAGGTCTAAATCTTATTTAATAAACCAAGTGGAAGCTATAATGATGCCTTTTTAGCAGTTTCATAATGATGTAGTTCTTCAGGTTTCACAAATTTTAACAATTCTATAAAGTTGTGTTCATCCTATTTTCACTAACTAAAAGTTTAAAGAGAACCTCTGTTAAAAAAATGAATCTGGCTGGGTGTGGTGACTCATGCCTATAATTCCAGCACTTTGGGAGGCCCACACAGGCAGATCACAGGGTCAGGAGATCGAGACCATCCTGGCTAATACGGTGCTACCCTGTCTCTACAAAAAAAAAAAAAAAAAAAAAAATTCAAAAAATTAGCTGGGCATGGTAGCACATGCCTATAGTCCCAGATATTCAGGAGGCTGAGGCAGGAGAATCACTTGAACCCCAGAGGCAGAGGTTGCAGTGAGCCAAGATCGCACCACTGCACTTCAGCCTGGTGACAGAATGAGACTCCATCTCAAATAAATAAATAAATAAATAAATAAATAAATAAATAAATAAAATAAATCCACATACCAAGTGTTTTTAAATAGCATGAGGAAATGCCATTTATTTTTCTGGTTAAGAGAACTAAGTATTATTTATGCTTTTTTGGGCTTTTGGGTTTATTTATTTAGGTGGTACCCTGGTGTTGAGTAAATGGCACTAGCTGGTACAGGGACCTGCAGCAGGGCTTTCAGAAAAGAGTGTTCACCCCACAGTTTCAGTGGTGAGCAGGCAAGAGGTTGCCCAGATCCTGGGCAGAAAGGCCAGCTACCCACCAGTCTTATAAAATAAAGGGAAAGTATTTTTTACCATATCGAGAAAAAATGAGGGGGGAGGCTAATGCCATCTCTTTTGTTAACATGGGAGGATGTTGAGAAGACAGAGATTTTCAATGGTTTTAATCTTCAGACTTGGGCAGAGGTCAAGCATGATTCGAATACCGAGAAAGTGGAGTGATGCAACAGAAAGGGAAGTGGAAGATGGTGGCTTCTGGAAACAGCCAGACGTGTCCAAATTTCCAGGCTCCTCAAGGAAGAATGAGATGAGCTGGAGCTGAGTTGCTGAAACCTTTTTTAAAGACTCAGTTGAACATCCACATGCCCCCGACATGTAATTCTAGAGCAGATCACCCAAAACTCAATTTTACATAGTAGGTAGAGCCTATGCTGCTACCCTGTTACGGTTTCATGTTGGCCAGACTAACCTATTTTAGTTTATGTTTTTTTGTGGTGGCATCAATGGAGGGCAAGCAATAGATGTGATTTGTCTCTGCCTTAGTAAGGCATAACAATAAGAAGAAATTCAGACAATGTTCTTTATCAGCATGACAAATATTTTTTATATCTCTGAAAGGCAACCATTTTAGTGGATACAAAATTATAAACATCTGCACTCTGTGTGTGCAAGCACGCACACACACACATAAACACAGGCATTCAGCCTCCTGGCCCCCCTTGTGGCTGTTTGCTGTAGACACACAGAATACGGTGATCCCCAGGATGGTTTGGCATGGCACTCATTATATAGAGGGAACAGACAAAGAACTGTTACAGAAGGGCTGAGAGGCCGGGAGAGCATAGCCAATGAGCTGCTGGTCATTTGTGTCACACACACTCACCCCTTTGCAGAACCCTTTGACTCCTTTAAGGATGTGTTGATCTTGTTAGAAGTTGAAGCAGCAGCAAGAGGGTCGTTTTGTTGTGCTTTCAGATGCCTGATCTGCTGTGAAATAGACTTGTGCTTGTCTAGTCTCTAAGACCAAGGGAAATGACTTTTCCTTAAAAGAAAAGTTTAAGAAAGTTTTTTTCTTTTTTTAAATGGCTAAGCCTTGCTGTTCTTGCTTTAACAAAACACCTCCTTGCACAGCCTAATTCCAACAGCAGAATATCTGATTACCCATGCTGAATAATGCACTTTTGTTTATCTGCTTTGCTACCTTCCAGATTTTTCTTTTCTGGGCTAGATAATCCCAACAGCTTTGAGTTCCATTTTTATAACTTCCATTTTCCTGTTCTTTAGTCATCTCAGTTGCTTTGTGCTGGAGCATTTTCTGGTTCTCTTCATTGCTTGGAAGTTAAAAAGTCTGAAACCAGACACAGCAACCTGGAAAGGTGTCTCCATAGGTCATGCTAGGAACCATTTATTGAGCTCTAACTCTGTGCCTCTTGTGCTGAGTACACGTCATGTATCATCCCATTTAAGACTTGCGTTCTCTATCGGATAGATTCCATTTGGGCATTTTGTAGGTGAGAAAATTGGGAAAAGAGTAATTCTATAGCTCACCCATCTGCTAAGTGATAGAGCTGAGTCTACCCAGGTCCCTGCCTGTGGAGCCTACAGTCTGAACCACTTCTCTGGTGCCATGATTTCACTCACCTGTTCCCAAATCATATATGAAATACTAACAGCTGTACTTGGCAGTTGATTCATTTTCTATTTAAAGGTCAATATAGCTCTCTACCTTTTACTTCTTTATTAACACATGGTTAGTCGTGCCTTCCTTCAGACTAGTCTGCATGTCTTCCTGGAAATTCATCTTGTTGAACCACTTTTCTAGGTTCTTTGAATCTCACTGAATTCTAATTTGGCTCTTCAGAGCCTGTTTACCTCCCGTAGCTTGATTCTTTGGAGGATCTAATGAGGTCTTCTAACTGGCAAGCCTCCTGGGGACTTTTTGGTGTCCACTGCCCTTTGTGATGTCATCCTTCACACTTACCTTGGCTCTCCCCCAGGTTCCCACACCAGGCTGAGTGGAAGAAGGTGTAGAATGAGCAAGCTGTCAGGGAGCAGTGAATTTTTAGTTAGTAGCTATTTTTTCAAATTTGGAGAATTCACCAAAGTTTTGCAATAGCCTCAGAAGTAGGGAAATCTCACTTGGATTTTGTTTCAAGTCCATGGTTATAAAGTGCTCATTACTATCACTGAGAATTCTGGGCATTGCCAAGCTGTCACTTTGTGGAAGCCATGCCTTTGGAAGAAAACAACACCATCTATGAAAGACATGCACGTGACACTGAAGTATGTCACAACCAGCTTACTGTGTGGTCCCTGGCATGGAAGTGACTCTTTGCTACTATTTATTAAGTGAGAGAAAGAAGGATATAAAAATAGGAATAGCAGTGGTGATTAAAGTTATTTCACTTTTTGCCGGGGACCTCTAGTGTGATTTCCCCAGTGTACACCAGTTTAACCAGAGGAGGGTACAACAGGAATCACCATTACAGTTATCCTCCAAATTAAAATGAAAGCCAAAAATCTCTCACAACACGTTTTTTAGGATCAAAAACAACAAATAGTCAGTGTTCCAGAATCTTCTTAAGGACCCCAAAAGAGGATTTCAAGAGCCTTCAGTTTTCAGTTTTTCTTCTCACTAGTTCTTGCTTCCTCTGTCACATCATGGCCTCTGCCTCTTGGATACTCTAAGATGTCAAATTGGCTGAGGACGACTCCTGAGGACCCACTGATGATTACCATGGTTGTAGATATAGCTTGATGTATTCTTGTGTTTATAAACTCAGAGGTGTTTAGAAATACTACTGGGCATATTCTCTAACTTTCAGGTGGAACCAGAAAAGAGAAAATTTCTATTCTTATGATCATTTGTCAAATTCAGCCCAAAACAGGATCTTGAGTACAGAACATTTTTCCTGGTTGCTGCATAGCTCAGATAATTTGTATACCATGGGAGTGTGTTATTGAGAGCAGTTGTAGAAGGGTGGAACCAGGAGCTCATGGCTCAAGGAGGAAAATGTTTCATTATTTACAGAGCAAGGGAATGAAACTCCTGAGACCTGAATTTCAGGGTTCCTTGAAATGATGGATGCGTTCTTTTACTATGATGGAAAAGAAGAATATAATAAAATCGAGAAAGTTACCATTCTTTTACACTTCTTTTTTCTTATTTAGTTTTCCTCTCTAGTTTTTTTTTAATACCACTCTCAAGTCTCGAAAATACAACTGCTTCCCATTTGGTGAGTTTTTTTTTTTCTTTTTCTATTTGGCAACAGCATTTTCCTGTGTTTTTAATGGCACCAAAATTAACATGTCTGTTTTTGTTTAACAGAAACAACTTCAAGTTTTATATTACACGCCCTGCCAAAGAATCTTTGATTTTTGCCCTGGCGTTTCCCAAGATGTTAGCATGGCTTTGGAAACAGGTCTGTTTAACTGCTGTTGCAGAAGACATGGCTGGGGAGCATGGCAGACTGGGGAGGGAGGAGGGAGAGCATGGAGGAGAGGAGGGAAATTGGCCTCCCCCAAGTTACTATTTTTAAAGTTTGCTTGCCTACTGAATAGCTCAATTTACAAATCCTACTGGATATCGTTTTGTGCTTCCCCATTTTTCTTTCTTGTTGAAAGTGTGATGGATGCCTTGGTGGAAGACCAGCCCTGAGTCCTGCTGTTTTACCTGTGCCTCTTCAGTTAAGAAGGCTGGGCCCTTCTTTCCGCTTGAGAGGGGAGACCCACGTTGTTGAAGGCATCTGGAGGGAGATAGTCAGCCCTAGAGTTTCTCAGGGGGCGGAATCTCAAATCCCAATTAGAAACACTCCAGGAAACACACATCTTTATTTGCTAAACAAATAGTGTTATGTGAGCCTTGGCAAAGACACTCACTGGTTTTAAATAAGTGAAGTAAACATCCCTTCCAGGAGAGCGCCTCCCTATGTGCTGTCACTTTGAAGCTCAGTTTTAAGGTTTTCAGTTGGAACCTGCAGTGTTCTTTTTTCTTTGGCTTGGGTTCTAGAGAATGTTGTTTCCTCATTTAGTAATTGGAGAGTTAATGGGGTTTTTTGTGATGCTACCGTGGAAGAGAGACTGTTTTCTTCCATTCAGGGACTATAATTAAAGTGGCGCCCATCAGCGTGGTTAGAGTTAAGGTTGCTTCAGCTTTTCCAGTATAAACTCATATTTCAGGGGTTTATAACTAGCTATAAAAATTCGCTTCTAGCTACAGACCTGGCATATTCAGTGTCAGCCTAGGAATAACCTTTACTTTTTAAAACGTTTTTAAAAAGGATAATTAAAAATTCTGTTTAGCTGTTTACAACTGTTGTTACAAGCATTCAAGGAAATAAAAATAGCTTTTTCTTTTTTTAGCAAAAACCTGTGACCCATATTTTTTTTTAACGTGGAGAAGGTTTTAGATATTTTTTATGTCTTCAAAGGAAAATACAGTGAATCTGTGTCAAAGCTATTTTAAAAGGGTATTGTTTCAGTTTTGCTTGTGGCAGCAGGCAGGGCACCAGCACATGCCCTCCTCATTCTCCGAAGACATGCATGACCCTCCCATAGGACTGCTGGTAAAGCCATTTCATCAGCAGGGCTCAAGTTCATTTTAACAGAACTCCTGGCCAAGGAGTATACAGCAGCCTCTTGGCAGATGGAAATATGACCAACCATCATGAAGCCATGGCCACTCTCCTCTCCTACCTAGCCCTGTCTCTCTGGCCCTACATATTGGGACACAGTGAGCAGAACAGGTACAGAGCTATATTAGAGACCCACTGGAGAGAGATCACAGAGCCTCTTTTCTTTTTCCTGGTCCACATGGTGGGGAAGGGGAGAAGGGAGCTTTCCTCTCTAAGAATCTCTCTTCAGCTCAGTGGCATTTGTTGCAGTAAGTAGCTTTAGGTGGGGCTGTTTTTCTACATGCTGAGAGATGCGTGTGACATGTTACACAGGTGATTAAAAAGTTCTCCAATGAAACAGTCTTTAAAACTTCATGATAGACAGATATATCTTTAGCCGTTCTTTTTCTAGCAGCTAAGGTCTTGATTTATGCCATGTGATGATAATGGTGGTGGTGGTGGATGTGATGTGGGGGTGGGGGGTGTAGAAGAGGTATTGGTCATGGTGATGGCGCTGATGATATTAGTGGAGGTGGTGATGGCCACAGGGGTATTGATGGCAGTACCAACAGTGGAAGTGGGGCTGGGTGACAGTGGTGATGAGTGGTCCTGGCAACAGTTGGGGCTATAGACTTCTGCCTGCCTGAGCTGTTTGCACAAGTCATTGTTCATCTTTGCAGAAAGCAGTGGCTTAGTGAATCAGCCGTCGTCCCTTCCCTCTGTCTAATATGCCCCAGTGGAACTTAAAACTGGCTTTTGGTAGATCCTGTCTACCAATGCATGATGAATTTGGTTTGTGGAAGAGATGGATACATGCCCCCTTTTCAGAAGCTGGTCTCCATTTTAGAGCCAGAGAACCGCTTCTCTTCTTTTCTATGGCTTCTTATTTAGGAGCAAAGAACATGCTGACCTGGACCTCTGGAACCCCAGAGTCATTAGTAGAGAGATAGTATATTTCTACCAAAATCGAAGTGCTTACCACATTCTAGGAGCCATACCCTGTGATTTACATACATCAAATCAGTGAATCCTTTTAACAACTCTGTGAAGTAAGTTTTTATTATCTTAGCTTTACAGATGAGGAAAGTAAGGCTTGGCTCATAGAATTTGAAAATCTTGGTCTATGAACCTCAAATGCTTTATATTTTCCTCCACTGAAGCCACCAGATAGCGTCCTGGAACATTCTAAAATGTTTCTTGTCTTGGGAAGAAGTTCATAAGAGAATGTTTCATATTTGGTTTTCTTCCCTAGGTTATCATGAGGACAGAGATTGTCTTTTCTTCCTACACATTTCCTTACTCTGATAGTATACTAAGATGACCTTTTTAAAATTTGTACGGGAACTGTTTAGAGCTCTTCCCGCATGTTTTCAGGGCTGGAACTGTGGAGTGATCTTTTCCTGACCTGACTGGTCTTTGTCCAAATAGGACATTGAGCAAGCCAGAAACCAGGCCCCAGCAGAAAAAAGCAAATAGAGATAAATAGTTATCCTCATCCCAGTGGGATCCCTAGGTTTTCAAGATCAAAGGCCTACTTTGTGTGTGCCTGTTTGTAAGCCAGGGAGAGGGGTACAGAAATAGCTGACTGTAGTGAAGACTCTGGTACCCAGGCCGTTAACTCTCAGATTCTCTAGTGATATTATGAGACTCCCATTTATAAAAATCAAAAATGTAAGTTGCATTTCCTTAACACAGAATAAGAACAAAAGAGAAACAGATGAGAACAGAGAAAAGAAAGAAGAGAAGAAATGGCGAAGAAAGGACCAGAGGCGGAAAGTGAGGGTAGCAGGGAGGAGGAGCAGTGGCTGTGGTCAGCGCAGGGAATATTTTTATAGGAGGTGTGGAGGAGAATGCTGCGATGGATGTTTATTCCTCCCATCCTGTGGGCTGGCTTCATTTTCTCGATAGTGTCCTCTGACGCACATCAGTCTTTATATTTGATGAAGCCCAGTTTATCTATTTTGTTCTTCAGTTTCTTGTGCTTTTGGTATCATATTTAAGAATTCATGGCCTAATCCAATGTCACAAAGATTTCTCCCCATGGTTTCTGCTAAGAGTTTTATGGTTTTAGCTCCTACAGATAGGTCTTTGGTGAGCAGAGTT
Source organism: Callithrix jacchus (assembly GCF_049354715.1). Taxonomy (NCBI): domain Eukaryota; kingdom Metazoa; phylum Chordata; class Mammalia; order Primates; family Cebidae; genus Callithrix; species Callithrix jacchus. Next base: position 78,191,257 of record NC_133502.1, read on the forward strand.
TTTCAAAAAGTATAAGGTGAGGAAACCTTCATAGAATTACCTGGATTGTCTGTTAAAAAAGCAAACAGACCAGTTATACACACATGCACACACGCTACATATATACATAATATATATAAAATCACATACTTTATATGAGAAATACATATTATTTATATATATTTCTTATTATATGTATTTCTTACATCTTATTTGTATTTCCTCTATTTTTTTTGAGATGGAGTCTTGCTCTGTTGTCCAGGCTGGATGGAGTGTAGTGGCATGATCTCTGCTCACTGCAACCTTTGCCTCCCAGATTCAGGTTTCTCCTGTCTCAGCCTCCCAAGTAGCTGGGATTACAGGTGCTTGGCACCATACCTGGCTAAGTTTTATATTTTTAGTAGAGATGGGGTTACACAATGTTGGTGATGCTGGTCTTGAACTCCTGACCTGAAGTGATCCGCCCACTTTGGCCTCCCAAAGTGCTGGGATTACAAGCATGAGCCACTGTGCCTGGCCACTAACTTTCAATATATAAAGCAATGATATATGTATTTCTCATATATATATATATATATAATTTGAAAATCTTGGTCTATGAATCTCAAATGCTTTACATTTTCCTCCACTGAAGCCACCAGATAGCGTCCTAGAACATTCTAAAATGTTTCTTGTCTTGGGAAGAAGTTCATAAGAGAATGTTTCATATTATTTCATATATATTTATTTCTGTATGAAATACATGTATATATATGAAATACATATTAAAAAGTTAGCTAGGCCTGTTTATTATTTCTTCTTAGATGATTATCAAATATCTATTTGTTTTCAATGTGAAAAAGAAATCAGGCCTTTTCTGTGGCCTTATTTTGAGATCCAAAGAAGTGAAGCTATTGTCTAACCACATACCACATACCAGACTGCAGTTGTGGAAGTCATTCTTTTAAAAGCGTCTTGACAAAGAAATGTTTTGATGGGAAACATGATACATCTCTGGAAAGAGACGTAAGAAACTTTTCTCCCTTTTTAAGTTGGATGTACTTCACAAAACAAACAGCCATGCCCGTGATGCCAGGGCACTGGACAGTTTCCTTCAGCAGCTGGCTGCAGCTGCTCTTTTTACCGAAATTCTCTGTTCTATAAAAGCTCCCACAAAACACCCTTGTGAGTCCTTTCTACTAACCCTGGCCACATGGCAGATGTGTTAACCCTGGGAAGAATCCTATATCCCATTACACCTGTGTTTCCTTTGCCATTAACTCCCTGAATAGAGAGGGAAGAAATGCCTTGACTGTAGCTCTCTTGGCATTTGGAGCAGTTGGTGGTTTAGTTGTCATCTAATGTCATGACCATAGGTGGCCCCTGGGAGTTCTCTAAAGGAGAAACCCAGTGACATATTCACACCCATTTCTGTGCTTTGCCTGCATGATCCAAGTGTTCATGTGTGTGAAAGAACAAAATTAGGAAAGCAACTGCATGAACGACATCAGGGGGTTAATTTTTATTGTTTATTTATTCAACTTTTAAGTTTTAGGGTACATATGCAGGATGTGCAGGTTTGTTACATAGGTAAACGTGTGCCATGGTGGTTTGCTGCACAGATCAACCCATCACCTAGGTTTTAAGCCTAGCATGCATTAGCTATTCTTCCTGATGCTCTCCCTCTCCCATTTTATTACAAAGATACACATGCAGGTATCTTTGTAATAAAATGATTTATATTATTTGTATATTATTTATTTGTAATAAAATGATTTATATTCCTTTGGGTATATACCCCATAATGGGATTGCTGGGTCAAATGATATTTCTGCTTCTTGATCTTTGAGGAATGGCCACATTGTCTTCCACTGTGGTTGAACTAATTTATACTCTCATCAAGTGTAAAAGCATTCCTTTTTCTGGACAACCTCACCAACATCTGTTGTTTCTTGACTTTTTAATAATTGCCTTTTTGACTGGTATGAGATGGTATCTCATTGTGGTTTTGATTTGCATTTTTCTAATGATCAGTGATGTTGAGCTTTTTTTCATATTTGTTGGCCACATGGATGTCCTCTCTTGAGAAGTGTCTGTTCATGTCCTTTGCCCACTTTTTAATGGGGTTACTTTTTTTTGTAAATTTTTTTAAGTTCCTTGTGGATTCTGGATATTAATTAGACCTTTGTCAGATAGATAGACTGCAAAAATTTCCTCCCATTCTGTAGGGTGTCAGTTTATTCTATTGATAGTTTATTTTACTGTACAGAGGCTCTTTAATTAGATTTCATATGTCAGTTTCTGCTTTTGTTGCAATGGATTTTGGCAATTTTTTCCTGAAATCCTTGCCTGTGTCTGTGCTCTGAACAGTATTGCCTAGATTTTCTTCTGGGATTTTTATAGTTTTGGGTTTTATATTTAAGTCTTTAACCCATTTTATGTTAATTTTTGTATAAGAGGTAATAAGGAAGGGGTCCAGTTTCAGTTTTCTGCATATGGGTAGCCAGTTCTCCCTGTACCATTTATTAAATTGGGAATCCTTTCCCCATTGCTTGTTTTTGTCAGGTTTGTTGAAGGTCAAATGGTTGTAGGTATGTGGTCTTATTTCTGAGTTATCTGTTCTGTTCCATTGGTCTATGTGTCTGATTTTGTACAAGTTTCATGCTGTTTTGGTTACGGTATCCTTGTAGTGCAGTTTGAAGTTGGGTAGTATGATCAGCCCAGCTTTGTTTCTTTTGCTTAGGATTGTTTTGGCTGTACGGGCTCTTTTTTGGTTCCATGTGAATTTTAAAATAGTTTTTTTCTAATTATGTGAAGAATGTCAGTGGTAGTTTAATGGGAATAGCATTGAATCTATATATTACTTTGGGCAGTATGGTCATTTTCACAATATTGATTCTTCCTATTATGAACATGGAATGTTTTTCCATTTGTTTTTGTCTTCTCTGATTTCCTTGACCAGGGTTTTATAGTTCTCCCTGAATGAACTCTCATTCACAGTTGCTACAGAGAGAATAAAATACCTAGGAATACAGCTAACAAGGGAAGTGAAGGACTTCTTCAAGGAGAACTACAAAGCACTGCTCAGGAAAATCAGAGAGGACACAAACAAAGGTGTTTAATTTTTAAAATGAGAGGTGGACTGCTTCCGTCATATGAACTGATTGGACAGGAGGCTGCTTTTGTATATTCTCCAAGAGGCTGAAGGGGAAAAAGTGATGATCATTAAAAATGTTATGTTGAGTCAATGGGTGAATTTATTTTTAATCTGAAAGTGGTGAAAACTTCTGGTTTTAAAACCCAGAACCAATAGAAGGAAAGATTGATATATTAAACACATGAATACAAAATACTTTTGCATGTAAAAAAATAAGCAAAACAAATGACTCATTGGGAAAAATAATCTTAATTTATAATAGACAAATATGAGCTTCTGAAAACAGAACAGGGAAAACAACAACAATCATATAGAAAAATGAGCTAGAGATAAAAACCATTCACAGGGGAAGAGATGCAACTGTCTCTTAAACTTATAAAAAGATGTTCAACTTTGCTTATCATAGGATAAATACAGATTAAAACTTCACTGAGATATCATTTCTTACCTATCAGCTTGGCAAAAATCCAAGTTTGACAACATACTCTCTTGGTGGAGTTGCAGGGGAAGCGTCAGTGTCAATGCAGGTGGTTTGACCTCCATGGGAAGGACTTTACAATGTTTAGCAAAACAAGACAGGCTTTTGACTCCAAATCCTATGAATTTATTCTAAAGATACTTTGACAAAAATATGAAAATATGCACATACACAGTTGCTTATTGGCATAGCAAAAGATTAGAAACAACCAGATAGATGCTCATCAATTTGGGCCAGTTTAAAGAAACTGGGGGATATCCACCCAATGCAGCACCATGTAGGTAGAAAAGGAATGTTCACTGTCTCTAGGACTATGTGGTGATCTTCAGGATACGTTGTTAAGTAAACAGCATCTCAGCATAATCGAATCGTTGAGAAGGGGAGTTTCTCTTTATAGAATTTAGCTAATAAATTAAGAAGTAATGGTAAAATAAGAGTATTATCTTTTGCAACCCCTAAATAATTAATGGAGCTAGGTAATGATCATTTTGTGCCCGCTAATGGGAGTTCATAACACCCCTGCTGAAATACTCTTGCCAAGTTGCCCAAGTAAAACCAGCCTGAATCTGATCAAGCCCCGAGATCTGATTACCAGCTTACAGGAAATAAAGAGGACAGCGAAACAAATTAAATGACACTACGGGAATACAGAGGATAGAAATATCTGATAGGTGATCAAGAATATCTGCTTACCAATTTACAGGAAGTACAGAGGAACAAATTAAATGATATCACAGGAGTACAGTGAGCAAAATCCAGGCAATCTTAGGCTCTGTAAGATAAACGGCCTGATTTCTTCAAAACATAAATTGCAAGGAAGAGAGATGTAGGGAGAACTTAAAAGAAACTTAGAGATCTACAGCCATGCCAAAAAAAAAAAGAGAGAGAGAGAAAGAACAATAAAAAAGAAACTTAGAAAAATACCAACCAATTGCAGTGTATGGGCCTTATTTAGATCCCAATTTGGATGAACCAAATATTAACAAACATTGATAATGTGATTATCAAGAAGTTGAACACTGATTGGATAGTTAATGATATTAAGGAATTATTAATTATCTAAGGTACAAGAATGATATTGTGGTTTGGTTTAAAAAAGTGTCTTTAGGCCAGGTGGCTCACACTTGTAATCCCAGCACTTTGGGGATCTCAGGCAGGTGGATCTCTTGGAGCCAGGGGCCTGAGACCAGCTTGGGTAACATTGTGAAACCCATCTCTACTATAAATAAAAAAATTAACTCACTGTGGTGGCATGCATCTGTAGTGCCAGCTGTTTGGGAGGCTGAGGCAGGAGAATCAATCACTTGAACGTGGGAGGCAGAGGCTGCAGTGAACAGAGATTCTGCCAGTCCACTTCAGCCTGGGCCGTCAGAGCAAGACTCTGTCTCTAAATAAATAAAGAGCAAGACTTTGTCTCTAAATAAATAAATAAAATAAAATAAAATAAAAAAGAATCTTGACCTTTTACAGCTATATACCAAAATTTTTTTGGGGGGAGACAAACTAAGTTGTTAGATTGAAGTATATTCAAATAGCAATATGGGAAATGTATACTTCATCTGACAGACAGTGAATAGTCCTTATGGGATAAGGTGTACTAAGGATAGATGTACTAAGGATAGAGTAGTACAGGGTACGATGCTTATCTTCCTTCCTGAGAAAGGAAGAGGCATATGGTAAAAGGATAGAAAGTGTAGAGTGTAGTAGTAGACCCACACATGTGTGGACATTTGCTTTTCAACAGAAATGCCAAGTTATTTCACAGGGTGAAGGACAGTCTTTTCTAGATACAGTTTTGGAATAACTTTCCTTTCCCCCTATTGGTACATTTTATTGTGTGTAAATGAGCAGAATAGATTGGTTGGACAAGAGTCTAGCTAGGGGAGGCCACCACAGGATGTACAGGAGTAATTTTTTTCCCAAAACAATGAATACTTTAACTATGTACTAAGGATTGATGTGGTCAGGATTTTGCTTTGGCTCATCTGTTGTCCGACCTATGGTCCCCCCGCGGTCTGTGTCTTCCTAACCTTGGCCAACATTTTATTTTACTCTGCATATCACTAGAAGCAACCAAGGCACTGGGGAGAATCTAGTGATGGGTAGAAAGGGATACAGAAAATTTTCAACCATTAAATAATAACCTCCATTTTTTTCTCCTTTAAAAGAAGTTGAACTTGCTCTCATTGTCTCAAATTGGTTTTCTGCATGTCCCAGTGACTTAAATTATTACAGGGGCCAGGCCTCTCTGAGAAATGCATTGAGACTCTTGTTTATATTGAAATCTTGCTCTATCTCTTTCTTTTTAAACCAGACCAGAGCAAAGACTTTAACAGTTTATAGGCAAATGGTTGAACTGTTTTCCTTTTTGCTTCAGTTGAAGTGGTATCTATGCAAAATTCCGAAGACTGGGTGAGTGGAGGGAGTGTAGTAGTGCCAAGATATTTCTTTATTTTGTCTGTTCCCAGTGTCTCTTCCAGATGATGGTTCAAGGGCTCCTTCGATCAACTGACTGATGTTTCAGTGGGTTTTCTGGATTCTTCCACTGCTGTTTGTTTTTGTCTTTGTTCTATCCCTGTACCTCCCCACATCCCTAACCCAAATCCATAGTCAATCCCTGAGCAAGGGATCTTGAGGTCTGAGGTACAGTAGTACACGGTAGGGATTCTTATCTACAGAATAAAGGACCTCGATGAGATTGCCTGAATTTGCTTGATTTTTTTTCCTGCCAGTGTGAGTGTATGTATATGTATGTGTGTGTGAGTGTGTGTGTGTATACATGTACAAGCACATGCACCTTTTCCAAGGAAAATATAGTTGCCATGTAACTTAAGACATACATAGAGCTCCTATAAACATTCATAATACAGGCTTTTGTGTGAACATACATTTTTATTTCTCTAGAGTAAACATCTAGGAGAGGGATTTCTGGGTAATATGGTATGTATATATTTAAGAAATTTCCTAGCAGATTGTCTTTGCAATGTTGCATTCCCATCAGAAATGAGCAACAGTTTTCCTTGCTCTGCATCCTGGGTAGCACTTGGTATTACTAGTTTTTAAAATTTAAGTCATTCTATTAAGCATTTAGGGGTATCTCATTGTAGTTTCTCATTGTATTTCCCTAATAGTTGATGATACTGAACATTTCTTCATATGCTTATTTTCTTTGCTGTCATATATGTTCAGATCATTTATGCCTATTACTGGATTGTTTTCTTGCTATTGAGTGTTGAGACTTCCATTGTGTATTTTAGATACAATCCTTTGTCAGATGTATGATTTGCAAATATTTTTTCCCAACCTGTAGCTTGCCTTTTCATTTCCCTAACAGTATCTCTCATGGAGCAAGTTATTTCAGGTTTGATGAAGTACTATTTATCAGTCTTTTCTTTGATGGATTGTGATTTGGTGTTATGGGTAGGAATTCTTTGCCTAAGCCCAGATCAGAGATTTCCTAGTATGTTTTTACAAAACTCTTACAGTTTTATGCTTTATATTTAGATCTAATTTCGTTTTGAGATAAATATTTGGTAAAGTGCGAGGATTTGTTTAAGGTTCATTTTTTTGCCTATGCGTGTATTGATTTAAAAAAAAATTTTTTTTTTTTGAGATCTAGTTTCACTCTTGTTACCCAGGCTGGAGTGCAATGGCACGATCTTGACTCACTGCAACCTCGGCCTCCTGGATTCAAGCAATTCTCCTGCCTCAGCCTCCCGAGTAGCTGGGACTACAGGCGTGCACCACCATGCCCAGCTAATTTTCTTTGTATTTTTAGTAGAGGCGGGGTTTCACCTTGTTGACCAGGATGGTCTCAATCTCTTGACCTCAGGATCTACCCACCTCGGCCTCCCAAAGTGCTGGGATTATAGGCATGAGCCACTGTGCCTGGCCTAAAAAAATTTTTTTAAATGAATTTTAAATGAAACAAAAAGCTGGTTCTTTGAAAAGATAAATAAAATTGATAGACCATTGGCAAGATTAACTAAGAAAAGAAGAGAGAAGATCCAAATAAGCTCAATTAGAAATGAAACAGGAGCTGTTGCACGTGACACTACAGAAAAACAAAAGATTATTCAAGGCTACTATGAACACCTTTACACACATAAACCAAAAAACAGAGAAGATGAATAAATTTCTAGAAATATACAAATCGGGAATAATTAGAAACTCTGAACAGACCAATAACAAGCAGTGAGATTGAAATGGTAATAGAAAAGCTACCAACAAAAGGCCAAGTGCAATGGCTCACGCCTGTAATCACAGCACTATGGAAGGCCAATGCGGGCGGGTCACCTGAGATGTGAAGTTTAAGTCTATCCTGACTAACATGGAGAAACCCTGTCTCTACTAAAAGAAATACAAAATTAGCCGGGCATGGTGATGTGTGCCTGTAATCCCAGCTACTTGGGAGGCTGAGGCAGGAGAATCGCTTGAACTTGGGAAGCGGAGGTTGTGGTTAGCCGAGATTGTGTTATTGCACTTCAGCCTGGACAACAAGAGTGAAACTCCGTCTCAAAAAAATAAATAAATAAAAAGTTTGTGCTCATTTTGGCAGCACATGTACTAAAATTGGAATGATACAGGGAAGATTAGCATGGCCCCTGCGCGAGGATGACATGCAAAGTCATGAAGTGTTTCATAATTAAAAATTTTTAAATAAAAAAATGTTTTAAATAAAATAAAAAATTTAAAGAAAAATTACCAACAAAAAAAGTCCAGGACCAGATGGATTCATGGTCAAATTCTGTCAAACATTCAAAGAAGAATTAGTACCAATCCTAGTGACATTATTCCACAATATAGAGAAAGAGGGAATCCTCCCTAAATCACTCTGTGAAGCCAGTATCTTCCCTAATACCAAAACCAGGAAAGGATAAAACAAAAAACAAACACTACAGACCAGTATTCCTGATGAACATAGATGTAAAAATCCTTAACAAAATACTGGCTAACTGAATCCAACAGCATATCAGAAAGATAATCCACCATGATCAAGTGGGTTTCATACCAGTAATGCAGGGATGGTTTAACACATACAAGTCAATAAATGTGATACACCACATACAAAGAATTAAAAACAAAAATCACATGATCATCTCTTTAGACACAGAACAAGCATTTGACAAAATCCAGCATTCCTTTGGGATTTAAACCTGCAGCAAAATTGGCATACAAGGGACATACCCCAATGTAATAAATGCCATCTATGACAAACCCTCAGGCAACATATATACTGAATGAGGAAAAGTTGTTAGCTTTCTGCTTGAGAAGTGGAACAAGACAAGGATGCCCACTCTCACCACTTCTATTCAGCATAGTTCTGGAAGTTCTAGCCATAGCAATTAGACAAAAGAAAGAAATAAAGGTCATCCAAATCGGTAAAGAGGAAATCAGACAGTCACTGTTTGCTGATGACGAGATCGTATATCTAGGAAACCCAATGATGTTTTAACATCATTTATTGAAACGCTATTCTTTCTCCATTGAATTGCCTTTGCACCTTTATCAAAAACTAGCGACCATGTTTGTGTGGGTCTATTTCTGGATGTTTTCATCTCTTCTATTAATTTCTATCTCTGTCTTCTGTAACACCACATCTGATTGATCACTGAAACTTTCTAGCAAATCTTAATATTGGGTAATTTGATTTCTCCAACTTCACTGTTCTTTTAAAACTTGTTTTGGTCTGGTTCACTTGCCTTTTCATATAAATTTTAGAATTAACTTGTCTATATTTACCAAAAAATTATGCTGAGATTTGGTTCAGATTTGCATTGAATCTTGTGATAAATTTGGTAAGAGTTGGTATCTTTACCATGGTTATTCCCAGTGTCTCTTCCAGATAATGATTCTTACTTTGAATCTTTTGATCCACAAACATGTTTCTTCATTTATTTAGATGTTCTATTGTTTTTTTAATCAGTGTTTTGTAGTTTACAACATAGAGATCCTCTGTGTATTTTATTAGATTGATACCTAAGTTTTCACGTTTTTGGAATTACTATAATTAATCTCTATTAGTGTTATCCTTTTTGCATTTTAGTTTCATTTTCATAACTAGTATATATAAATATGATTCATTGTGTGGGTGATTTGTATCCTGTCATTTTATTTTTCATTTATTCTATGAGTCAGTGAATAGGAATAGTTTTCTTTCTTTCTAATCAATATGACTTTTTCTTTTTATTGCCTTATTGTACTCTTAGGACTTAGAATATGTTGTTGAACAGGAGTAGAAAGAATGGACATCCTTTTCTTATTCCTGATCCCTTTTTTTTTTCTTTTTTGAGCCAGGGTCTCACTCTGTCACCCAGGTTGGAGTGCAATGGTGCAATGACTGCTCACTCCAGCCTTGACCTCCTGGGCCCAATTACCCTCCCACCTCAGCTTCCCAAGTAACTGGGACTATAAGCACGCCATCACATCTAGCTAACCTTTTAAATTTTTTGTAGAATTGGTCCTTTGCTATATTGTCCAGTCTGGTCTTGAACTGCTGGGTTTAAGCAATCTTCCTGTGTTGGCCTTCCGAAGTGCTGGGATTGCAGGCATGAGCCACCACATCTGGCCTCTTATTCTTCATCTTATGGAGAAAATATTCGATCTGTCATCATTAAGTGTGATGTGAGTTGTAGGTTTTTGTCCTTTCCAGGTTGAGGATACTCCCTTCTACTCCTAGTTCACTGAGAAATTTTATCATGAATGGGTCTTGAGTTTTGTCAGATGCTTTTTCTGTATTAATTGACAGGATCTGTGATTTTTTTTTTTTAGCCTGTTGGATTACAGTGGTTGATTTTCAGATATTGAACCAGCTTTCTATTAACATGATAAAACCACATTTGATTCTGGTGTGTTACTCTTTTTATATATTGTTGTATTCAATATGTTAATATTTTGTTGCATATTTTTGCATCTATGTTCATGAGGGATATTGGCCTGCAGTTTTCTTTCTTGTACTCTTAACTGGTCTGATATCAGGGTAACTCTGGCCTTACAAAGCTGAGTTGGGAAGTATTCCCTTCTAGAAGAGAATGTTTTCTGGAAGATTATGTAGAATTTGTATTATTTCTTCTTTAAATATTTGATAGAATTCACGTGTGAAGTCTGGACCTAGAGATTTTCTTTTCACAAGGTTTTTAACTACAAATTTAATTTCATTAAATTTATAGGACTATTTATGTTATCTGTTTCATCCTGGTTTTGTAGTATTCATGCTATTGTTTTGTTTTATCTAAGTTGTTGAATTTATCTGTATAGAGTTGTTCATCGTAGTCCCCATTTTTTTTTCATGTCTTCATGGTTTTTAGTGATAATTTTATTCCTGATGTTGGTAAGTTGTTATTTTTCTCTTTGTTTCTTTGTCCATCTGGCTAGAGGTTTATCACTTGTATTGATCTTTTCAAAAGAATCATCTTTCATTGATTTTTGTTTTTTTTCTTTTGTGTGTGTGTCTTACAGTTTAATAGATTTCTGATCTTATTTTTATTATTTCCTTTATCTGCTTGCTTTGGAATTTATTTTGTTCTTTTTGCAGTTTTATAAGGTAGCAACTTAGCTTTTAATTTGAAACCTTTCTTCTATTCTAACAAGCATTTAATGGCATAAATCTCCCTTAAGCACTGCTTTAGCTGTGCTCCATGCATTTTAATATATTATGTTTCCATTTTTACTCACTTTGATGTCTTCTAATTTTCTTTGGGACTTTCTCTTTGATCCATGGACTGTTTAGATGTGTGTTGTTTGAGTTCCAGTTGTTTGGAGATGCTCCTATTACGTTTATATTACTGATTTTTAGTTAATTCACTTATGTCAAAGAGCACTTTTTTGTCATTTTATTTTCTTTTTTAATTTAAGATTTTTATCTCAGGATATGGTGTATCTTGGTGAATGTTCCATGTGTACTTTGAAAGAATATCTGTTCCAGGCCAGGCACTGTGGCTCATGCCTGTAATCCCAGCATTTTGGAAGACCAAGGTGGGCAGATCATGAGGTCAAGAGCGAGAGCATCCTAGCAACATGGTGAAACCCCATCTCTACTAAAAATAAGAAAATTAGCTGGGTGTGATGGTGCACGCCTGTAGTCCTAGCTGAGGCAGGAGAATCACTTGAACCTGGAAGGCGGAGGTTGCAGTGAGCCAAGATTGCACTGCAATTCCAGCCTGGTGACCAGGTGAGACTCTGTCTCAAAAAAAAAAAAAAAAGGAGTATCTATTTCTAGCTGGGCACGGTGGCTCACACTTGTAATCCCAACACTTTGGGAGTTTAAGGCAGGAGAACTGCTTGAAGACAGGAGTTTGAGACCAGCCATGGGAACAAAGCAAGACCCCATCTCTACAAAAAATTTAAAAAATTAGCTGGGTGTGATGGCACATGCCTGTGGTCACAGCTACTTGGGAGGCAGAGGTGGGAGGATCACTTGAGCATAGGAGTTCAAGGCCATGATGAGCTGATTGTGCTGCTGCCTTCCAGCTTGGGTGACAGAGCAAGACCCTGTCTCTAAAAAACAAACAAAAAAGCAGAAGCCTGGTGTGGTGGCTCCACCTGTAATCCTAGCACTTTGGGAGGCCAAGGCGGGCAGGTCACTTGAGGTCAGGTGTTCGAGACCAGCCTGCCCAACATTGTAAAATCCTGTCTCTACTAAAAATACAAAAATTAGCTGGGCATGGTGGCATGTGCCTGTAGTCCTAGCTCGGAAGGCTGAGGCAGGAGAATTGCTTGAACCAGGGAGGTAGAGGTTGCAATGAGCCAAGATTATGCCACTGCACTCTAGCCTGGGCAGCAGAGTGAGACTTTGTCTCACAAAGAAAGAGAAAAGAAAAAAACAACAAACAAAAAGAAAACCAAAACTAAGTTTATAAAAACGAATGTCTATTCTGCTGTTATTGTCTAATAATCTCCTTCTCCTTTTCCTCTGTGTTATTGTTGTCTTACATGTTACATCTGCAAAGATTGAAAATCTCATCAGACAATCCTGTTTGCTTTCAATTGCCAAACACATTTTAAATAACTGAATAAGAGAAAGATAATCTATTTACCCAGATATTTACCATTTCTGTTCTTTATTCATTCCTGATGTTTCAGGTTTCCTTGTGGTTTCATTTTCCATTTATTTGAAGAACTTTCTTTAGCAATTATTTCAGAGCAAGATTTGTACATAAGAAATTATCTTAATTTACATTTATTTGAGGATATCTTTATTTTACCATCTCAATAAGAATAAAAATAAAAAATAGGCTGCTGTGGCTCATGCCTGTAATCCCAGCACTTTGGGAGGCCGAGGCCGGCGGATAACCTGAGGTCAGGAGTTCGAGACCAGCCTGGCCAACATGGTGAAACCCTGTCTCTATAAAAAGATAAATAAATAATAAATTAAAATGCTATGTTTCTCTGGCCTCCAAGGTTTTTCTTTCGAAATCCACTGTCATTCAAATTATTTTTCCATTTTAAGTAACAGAAGGATTTCTGTGCCTGTTTTCTAGAGTTTTTACTTTGTCTTTAGTTCTCAGTATTTGATTATAATTTGTCTTGGAATTGACTTCCTTGAGTTTATTGTTTTACACTTCACTCATCTTCTTGGATATATAGGTTTATGTATTTTGCCAATTTGGGGGTGGGGTTTGGCCATATGTCTTCAAATATTTTTTCTGTACTGCAGGCTTTTTCTCTCTCTGGGACTCTTAACGACACAAATATTAGGCCTTTTAGTATTGGTTCACAGATCCTTGAGGTTTTGAGCATTTTTTTTCAAAAATTTTTTCTGTTTCTCATTTTGGATTTTATTGCTGTATCTTCAAGTTCACTGACTCTTTAGTCCAGGGGTTCCCAACCCTCATGCTGTGGACCAGTACTGGTCTGTGGCCTGTTAGGAATCTGGCTATACCATGGGAGATGAGCAGTGGGCAAGCAAGTATTATGGCCTGAGCTCCAACTCCTCTCAGATCAATAGTGTCATTAGATTCTCATAGGAGCTCAAACCTTATTGTGAACTGTGCATGTGAGGGATCTAGGTTGCATGCTCCTTATGAGAATCTAATGCCTCATGATCTGAGATGGAAGAGTTTCATCCTGAAACCATCTCCCTACACCACCACCCAGTCTGTGGAAAGATCGTCTTCCACAAAACTGGCCCCTGATAACAAAACCAGTTCCTTCCACAAGACCGGCCCCTGCTTTAGTCTATCACTTCTAATCTGCTATTGAGCCTATACAGTGAGCTGTTTTTAAAAATTTGGTTATTATATTTTTTAGGTTTAAATTTTTAATTTGTTTCTGCTTTATATCTTCTGTTTATTTGCTGAGATCTTCTTTTTATTTATCTCAATAGTTTACCATTACTTCCTTGAACATTTTTATAACTACTTTGAAGTCTTTGTCAGATAATTTCAACATCTCTGTCATTCCACAATGTCATTTGTTGACTGTCTTTTCTCATATGAGTCAGGATTTTCTTGATTCTTCATATGCCAAGTAATTTTGGATCATATCCTGGGCATTTTGAATATTATGAGACTTTGGGTCTTGTTTAAAACCAAAGATAATGTTTTTGTTGTTGTTTTATGCAAATGATCAGTGCATTTAGGGTTAGCCTGCAAAGTGCTAAATAGCCTTCTATAAGTTACAGTTTCAGCGTCTGTTCTGTTTTTAAAGACTTTACAGTGTTGTTGGGATCTGTCCCACATGCGTACCACCCAGTGGCCAGTCTGGGACCCGGGTTGTGGTCTCTCTTGTAGTGTTTGGAATACTGCTTAGGATCAGATCTCCATATTCACAGCTTGAGGGTGAGCTCAGGAGTTTATAAAAATCTTCATGGGGTTATGAGCCCTCTCTCTCTGCAGTCTGCCTAGTACTTTCTTATTCTCTGAGCCTCCTTTTTTGGTCTCCTGGCAAGAAAACTGAGGCTTTTATTACTCCTCTCTGTCATACACTCAACAACTGTGCCCATGTCCAGGGCCAAGCAGCAGGAGTAAAAACTGACCCATTTGTATCCACCAAAACTGAATAAAATTGAGAAATATTTTCAAAGTGTAAGTGGAATGCTTATCTTACGTGGAAGAAATACAGCCATGTGTCGCTAAATCATGGGGATGCATTCTGAGAAAGCGTTATGTGATGCTGTCATTTTGAGAATGCTATAGGGTGTACTTATCAGACTTAGCTGATGCAGCCTCTTGCAGTCTCTTAATGCACCTAGGTGCATCCTGTTGCTCCTAGGCTACCCACCTGTACAGCATGTGGCTATGCTGACTACTGTAGGCAATATAATGTAGTGGTAGCTATGTATCTGAACATAGAAAAGGTACAGTAAAAATACAGTATTATAAGCTTATGGGACCAGAGTCACATATGTGGCCCATCATTGATGAAACGTCCTTGTGCAATGCATATTTGTAATGCTTAAGAAGAAACAAATGTAGATGGTAGGAAAAGTTGACATCTTCAAAAATTCCATTCTTGTCCCCAAAACTCATTTGTGTGCCAGTAAATGTATGTTGTTTAGAGGCTGGGGGCATGCCAAGGGCTACGGATTTTCACTGTTTCTGTCAGCAGGTAGGGTTGCCTCTGCTTTATTTGATGTGGCCTTTTCATGGTACACCAGGTGTGGGGGACACATTGTCAAGGAAGTGATACCTGAACCATGTGACAGTAAGTCTCTCAGAGAGGCCAGAGGCCAAGGCACTTGGTCCTGTGTTCTCCTCAGGCCTGCCCTGGAAGCTCCAGAAAGCACTTGGAGGATAAGGGAGGCCACCGGCCACACTGGGGCCGCGGTGAGCAGGCACTGATACAGCCATTTCTTTAATCACTGTCACCTTCCTTCTCCCTTTTTTGTCATATGAGTGGCACTGCCATCTACTGAATGAGTTAAGACACAAACTTCCATGTCAGCCTGAACCCTGGCTAACCTTCCGTTCACTGTATCAGTCAGGCAGCAAGCCCTGTCTGCTTTTCCTCCAAACTCTTCCTAAAATTGGTCCTCTCCTCTCCCTCTGCAGATGCTTCCTGCATAGAGCCCCCGTTATCTCAGACTTCCTTTGAAGGACCTTGGGGTCCCTGCCTCTGCACTGGTTCCCCTCACATTCATTCTCTGTGCTACTGTTAGAATCTTTTTTCTGTAATGCAGACCTGACTAACCTGCCTGAAAAGCAACTAGAATTGATTTTTTGTCACCTTAGCATGACACACAGGCCCTTCCCTGCCTCCCCATGCCAGTGTCTCTGCTGCGCTTCACTCAGCAGAAACACTGATTTCTCTCTCATCCAGATTACTCTGTGCCCCAGGGTTTCTCAGGCCTCTGCACTTTTCACATCTTTTTCCCCTTACCATCCTCCTCTTCCTAGTTCCCCGCCCCTCTTTCCTGCTACCTGGCAAGCTTCTACTCATCCTGAAAACCTACTTCAGCAATTTTGTCCTCTGTGGTCTTTGATCATCCAGAGGGAGTTAATTCCAGCCTCCAACCCTCGTAGAGTCTGTGTGTTCTTATTGGCCTTTTTGTACTTTATTTTGATGGGTTTTTGTCATTGTCTCTTTCTCTGAGCCTTGGTTCTAAAGGAGTTCAGGTCTCCTGTGTCGTCTTATGTCCTCAGTGCTGGGGACAGAGTCTGTCATATCTAGAAGAGGCTCAACCAGAGGATGAGCAGTTCATTTGCTATTATTACCATGTGGCTTCTTCAGCCTCCTGGGTAGGTTGGAGACCAGACATAGAATGCCCATGAGCCTTCAAAACCAAGTTTTTAGTGGATATTAAACTCATTCAGGCCGGGCGTGGTGGCTCAAGCCTGTAATCCCAGCACTTTGGGAGGCCAAGGCGGGTGGATCACCAGGTCAAGAGATCGGGGACCATCCTGGTCAACATGGTGAAACCCCGTCTCTACTAAAAATACAAAAATTAGCTGGGCATGGTGGCACCTGCCTGTAATCCCAGCTACTCAGGAGGCTGAGGCAGGAGAATTGCCCGAACCCAGGAGGCGGAGGTTGCGGTGAGCCGAGATTGTGCCATTGCACTCCAGCCTGGGTAACAAGAGCAAAACTCCATCTCAAAAAAACAAACAAACAACTCATTCAATTTAACCCACTTTGTATTTTATCTCATCTAATATTACTCTAATGATCATGACTCTTGAATACCCCATTGCTATTCAGAAAGGAGAAGATTGTACTGTTTCTTTTCTTTTCTTTTTTTTTTTTAAGATGGGGGTTTTACCATGTTGGTCAGGCTGGTCTTGAACTCCCGATCTCAAGTGATCCGCCTGCCTTGGCCTCCAAAGTGCTTGGATTACAGGTGTGAGCCACCATGCCTGGCCTAAGGATTGTACTGTTCCATTGCATTTTCTCTCATAATTCAAACTATAGTATTTGCAGTTGACTTTTTTTCTCTCAAATATACCTTGCCATCAAGTTATGTATGTCTCGGTGTTATTTTTAAAGTTATTGTTCTCTTTTTCTTGGTAAGTTATTTAAAATTATTGCTATCTTTTGTTTTTGCCTAGATAAATTTAGGTAAAGTTATTACTTCATCTGACTATCTGGGCTATTTACTTTTTCCATGGAGTTGCTCAGTCATACCTGACATATTATTTATTTAATTTATTTTTTTAATAATAATTTTTTTAATTAACTTCTTTTCTTATAAGATGGGGTTTCACCATGATGGCTAGGCTGGTCTTGAACTGCTGACCTCAGGTGATCCACCCACCTCGGCCTCCCAAAGTACTAGGATTACAGGCGTGAGCCACTGTGCCCAGCTATTTTTGTATTTTTAGTAAAGATGGGGTTTCACCATGTTGGCCAGGCTGGTCAAAAACTAGGAGTTTTAATTTTTGATTAGCCCCCTGTTCCCTTCTAAGGGAAAAACTAGGGTGGAGGGAGGCAAAAAATTCAATTACTTTGAAAATAAATTTATAATTGACATATAATACTGTACATATTTATGGGATACAGTGTGATGTTTCATTGCGTGTATACATAGTATAATGATCAGATTGGAGTAATTACCATATTTAATTTAAGCATTTGTCATTTCTTTGTGGGGACAACATTAAAAATCTTCTCTTCAAGTTATCTTGAAATATATACCCCATTGTTATTTGCTGTAGTCACCCTACCATGTAATGGAACCCAGAACTTATTCTCTCAATCTGACTGTACCTGTTGTACCCAGCTGACCAGCCTTTCGTGTCCCTCCCCCATGCTGGCATATTATTTAAATCTACAGACACATATCAAATAGCCACTTTGTGCCAGAAACTCCTGGCACTGTGCATAAAAGACAAATCCAAAACCTGTGCCCTGGAAAAACTCATAGTCTCAGGGGTCAGATGGGTCTGTTCCTAGGGCTGCTGTGGGGCTGGAGCAGGCCAGATGTGGGCTGCCTATGGGAGTAGGGTTCAGGTGGGACGGTATGGAGCCTGTAAGGCTAGGGTACACGTTACCTGGGGCAGTTAGTGAGTGCCTTGTGGAAATAGAAAAGTGACCATTTCAGAAAAAAAAAAAGGTGAAGAAGTCCAAGAATTTAATTATTTGTTCAATCAGTTAGCAAATTTATTGAACACCTACTGTGTGCAAGTACTATTCCAGGTGCTCAGAACAAAGCCCATTGCATGTGGAACTTGAGTTCTGTTGGGGTAAACAAATAGGAAGACACATGAATATGCAATATGTTCTTAGGTAATGAAAGCACTATGAAGAAAAATAAAGCAGAGAAGGGAAACTTGAAAATAAGGAACCCTACTGCTTTCTGTGGGGTGTTCCAGTGGGACTTTCGGAGAATGTGGTATTTGAGCATAGACAAGACACAGAGTCAGGACAGAACCCCCGAGGTGGAAAGCGCTTTGCAAGCTGGGAGAACTGCAGGAAGGCCAGGCTGTTGGTGTTGAATGAATGAGGGAAAAAGTGGTAGGAAATAAAACTGGAGAAATTGCTGAGGACCCAATTGCATGGGGCTTTACAGGGTTTTTATTCTGAGTGATCTGTGGGGAGCCCTTTGAAGGCTTTATGTAGGGAGTAACATGATTTGAGATGTGCCTTGAAAAGATCATGCTGGGTGGTTGCCTGATTTGGGGGAAAAGGAGAGGAAAGGGGTAGGGGAAGAGCAGACATGCTAAAAAGCTAATAGAGAAATCTGCATGTGAGATAATAGTAGCTTGGACTAGGGTGGTAACAGTGAGAAGTGTTCAAATTTGGGATATTTTGAAGAGCTGTTTGGATTTTGGAGTGGATTGTATCTAAGATGTAAGAAGTCAAGAACAATTTCAAGATTTTGAGCCTGAACAAAATGTTGGTGCCATTTTGTCGAGGTAGGGCTGGCCAGGGAATGAATATGGTTGTAGGAGAAAATCAAGGTTGTTTTAAATGTATTGAGTCTGGGCCAGGCATGGTGGCTCATGCCTGTAATCTTAGCACTTTGGGAAGCCAAGGCTGGTGGATCACCTGAGGTCAGGAGTTCGAGACCAGCCTGGCCAACATTTTGAAACCCCATCTCTACTAAAAATACAAAAATAGCTGGGCGTGGTGCTGGGTACTTTTAATCCCAGCTAGTGGGGAGGCTGAAGCAGGAGAATTGCCTGAACCAGGGAGGCAGAGGTTGCAGTGAGCTGAGATCATGCCATTGTATTCTAGCCTGGGTGACAAGAGTGAGACTCCATCTCAAAAAACAAATGTTTTGAATCTGAAATGGCTAGTAGAAATACAGCTGGAGTTCAAGAGGCAGCCCATGACTAGAGATCTGAATTTGCAGAACCTTCAGAATGCAGATGGTATTTGATGTCATAAGACTGGAGGAGCACATCATGGCAGGAGGTAGAAAGAGATCAGTGATGTGTAGACTGAGCCATGGCATCAGGAATGTCAGCCACTGAGAAGTGGAAGAAGATACGAGGACTGAGGATTGACTGTGGGATTTGGTTCAGTGGGGGTCACTGATGACCTGGAAGAAAGCAATTGTGATAGAATATTGGGAAAGGAAGCTTAACTGGTGTGAGATAAGGAGAGAAGGTGGGGCAAGAAAGTTGAGACATCAAGTACCGGCAGCTCTTTCAGGGAGTCGTACTGTAAGATTAAAGAAATAGGGAAGTTGCTGGAGACAGATGTGAAGTCAAGGATGTTTAGGGGCACAGTCTATCAGAGCATGTTTGTGTGCTGATGAGATTAACTTTGTTAAAGAGAAAAAAGCTGGCTGGGCACAGCGGCTCACACCTGTAATCCCAGCACTTTCCAAGGCCGAGGTGGGAGGATTGCTTGAACCCAGGAGTTCAATATCAGGTTGGAAAACAAAGTGGGACTTCATCTTTACAAAAATTAGTGTGGCATGGTGGTATGTACCTGTGTTCTCAGCTACTCAGAAAGTTGAGGTGTTAGGATGACTTCATCTTGGGGGATTGAAGCTGCAGTGAGCCAGGATGGCACCACTGCACGCAAGCCTGGGTGACAGAGCAAGACTGTCTCGAATGAATGAATGAATGAATGAATGAATGAAGAATGAATGTAAGAAGCTGATGAGAATGGAGAGGATAGTGGAGGATTGCAGTGACCATATTCATTGAGGTGGTGGGAGGGGTGGGGATCTAGAATAGGCGTAAAATGGATATTTGATGAGCACACAGAAGGTTTACCCACTGTAATCGATGGGGAGGTGGCTGCAGGGAGGTTGGTAGATTTGGTGGTTCCCTTTGTACACACACACACACACACACACACCCCTCCACACACCCCCATACTCCCTCCATGCCTGGAGTGCAGGGTACAGGGAGGAAATTATGTGATGCGAAGCTGAAAAGGTGGGTGCAGAATAGATTGTGGAGAGGCTCTTCCATCCACCTAAGGAGTTTGGATCTCATTCTGTGGGCAGAGGGGAGCCCTGGTGTCTAGTAAGTGTGAGAGGAACCTGATCTTCTGTGGGATGTGGAGGCAGCAGGAACTCTACTGGGGCTGGCTGGGAAAACCTGGGACACAGAGGCTGCTGCCAGGGCCAGGTGAACTCTACTTCTTTATTCTGTCAATACATTGTTAACACCTTCTTTTCTGAAATTGAATAGATT
The DNA here is from genome assembly GCF_049354715.1 of Callithrix jacchus. Classification (NCBI taxonomy): domain Eukaryota; kingdom Metazoa; phylum Chordata; class Mammalia; order Primates; family Cebidae; genus Callithrix; species Callithrix jacchus. The sequence goes on from NC_133502.1 coordinate 78,211,880, forward strand.
CTTATAGATGATTGAAGAAAATGAAATTAATTCAAATAGTAATGAAGCAGAACTCTGTTAGCTGCCAGGCAAGCAGCTGATTTCCTTACTAAGTTGAATCACTAATGGGTTGGGAGATTGAAGCCTTCATGTGCAGTAAAAGAGGAAACAGATATGAGTGGGAGAAAATGTGAGGTATGTTGCAGGAGAATCGCCTGAACACAAGAAGAACCAAAACAATCTCATTAGTTACTCTTAATATCCTTAAACCTTCTGTAGACACTGTTGATATCTTTCATCAGATGAAGGTGGAGAACCCAGGGCATTTCAGTTACTGCTCATAGCACCCAGAAAATCAGTTGGTAGACCTAGGATTTTTTTCTTTTTTCTTCTTTTTTTTTTTTGAAATGGAGTCTTGCTCTGTTTCCCAGGCTGGAATAGTACAGTGGTGTTATCCCAGCTCACTTCAACCTCTGCCTCCCAGGTTCAAGTGATTCTCCTGCCTCAGCCTCCTGAATAGCTGGGATTACAGGCGTGTACCACCACACCCAGCTAATTTTTGTATTTTTAGTAGAGACGGGGTCAGGCTGGCCTTGAACTCCTGACTTCATGATCTGCCTGCCTCAGCCTCCCAAAGTGCTGGGATTACATGTGTAAACCACTGTGCCCGGCCTAGACATAGGATTTACATGGTGTTCTTGAATTTCTAGTTCTTTACTTGGTCCTTCGACTGAAACAAAGTGATAAATCTTGGTGATAACCTACCTGCAGGATTGGGAACATATCACTTAGGCTTTAATGTTCAGGCACACACTATTTCACATAATTTCTACAGTCTAAAGTGGGGATTACTTGGCTACCAGCACCAGGGGAGATGTGACACTGCAGTTACTCATTAGATTCCCGATCCCCCCCACCACTTTTTTTTAGATGGAGTTTCGCTCTTGTTACCCAGGCTGGAGTGCAATGGCGTGATCTCGGCTTACCGCAACCTCTGCCTCCTGGGTTCAGGCAATTCTCCTGCCTCAGCCTCCTGAGTAGCTGGGATTACAGGCACCTGCCACCATGCCCTGCTAATTTTTTTGTATTTTTAGTAGAGACAGGGTTTCACCATGTTGACCAGGATGGTCTTGATCTCTTGACCTCGTGATCCACCCACCTCGGCCTCCCAAAGTGCTGGGATTACAAGCGTGAGCCAGTGCACCCAGCCTCTAGATTCCCATTTTAAGGCCCTCTGTGGAAGAGTGGATCTCACCACCATATACTTGGTAATTGAGTAAAACATGGAGCTTGACTCAGAGATGGTTGTAACTGCTGCACTTCCTCTCCTGTGAATGCCCCACCAAGCTTATAGCACAGGTGAAAGGGGACAGCATTATTATAGTTAAATGTAAACATTTTATTTTATTTTATTTTATTTATTTTCTGAGACAGAGTTTTGCTCTTGTTGCCCAGGCTGGGGTACAATGGCGTGATCTTGGCTCATTGCAACCTCCGCCTCCTGGGTTCAAGCGATTTTCCTGCCTCAGCCTCCCAAGTAGCTGGGATTGCAGGCACTCCACCACACCCAGCTAATTTTTTTGGTGTTTTTAGCAGAGATTGTGGTTTTACCATGTTGGCCAGTCTGGTCATGAACTCCTGACCTCAGGTGATCCACCCACCTTGGCCTCCCAAAGTGCTGGGATAACAGGCATTAGCCACCACGCCCAGCCAAGTCTAAACATTTTAAGATGCATTCTGAGTTCAGAAATGCTGAAATTGGGCAAGAGGTAGGAAATAGCAAGGAGAGAAAGTGTGTCTTAGAACTAGGAATTGGATAGCTCAATTTTTTGTTTAACATTAAATTCTGGAAAAGTTTTTCCTGTGAAAAACAAGCTTATATTTTCATTGATGTTAGCTCTAAGTGTTTTACTGATAATCCTGACTCCAAGGCATTTACAGCAGTCCCAGCACCATAGTGAAGGCTCAACAAATATTCATTGTAAATTGTAATTACTATTGTAATATTTTTCTTAATGTACTTTGCAGAGAACAGTAGACTTTTTGAAGTATTTCCAATTTTTATATGTTACCTTTTACTTCGTAATTGTCTTTTTATACTTTTGTAATAATGTCTTTAAATACTTTAGAACAGTGATCTGTTTTTCCACGGGAGAGGCATGGTTTGGGGATGAAACTCTTCCACTTCAGATCATCAGGCATTAGATTCACATAAGGAGCTTGCAACCTAGACCCCTTGCATGCACAGTTCACAGTTGGGTTCACACTCCAATGAGAATCTAATGCCAGGCTGGGCGCAGTGGCTCATGTCTGTAATCCCAGCACTTTGGGAGGCCTAGGTGAGTGGATCACCTGATGTCAGGAGTTCAAGACCAGCTTGACCAACATGGTGAAACCCCGTCTCTACTAAAAATAGAAAAAAGTAGCCAGGTGTGCTGGAGTGTGCCTATAATCCCAGGTACTCAGGAGGCTGAGGCACGAGAATTGCTTGAACCTGGAAGGCGGAGTTTGCAGTGAGCAGAGATCATTGCCACCTGCACTCCGGCCTGGGCAACAGTGTGAGACTCCATTTAAAAAAAAAAAAAAGGAGAATCTAATGCTGCTGTTGATCTGACAGGAGGCGGCACTCAGGTGGGAATGCTCACTTGCCTGAGGTTCACCTCCTGCTGTGTAGGGGACCCCTGCTTTAGAAGTGTTTCTAATTGTAAAAAGTTACTTTTTAGTTGGTAGCGTATTTTTTATTAGCAAGAAGAAGGCATAGATTTTGTGATTAAATGATTAGTATGCAAAAAATAATGAACCCGTTGAATGCCTAATTGAGTTTGGCACTGGCTCAGTGCTAATCAGAGAAAACTTCTCTTACCTACAGATGTGGTCCTGCCCGTTGGCTGTTATAACCCATGGCAGACCTTACAGAAATGACCACTAACATTGAGCCACATAATGTGCACATATATCAGAGTCGCTTCTAAGCAGTGTACCTTTAATCCTCATTTCGTCTTCCCAGCAATTCCCTGAGTTAGAAACAAACTTGTATCATTTCCTTTTCAGAAAGAAAAAGACTGAAACTCATTTACACAGTTGGCAAATGGTAGAGTGGAATTTGAACTCACTGCCCGACTCCAGAGCGGTGCCCTTAATTACCACTATACAGCCTCTTTCTGATACCATGCAAACCCTGTTGGTTGCCTACCTAACAACCAGTCCCCCTGTCTTCCTTGCTGTAAAATCTTGATTTTGTGTGGTTGTTTACCCCTCCCTATGTGTCTATGTGAAGGCGAATCTGGTCCACATTTCTGTGAATTCATCCTGGTTCATCTAAGCTGATCATGGTGTTCCATTTCTCCTTGCCAAGGATTCAGTTAGGCAGGGACATTTGACAAGATTTTGGCCACGGGAATATAAGGAGTAACTCTCTGCAGGCTTCTGAGACAACTTTCTTCACAGAGAGAAATAGACATGCAAAGAAGGACACCGGTCTTCCTCCCCTGACCTGATCACATCTAGCAACATGGCAGCCATCTAGTACCAGCCTAGGGATGACACCAATGCCAGGTAAGGCACAGCTGAGAAAATGGTGGTGAAGTGGAGCTCTGACAGTCTATACCTGGAGGTGCCCATCCCTGTGCCTTTCATTCTGTGAGAGAAAAAGACCCATCATCGCTTAGGCCAGTTTGAATTGGCTTTTCTGTTACTGGTAGCCAAAGGTGTGCTAATTTGGAGCATCCTCAGAGGTGTGCCTTGGCAGGCAAAGGGTGACTAGTATGCTGAGATCTAGATGCCCTCACCCAGTAGATATGAAAGGGACCTACACCCATTACCTCTGCCACTAGGAGCCTCCTTTAATCAGGGAATATGCAGATATTTTCTCTTTGTATCATGGCATTTAAAAGAATGGGAAACATTGTCCTAACTGATCAAAAACATATAATAGAAATGTTATGTGTCAGTATGCATCAGTAATCAAAATATTTTAAAGAATGAACATATGTTTCCAAGAAAATGTCTTTCACCCTTCATTTTTTGGGCTGGATGATCCCTCCAGACCTCGTTCAAGTATAATTTCCTCTGAAGAGCCTATCCCAACTTCAATGACCATTCCTTGCCCTTTCTTCAGAAGATTTTTAATATTTCTATTATAATAATATTTCTATTAGCCCTTACATCACTGTGATTTGATGACTGGTCTTTCAAGTCTGTCTCTGCCGGTGAACTGTAAGCTCCTGAGAGAAAGTAGTTCCTTGTTGAGAATGGCTGTCAGCTTGGAACAAGCTCAATTGTAGTAGCAAAATGAACCTAGATGTGGTAGTCATACTAGATACTGCAGCTCCTAGGATACTGATTGTCAGTCCTAGCTGCTTTTTAACCACACTCATGATTCCCATACCTGGAAGTGGTGATTTATTTGGCATGGGTGCTTTAAAGGCCCCAGTGATACCCATGTGCAGTCAAGTTGGGAAGAGAGTTGCAGGAAGAGAGTGATATAGCCAGAAAGAAAGACAAGAAAGACCATGAGAACTGTGATGACAGTAGATATGAAGGGGACCAGCAACAGTAGGTGTCACTGGATCCAGAGAATCCAACAAAGAGCTTGTCACAGAAACCCTGATGAGAGATCATGAATCCAGAACAAGGGTGGACCCAGTAGATGTAATAATTTGAGCAGCTGCTATGGGAGATGAGCTATGCCAGTGTCATCTTAGGGCTTGCCCCTCATCCTGCCTACACCAGAGAAACTTTTTAAAAATACAGGTACTTAGGCTAACATACACAATCTGTCAGAGTGCATGGCCTGTAAGCAGGGTGATGATGACCAGAGGTCAGTGGCATGAGACCATTGACGGAGGCTTTTTTTAATTAAAAACAAAAAAAAACAAAAAAAACAGGGAGTGGATCCTACCCCAGAGATTCTGATTAAATTGATCTGGGATAGATTCTAGGCACCAGTACTTTTAAATTTTTTTGCAGCTCCCCGGGTGATTTTAATGAATTGCCAAGGTTGAGAACTACTGCCATAGAAGAATAGCAGTAGGATTTGACCCTAATTCAATGTTAGTATCACAGATTTCCTGACTTGAGGTGTCAAGGAGAGCTTTGCATAGACCGAGATGGGAAGAGGAGTGGCTGGGAGTTGGGCATAGGGTGAAGAACATGAAGTGAAGATAGATACTTCTTTATGAAGTTCAGTTTGAATTAACAGTGGGATCTGAAATCACAACTGTTGGGCTGTGTGTTCACATAGGCCTAAGGTAAGCTGGAATACTGAGAGCAGAGTTCCTCCATGTGGCTCATAGACCACTGGGGATCCCCCACCCCACCCTACCCCAAAGTCAGTTAGGAGATCTGAAAATGCTTTGGCAGGTTCAGAGGAAAAATCAGTGAAGTTATTTTATTCTCACATATTAATTAAAAATTGTGTGAAGCGTTATTGTTATAGGAATCTCAATCCTTAAGATTATGTATATGCCAGAAAGAGTGTTGATCACTTTGTCTTGGCTAATATTGGGTCAGTTGAGTGCAGTTCATCTCAGCTGATATATTTTTCCATTATCTGCCATTATTATTCACAAATTTTCATTGATTATAGGTATTCTATGCCAATTCCAAAAAATAGCTCAATGGCTCAGTGTTAAAGGGTAAAAGTAGAGATAGAATGAGTCAGGTAAATACTAGAATTCATAAAAATATTAGAACTATAACTAGTGACTAGGACTGTAGTACAGATACAGAAATGTATATGTAGTCATTGAGATAAATTATTCCTTTGAGTAGAATGATTTAACACAACCAGCCAAAAAGGGAAAAAATAATAATGACTGTCTGAAATTAGATTTTACTGAACAAGGCTGGGTGCAGTTGCTCACACCTCTAATCCCAGCACTTTGGGAGGCCGAGGTGGGCAGATCACTTGAGGTCAGGAGTTCAAGAGCAGCCTGATCGTCATGGTGAAATCCCATCTCCACTAAAAATGCAAAATTGGCCAGACGTCGTGGCGCATGCTTATAGTCCCAGCCACTTGGGAGGCTGAGGCAGAAAAATTACTTGAACACAGAAGGCAGAGGTTGCATTTAGCTGAGATCACACTACTGCACTCCAGCCTGGGCAACAGAACGAGACGCCATCTCAAAAAAAAAAAAAAATGTTATTGAACAAGCAGTCCATTCAACCTCACCTCACTGTGTGCTGTCCTTTTATCAGATGGTGACATGAAGTCATGAAGCTTTTCTGTTATTTTTAAACACAAAGATAAGCCTATTAAGTATTTCCAGAACATATCCAAAGTAGTGATTTTCAAAATGAGATTTGAAAATGTTGAATTTGAGATTCTACAGTGATACCGGAAATGAGGTAAAAATGTCAGATGCAATAGTCACAGCTCTACCCCACACAGAGAGAACAAGTCACAAGTCACACTACTATTGGAAAGCTTGGTAAGACTGGCTTTACAGTTAATGATGAGTTTAATGTGCAGAGAAAGCAGAATAGGGTATTGGCAGAATCCTTCATCAGACAGATATCATGTAATATTCATGGTACATGCATGGAAAAGCAGTTACTCTCATAGGTAGGTGCTAGCAGATCTTTTAGTTCACACTTTAGCAGAACTAGGGATGTGCAGATTATCAATCACCTCTTAGCATATGCACAGGACTTACATGAAAGAGAATTGCCTGATGCGTTTTGTTCAGTGAAAACCCACATCATAAGAGAAGACTGCTTTGTTCAGTTTGGTTAATGATTATATTGTGAGTCATGAAGGAGAATGAAAAAGGTACATTGGAATCAGTGGCAACCAGTAAGAAAGGACAAAAAGGACATTGTTACATGACTCAAAAAGTTGCATTAGAATGTGATGGACGGCAGTATTATATTTTCAGAGAGCAGTTGGTGGTCTGTACTGTGCCTCCTGATGCTGTAGTTGAAGGAAATACTGAAAATGTGACAATTTCTTATAAAAATGAAGAACATGGGCAGCAAGTCTTGTACCTGAGGCAAAGGTGCCTCACAAAAGATTTTGGAATGTGGTATGAGTTAAAAACATGACACTCACCAGGATCTGTAAAGGCCATTTTTATCATTCAGGAGGCTTTCTCAAATGATGTGCTATTTTAAGACTGAACATTATGGGGAGGACTCAAGATGGCGCTGTGAGAACAACCCAGGATTGGAGCTTGCGTTGAGTCTGCGGATTGGTGAGTCGGAGCTGGATTTCCAGACTGATCTTTGTTGCCCACGGAACGGGGAAATTCCCAAGTGAAGAGGAGACGCGGGACGCCAGGCAGAACCTCCACCTGGCGAAGCCGGCAGCTGGGGTGGCGGCGGCCGGCCCTGCCCAGCGCTTCCCACAGGGCGCGCTTGTCCGGGTGCCCTGTTGAACCGGCAACCGGAGATGTGAGAGGTCTGGACTTGAGACTGAGCTAGACTTGGACAGTGGGCCAGCCCAGGGGATTGCAGGGACAGAGCGTTAGGGGTGGCCTAGTGGGACGAACAAAACCGCAATTTCAAACAAGCCCCGTGCAGACGGCCCGAGACGCTCTGTGGGGGAGGGGCGTCCACCATTACCGAGGCAACCCGCCCCAACTGAGATACACGCCCATTGCTGACGCAGCCAGCCGTTGCCGAGGCAACCAGTCCCTACTGAGATACACGCCCACTGCTGACGCAGCCTGCCGTTGACGAGGCAACCACAGAGAGACTCCGCCGCAGGGCGTGGCGGAGAACACAGCAGAACAGCGGAGCCAGGGCGAGCCTCACAACAGCAGGGCGGAGCCTCCGCAGGCAAACAGTGGCTAGTCTGCGTCCTAACTGGGCAGGACCTCAACGGACATCCAAAAATAAAGCCCAAACCCCTCAACACAGAGGATTTGAGAAAAAAAAGGGTTTTTTTAATGAGGTCTGTTGCAGCAGAATCAAACATAGCAGCCTAACAGCCCGGAATGAACAACAGAGCTCACAGCTCAGCAATTGAGCTCCTATAAAGTACAAACTGTCTCCTCAAGCAGCTCCCTGACCCCTCTATATCCAAAAGACTGACATTAGGCAGGCATCATCCTGGGACAAAGATAGCAGAAAAAGAAACTGGTAGCATCCCTTGCTGTGCCACAGCTGCTAGAGTTGCACCCCAGACAAGCAGGGTCTGGAGCGGACCTCAGCAGTCGTACAGCGAAGGGGCTAGACTGGTAGAAGAAGAAACAAGCAACAGAAATACTTCATCATCAACATTCTGGGTGTCCACTCAGAGACCCAATCAAAAAGTCAGCAACTACGCAGAGACGACAAGCGGACAAATCCACAAAGATGGGAAGAAACCAGCGAAAAAAGGAGGAAAACACCCGAAACCAGAACACCTCGCCTCCTAGAAAGGACCAAAACTCCTCACCAGCAAGGGAACAAAGCTGGACGGAGAATGACTGTGACGAAATGACGGAATTAGACTTCAGAAGGTGGATAATGAGAAACTTTTGTGAGCTAAAAGAACATGTATTAAATCAATGCAAAGAAACTAAGGAACTTGAAAAAAGATATGAGGAAATGATAACAAGAATGGATAACTTAGAGAGGAATATGAATGAATTAAAGGAGCTGAAAAACACAATACGAGAACTTCGCGAAGCATGCACAAGTTTCAATAGCCGAATTGACCAAGCAGAAGAAAGAATATCTGAAGTCGAAGACCAACTCAATGAAATTAAACGAGAAACCAAGATTAGAGAAAAAAGCGCAAAAAGGAATGAACAAAGTCTCCAAGAAATGTGGGACTATGTGAAAAGACCTAACCTACGTTTGATAGGTGTACCAGAAGGGGATGAAGAGAATGAATCCAAGCTGGAAAATACTCTTCAGGACATCATCCAGGAAAATTTCCCCCACCTAGCAAGACAGGCCAACACTCAGTTGCAGGAAATACAGAGAACACCACAAAGATATTCCGCAAGAAGAGCAACCCCAAGGCACATAATCGTCAGATTCAACAGGGTTGAAATAAAGGAGAGAATACTAAGGGCAGCCAGAGAGAAAGGTTGGGTCACCCACAAAGGGAAGCCCATCAGACTCACAGCAGATCTCTCGGCAGAAACACTACAAGCCAGAAGAGAGTGGGGGCCAATATTCAACATTCTTAAAGAAAAGAACTTTCAACCCAGAATTTCATATCCAGCCAAACTGAGCTTCAGAAGTGAAGGAAGAATAAAATCCTTTGCGAACAAGCAAGTACTCAGAGATTTTGTCACCACCAGGCCTGCTTTACAAGAGCTCCTAAAAGAGGCACTACACATAGAAAGGATCAACCAGTACCAGCCATTCCAAAATCACACTGAATGCTAAAGAGCATCAACATAACGAAGAATCTACAACAACTAACAGGCAAAACAGCCACTTAGCATCAAAATGGCAGTATCAAATTCACACATAACAATATTAACCCTAAATGTAAATGGACTAAATGCACCAATCAAAAGACACAGACTGGCAAATTGGATAAAAATCCAAAACCCATCAGTGTGCTGTATACAGGAAACCCATCTCACATGCAAGGATACACAAAGGCTCAAAATAAAGGGATGGAGGAAGATTTACCAAGCAAATGGAGAGCAAAAAAAAGCAGGAGTTGCAATTCTCATCTCTGATAAAATAGACTTTAAAGCAACAAAGATCAAAAGAGACAAAGAAGGGCATTACATAATGGTAAAAGGATCGATACAACAAGAAGAGCTAACGATCCTAAACATATGGACCCAATGCAGGAGCACCCAGATACATAAGGCAAGTTCTTAATGACTTACAAAAGGACTTAGACTCCCACACAATAATAGTGGGAGACTTTAACACTCCACTGTCAATACTAGACAGATCAACCAGACAGAAAATCAACAAGGATATCCAGGGCTTGAACTCAGACCTGGAGCAAGCAAACCTGATAGACATTTACAGAACTCTCCACTCCAAATCCACAGAATACACATTCTTCTCAGCACCACATCACACCTACTCTAAAATTGACCACATAATAGGAAGTAAAGCACTGCTCAACAAATGCAAAACAACTGAAATCATAACAAACAGCCTCTCAGACCATAGTGCAATCAAGTTAGAACTCAGAATTCAGAAACCAACCCAGAACCGCACAGCTTCATGGAAACTGAACAACTGGCTCTTGAATGTTGACTGGGTAAACAATGAAATGAAGGCAGAAATAAAGAAGTTCTTCGAAACCAATGAGAACGAAGACACAACATGCCAGAACCTCTGGGACACTCTAGAGGAAAGTATATAGCAATAAGTGCCCATATGAGGAGAATGGAGAAATCCAAAATTGACACCCTATCGTCAAAACTGAAAGAGCTAGAGGAGCAAGATCAAAAAAACTCAAAACCCAGCAGAAGACAAGAAATAACTAAGATCAGAGCTGAGCCGAAGGAGATTGAGACACGAAAAACCCTTCAAAAAATCAATAAATCCAAGAGCTGGTGTTTTGAAAAGATCAACAAAATAGACAGACCACTAGCCAGATTGATTAAAAATAAAAGAGAGAACAACCAAATAGATGCAATAAAAAATGATAAAGGGGAAATCACCACAGATTCCACAGAAATTCAAACCATCATCAGAGAATATTACAAACAACTCTATGTGCATAAACTAGTAAACCTGGAAGAAATGGATAAATTCCTGGACTCCTGTGTCCTCCCAAGCCTAAACCAGGAGGAAGCTGAAACTATGAATAGACCAATAACAAGGTCAGAAGTTGAGGCAGCAATTAAGAGCCTACCACACAAAAAAAGCGCAGGTCCAGACGGGTTCACAGCCGAATTCTACCAGACACACAAGGAGGAGCTGGTACCATTCCTTCTAAAACTATTTCAAACAATCCAAAAAGAGGGAATCCTTCCCAAATCATTTTATGAGACCAACATCATTCTGATACCAAAACCCGGCAGAGACCCAACGAGAAAAGAAAACTTCAGGCCAATATCCATGATGAACATAGATGCAAAAATCTTCAATAAAATATTGGCAAGCCGATTGCAACAGCAAATCAAAAAACTTATTCATCATGATCAAGTAGGATTCATCCCGGTGATGCAAGACTGGTTCAACATACGCAAGTCTATCAACGTAATTCACCACATAAACAGAACCAAAAACAAAAACCACATGATTATCTCAATTGACGCAGAGAAGGCATTCGACAAAATTCAACAGCCCTTTATGCTAAAAACCCTCAATAAACTTGGTATCGATGGAACGTATCTCAAAGTAATAAAAGCTATTTATGACAAACCAGCAGCCAATATCATACTGAATGGGCAAAAACTGGAAGCATTCCGCTTGAAATCTGGCACTAGACAAGGATGCCCTCTCTCACCACTTCTATTCAATATAGTACTGGAAGTTCTAGCCAGAGCAATCAGGCAAGAAAAAGAAATAAAGGGTATTCAAATAGGAAAGGTGGAAGCCAAATTGTCTCTATTTGCAGATGACATGATAGTATACCTAGAAGACCCCATCGCCTCAGCCCAAAATCTCCTGAAACTGATAAGCAACTTCAGCAAAGTCTCAGGATATAAAATCAATGTGCAAAAATCACAAGCATTCATCTACACCAATAACAGACTTAAAGAAAGCCAAATCAAGAACGAACTGCCATTCGCAATTGCTACAAAAAGAATAAAATACCTTGGAATACAACTCACAAGGAACGTAAGGGACCTCTTCAAGGAGAACTACAAACCACTGCTCAACGAAATCAGAGAGGACACAAACAGATGGAGAAACATTCCATGTTCATGGTTAGGAAGAATTAATATCGTGAAAATGGCTATACTGCCCAAAGTAATTTACAGAATCAACGCTATCCCCATCAAGCTACCATTGACTTTCTTCACAGAACTGGAAAAAACCACCATGAACTTCATATGGAACCAAAAGAGAGCCCGCATAGCCAAGTCAATTCTAAGCAAAAAGAACACAGCGGGGGGCATCACACTACCGGATTTCAAACTATACTACAAGGCTACAGTAATCAAAACAGCATGGTACTGGTACCAAAACAGAGATATAGACCAATGGAACAAAACAGAGGCACCGGAGGCAACACAACATACATACAACTATACAATCTTTGATAAACCCGACAAAAACAAGCAATGTGGAAAGGATTCCATGTTTAACAAATGGTGTTGGGAAAACTGGCTAGCCATGTGCAGAAGCAGAAACTGGACCCCTTTCTGACACCTTACACTAAAATTAACTCCAGATGGATTAAAGACTTAAACATAAGACCTGGCACGATAAAAACCCTAGAAGGAAATCTAGGCAAAACTATCCAGGACATAGGAGTAGGCAAGGACTTCATGAACAAAACACCAAAAGCATTGGCAACAAAAGCCAAAATAGACAAATGGGACCTAATGAAACTCCACAGCTTCTGTACGGCAAAAGAAACTGTCACTAGAGTGGATCGGCAACCAACAGAATGGGAAAAAATTTTCGCAGTCTACCCATCTGACAAAGGGCTGATATCCAGAATTTACAAAGAACTCAAACGGATTTACAGGAAAAAAAACAAGCCCATTCAAAAGTGGGCAAAGGATATGAACAGATACTTTACGAAAGAAGACATATATGAGGCCAACAATCATATGAAAAAATGCTCATCGTCACTGGTCATCAGAGAGATGCAAATCAAAACCACATTGAGATACCATCTCACGCCAGTTAGAATGGCGATCATTAAAAAATCTGGAGACAACAGATGCTGGAGAGGATGTGGAGAAAAAGGAACACTTTTACACTGTTGGTGGGAGTGTAAATTAGTTCAACCATTGTGGAAGATAGTGTGGCGATTCCTCAAGGCCTTAGAAATAGAAATTCCATTTGACCCAGCAATCCCATTACTGGGTATATATCCAAAAGACTATAAATCGTTCTACTATAAGGACACATGTACACGAATGTTCATTGCAGCACTGTTTACAATAGCAAAGACCTGGAATCAACCCAAATGCCCATTGATAATAGACTGGATTGGAAAAATGTGGCACATATACACCATGGAATATTATGCAGCAATCAGAAATGATGAGTTCGTGTCGTTTGTAGGGACATGGATGAATCTGGAAAACATCATCCTCAGCAAACTGACACAAGAACAGAAAATGAAACACCGCATATTCTCACTCATAGGTGGGTGATGAAAAATGAGAACACATGGACACAGAAAGGGGAGTACTAAACACTGGGGTCTATTGGGGGGAAAAGGGGAGGGCCAGTGGGAGGGGGAGGTGGGGAGGGATAGCCTGGGGAGAAATGCCAAATATGGGTGAAGGGGAGAAGAAAAGCAAAGCACACTGCCATGTGTATACCTACGCAACTGTCTTGCATGCTCTGCTCATGTACCCCAAAACCTATAATCCAATAAAAAATTAAAAAAAAAAAAATCTGGAAACAACAGATGCTGGAGAGGATGTGGAGAAAAAGGAGCACTTTTACACTGTTGGTGGGAGTGTAAATTAGTTCAACCATTGTGGAAGACAGTGTGGCGATTCCTCAAGGCCTTAGAAATAGAAATTCCATTTGACCCAGCAATCCCATTACTGGGTATATATCCAAAAGACTATAAATCGTTCTACTATAAGGACACATGTATACGAATGTTCATTGCAGCACTGTTTACAATAGCAAAGACCTGGAATCAACACAAATGCCCATCGATGATAGACTGGATTGGAAAAATGTGGCACATATACACCATGGAATATTATGCAGCAATCAGAAATGATGAGTTTGTGTCGTTTGTAGGGACATGGATGAATCTGGAGAACATCATCCTCCGCAAACTGACACAAGAACAGAAAATGAAACACCGCATATTCTCACTCATAGGCGGGTGATGAAAAATGAGAACACATGGACACAGAAAGGGGAGTACTAAACACAGGGGTCTATTGGGGGGAAAAGGGGAGGGCCAGTGGGAGGGGGAGGTGGGGAGGGATAGCCTGGGGAGAAATGCCAAATGTGGGTGAAGGGGAGAAGAAAAGCAAAGCACACTGCCATGTGTGTATCTACGCAACTGTCTTGCATGCTCTGCTCATGTACCCCAAAACCTAAAATCCAATAAAAAATTAAAAAAAAAAAAAAAAAAGACAACATTAAGATCTTTAATGCTAAGCACAATTCTGTTATACGTATGTGAGGGCAGAAACAATCTTCTGGTTTCCAACTGTATCCCTAGTGCCAAGCAGTGTCACCAGTAGCTATTAAATATTTGCTGAATGAATGGATTTTTATTCATTAGTCAAATAAAGCACTGATGACATACTGTAGGTTATGTTTTAAAATGACATCCAAATGCTAAAATATGCTTGCCAACTGCAACCAAAAAGTAGGTTACACATCTATTTGTTGATTTCTCTTCCCCGATGGAACAGTCAAGCTAGCCTTCTTGCTTTTGAATTTAATGTGCTCATCAATTTGTTTGCCATAATAAATGTGAAATCAACTCATAATTTGTAGAACTATGTTGGATCCGATCATCCAAATGTATCTGACAGAGCCACCAAACAAGCTCTACATATGAGTTAGGATTTTCTAACTTAGAAGAAATAAAAAGTAAGAAAATGAACTACCTGGAGGACAACTCAAACTGTTTGTCATTATACATATAACAAATGTATGTAAAATGTCAGATTGTATGCATACTCTAAACAGTACTGTAAAGAGTATCATCCTGCTCACAGATATGAGCCTGTTCTTTAAAATAACTTTAGAATTAGCCTATTTTATTTTATTTTTGTTTTGAGACAGTTTCTCTCTGTCACCCAGGGTGGCATGCAATGGCGTGGTTTCTGTTCACTGCAACCTCCACCTCCTAGATTCAAGTGATTCTCTTGCCTCCCAAGTAGCTGAGAGGCACCCACTGCTATGCCCAGGTAATTTTTGTATTTTTAATAGAGATGGGATTTTGCCACATTGGCCATGCTGGTCTCACGCTCCTGACCTCAGGTGATCCACCCACCTCAGCTTCCCAAATTGCTGGGATTACAGGCATGAACCACTGCGCCTGGCTGTGTTTTAGTTTTAGAAATTGTGGGGCATCTTGTTTATAATTTGCCTAGAACTGGTGGATGGCATGTGGGTCAAATGCTCATTTAGTTTGGTAAATGATGGCTTACAAATAGAACATACTTATAAATTATCCTTATATAATATACAAAGTCACAGGTGTCCTCTTCTTAGATTCTGGGGTTAGACTGAAAGAATATATATAACAAAGGACAGGCATGCTACTATTATCAGATGTCACCACTGACGAAGTATTAGAATAAGAACCCCAGCAATGGGACTTATATATAGGTTTCTTGCCTGGAGTTGCTCACACCCTGAGTTCTGTCTACCAAGGCCACAAAGAAGCTCCTCTGGGCACCAGGTCTGGGGTGGAGGCACAGCAGCAGAGAGGTTAATGCCCCTGAGCATGAATGGCTGGGAATGGGCCACATCTTTGCAGTTGACTCAGGCCACGTGTTCATAGACCAGCATGCACACATCCACACCTGCTGAGTGTCTGCACTTATCAAGGTATAGTGTCAGCGCAGTTTCTCTCTTCAGTGTGGCTGGTAAGGGCTTGGGTATAGAAGCTAAGTAGTTAAAATAAAAACAATTTGGCCAGATAGCTATTTACCGTTGACAAGATCAAGGGGAGGCCAGGGTAAAAGAAGCAGCAGAAAGCTGGGTGGTGGCTCACACCTATAATGTCAGCACTTTGGGAGGCCAAGGTGGGAAAATCACCTGAGATCGGGAGTTCGAGACCAGCCTGACCAACATGGAGAAACCCTGTCTCTACTAAAATATAAAAGTTAGCTAGGCGTGGTGGCACATGCCTGTAATCCCAGCTACTTGGGAGGCTGAGGCAGGAGAAGCGTGTGAACCTGGGAGGCGCAGGTTGCGACGAGCTGAGATGGCACCATTGTATTCCAGCCTAGCCAACAAGAGTGAAATTCCATCTCATAAAAATAAAAAAAAAAAAAACAGGCTGGGCGCGGTGGCTCATGACTATAATCCCAGCACTTTGGGAGGCCGAGGCGGGTGAATCACGAGGTCAAGAGATCGAGATCATCCTGGTCAACATGGTGAAACCCCGTCTCTACTAAAAACACAAAAATTAGCTGGGCATGGTGGCATGCGCCTGTAGTCCCAGCTACTCGGGAGGCTGAGGCAGGAGAACTGCTTGAACCCAGGAGGTGGAGGTTGCGGTGAGCCAAGATCTCGCCATTGCACTCCAGCCTGGGTAACAAGAGTGAAACTCTGCCTCAAAATAAATAAATTAATTAATTAAAATTTTTTAAAAAGCAGCAGCAGGAAGATGATAGGGGATGGCATCTGTGTAAATATATTGCAGAGAACTGGGAAAATGCAGTTTGGGTGAAGTGACTCATATGATAGATTCAGAATGCTTAAACATTAAATTGCCTCTAAGAAATAAAAGGTAGCTTGTAATTCATTATTTAAGCTGGTAGACACACCTCTAGCATCTGAAATAAACATGGAGAGGCCAAGGGTTCACTCATGGCCCAGCAGAGGTACTAGAGTAGGATCTAATAGGCCTGAATTTGAATCCTAGCTTGGCCACTTACCAGCTGCTTGTCCTTGGGGAAGTGACCTAACTTGTCTTGGCCTCAGTTTCTCAACCGTAAAATGGGGCTGTTGAACTTAAAGTTCTTTCCTGCTCTGGACATATTATCATAAGTGAAGAAATTTAACATTTTTCCAAATGCTTCCCAAAGCTGCTCTGGGCTCTCTGAGAAATATCTTTGCTCAGGACATTTTCTTACATGGAAATATCCTCACCCTTCTGTCTCTGAAGATTCAACAACCTTAAGTCAGCTCACCTAATTTCCTCAACCATCTTTTCTCTATCCCTCTCATCATCAAACAGTTCCTTTTATATTCTCTTACAGCAGTTCTTACAATCATCATTTCTTCAACTGTGTTTTAACTGCTGTGAATTCACCTCATGCATGTTCATCTTAAACTGCAGAGCCATACTGACAACAGCTTTGGAAATTTCTGATTTCCTTTGGTAGGATTGATCTCCAATGACTTAATATTCCTTTCCCATCTGGAAACTGAATGGGATAATAGCAAGATGGCTGCTCTGGCAGGTGCACATTTTCCCTGTCTTCTGGGAGGAGAGATTGAGAGTATGTTAAAATGTGTTTCTTCACAGTGTGTCTCACCTTGTAAATATTATTTGACTTCTTAAGATGTTAAAACAAGTCATTAAAAAATTACACTTCTACCTGTCTATCTTATAAAATTACAGACTGTCTTAAAGCAGAGTGAGTTATCAGTCTTTCAAGGCAAACCCTAATATATGATGCAGAACAATGACCCAAAGTGATGATAAAAGGTGAACTTGTGAGTACATGCTTATAATTTCATGGAATATGATTATTTCACCAAGCAGATCCTTGTCTACTACAGGTTATTTATACATTAAGACATTATTTATGTTCATTTTCACGTATGTGCTGGACTTCGAAGGTTTGTTTTTTTTTTTTGAGGTGGAGTCTTGCTCTGTCCCCAGACTGGTGTGCTGTGGCGCAATCTTCTCTCACTGCAACCTCTGCCTCCCAGGGATTCTCCTGCCTCAGCCTCCCCGAGTAGCTGGGACCACAGGCATGTGCCATCATGCCCAGCTAATTTTTGTATTCTTAGTAGAGACGTGGTTTCACCATGTTGGCCAGGATGGTCTTGATTTCTTGACCTCGTGATCTGCCCACCTTGGCCTCCCAAAGTGCTGAGATTACATGTGTGAGTCACCATGACTGGCCAAACAAAGCATTTGTTTGTAAGACACAGGATCTCACTTCATTGCCCAAACTGGAGTACAGTGGCATGATTATAGCTCACTGCAACCTCCAGCTCCTGGGCTTAAGCAATCCTTTAAGCTAAGCCTGTAGCTGAGCCACCACATCTGGCCAGAAGCATTTCTAGTGCTAATTTGAAAAAAAAAAAAAAAAAGCTTTTGGAACCCTGGTTGTTACATCATTTCTTCTTTTGATATTTGGATTCCTCAGTGCTGATTCTTGGCCTAGGGGATGTAGAGTGAAGATGGTGCTAAGAATGGAGGTGCTGTGTTTATCTGTGTCTGAAATGTCTGGAGCTGTACAAATGGGGGAAGTTGGGAGTAAAACCTTTCCAGATGTAAACCTCTGTGTTTTAGCAAAATAATGTTATGGATTCCATATTAGTTTCCTGTGTCTGCTGTAACAAATTACCATAAACTTGGTGTCTTAAAACAATGGGAATGGATTCTGTCACAGTTCTGG
Organism: Callithrix jacchus; assembly: GCF_049354715.1. Classification (NCBI taxonomy): domain Eukaryota; kingdom Metazoa; phylum Chordata; class Mammalia; order Primates; family Cebidae; genus Callithrix; species Callithrix jacchus. The sequence goes on from NC_133502.1 coordinate 78,230,188, forward strand.
AGGCCAGAAGACTGAAGTCAATATGACTAGGCTAAAATCAAGGTGGCAGCAGGCCCATACTCCCTCCTGAGGTTCTAGGGGAGGATCTCGTTCCTGACCTCTCCCAGCATCTGGTGGCCACTGGTATTCCTTGTCTTGTGGCCACATCACTCCAGTCTTCAAACCAACATCACCGACATATTTGCTATGGACTGAATGTTTATATTCCTCCCAGAGTTGATGTGTTTAAACCCTAACTCACCATGTGATGGGATTGGAGGTGAGGCCCTTTGGGAGGTGATTAGGTCATGAGGGTGGAAGGTGGGACCCTCATTAATGGTGTAAGTGCTTTATAAAAGACATTGAGGCTGGGCTCTGTGGCTTAGGCCAGTAATCCCAGCATTTTGGGAGGCTGAGGCAGGTGGATCACTTGAGGTCAGGAGTCCGAAACCGACCTGGCCAACGTGATGAAATCCTATCTCTATTAAAAATATTAAAATTAGCTGGGCATGGTGCTGGGCACCTGTAATCCCAGCTACTCTAAGGCTGAGGCAGGAGAATTGCTTGATTCTGGGAGGCAGAGCTTGCAGTGAGCCAAGATCGCAGCACTGCACTCTAGCCAGAGTGAGATTCCATTTCAAAAAATGGACATGGAGGTGGAGGTTGCAGTGAGCTGATCATGCCACTGCACTTCAGCATGGGCAACAGAGCGAGACTCTGTCTCAAACAAAATGACATGAGAGCTTGTTTTGTCTCTCTGTTCTTTACCATGGGAAGATGCAATGAGAAGATGGCCATCTATAAACCAGAAAGAGTGCCTTCAGTAAGAATCTGACTGTGCTTAGCATCCTGATCTCAGGTTTCTAGCCTCCAGAAATGTGAGAAATAAATTTCCTTCTATAAGCACCCACTCTGTGGTACTTTGTTTTAGCAGCCTGAACTAAGACCGTCTTCAAGTCTCTCTCAGTGCAGTCTTTACATTCCCATGTCCTCCATCAAAACTTCCTTTGCCTCCCTTTTACAAGGACATGTGTCCATCCAGATAATCCAGGATAATCTGCCTAACTCAGGATTCTTATTAATTTAATTACAGCTGCAAAGACTCCCACTTATTTTTCTTTTTTTCTGTTTTTCCCATATAAGGTAACATTCACAGTTCCAGGAATTAGGATGGGAATATCTCTGGGGGCCATTTTTCAGCCTTTCACAGACTCCATTTGTTCTATATGAATCAAGTAAGCATCGAGGCTCACTGCCTCTTATATCTTCTCTCAGCCTGTTCCATTCTCATGTGATCTGATAAGGAGTTAAGGGCACCAGCTTTGGAATCCCTTTTGTGCCACTTACCGATTCTAGGTCTGGGGCGTGTTGCTTAAGGTTTTTATGCTTTTGTTTGCTCGACTGTAAATGGCAGACACTATTATACTCAAGTTTTTTGTAAACTAATTAATAAATAAATTCAACAGACATTTAGGACCTCCTATATACTCAATACTATATTCTTTGGCTATAGTGATGAACAAATAGATACAGTCTGTCTTCAAGGGGCTTATAGTCTAGTTGGAGAGATAGATAGTTATTAAACAAATATCCTCCAAAAAAACTTGTCAGTGCTAGGTGGGAGAAATGCAGGGTTAGAGGAGAGGCTCCTGGGAGGGCCTTGAGGCAGGTGCCTCTGAGGCAGTGATGTGGAAGCTGAAACCTAAAGGACAGTGGTAGGTAGTGATTGAAAGCAGGTTGGAACTTTGGAGTACCTGAAAGAAGTGTTCATAGAATCTATGAAGATTGGGGCGAAATGAGATTGGTGAGGGAGGGAGTCAGACCAAGCAGGGGCTCATATAAATCCGAGCTTCATTCTGAGCATATTGGGAAGCCCAATGGGTTTAAGCAGTGGCAAGGGTGGGGACAGGGTGGGCAGGTCGTGACCTGGTTTATGTTTTGACAGGATTACTCTGGCTTCTGGCTCGAGAATGAATGGATAGGACAGGAGTAGTGGCAGTGGAATGGTGAGATGAGTGGAGGTGTGACCGCAGTCCAGGCAGAAGATGAAGGTGGCTTGGACCAGGGTGGAGAGGGTGCTGGTGGGAAAAATTGGAGAGTTGCAAGATATGCTCTGGAGAATGCAGGACTTGAGAGTTTTATATGGGAAGATGTTGAGGAAGAGGGAGCTGTCAAGGGTGACTCCCAAGTTGTTGGGTTCTCACTCTGGCTAGTTCATTTTAGATAAATAAACCTCCTAGGGCATCAGTGTCTTCATCTACAAATCGGAGGCAGTCACACTCGGTGCTTCTTGCAGTTCCTTTCAGCTTCAGTATGCTGACAATGCTATGAAATTCTTTGGTCTTGACCACCTGGCATCTGCTGTGGCCAGCTGGATCTGCTTCAGAGGGGCTGATGAACCAGAACTCTGCATATGGGTGGCAGTTTCTGGTGTCTGGTGAAAGCTGACGCACGGGGATCTCTGGCCAAGGCAAATTGTGGCTCTTGAGGAGGCCTCATGACGAAGGGGAAGGATGTGGTTTGAGGGCAGCACCAGCTGCCTCAAACAAGCATGAAATCCACTGAGCTTCAGAGGACATTGCAAGTGAGAATGATTGTTTATTAATTGGTGAATTATGATGATGTGGGGCATATGGAGAAATGGTGATGGGCAGAAAAGAAGATGAAGAGAAACATTTACTGGTTCTTTCCTGTTGTACTGACTTAGAGTCGTCATTAATGCTGCAGTGAGTATTAGGGATGGACCATCTCCATTCGAATTTCCTTAATTTACAGATTAAGCAACCAAGGTCAACAACGACTTCCGTGGCGACAGACCCAAACTGGCACTCAGGTCTCCTTATACCTGGCCTGTGCTTTCCTGCTCCACCAGGCTGCCAGGGGTTGTTCCCATGAGCTGTTTGAGGCCCAGTTTTGGAAAAAGAGCCATTTGGTTTCATTTTTCTTAGAGCAGACCCCAGAGATGTTATTTACTGCTCCGAACCCCCAGTGTAAAACCACTGAATGTAAGTTGTTTTATGCAGGCCCATCTCATCAGCCAGCACGTGATGAGTAGTAGACCTGGCCTGGATCCCACCGCCATCCTGCCAGGTAACTGCATGGTCCAGGCTCCTCAGTGCTTCTGTAGGACCTGCTCTTCTGAAGCACACTCTGTGAATGAAGGCTGCACCACATCTTTCATGAGACTAGACGGTGCTCTTGTCTTCAAAGATTTTTGTTGTTTGGTTGGATTTTAAAAACTCAGCAATGGCTTTGTTCATGAAAAGCAGCTTATTAGGAAAGTTGCTGCTTCATCCTGTGATTGTGGTTAGTTTGTGAGTAATTGAATTCCCTGGCCTCCTCTTTGGAAGCAATGACTGGTCATTCTGTTGCTTTATTACTATTTCACAACATAGGAAGCAGAGCACACCACCTCTACCTAACAGTTTAACTTGAAACACCTCATCGGAGTATGTGAGTGAGACTTCAGATGTGCCTGTTGCATAGTAAGAAGTATGTTTTTCTCAAAGTCACTGGGCTGGCTGAGCAGGATCCCTACAGAAAAGCAGGATCCTTGGGCCTTGGGCATACCTCAGGGCGATACTCAGGGACGTCTGAAAGAGGTCAGGCCTGTGTTAGATGCATGGCAGGGAAGCTCTGGAGCAAGGATCCATCTCCCAGATGTGGGGTGAATGGTGAGGTAAGTCATCCTTTAAAGGGACTCTTTTCAAGTCTGAGAGACCACATCCTGAGCAAAGGGAGGGCTCTGTTTCCACAGGCCACACCTCTGGTTGACCTCCTTCCAGTCTCCTTGAACATGCTGTGTTCATCACTGAAACAGCGGTTTGCCTGTGGCTGGTCCCCACCCTGAGGATGCTCAGCCAGTTGCCACTGCATCTCCAGGTGCCCCTCCTGCAAGGCCCAACTCAAGGACCAGCGCCTCCCTGGAGCCTTCCCCCAGAGCCCCGTCCTCCCCATTTTTGGTTTTGAATTCCATCCCCACTTGCAGTCACACTGCACAGTTTTGCACTTTGTTGCCTCATATTGTTTCCTCTGGATGGGTGTGTCAGGAGAGAGGTTAGGTGGTTTGTACATGTCCTTTCTCAGTGGCAAACTTACTAACTTCCTAAGGACGAGGCCTCAGTCTTGAACTTCTTTATATTCCCCCATAGTGTCAAGCTTAATTCTGGGGACAAAGTATATGCTCACAAATACTTGATCATTCACTAGAGAAAAGTTCTCAGTCTGTTTATAAAGTAATAGATTTTAAAAGACACACATAAAATAAGCCGGTCTCAGTGGCCCATGCCTGTGATCCTAGTACTTTGGGAGGCCGAGGTGGGTGGATCACGAGGTCGAAAGATTGAGACCATCCCAGCGAACACAGTGAAATGCCATCTCTACTAAAAATACAAAAAATTAGCTGGGCATGGTGGCACGCACCTGTAGTTCCAGCTACTCGGAGGCTGAGGCAAAATTGCTTGAACTCGGGAGGTGGCGGTTGCAGTGAGATGAGATTGTGTCACTGCACTTCAGCCTGGGTGACAGAGCGAGATGCCATATCAAAAACAAAACAAAACAAAAGACACACATAAAATATACATGGACATTTTTTTCAAATTATTTTCTTTCTTTCTTTCTTTTTTCTTTTCTTTTTTTTTTTAATGGAGTTTCACTCTTATTGCCCAGGATGGAGTATGGTGGCTTCATCTCAGCTCACTGCAACCTCCACCTTCCGGGTTCACATGATTCTCCTGCGTCAGCCTCCCAAATAGCTGGGATTACAGGCGCACACCACCACGCCCAGCTAATTTTGTATTTTTAGTAGAGATATGGTTTCACTATGTTGACAAGACTAGTCTGGAACTCCTGACCTGTGATCCACCTGCCTCAGGCTCCCAAAGTGCTGGAATTATAGGTGTGAACCACCACACCCAGCCCAAATTATTTCCAAAACTTAATGGTAAAATTTAATTTGGTTGCACATGAGAGGGCACTTGAAATAATGACTGAAGTAAGATAGAAGTTTCCTTTTTTCCCCTGTGTGAATGAAAGGCAGAGATAGAGAGGCCAGGGTGGAGTGGGAACCTGGGTTACTTCTCTTGTGCTGCTCTACCATCCTAGCCTATTATTTTTTTCCCTCTTTCGCTCCTTCCTTCCTTCCTTCTCTTCCCCTCCCCCCTTTTCCTCCATTAGTTTCTTTTCATCTCACTCTGTCTCCCAGGCTAGAGTGGAGTGGCGCAATATCAGCTCAATGCAACCTCTGCTTCCTGGGTTCAAATTATTCTTGTGCCTCAGCCTCCTGAGTAGCTAGGATTCTGGGTCTGTGCCACCATGCCAGGCTAATTTTTGTCTTTTTAGTAGAGACAGGGTTTTACCTTGTTGGCCGGGCTGGTCTCAAACTCCTGACCTCAGGTGATTTGCCCTCCTTGGCCTCCCAGGTGTGTACCACCACACCCAGCTAATTTTTGTGTTTTTAGTAGAGATGGGGTTTTCCATGTTGGCCAAGCTGGTCTTGAACTCCTGGTGATCCACTTGCCTCAGCCTCCCAAAGTGCTGGGATTACAGATGTGAGCCACTGCGCCTGGCAATAGCACATGATTTTTCATTCTCAAGGTCAACTCATAGTACACAATGGCTTTTGGAGCTTCAGCAAGTGTGTGCACATTCTAGGCAGCAGAAAGGAGGAAAGAGAGAAGAGCTAGCACCAGCTGTCCTTCAAGGAGCTTTCCCAGAAGCTACTGCAGAATACTTTTGCTTGCCTCTTACCAGTTCAAACCTAGCGACACTTAGCTGCAAGGGAGGCTAGAGAAAATAGACTTTATTAGAGCCATTTATTGAGTGGAAACTTTCGGATACTAAGGAAGAAGGGGGGAAATAGCCAGATACTCTGACACGGGGGCTAATTTGGATGAAGTAAGGTATGTTGAAATAACTGTCTTTTTAGCCTTATCAGACCATTCATGAATTCCTCAGTGATCCACTTTTTTGCATCTGCTATGTTCTATGATAATTATTGGAGATAGAACAGAGAACAAGACAGATATGGCCTTTACTCTCAGAAAAATGACAATTCAACAGGGGGAGACAAAGAATACACTGGAGAACAAATAAATGAATGAGATAATTATGAGATAATAGTAAGTACTATAAGAAAAAAGTCACATGGCCTTGGTTTGAAAACTTTTCCATTTATTGGATATCACTCAGAGTTGCTTATTACATGAATGAGAGATTCAGTCTTCATCAAAGCTATTTTGGTTTCTCTTTTGGATTGTGCCTGTAAATGTCTGTGAACTTTTTAGAGGGGGGAAATGTGTTAAAAATTGCTTTGCTGGACCATTCATGAGAGGATTTATTTAGACTGGAAAGTTTTACTCTGACATTTCTAAAAACTTTGTATCTGAGTATGTTTATATTAATTAAGGTTTTATTTATATAATATGAATGCACATTTTCAGGAGCCATTTATTTAAACATGTAAAGACCATTAAGAAAAGTGTTGTCAGTAATAGAAGACTTCTAATGGTATTTGTTTAATAAAGCAATGTAATTTATAAAATACTTAGAAAAATATTAATGTTTTATCCATTTTTCCCAAGGTAGGAATTTTTATTTCCCTACATTTCATACACAGTGGTATAATTCAGTTATTTTAATTTTATAATAGGTTGCTATTAGAAACAGATATGCCTTTGCAGAAAATTTTTTTAAAAAGGCAGTAAAACAAAGAGCCATCAGCAACACTTGTGTGCCTTTGATTTGATGTTCTTTATAACACTCCACGTTGATTTCTGGAATCTTGTACTCAAATTGCTTAGGGTTAGGAGATATTTTATACAGTCTTCATTAGCACACACTTGTAACTTTCTAGTGTCTAACACTAATTTTCAGCTATTTAAATCCATGGTTTATTATCTCCTAATTATGATGAAGACCAGAATGTGGAGAAAAAAGGAATTTGCATTGTTTGGAATATCTTTAATTAAGAAGTCTTAGAGAATGGTTCTGGATTTTTCATTTAAAAATGTTAATCAACTGCAATAAACTCTGTGCTGATGACATGTTTAAAACAAATTAGGACTTAGGAAAAAACAGGAAATTTGACCAAACTACTCTTCCTAGTAACGGGTTTTGTGTGTTTTTGTTAAGACCATCACAGCTTGTTTTAATTCTTTTTTTAACTACCTTTCCAAAATTCGATCTTGTGTTTCTTCACAGTTTTATATACAGCTTTTATTTAATAACCTCTCTTCACTTCAAATGAACTGATTTCTGTAATAGAGGAATTATAAATGCAAGGAATCTGTAATGAAATTGAAATGCTGCATTTCAGTCCATAGGCATATTGGTGTTATAAATTGCTAATTAGTGAGTCTTTTGCTAGGCTAGCGCTTAAACTGCTTTCAAGCCCACTTTTAATTGGTAACATTACTTGGCATTTTGTAGGGTGGAAATGCCTTTTGGTAACCATTCTTAGCCTTATTTTTATATTCTTAATTTAAACTTGACCCTTTGTTGTCACTGTAATGCAGGAAACCATTTCTGTTTAATCTTGGACAGCTGCATATGTTTAGGGACTATATGCATAGGTTCTCACAGAAATCCGACCTAAAACAGACAGATGTTGGAACTCTTATGTAAAAATCTATTCTAAACAATCTGGGCTACTGCTAGACAGGAATGCCAAACATTTCCAACCACAAATTATACTTGATAATAACCACCTTGATAGCAGAAAGCAACAGACCTCCCTTCCACAACATGATCTGGAGGAAGATAACAGGTCTTTGGGATTTTAGCTTAGATTTGCTACTTTTACAGAAGATTAGGCCCATAGCAAATGGCATCGATATGAAAATTAGAAGTTATTAATTTACATACAGAGATTCTCCAAACACAAAAGTCTCTATTCTCTTTTTCCATATAACTGGACCATAGCAAGGAATTCCTGACTGTGAAACAGGAGTCTGCTTGAAGCCAGGCAGGCCGAGCACACAACCGTGTGGCTTGAGAGGGAAATGGACGTGCACGCCCTTTTCAGGTTTCTGAAATCTGTGTATTTCTGAAGAATCAGTTAAATAAGCTCATGGGTGTGTTTTATTTTGTGAAATATGGGGCATGCCAGTTATGAAATGGGAACTCTGAAATGTGATACATCCATCTTAACCAGCTCAGGGTTTATTCAATTCTTCCACCCCTAATCCTATTAACTGTCATGCACAAAGGAAATACAGGACTCCTCTCTGATGATTCTACCCAGGCCTCCTGGCATTTAGAAACCAAATTTGAAATTTTACAAATTAAGTCTGCTATTTTATTAAAAACTAATCATAATAATGTTTTTAATGAACTAATAGGTTTTATTTGTAAAATTTAAACTCTGAAGATAGCTTCAAGTATCAGTGAAGCTACCTTTCAAAAAAAATTTTAGATTAAGAAAAGGCATTGCATTGATGATTTCAGTCACTTTGTAGAATTTGAGGATTTTTTAAGAAAACAACTTATTTGAATATGGAAAATTTTGGTGTGAAGTATGTCAAATGTAAATCTTTTTCAAACCAAATCTTTGGTTTTACTTTGTTCATTTGTTGATTGAAAATATAACCAGCATCAATGTAACCAGTGTTCCAACTGGATTTTTTTAGACTATTTACTTAAGGGATTTTGAAGATTTTGGTGACTCATAATCAGTTTATAAAATGTGAGGATTTTTTAATAGCAGCCTTATTTAAAATAAGTCAAAATGTTGGTGTGAAATGCATGAAACTTATTTCTGTCTGTATGTCATTTGGACGTAAATCTAACCCAGAAAAATTTCAAGATCTAATTATGATGCTGTGGGAAGTTAATCTCATTTCAGTGAAGATGAGCTAATGACACATTAGTCCATATTGTATTATATACTTTCAGTCTGCTGCCTGCTATTTTGATTAAATTTACTTCCTACCATTCAGATTTGAATCAGCAAAGCCTTTCTGTTACTACCTATCAAGTTTAAAAAGCCTTTCTCTAAAATTTTGAAGTGTTTTAGATTTTCATGACTTATAAAATTTTATCCAACCCTTACTGTGAAATCACAGAAGACATGCAACTATCCCCTTTCTGTTTAGAAGTACTTGCTACTTCCAGGTACCAGGCTGTAGTCAGCACAGCCCACTCTCCACTGAGGTGGCCTGGAATGTCTAGTCATTTCAGTTTACATAACAGTTTCCCTGGGCTGTTTGCTTTCAGAGGTCACTTCAATGTCAGCCTCTGCAGTCCACACATAAGTCTGCCTGTTCCACACGATTTGCAGAAGGAAAGAAAATACTGTATCTGAGGCATTCTTCCTACTTTCCATAGCTTGTATTCTTTGAATGTGCATTAAAAGAGTGACAACATTCACATCATACACTGAAGAGTAGATTTGTTTTTCTGTCTGATTTCTTATTCTGTCAGACTCCTTTCCTCCCTGGAAGACACCTGGTTTTCCAGCCAGAATCTCTGAATGCTCCCTTTGCAAACACCTTGGCCTAAAATTCAGAATGAAACTTGATCAGCACCCCTTATCATTCTTCAGAAAGTCTTTCCAGCCCTGACAGAATCTGTTCTGATTCGGAATATCAGGGAACATTTCTTAGTGAATAAACCTGGCTTCTTATGTACTGGTATAGTCACTTCCCTGTAACTAGGTAATTTAAGCCAGTTGCCTTTCATTTCAACCATGTCAAAGTATCAAATGAAGCTATAACTTCAGACCAGCCAGGAAAATGAGAGGCCGGACAGTAACATGTTTATAATATAAATCCTTCCTGTTTCCTCAACCCATGCTCCCCTGGCTGTTTTCCATTCTGACAGAACACTCTAGAGATTTGCCTGCAGACAGTGACCACCAATTTAAGGATTTGCTGATGACTAAGAAAAATTCCAAAGCTGCAAATGAACGAATCCAATGCTGAGTAAAACAACTGGCCAAAATTACGATTTCCTAGGCTACTTTAGCATGAATGGTCATAATAACTGGGACAGCAGGCCTGTATCACTCATTCCCTAGTAAAGCAGCTCGGAGGCCCCAGGTGACTTACTCTTCTTTTCAGACTGAGATGTACCAGAAGTTGTGAAGTTCACCAGTGTGGGGAAGGCAGTTGGCTGGGAGTAAGAATACTTGCAAATCACTTAATCTCAAGGACTGTGCTAGCTGACCTGAGAAAATCTATTTTCTTCAATTTTAGATGTAATACAGCTACCTTGTGTTCACTTTGAGTCTCACCAAACTCCCATGCATTGAGGGTCCACTGGAATTCTTTGTACATGGGCATTTTGACTGCTAGTGTGGATGAGGTGGTGGGAAATGGTGGCAGATACACGTAATTTGTGTGTTCCATATTTTCTTTTTGCACTGAGCTTCTTTGCTTCCATGCATGCTCCATTGCCACATCAGATTTCACTTACAAAGCATAGGTCCAAGGATAACATTAACAAGAGTTTCAAGACAATGACAGCATAGCATTAAACCAAGTGTGGGGTGAGTGGAGCCCTGTGACTACACAGGTCAGTGCAGTGGAAGCCCCTATATTACATTCCCTGATTTTATTCCTTTCCCTGCCCCTTTCTCAGCAACCACTATCATTTTTTATTCTCATGTGTACCTCTATTTTTACTTCATGTGTATTTGAAACATGTATTTAGTATTGCTTGCCATATTTTAAAACTTAACATGAACAGTGTCATTAGGAACCTGCAGCTTGTTTTTTATTCTCAAAACACTTACTGTATGTTTTTGGCCAGACATGCTGCTCTCACCTGTAATCCCAGCACTTTGGGAGGCCAAAGTGGGCAGATCAGCTAAGGTCCAGAGTTTGAGACAAGCCTGGCCAACATGGTGAGACCCTGTCTCTACTAAAAATACAAAAATCAACTGGGCATGGTTGTGTGTGCCTGTAATCCCAGCTACTTGGGAGGCTGAGGCAGGAGAATCCCTGGAACCTGGGAGGCAGAGGCTGCAGTGGGCCACAATTCCGCCACTGCACTTAAGCGTGGGTGACTTAGCAAGCCTCAAAGAATAGTTAAATAAATAAATAAAAACATTTGCTGTATGTTTTAAAAATTTGTTCATTTTGCTATGGCAGTTGACTTCGTGTTTAGTTTAATTTTATGTGACCGAAGTTCCAAGTTTTTGATCCTTTAAGTTGTTGATTATTAGTGAATGCCCCGTTTCTAACTTGGGTGGAGTGCATTTAGTGATTAGCTTTTGTGGCTGTGTTTAACCAAAAATTTGTTTGGAGACTTGAGTCATCAGCCCTTATCTGTTATATTGAGTTTCCATTCAGCTCATTGTCTGGGCAGAATGTGGGCTGGAAAAGTTTACTAGTGTCTCTTGGCAATCAATTGCTGTGGGATGGCACAGCCCACATAGAATGGGGTGGGTAATGTTTTTTAGGTTAGACCATTTACCTTCAAATTAAATTGAGTTAGTGTAAAAGGAAGCCTGTAGAAATATAGAATCAAAGCCAGATACAGCTCGTGTTACCCAGAAGCAGAATGAATGATTACTTATCTGTAAAGTGTCATCTGAGGACAGCATATCTGCTGTGACTCTCTCTGCATAGGTTATTCCTTTATGTAATCATTGACCAATCTCATTATATTCATTACTTTTTAGAGTTTGTAATATTAAGTGTGACCCTTTGATATGAGTGGCATTATCAAATGGATTTCTCCTCTAACAGGAAAGATAGAACATGATCGGGCACTTGGTCCTTGGACAGGAGAGAGGAATAGAAACCATGAATTTATTTATCCTTTTTTTGAGTCAGACTTTTGCTCCTGTTGTCCAAGCTGGAGTGCAATGGTGCAGTCTTGGCTCACTGCAACCTCTGCCTCCTGGGGTTCAAGAGATTTTCCTGCTTCAGCCTCCCGAGTATCTGGGATTACAGGCAGGTACCACCATGCCTGGCTAAATTTTTGTATTTTCAGTAGAAACAGGTTTTCACCATGTTAGCCAGGCTGGTCTCTAAGCCCTGACTTAAGGTCATCTGCATGCCTCAGCTTCCCAAAGTGTTGGGATTACAGGCATGAGCTACTGTGCCCAGTCAAAACCATGAATTGTTTAAAAAGGGAAGTGGGGAAATTGAAAAACATGAATTTTTTTAAGGAGAAGAATATCGAGAATTAATAGTAATCATTTTCATTTCTAGACTACCAGTCACATGTCTGGCAGATGCTAAGTGGCTTACGTACGATCAAGTCCCAGTCAGTCCTCACAACAACCCCAAATGATATGTATTTGTTTTACCATTTAATAAATGAGACGTTTAGACATGAAGAGAGTTCCCTCAAGGTTCCAGAATTGGTGACGGGAAGGCTGGTGTTTGAACCCAGAGGCCACAGAGGCAGGATTCCACATTCCAGTGAACCAACCTTGCTGATGCCACAGTTTAGCAGTGAGCCAGGCTTGCCTCAGGCAGGAGTCACCGCTGGTGCCTGGTGCAGGGTGATGACTAGATGTATGCTTTGACATTTGTGGATCGTGAAGCTATAAGTTGGATGTGGGTTGGCCAAGTGGGAAAAGTAGTAAAATGTTAGTGGTTATGTGGTTTCTAAGGAAGAGCCAGAAAAATTAAAGTCACTATCTTTTGGGTTTTTATAGACCTGCCTTTGGCCTCAAAGGATCACTGCCCTACTTGAGGTCTGTCTGTGTCTGGCTGGCCTTCAGAAGGGTGCTGATTGGACGAGGCCATCGTCTGCTGCCTCAGCAGTAAAGTAGTGCACATGTGGGCTGTTCTCTTTCTCTCCACTCCTCTTTCAGCCCTCCTCCTCAGCAATTCCTAATGTGGGCGTGGGTGTGACTCCCAATTCCTTTTTCTGCAAAGATCTGTAGCCTGGAGGGCATTCTGATGCCCCACCCTGACACCATATTTTTGAGCCTGTGTCAGCAGGCTTTCTACTCTCTTATTATATCCTTTCACATGACCTTGATTCAGATTGCTATCTTTAGCTTTGCTCTCTTAACCGCAGGCACAGGTAATGCCACCACTCAAGTGATCACTTTATCTACTCTGTTTTAAACATGTCCTTTATTTATCATCTACCCAGGAACCTCTCTGGTTTGATCACATGATTTTCAGACTTCCTGACATACCTCCCTTCATAATGGTGGCTGATTTTAATCTTCAGGGGCTACAATAAATCTTGACACATCTTTCAAGCCAATGGCTTGCTCATCTTGATATTTTGATCCTGTTTCCTATACCACAGAGATTGTCTGATTTAAGAAAGTAGCTCGGCATGTGCTGTTTTTACTAACATTGGAGTGACAGATTGGCATTCCAGCACACTTGAATTTCTGCAACCTCTTATCAACCTTTTTTTTTTAAAGACAGGGTTTCACTAGGTTGGTCAGGCTGGTCTTGAACTCCTGACCTCAGGTGAGCCAGCACTCCCAGCCCCTCTTATCAACTTGATTGTTACAGACTTAAAAGTATTTTGCCTATTTGATATTTACTGGTACTGAAGTTTGGTTAATTTTTTTTTTCCTATGTTGCATCTCACACATCAAGTAATAAGAAATATGGGCCAGGCATGGTGGCTCACGCCTGTAATCCCAACACTTTGGTAGGCTGAGGCTGCTGGATCACTTGAGCCTAGGAGTTTGAAACCAGCCTAGGCAACATGGCAAAACCCCATCTCTATAAAAAAAAAAATACTAAAATTAACCAGGCATGTTGGTGGGTGCCTGTAGTCCCAGCTACTCAGCAAGCTGATGTAGGAGGATCATCTGAGCTTGGGGAAGTCAAGACAGCAGTGAGTCCTCATTGTGCCACTGCCCTCCAGCCTGGGCAACAGAAGGAGACCCTGTATCAAAAAAGAAAATAAAAGAAATGTATTTTCCCCTTAGTTTTTTATAGCTCAATAAGACATCTATCTATAGGAAGCAAATGGTTCTAGAGTCAGTAAAAGTATTGTCTGGAATTTCCATGTTACTTTTCTTCTCCGGGTCTTTTTGAGGTGATGTTCGTCTGGGTGTATGAATAAGTGATCCTACAAGTGGGGCATGTGTTTAAAATGGATTGATGGCAAGGCAAACCATCACGCACTCTGACGAAGATCTAAATGGGGCCAGTAGTCATTCTTTAGTCATGTTTTTGTTTTGGTTGGTTAGTTTTTAAAGGTCATCTGTCTAACCCCTCATTTTGCAGAGACGGAAACAGGCCAAGAAAAGTTGCCTTACATGGCTACTCAGAGAATTACATGGCAAAAAAATGGGCGCAAACCTGGGGCTCATATACTCAAAACCCCTAGGAGGGATTTTAAAACCTAACTCCCATGTGATACTGGATCATTACTTCAAAAAGCAGTAGACATGCCTCTTTAAGGCAAAAGTTCTGTGTTCCATCAGTGAGTTTCTCATACCACTGTGTCTCCTATACTCTCGAGTAAGAGACTTTAATATCTAAAACTCATTTAATCTCAAATCTTGTTATCCCCAAATGAGGCAGTAGCTTATTTCAGTGAGATATGTACACCGTCCTGCTCAGTTTGTGAATACTTCATTACGTTTATATGGATGGTGTATTTTCCAAGAGCTACATAAAATATTCCCTCTTCTCAAGTAGCTGCCTAGTCATTTTGGAAAGAAAAGACATGAAAGGACCGGGCGTGGTGGCTCACACTTGTAATCCAAGTACTTTGGAGGCCAAGGCGGGCGGATCACCTGAGGTTGGGAGTTCAAGACCATCCTGACCAACATGGTGAAACCCCGTCTTTAAAAAACAAAACAAAACAAAACAAAACAAAAACAAAAAAAAAGAAGAAAAAAAGAGAAAAGACATGAAAGACGAACAAACGGTAGTTAAGGTCTTATTGTGCATGGTACTAATCATTGGTCCCTTAAACTTTAAGAAAAATAAAAATCACTGGAGGAAGTTGGGGCAGTCACAGGAGGCCTCCAGAGAGCTTTCTCACTTGCAGGAGGGTGAAGTACCAAGGCAGAAAGATTTGTCAAAAAGGAATCCAGAGTCCAGGAGAGGCAATAAGGAAAGGAAATATATCCAGGGGCAGTGAATTACAACAGAAGTAAATAGGTTGAAGCAGATAGCAGAGGAGCTGACAATCCAAAGAGAAGGCAAGAAGAAAAGGGTGGGGAAAGGATATGAGGGAGAAAAAAAAAACACGGAGGAAAAAACTGAAAATGAAATCACCTAATTAATGGGTGGGAATACTGGCTGATGGTTTCCAGGAGCACTGTTTCTAGTCCAGTTATCTGTCAGAAATGCTTTGGATTACTGGCCAAAGGAAACTTAAGAGAAACCTCCCTGCTGAAATATTTGAATGCTTTCCCCAAGCCTCTATTTTTATTCCTCTTATTTGAAAGAGTACGAAAGACAGCGTTACACCTTTTGACCAAGAATATAATTGTGAAGTCCTGATTCCAGAATTCTTTGGAATTAAATATGTGGTGTGGTCCTTATCTTAACTGCTTTTGGAAGCACCTGATGTCTTTGGAGCCAGAGCATAACTTGATAAATGACAGTTGCGTGGGTGGTTAGGAGGTAACTCTGAGAAGGAGCTGGGGATTTTGCTCAGATTGAAAGAAGAGACAGAAGAGGGAAGCTGCTGGCTTCACATCACTTCTCCCTTCCTTTGTATCTGGTTTGTTCATGAGAAATAATGAATCAATCTGAAGAATCTGAGCAGTTATTTGTAGACCATAAAGAACAAATTTAGTTTCCCTTGGTTTATCATATTTATGTATTTAATATATTGATGGAACAAAGAGTGACAAAATGCTTAATATTTTTTCCAGCAACTTCTTTGATACACTAATATCTTATTCTCTGTTTCATCAAGATACTATATAAAGTTTCATGTAAATAGAAGTTTCAGTAAATGATATATATTGCTGACATAATTCAGTCAGGTTATAGCCACTACACACAGTGAAATGAGATTATACATCCTCTCTCAGTGGAGGATGAATAAACTTATTAGTAGTTTATTGAGTATATTTCTTCTTGTATATACCCTGGATATATACACACAAAAAAGAAAGAATAATAGGAAACATGTAAAGTATATGAGAAATAATTATGTTTTATTTGGTGATCATGGAGAAATATGAGCTCCCTTTAATATTGAATTGAAAAAAGAAAGGTGATTGGACATTTTCATATTTAATGAGTCATTAGATATGACCATAAATTTTTCAAAAGCATTATACTGTTCTCCAATGTTATATGCTAGGCAGCACCATGAGCATTCTCAAAGGCATTGCTCAGTCTTTACTCCGTTTTTTAGTCCAGGAAAAGTACTGATGATTTAATATTTTTCTACAAGAATATCCCACTTTCGGAGGTTTTTAAAGAATAAATTAAAGGAGGTTATTTTTTAAAAAAATAAGTTGGTTGCAAACAGCATCTAAAAGAACACTTCTTTAAAAATAGAAAGCCACAGGAAAATTGAGTTATTTTTATAAAGGTAATACTTTATACAGATCTGTGGTCTTTCATCTAAGAACTTTCAAGCACTTTTGAAATGTTGACTCATCAATCCATGACACACTTAGAAGATTGGGCAGTAATTCTGCTTCCATTTGGTTTCAAAAAATTTACTGTGTCAAGATAATGTGGACTCTTAAAAAATATATTTTTTTATTTCTTCCCTTTTTCTTTTTTTAATTTTAATTTAATTTAATTTTTTGTTTCTTGTTAAAGGCCAGAAAAAATATGGCTTGGTCGCAATCCACTAGGAACTTAGTGTGATGAAGGAAGGAGCCACAGAAAAGCTCTTCCAATTCCCAGTAACACATGCTATGACTTAAACACCAGAGATGGAAATCTCTACATATTTTGAACAGTCCAGAAAGGGATTCAGAAGATTTGAGCCTTAAATTATTCCAAGATACAGAAGGCAGACTTGCTTTGCTGAATTGACATTTTAATCAGCATTTCCTTATTTATTTTTTAAAAAGGCAACTGTATTGTTTATAGTATCCTGCCAAACATGAATGTGTATGCCTTTCACCTGTGTAGAGGGCTCAAGGATGGATTCCTGGCTGAAGAATTCCTCTGGAAATATTTCCCAGGCCAAGGGTGGGAAAATAGGCTGCCAATAATGGGAAGTTTTATGAAGTATGCATTAAGATTTTATTTATCAATAGCCTCAAGATTTAGCCTTATCTTTCTGATTTTCTTTAATAGGTAAAATCATTGATCTTTCTGCTACCCTTTGAGTTGTTAGAGAGTTGTGTTAGGGGTTATTTCTCAACCCAGAGTCCATGTTTATTCACTCACATAGTTTTTAATTACTTCACTTCCAGTTAAAGAATGGTGTGAAAGTACTGTTTGTATGTCTTGTTAAAAGAAAAACTTTAGACAAATTAAGTTTAACAGAGTTTAATTGAACAAGAAAAAAGAAAAAAAAAAAAGAATCACAAAATCAGACAGCTCCCAGAATCAAAACAGATTCAGAGACTTGGGCTGCCACATGTTCAGATAAGATTTATGGACCAGAGAAAGTAAAGTGATATACAGAAAACAGAAGTAAGGTGGAGAAACAGCTGGATTGGTTATAGCTCGACCTTTGCCTTATTTGAAGACAGTTTAAACAGTTGGCCACCTGTGAGTGGTTAAAGTATGGTTGGAGTGTTTGGCTGAGCCATTGTTACAGAAGCACACTCCTTGGTTAGGTTTTCAGTTTGTTAGGTACTAAGGTTGTAGTTCATTTCTAAGAACTGAAGTGGGTGAGTATGTATGCTTTACCAAGCTAAGTTTTAGTTTGATTTCACAATTCCACCCTTTTGGTCTCTCAGTTTTGAGAGATTAACCTAAATTCTGGGCATGGGCGCCACTCTTATCACAGTTGTAAATGTCTCCTTTGGTCTGAGTATGGAATTCACAGATGACAGTGTGAAACTAGTTGAGTAATTTTTTATGTTCTTGCTTACCTAGTTGAAGTGAGACCATTCAGTACTCAGTAGAGAGCTGGATAGAACCATTTAATACTTGAGAAGACACAGGGCATCAGGGTTACTATTATGATGACTGCCAAGAGGATAATATGAGAAGACCAAGGAGTTCACAAGGGTTCTTATGAAACAAACCAAACCAAATCAAACCAGTCACAGTTGAGGCAATATAGGCAGTTCGGCAATATTTGAGTCTAGTTGGTCATAGTCCTTGTTCAGGGTCTGATGGTGATTAAGGACCACAGTTGACTATCTAACAGTTTGATTGAAAGACGTATTCATGGCTGGTCATGGTGGCGGGTGCCTGTAATCCCAGCTACTGGAGAGGCTGAGGCAGGAGAATCACTTGGACCAGGGAGGCGGAGGTTGTGATGAGCCGAGATAGCGCCATTGTACTCCAACCTGGGAGACAAGAGTGAGACTTTGTCTCAAAAAATAAAAAGAGGTATTCATTTTGTTTTTGTTTTGAGACGGAGTATCGCTCTCATTGCCCAGACTGGAGTGCAGTGGTGCGATCTCGGCTCATCACAACCTCAGCCTCCTGGGTTCAAGCAATTCTCCTGCCACAGCCTCCTGAGTAGCTGGGATTACAGGCATGCGCCACCACACCTGGCTAATTTTGTATTTTTAGTAGAGACTTGGTATTTCTCCATGTTGGTCAGACTGGTCTCAGATTCTTGACCTTAGGTGATCTGCCCACCTCGACCTCCCTAAGTGCTGGGATTACAGGAGTGAGCCACCACGCCCGGCTGAGGTATTGATTTTCATTGTTAGCCTGGCAACACAAATCATAATAACCTGGAGACATCCTAGAATATATTTAAAAATTACAAAACCTTGGAAAACCCAAGCTTGCCATTCACCATTGAGGATTCCTGCAGACCAACTCCTAGTTGCTCTCATAAACATATCATGTGTGTTTTTCTTTTCTTTTTTTTTTTACTTTTTGTTTTTGTGGTTTTTTTTCTTTTAAGAGATTAAGCCAGTTGCGGTGGCTCATGCCTGTAATCCCAGCACTTTGGGTGGCTGAGGTGGGTGGATCACGAGGTCAGGAGAACCTCATCTCTACTAAAAATACAAAAATTAGCTGGACATGGCAGCACATGCCTGCATCCCAGCTACTTGGAAGGCTGAGGCAGGAGAATTGCTTGAACCCAGGCAACAGAGATTGCAGTGATCTGATATCATGCCACCGCACTTCAGCCTGGTGACAGAAAGAGACTCCGTCTCAAAAAAAGAAAAAAAGATTAATTTTCTTAATGTGTTTGGTGGCTGTGTCTAAGGCCACGTTTTAAATTCTGTAGTAACAAAATCAGGGGAGAGAAACTCAGTTTGGGTGAGTACCATACATAAGCCCCCAACTAGAGCAAAAAGGAGTTCTAAAATTGCATGATGCCCTGTTAAGTATTTCGGTTGAATGCATGTATTGCTGTCCACTTTTCAGAGAGTGACATCTACCCGTCTGAACCTCTGGGAGGTCTATCTACAAAATCCAAGATTTTTCCCAATTTACAGGTTATCTTTAAATTCCATATAACTCGTACCCCACTACTGCCAAGAGTGAGCCCCCAGGAGTCCCACTGGAGTTTTTCTCAGTAGAAAGTAGTTTATCTGGGCCGGGCGCGGCGGCTCATGCCTGTAATCCCAGCACTTTGGGAGGCCGAGGCGGGTGGATCACGAGGTCAAGAGATCGAGACCATCCTGGTCAACATGGTGAAACTCTGTCTCTACAAAAAAAAAATACAAAAAGTAGCCAGGCATAGTGGCGCATGCCTGTAATCCCAGCTACTCGGGAGGCTGAGGCAGGAGAATTGCCTGAACCCAGGAGGCGGAGGTTGCGGTGAGCCGAGATCGCGCCATTGCACTCCAACCTGGGTAAACAAGAGTGAAACTCTGTCTCAAAAAAAAAGAAAGAAAGTAGTTTATCTATTTCAAGATTGGAGGTAATTTCAGTTATTGATTATTTTGTCCTCTGATCACAGAAGCTGTTATGGGAATTTTTAGGCAGGAGCCATTCAACAGGCCAAATAGCAACATCCAAACCAGACAGGAAGCAGGTTTTCCTCAAACTCAATAGAAGCCCTTGGAGATTGGAAAAGAGGGTCACCTAGTTGCATTTGTGCAATGGTCAGTTAAGTTTATTTACCTATAAATCTGCATGGCTCCTGAACAAGGTTCAGTGAGAAATGTCCTTTTAAAACTCCTTTATAGTATATCGTAGTTGTGTATAGCCACATTTAGTTTAAAAAAAAAAAATGACCTTACTGGATTTTTTTTTTTTGAGACAGTCTCACTCTATCACCAGGCTAGAGTGCAGGGGTGCGATCTCAGCTCACTACAACCTCCACCTCCTGGGTTAAAGCAATTCTCCTGCCTCAGCCTCCTGAGTAGCTGGGATGACAGGTACCTGCCATCACACTCAGCTGATTTGTGTATTTTTAGTAGAGACAGGGTTTCACCGTGTTGGCCAGGATGGTCTCAATCTTGACCTTGTGATCCTCTGACCTCAGCCTCCCAAAGTGCTGGGATTACAGGAATGAGCCACTGTGCCTGGCCTCTGGATTTTTTTTTTTTTTTTTTTGAAACAGTCTTGCTGTGTCACCCAGGCTGGAGTGCAGTGGTGCCATCTTGGCTCACTGCAGCCTCTGCCTCCCAGGCTCAAATGATTCTCTGCCTCAGCATCCCAAGTACCTGGGACTAAAGGTGCACACCACCATGCCTCGCTAAATTTTCCCCTCTCCCTCTCCCTCCCCCTCCCCCTCTCCCTCCCCCTCCCCCTCCCCCTCCCCCTCCCCCTCTCCCCTCTTTCAGATGGAGTCTCGCCCTGTCACCCATGCTGGAGTGCAATGGTGTGATCTTAGCTCGCTGCAACCTCCACCTCCCAGGTTCAAATGATTCTCCCGCTTCAGCCTCCCAAGTAGCTGGGATTATAGGCATATGCCACCATGCTCAACTAAGTTTTGTAATTTTAGTAGAGATGGGTTTCACTGTTTGGCCAGACTGGTCTGAGACTCCTGACCTTAAGTGATCTGCGCACCTTGGCCTCCCAAAGTACTGGAATTACAGGTGAGAGCCACCATTCCCGCCTTCTACTGCATTTAATCTGGTAACATTATACAAGCAATCACTTGTATCCAGATAGCTAATTCCCAGGTCTCGAGTGTGTGATGTCTGGAAGCACAATATACCTTTTGCAGGCATCACTTGAATAGGTTTTCTATGTTTAGTAACAACCTGGTTATTCACGGGAAAAGTCAAGAGTGTAGCGAGTGCAGGAAAGCAAATGAAGCAGTGATGTTTAGAATATCAAGGATAGCTTTCCACTCCTTATTCCTTTGGAGCTTGAGTCACTGCCATTGGAACATGGAGAGACACTGGCATCAGTGGAATTGCTTTCTGATTTTTTGGCATTTGCCCACAAATCCAACAGTTACTCTGGTTTTGTGCTAGAACGTAAGATAGACAACGTAAGATAGACCAAAGTGATCTACTGATGATGGTCCCATGGATTTTCCTGTAGGAAAAAGGAAAGGATTGGGACAAAAAGATTAGAGGAGAAAAGTGAAAAGCACAAGGGTTTCATAATGGCAGAAAAGTCTCAATCTGTGATCTTGGGAAAGCTGTCCACATCTAAGATGCTGTCTACTTTCAGGGACACCTATTCCTGGTCAGCTTTACCTTAAAGTCTCTAACAGATGTTCCAGGAGTTTGAAGGGGCCCTTTTGAGTTGTGAGATGTAGACCCAAGGTTACAGGGGTGGGTGGTGAGAAGAACCTGGTGTGGTCCTTTCCAACAGGGTTCAAGGGCAGTCCTCCTCTGATGTTATTTCCAGAAGACCCAATTTTCAGGCTCTAGACCATGAAGGGTTTGATTGTCCTTAGTGGATCACAAAAAACTTTCTGTACCTGGTAAAAATACACTTTGGCCTAATGCCTTAAAACCTTGCTTTATTTAGTCATATCAGAGTTTAGGAGAGTGGGACATGTATTAGGTTCTCCTATTAGGGGCATATGTTTCCAGTGACTATTTCATAAGGGGTCAACTTATGTTTTCTAGTGGGGGTGGATCTGATTGCCATTTAATGCCAACAGTAGTACCTTTGGCCAAGACAACCCAATTGGCTCAGCTAACTTTGCCAATTTCAGTTTTAAGATGCCATTTGTTCTTTCACCCTTTCTGTAACTGCCCAATAGGTTCACCTTGCCTGCTGTCTAGACAGAGCCAGTGTATCAAGACGGGAATTGCAATAAGAGAAAGAGTGTTTCACGCAGAGCTGGCTTTGAGAGTTTTATTGTTACTCAAATCACTCTCCTCAGCATTCAAGGATAAGAGTTTTTGTTTTTTTTTTTAAAGATGGGGTTTCACCATCATGGCCAGGTTGGTCTTGAACTCCTGATCTCAGGTGATCCACCCACCTTGGCCTCCCAAAATGCTAGGATTACAGGCATGAGCCACTGCACCCGGCCCAAGGATAACAGTTTTTAAGGGTAATTTGGTGGGTGGAAGAAGGCCAGTGAGTTGAGAGTGCTGGTTGGTCAAGTCAGAGATGAAATCATAGAAGAGTTGAAGCTGTCTTCTTGCTGGAGTCAGTTCCTGGGTGGGGGTTTATCAGTCTGGGTGGTGCTGGCCCATCCATCAAGTGCAGGGTCTGCAAATATCTCAAGCACTGATCCTAGGAGCACTTTAGGGAGGGTTGGAATCTTGTAGCCTCTAGCTGTATGATTGCTAAACTATAATTTCTAATCTTGAGGCAAATTTGTTAATCCTAAAAAGGCAGTCTAGTCCCCATGCCAGAAGGAGGTTGTTTTGGGAAAGGGTTGTTAGCATCTTTGTTTTAAACTATAAACTAAGTAACTCCAAAAATTAGTTCAGCCTATGCCCATGAGTAAACAAGGACCGCTTGGAAGTTAGAAACAAGATGGAGTTGGGAGTTTCCCTATCTATAGCTGGATATTTCTCCAGGAATACTCCGTAAAGGAAATACATTTCTAATAATTTCTTAGCTGCTGG
The DNA here is from genome assembly GCF_049354715.1 of Callithrix jacchus. Taxonomy (NCBI): domain Eukaryota; kingdom Metazoa; phylum Chordata; class Mammalia; order Primates; family Cebidae; genus Callithrix; species Callithrix jacchus. The sequence continues at coordinate 78,253,103 of NC_133502.1, forward strand.
CACAGCACCAGCTTTCCTGCAATGGAAGACTCTATTTGACCAGAAAACATACAAAGTATTACAAAAACTGATACTTCAGCAAGGGTGATAAGTGAATGAAGTCCATTTGTAAATGTTCTAATGGTCCATCAGATGGTGGAAATACACTACATGAAATTTTTATTGTTTTCCTAGGATTATGAGTTTGACAAATCAGACATTTGTTATAAACCATTTTAGCAATTTTGGAACATATACTTCACCGATATTTTTTCATAATTTGGATCTTTTTGTCTCTAATGAGTTGTGGAGTGCAAGGCTTTTAACAATGGAAGCTTAAAAGACTGAGGAAGGACCAGGTGGTTGTCAGGCCCTTTGTGAGTCTACGCTGAACACTGAATTTACATTTCTTTAGATACCAACTTTGTTTTTCCAAATTAAATGCATTGCACTGTTTATTAAATAGGTCACCATAGGGGAGTTGATTTGGATCAGTTTTATGTAGTTCATTCAGATTTCATATTCTAACAGTTTCAGCACTAGCTGAGTTAACATACAAATTGGCTAGGGCATTTCTTTGATATTCATATTAAGTTATACAGGTATCATCTTCAATCTTAATCATAACGCTCTGTGATGATGACAGGATAACCAAAAGGAGTTCATCTAATTGGAGTCCCACTAGAAGTGAGAACCCTTATTGTTTCTTTTTAAAATTATATAATTTTTATTATACATATTTGCCTTTTTTGAGACAGGGCCTCTCTCTGTTGTTCAGGCTGGAGTGCCATGCCTTGATCATGGCTCACTGTAGCCTCGACCTCCCTGGCTCAAGCCATCCTCCCATCTTAGCCTCCAGGGTAGCTGGGACTACAGGCATGAGTCACCATGCCCAGCTAATTTGTAGAGATGGGGTTTCACCATGTTGCTTAGGCTGGTCTTGAACTCCTGGGCTTAAGCAGTCTACCTGTCTTAGCATCCCAAAATTGCTGGGATTACAGATGTGAGCCATCCCACCTGGCTCCATTGTTTTCATAACATGTCAAAATTGTATACTACTCTAAAAACATATCTGCTATCTTTTAAAATATTTACTGACTTGTCCTTGACTATATGATAAGCTTAGGTGGGAGCAAAAAGTTCTGCCAGCTGAGCTGACTAAATTGAGGAAGTGTTCCCTTCTCTGTTAACTCATTTTGGGCAGTAACACCATACCCTGCATGATATTTTCCTTCTGAGACTTTGGCACAGGACCCACCAACAGAAAGTAGTAACTCAGGATTATCCAATGGAGCATCTCATAAATCAACACAAGGGGCTACTAGTTTGAATACTACACCTACACCATTGTGATCTTTACCATAGTCAGTCAGAGGTAATGGAGTAACAGGGTTAAGTAGGTTTTAGATGGAGTAGCATTTTAGATGGAGATCAGAAAGAGGCAGGAGAAAATTTCATGAGATCATAAGATGTTAGTCTACTTGCTGAAAAATGCTGAGCTTGGTCGGAATTTAATAGACTTTTCACAGCATGTGGAATTCGCAAATTAAGTTCATTTCCTAAAACCAGCTCAGATGAAACTTCTAGCAACTTGGTGGCTGCTGCTGCTTCTATTTTTTTTTTTTTTTTTGAGATGGAGTTTTGCTCTTTTTGCCCAGGCTGGAGTGCAGTGATGCGATCTCGGCTGGCCACAACCTTCACCTCCTGGGTTCAAGTGATTTTCCTGCCTCAGCCTCCTGAGTAGCTGGGATTACAGGGATGCACCACCACACCTGGCTAATTTTTTTGTATTTTTAGGAGAGGCAGGCTTTCTCCATGTTGGTCAGGCTGGTTTTGAACTCCTGACATTAGGTGATCCTGCCACCTCAGCTTCCCAAAATGCTGGGATTATAGGCGTGAGCCACGGCCCCTGGCCTTTTTTTTTTTTTTTTTTTTTTTTTTTTTGGTAGAAAGTAATTTATTTGAAGAGAGGCAGAAACAGGAGGAGAGAGAAGGAAACAGCCAACACTTAATATGTGAGAGAATTCAGATAGATGGAATCCAGGAGAGGAAAGCAGCTTCCACACTGAGTGGAAGGGAATAGAGAGAGATGGAGTTTAGGAGGGGAAGACAGGCTTCCATGAGAGACTGTGTGAGGGGACTCCAGAGGGGAAATCCAGGAGAGAGAGAGACGGCTTCCATGAGAGAGTGTTGTGGAAAGGGATCCAAACATGTAGTCCCCCGCTTTTTCTTTTCTTTTTTTAAGAGACAGGCTCTGTCTTGGACTTCCTTTAGTGGTAAAACAGTCTGGCCTAATGGGAGGAGGCTTATTGGTGGACTGATAGAAAAACAGACAACTTTTTTCCAGTGCCCTGCTTATTTGCAATGAAGGCAGATATCTCAGGGAAAAGAATTTCTTGTTCTAGGATCTATCTCTTGGTTGTGATTAAAAATAAAGCAGAAAGTTCCTTTGGTCTCAGCCCCTGTAACTGTTGTAACTGGTGAGGCAAAAGCTTGTTAGTCTTTTGGGTTTTTTCTTTCTCCAGTGTCCTCTCAAAATGTTCGGCTAAGCCCACCAAATCAGTCATGTCTGTAACTCCCCATCCAGGTTTGTGCTTTTTTTAATGAAACTGCTAACTTTGGGATGGAGTCCATTTATAAATAGCATAGTTGATGCAGTTCCTGCAGGAAGTGTTCCTTGCTATTGTTTTGAGCCCAAAATGCTTCACAAACAGTGTTTCTAAGTGAGTTCTGTCATCTGAAACTTCTTTTGTCTGTATGATGGACCAGTCAATCTTTTTGTGTGAAAAAATCTTAGGAATTGAATCTAAAAGGTTTTTGGCAATGTTTCTAACTTCTCTCAGCCATTCCTGTGGGGAGGTTTTTAGCGTCTTTAACACCTTCCTCATGTTGGCTTCATTCTTCAGCTATTGTTCATTTTCGAGCTTCTGCAGATGCCAGTATTATGTGAATAAATTGGTAAAGGTCAGGGAGTCCGAGACCATAAGCTCTTATGAGTAAATTTTTGAGGACTTCCCCGTGGGTTAGGGAGTCCTTCACAATGGCTCTAAGCTCAGCTTTAGAACATGGAGTGAAGGTGGTTATGGCAGGAAGGCCTGGCTGATCACAAGCTCTTACTTTGTAATGCCTCTGTCCAACTTCTCTTTTTTTTTCAACATCTTCAGAGAGTGAAAGGGTAATTTGACTAGAAGATTAGTGGAGCAAATTATTTAGGTAGAGATGGGTAAAGAGAAGAAACAGTGTTATTTCAGTCCTCTTTCATCATGTTCTTAGTCTGTTTAAAATTTTTGCTTGCTTTTTGCAAAGAATCTTTTAAGGAGGTTATTTTTAATTTGTTTATTCTTTTAGATGCCTTGTATACCAATTAAAGAACACCTCCCATTGTTTTGTGGGATGTGTTCCCCTTTTTTCTAATATGCCTCCCAACTAAACAGTTTTATCCAAATTAAAACTTACCTAATTGGCCAGGTGTGGTGGCTCATGCCTGTAATCCCAGCAGTTTGGAAGGCTTAGATGGATGGATCACTTGAGATCAGGAGTTCAAGACCAGCCTGGTCAGTATGGTGAAACCCCGTCTCTACTAAAAATACAAAAAAAAAAAAAGAAAATACAGGCACCTGGTGGCAGGAATCTGTAATCCTAGCTGCTAGGGAGGCTGAGGCAGGAGAATCACTTGAACCTGGAAGGCAGAGGTTGCAGTGAGCCAAGATCATGCCATTGTATACCAGCCTGGGCATTCCAAGAGTCCGTTTCAAAAAACAAAAACAAAAAAACAAAACAAACTTCTCTATTGTGGTCAACTTAATTCTAAGTTGTCTTCAGAAGGGTTAATCCCTTTTTCCAAAAGTATACACATTGTGGGCCCATTATTTTAATGTATAAAATTAACTGGAGTCTCAACAGTCTCTGGTTCTTTGGATTGATATGAGTACATTATCCAGAAGTTACTTATTTGAAGTCTGGGACTTGTAAATTCAGTCTGATGCTATATCCAGTGCAGTATAAACATTGCTCACATTGATTCATGGATCTGAGAACACAAGTCAGTGGAGCTCAGAATTTGAGAGAAAACTCACCCACAACCTCCAGTTACGATGAAGACAGCAGCATGCACAATTGGCGCTGGAGGGGCCTTGCTTGGTTGTCTGCTGTTCTAAGGAGTCACTGGAATTTCACTTCGATCCTTACTTCTACTCCAGATCTGATGAAAGAAGAACTTTAAACACATTTAACAGAGTTTAATTGAGCAAGGAAAAAAATGATTTGCAAATCGAACGGCCCTCAGAATCAAAACAGATTCAGAGAAACTCAGGGGCTATCACATGGACAGACAAGATTTATGGACAATTAAAAAAAAAAAGGAAAATGAGATATATAAACAGCTGGAAAGGTTCCAGCTCAGCCTTTGCCAGTATGTTAAGGGAATTTGAACGGTTGGCTGCCTGTGAATGGTTGAAGTGTGGCTGGAGTGATGGGCTGAGGCTCAGAAGGTACTCCTCAGGTTTTGTTACACACTAAGTTACAATTCAGATTGAGGAACTCAAGGAAGCAAGTATTAATACCAGGCCTTTCTCAGAACAAATTTTGGAAGTATAGATCATTATGTATTAGAGTAATAAAGTTCTAAGAATAAGTACTTCTGAGTATCAGACAAATATATTTCTCTCATCTAGCATAAGTTTATTCTCATGAGACATTTTCAGTTAATGGCAAAGGACATTAGTTAGCAATGTTAAACATGAGTTGAGGGTTGACCTAGAGATCCGAGAAATACTAACCAACACACTGAAGACTATGTAAACAGGATGAGCCAGGACACTGCACAGAATGGTGGATATTGTGGGGCCCCACCCAGTCAGTGTTCTGAAAACTGAGACCCAGGGCAAACTTCTGGCCACCGCTTGATCCATCAGGACTAGCCCCCAAGATAGAGTTTCCTTATGGATTGCTCCCACTTTGACATTTCACAAGGGGCATCCCTGCCTTGTGCACACCCGTACTGGAATGCAGAGAGCTGCCTGGACCTGCCCTGTGGGCTTCCATCCTCATCAGCACTAAGAAGCCCCAATCTGAAGCCTTTCCCCTCCTGGTTCTGAGATAGGTGATGAGAGGGAGAAACCATGAAATTCCTTCTAATAACCCTGTTAACTTTTTCCTTTGTCTCAGATTGTCCCTAGATATCAGTGGGTACAACTGTTAACAAAAAACAATTAAGGATGCTTAAGTGAGACTTCAAAATTCAAACCCAAATAGCTGTCCTATCAGCTAAAGAATGAGTTTGTATGGAATCAGCCTGTGGTACCCCAGTGAAACTAGGGAAGTTGACAATGAGATACTTGTAGCCAGTAAGGATATTCTGACTAATTACACATTAAGGTTAACTTGGCATAATCCCAAACATGAAACACTACCACCTGGAAAGACTTGGAATATAAGGAGGCCGTACAGCACAGGGCACAGACTCTGGAGCAGTACTGCAGGGTGCTCACCCAACTCCCAGACCTGCTACTAGTTAACCTCCCCAAACTTCAGTTTCTTCATCCAAAAAATGGGGAGGATATTACTACCATACCTGTCTTGCAGGTTTGTTAAGATGAAGTGAGTGAATACATGTATAACTCTTAAATCAAGTGCTATATTAACATTTATGCTTCTTGGGTGCAGTGGCTTATGCCTGTAATCACAGCACTTGGAGAGGATGAGGAGGGTGATCACTTGAACCCCAGGAGTTCTAGACTAGCCTAGACAACATGGAGGACCTCCATCTTTACAGAACATACAAAAATTAGCTGGGCATGGTGGCATGTACATGTAGTCCCAGCTACCTGGGAGGCGGAAGTGGGAGGATCGCTTGAGCCTGGGAGATTGAGGCTACAGTGAGCCAAGATCATACAACTGCACTCCAGCCTGGGTGGCAGAGCAAGATCCTGTCTTTAGAAAAAAAAAATTGTGCTAGCATTATTATTTTTTACTGAAAAATATAAATGTATTCTATATTAGTTATTTACTGCCTGCAGATGATTGAAGGGAAAATGCATGAAGAAGTACATACAGGACGTTTTGTTTTTTTGTTGTTGTTATTGTTTTGAAATGCAGTTTTGCTCTTGTTGCCTAGGCAGAAGTGCAGTGACAAGATCTTGGTTCACTGCAACCTCCACCTCCCAGGTTCAAGCGATTCTCCTGCCTCAGTCTCCTGAGTAGCTGGGATTATGGTTGTCTGCCACCACGCCTGGCTAATTTTTTGTATTTTTAGTTGAGATGGGGTTTCACCATGTTGGCTAGGCTGGTCTGGAGCTCCTGACCTCAGGTGATCCACCCACCTTGGCCTCCCAAAGTGCTAGGATTATGGGCGTGAGCCACACCACTCCCCTGCCCCACCCAACACAGGAGGTTTTTATCAGCCAGGCCTGGTGGTGGCTGGTATCACTTCTATGTGCATTCTTCAGCTAGAACTCACATGGCCACAGCTAATTGCAATGGAAGCTAGGAAACGTAGCCTAATACTTTGAGACCAAGAACAAGAGGAGAGTGTGAATTTTGCTGAATAGTCTTCGTCGAGCCAAAACCCATCCATAAGCCCCTATGTGATTTTGCATTTTTTGGGTTAAGAACCACTGGAATAGGGAGATCAAGTGGGTAAAATACATGTATGGTAATCATTTGTTGCTACCAGAATTGGAGTGTGTAACCTAAATATTTTTGTCTTATTTGCAAAAGCTTTCTGTATAAAAAGTATTATAAAATAATAAAAATTAAATTAATTTGGTTATATATTTAAAGAGTTGCCTTTATTGAAAAGGATGTAATTGTATCAAATCAGGGCACTGCCAGAAGATCTCAGAGTTCTCTGTTCAGTAGGAAACAACTGACCTATCATTACAAAATCCATATTCACTCCCTTGGTTTAGTGGCCAGGATTAGTAATCAGTATGACCTGAGGTGGGTAGAGTGCAACAAAAGAGTGTTCATAAAAATCAAAACCACAACAAAAAAAAGAAAAAACAAACAAAAAATCAAAAACACAAAGCTTTGTGGACAATGGAGAAGTCTATATGGAACTCAAGGGTCAAAGCAATAGAAAATTGTCTGATGAATAAGCTAGCCTAAAGGAGAAGCAGAAACCATGTACATCTGTCAGGTGGTGGGCAGTGAAATTTCCTAGGTACTTTTTAAAGTATACAAAGACATTAGAGCCAGGTGTGCTTTGCTGGGTGTATTCCTAAGATGTCCATAAGCTGAGTTTATAAAAACCCAGTTTTAAGGCTTTGGAAAAGATCCCTATGTAATTAAGCCTACAGAAAAGATTAAAAATTCCCTTTTATTCATGTGGTTTTATAAGCCTAAGCATTTATTAATGTTCTTGGAGAAGATTATCCCACTAGTTTATGTTACATATTTAAGAAGGCAAACTTGTGATAATTTTTAAAATTCAGAATAGAAATGACTTACTATGAATTTTTTTTTCAAATTTTCTGCAATGAACATATTGCTTTCTGAGTTAAAATTAAGAAAAATAAAAAGATGATATCATGCAAGATTTTCTTTGAAAAGGGGTTTAGATTGATTTGCTACAGTTTGTTTTCTGTTACTTTGCATTATTGGATTGTTGTGGAACAGTGCAGCACATTTTATGCAAGGGATGTACAACATTTTAAATTAAGCTCATAAGTCTAAAGTCCCAATAGTTGCAATCATCTTGAAAATTCTTTTAAAGTACCCACAATATGTACTGTATATGGGTTTGTTTACATAAATCTGTTGCTTAATATCAATGTGTAATACACATTAAAATATAGTCCATAATGAAATATACATGCAAAATGTTGTCTCATGGTACTATTTAAATTATTAGTCTCTGTTTCATTATTATGAGTGGGCATAGTTTAACTCATGTAAATTAAGGCTAGGTACGGTAGCTCATGCCTATAATCCCAGCACTTTGGGAGGCCAAGGTGAGTAGATCCCTTGAGCTCAGGAGTTTGAGACCAGCCTGGGAAACAAAGTGAGACCCCTGTCTTTACAAAAAAAATTTTTTTTAAACAAGTCAGGTGTGGTGGCATGCACCTGTAGTCCCAGCTACTTGGGAAGCTGAGGTGGGAGGATGAATTGAGCCTGGGAGGCAAAGGTTGCAGTGAAGCAAGATTGCACCACTGCACTCCAGCCTGGGTGACAGAGCCAGACCCTGTCTCCAAAAAGTAATAATATAAATTATTATTTTATTAATAATAACAAAATAATAATAATTCAGGCTGGGTGTAGTGGCTCACGCCTGTAATCCCAGCACTTTGGGAGGCTGAGGCGGGTGGATCATGAGGTCAAGAGATCGAGACCATCCTAGTCAACAAGGTGAAGCCCCATCTCTACTAAAAATACAAAAATTAGCTGGGCACGGTGGTGCGTGCCTGTAGTCCCAGCTACTCGGGAGGCTGAGGCAGGAGAATTGCCTGAACCCAGGAGGCGAAGGTTGCAGTGATCCAGGATCGTGCCATTGCACTCCAGTCTGGGTTACAACAGCGAAACTCCGTCTCCAAATAATAATAATAATTTATATAAGTTAAATTAACACAAGATGGAATTCCATGGTATAGTAGCATACGCACTGTACTTGAGTTGGAAGTCCTGGTATTTTATGACCTTGGGACAAGTCATTTGACCTTTCCAAGCCTTACCTCTGTTGCTTGTAAGGTGGGGCTTCTACTACTTACTTTTTTTTTTTTTTTTTTGAGATGGAGTTTCGCTGTTGTTACCCAGACTGGAGTGCAATGGCACGATCTTGGCTCACTGCAACCTCCGCCTTCTGGGTTCAAGCAGTTCTACTGCCTCAGCCTCCCAAGTAGCTGGGACTACAGGCACACACCACCATGCTCAGCTAATTTTTGTATTTTTAGTAGAGACGGGGTTTCACCTTGTTGACCAGGATGGTCTCGATCTCTTGACCTCGTGATCCACCTGCCTCAGCCTCCCAAAGTGCTGGGATTATAGGCGTGAGCCACTGCTCCCTGCCTACTACTTACTTCTTAAATTGGATTAAAGATAAAGTGAAATGACATAAACTCTAAAGTGCTAAACCTATCAAGAGGCTACTACTAGATTGAGAATGTTGGGAAGGCAGATACCATGTCAGTCTTAGTGCTATTGAATTTTCACGAGTTTTTGCTGGAAGTCACATTGGAACACGACACTCTCAGATCTGTGCACAGAGTGGTGTCAACATATCTGAAGTAATGAGAGCAATTTAGGTTTTTTTCTGAAACTTCGGTCCGTACAGAGAAACTAGGGCTGTGCGTGTTTAAGTGAAACAAGCTTGTACAGAAATTCAGTATAAACACTGGAAATTTCCCTCATTAGGCAGTTAGTAGTAGGTTTTATTGGGAAAGGATTTGTCATGTTGAAAGCTATCCAAGTATAAGGCCATTGTTTGCTTTGACTATTGAAAATATGTTTGTTCAGTAAACTTTCACCTTTTTATTCAATATTACATCTTAAAAAGAGGATTATTTTAATTATAGTAGTGCCTAACTAATTTGATTAATGACAAGTCAAGGAGTAAAAATGAAAATAAGCAAGAAAATCTATCCATAGCAGCTGAGGTGACCCTGTCAACCAATTAGGGTTTTATTCTCTTCTCCACAAAATGAGACTTTAAACATTTTGGCCATAGTGCTTATATGATCTGAATCAATCAAGGAATAAATTGAGATGGAATCATGAAGAACCTTACCGTGTGTGTGTGTGTGTGTGTGTGTGTGTGTGTGTGTACGTACGTACTTTTTATTCAGAAATAATTATAGAGTCACAGGAAGTTGCAAAAACCTGTACATTGAGGACCCATGAACCTGTCACTCAGCTTTCCCTAATGTTAACATCTTGTCTAACCACAATATAGTATCAAAACCAGAAAATTGGCATGGTGTAATTCACAGTTTATTCAGATTTCAGTGTATCAAGGTGTAATAGTCTCCTATTGTTTGAGAGAGTATCTGGAGTTCTTTGTCTCACATCTAAGATAATTAAGGAGTGTGGACACAAGGGTGGAGTGCAAGTTTAATAAGTGAAAGAAAGTTTTTTTTGTAGTGGACAGTGAAGCCTGAATGGGTTGTCCCCTATGAGGTTGGGTCTAGGGTTTTTATGGACTGGGAAGGGGAAGGAATGTGTTTAGTCCTTAATTCTCCCTGACATGAGTAAAAGAACCTCTATCTCAGACAACAAGAGACGATTACATGTTGGTACATTGATGAGACTACAACAGTTATACATGCATTAATTTCTCTGTGCATGTGTATGTGTATAGTTCTAGGTGATTTTATCATGTACGAAGCTGCCACCACCACGTGTAACCACCATCACATGAGTGAGATCCATAAATATACCATTGCCCCAAGGTTCCCTCACACAACTCCCTTAGAAGTCTAGCTGTGGCTTCTTCTCCCTTGCCCCTCCATCCCTAACCTCTGGAAACCTCTCATCTGTTCTCCTTTTTGCAGTGGCATGATCTCAGCTCCAGGTTTAAGTGATTCACCTGCCTCAGCCTCATGAGTAGCTGGGACTACAGGCACGTACCATCATGCCCAGTTAATTTTTGTTTTTTTTTTGAGATGGAGTCTTGCTCTGTTACCCAGGCTGGAGTACAGTGACATGATCTTGGCTCATTGAAACCTCTGCCTCCCTGGTTCAAGCAATTTTCCTGCCTCATCCTCTTGAGTAGCTTGGATTACAGATGCCTGCCCCCAAGCCCTACTAATTTTTGTATTTTTAGTACAGAAAGAGTTTCATCATATTAGTCAGGCTAGTCTTAAACTCCTGACTTCAGGTGATCCACCCGCCTCGGCCTCCCAAAGTGCTAGGATTACAGGCATGAGACACCATGCCTGTCTCTATTATTTGATTTTTAATACAGAGTTTTGAGAATTTTCAGTCAGTGATTTGTACTCTAATCTTTAATATTTCCTTCTATTTACTGTAGGTTTATTTTGCTCTTTTTTAAAAAATTATTTTTAGATCTTTCCTTTTTTCTAATGAAGCAGTTTTATAAATTCGCTTCTCCACATTGCTTTAGCTGCATCCACAAACTTAGATTTTTTCATTCAGTTCTGTGTGTTTTTAAATTTTTGACACTCTTTGATCCATGCATTATTATGCATTATTGTTTAATTTCCAAGTGTTTGGAGATTTTCTGTTAGTGATTTCTTTCTAGTTTCATTCCATTATGGCTAGAAAATATATTCTCTCTGTTTTCAATTATTTTAGATTTGTTAATATTTTTTTTGTGACCCAGGGTCAGTTGTGGTGAATGTTGAATGGGTGCTTGAAAAGAATGTTTTCTACTGTTGTTGGGTAGAGTGTTAATTGCTGATTCGATCTGTTGGTTGATGGTCAGTATTTCTAGATTCCTGCTGATTTTCTGTTAATTAGTTCTGTGAATTGCTGAAAGCAGGATACTGAAGTAACCAACTATGATTAAGGATTGCCAGTATCTCCTTTTAGCTTTGCAAGTCTCTACTTCATGTACTTTTAAGCTCTTGTTTGGTGCATACACATGTAGGATAGCTATATCTTCTTGACAGAGAGTAATGTTTGTCCTTTTTACTTTTCTTTGCTCAGAAGTCCATTTAGTCTACTTTATCTGATAGTAATATAGCCATTCCTGCTTTTTTGGATTAACGTTTGCATGATATATCTTTTTCTATCCTATCACTTTCAACCTACCTATGTTGTTATGCTTGAAGTGAATTTCTTACAAAGTTTCTTCTATATTTCAGTTGGGTTTTATTTTTAAATTGGTATATTAGGCCATTTATATTTAATACAATGATGATATGCTAGAGCTTAAGTTAGCCATTTTATTTTTGTGTTTGTTTCTCTGTCATTCTTCTGTTTCTTTTATCTTGCTTTTCATTTTTTTTTAACATATTGCATTTTACAGTTTTTTTTAGTGGTTCCTTCATACAATACCATATACATTTGTAACTTATGACAGCCTACTGTTTTTGACATTTTACCCCTTCAAAGGAAATGCAGAACTCTTCCATTTAGATCTCTTTATCCGCCTCATTTCTGAAATATATTTTGTTTTAGATGTTTCCTCTAGATACATTGAATATCACATTAGGTAGTGTTATAACTTTTGATTCAATCATAAAATGAGATTTTTAAAGCCCATAAGGTGAAGAATAGTCTATTATTATTACTCTGGTTTTTACTCATTCTTTTCCTCTTTCCTTTCTGAATGTCCTAACCTTCTTCTGTTATTATTTTCTTTTGGTTAACAAGAGCTTCCTTTAACTATTCTTTAAAGGCGGATGTGCTAGCAACAAATTGTCTTAATCCTTTATCTGGGAATGCCTTTATTTCCCCATTATTTCTGAAAGATTGTTTCATCATATATAGGATTCAGGGTTGATATTTCTTTTAGCACTTGAAAATATTATGCGTCTTCCTTTTGGCCTTCATAGTTTCGGATGGGAAAACACTGTCATTCAAATTAGTATTTACTTATAGGTAATGTGCAATTTCCCTTGTTGTCAAAATTTTTTTCTTTGTCTTTTGTTCTCAGAAGTTTAATCCTAATTTATCTTGGCATGGGTTTCTTTGTATTTATCCTATTTGGGACTTACTCAGCTTCTTGAAACTGTAGGTTTATGTCTTTTGCCAAACTTGTGAAGTTTTAAATCCTATTCCCTTCCTTCTCTCTTTCTGAAATTTTTATGATAGGGAATTTAGATCTTTTATTATTTTCCCACAGAGCCCTGAAGTAGTGTTCATTTTTTTCTATTTTCTCACTGTTGTTCAAATTGAGTAAATTTTATTGGTCTGCTGTCAGATTCATTGATTCTATCTCTACTATACTATCGAGAACACCCAGAAGTTGGCTACATAGAGCTGCTTGGAAGAAGTGGGCTCAGAAAGGGGCAGATTGAGAGACAGACATGTTAGTGACAGCCATAAATTCTCTGAGTGGAGTAAGAAGGAAGAGTAAGGGCTGAGGACAGCTTCTATGAGATGGCATTTGGAGGGTAAAGAGAAAAGAAACCATGGAGCAGGGACTGACTTCTGTGTAGAGTGAGGTTTCTGTTGCCCTGTTGTAATTTGGCTAACTAGAATATTTTATGCTGTTTTCATTTTATTTATTTCTTTTTTTTTAAAGAGGCAGGATCTACGAAAGCATAGTATGTAAATTTTTATTTATTTATTTATTTATATAAAATATGGGGTTTCACCATGATGGCCAGGTTGGTTTTGAACTCCCAACCTCAGGTGATCCACCCACCTCGGCCTCCCAAAGTGCTAGGATTTCAGGCATGAGCCACCGTGCCCAGCCAGTACGTAAATTTTTAAAGAAAAAAAAAAAAGAGGCAGGATCTTGCTCTGTCACTCAGCCTGGAGTTTATTGGTACCAGAATGGCTCACTGCAATCTTGAACTCCTAGGCTCAAGGGATCCTCCTGCCTCAGCCTCTCAAGCAGGTAGGACTAGAGACACAGGCCACCTCACCTGACTAATTTTTTCTTGCTAGGTTGCCCAGGCTGTTCTTGAACTCTTGGCCTCAAGCAGCCTACTCACTCCAGCCTTCCAAAGTGCTGGTATTCCAGGGGTGAGCCACCTCACCTAGATGTTATGCTAATTTATTGATATGGTGCCTCTCTCTGCTTTGTACAATCAAACATATGACAAAATGATTGCAGTTCTTAAGCCTTAACAAGAACTTAGTGTGCTCTTATAAAAAAACTGAGACCTAGAGTGTGAAATACATTGCTAAGGTCACAAGACTATGATGTGGTAGAATGGCAACCAAACTCTAGAGTATTATTTTCTCTTAACTTTTTTTTTGTTGCTCCAGCAGGCATTTATTGAACACCCTTTTGGGTGCATTATAGGATAGAAGGGAACATAAGATACTGAAGTTGCCTATAGTTTTAGTGGAAAGATAAAGACATAGGAAATAGCCAGGGAGCAGTGGAAGGCCCAATAGGTGGCACACAGAATGAGTCTAGTTAGTGATTGCATGAGAGGAGTGAAGGGGGTCCAGGAGGGCAGGGGGCCTGGTTTCATGGATGAGTCCAGACTCAAGCCTGAAAAGATAAGTATAAAATGAGGAAATGAGAAAACATTTGAGAAGAAGAGGTATATAAACCATGTTTTTAACAACCTACATATCAAAGCCTGTTCATTCTTATTGGCTCATTTTTTTATGCATCCCTATAAAATGAATGATTTAGTAGGCCATCAGTCTTGTGCTTGTGTGAAAAGAGGCTTTCCAGAGCCAGTTAACCTCAGAAACATAAACCTGTTGAATACAGACAGCATTCATTCATTCATTCATTCAGCCAGCATCCCTTTACTGAACAGCAGCTATGTACCAAATACAATACCAGGTATTAGAGATACAAATTGAACAAGACAGGTCTCTTGCTATTAAGAAACCAATAATACAGAAATAACATTATTCTATTCTTAGAAAAATGTAAAGTATATAATTGTGTGCTTTATAAACTACTGACAGTTTGTGGAACATTTGTAGAAATTAATCACATCAGAAGACTTACCAAAAATGTCAATCAGGAGTTCATCAGATTAGAAATAAGGCTATCTTTGGTCATGATGCAATAAGGTAATAAAATAAGGAAATAATCAAAGAGGAACAATTTACCCCTCTCACACCAAAACCTCTCTTAACTTTTGAGTCAAAGAAGAAATTAACCCCAAATACAGAGTATCTAGAAAACAACATAGCTCAGTCTATGGAATGTCACTAAAATTGTTCTTGATGAAAAATTTATAGCCTAACATCACTTCTGACGTTAGAAAACAACTTACCTGTTTATTAAAATTTTGAGCAAATTCACTTATGAAACTATGTGGGTCTGGTGTTTTTCCAGGGAAAATCAACCTACAGAATGCAAAAGAAATAAAGATCAAAGCAGATATGAATTAACTAGAAAATATGAAAGAAAAACCAGAATTGGCAAATGCATACAAAGTTGATTTTTTGCCAAAATCAGTAAAACAGAGATAACATGGGCTAACTGCATTAAAAGGGGAAAGGGGAAAACTCACTAATCCAGAAGATTAGAAATGATAAATGACAAATAATAACAGATGCAGAGGAAATTAAAATAATCATAAATAGTACTTGGTGAAATTTTCAGCAAAGAATTTTGACAATCTAACTGAAGTAAATGATTTTCTAAGAACATATGAGTCACCAAACGTTGATACTGATGGAACTATTAGACAGCCTAAGTAAACAATACCCATGGAAGAAAGTTAGCAAAGAAAGAATTTTCCCTGGAAAAACACCAGACCCACATAGTTTCATAAGTGAATTTGCTCAAAATTTTAATAAACAGGTAAGTTCTAAACTTAAAGATATTTCCATGAAAAGGAAGGCTTTCAAATTATATTTATGAACAGCAAAATACTAATACCATAACCTGACAAGTTAGACAGAACAATAACATACTATAAGCTATTCTTATTTTTAAATATCAATGTAAATATAATAAGCATTAACATACATAATTCAATAACATATCAAAAGCATGATAAACCCAAACCAGATGGGCTTTACCCTAAAAGTGTAGGGATGGTTCCGTCTTCAGAAATGTGTTAGGAAAATTTATATTTGTAGATCAAATATGTCAAAGCTCAGTAGTTGCAAATAAGGCAGTTAACAAAATTCAAAAATATTTCTAGTAAATACTTTTATAGAAAATAGGGCAAGGTGATTTTTTTAAATGTTATGTAGTATGTATGTGTGTGTGTGTATTTGTAATCAAAAGGCAGCATGAGGCTGGGTGTGGTGACTCACACCTATAATCCCGGCACTTTGGAAGGCTGAGGCAGGAGGATTGCTTGAGTCCAGGAGTTTGAGAGCAGCCTCGGCAGCACAGTGAGACCTCATCTCTACAACAACAACAAAAATAGCTGGTCATGGTGGTGTGCACCTGTAGTCCCAGCTGCTCAGGAAGCTGAGGTAGAAGGATGTCTTGAACCTGCAAAGTCAAGGCTGAAGTGAGCTGCAATCATGCCACTGCACCCCAGCCTGGGCGACAGAGCAAGACTCTGTCTCACACACACAAAAAGGCAAAAAAACAAAAACTAGCGTCATACTTAGTAATGAAACAACAAAAGAAAATTCCATTTAAAGTTAAGATTAAAACAAGACAAGCTACCTACTATCACCATCACTATATAATAATATTTGGATTCTAGACTCATGGTTAGTAAATCATCACCTGTAAGCCAACTGCCTGTATTTGTTTTGTTTTTTTTGAGACAGAGTCTTACTCCGTTGCTCAGGCTGGCGTGCAGTGGCACAATCTCAGCTCACTGCAGTCTCGCCTCCCAAGTTCAAGCGATGCTCATGCCTCAGCCTCCAGAGTAGGCTGAACTACAGGTGCGAGCCCACACCGGGCTAATTTTTGTATTTTTAGTAGAGAAGGGGTTTCACTATGTTGGCAAGGCGTGGTCTTGAACTCCTGACAGGTGATCCACATGCCTCCACCTCCCAAAGTGCTGAGATTATAGATATGAGCCCTGGTGCCTGGCCCATGCTTTTTAAATAAAATTTTATTAGAGCACAGCTTTGCCCAGTCATGTATGTATTGTCTGTGGCTACTTTTCATGCCACAGCTTCAGAAATGAGTAGTTGTGACAGACGTTGTATGTCATAAAGCCTAAAATGCTTACTATCATTTTATGGAGATAGTTTGCCTGTCTCTGTTCTAGACAATACTAATAGATAAATAAAAGAAATTAGAGATAGAATTATTGAAAGGAGGAAGCAAAATTATTATTATTTTCGGAGAATGCATAGGAAAACCAAGATGATCAACTGAATGGAAAATAGAAACAATACAGCTCGATAAGATGGATAGTCACAAAATAAACTTAAAAATAATTTGCTTTCTGATTTGCAGACACACGGTTATAGTGGAAGAAAAGCTCCCATTTAGAAAAACACAGAAAAGAAATGCTTATGAGTCTATATGATATGAATAAATTATGGAATAAATAAATAAGGGAGAATTTCCTGTACTGAATTCCAAATACTGCGTGTAGATGCTTCCCTTCCGAGGAGTTGGGACATAATGCCCCACCTCTTAAGTGTGGACTGTGCATAGTGACTTCTTTCCAAAGCTCACAGTAGGGAAAGCGGGGGGAAAGAATAGCTTCACAGTGGAGAAGCCTGATAGACTGGACTGCAGCGTCAGCTGAGTGATCAAGGTTGACATCAACAGTGATGTCATGTTGACAGCAGGTCCCTTGATGTAATGTGATGAGAATGGCACTTTATGTCTCATTCTTCCTCCTACAAACCTACAACCCGTGTCTATGTGGAAAACATCAAACAAACCCAAATACAAGGACATTCTGTTAAGTACTTGACCATTACACGTTAAAACTGTCAAGATCATAAAAATCTAGGAATGTCTGAGAAACTGCCCCAACCAAGAGAAGCCTAAGGAGACATGAAAACTAAATGTTGTATGGTATTCTGGTAAAAACTAAGGAATTCTGAATAAAACTATGGACTTTAATAATGACATGTTAATATTGGTTAATTGTATTGTATTGTACATTGTGACAGATGTCTCACAACTTTTGTGTTTCTGTTTTTGATTTGTTTGTAACTTTTGTGTTTCTAAAATTAAAGTAAAATGTTTATTTAAATAAAAAAATACCAAAAATTGAATGTGAAACCTCAGGTGCATAGGTTGTCCTCAGTAAACTTCCCCAGTCATGTACATGTAAATATATTTTTTTGAAAAGTTTTAAAAAATTAATCTAAAAAAATAAACGTGAGGATGAATGGGAAAAAATTTTTGAAGAGTAATGAGGAGGGATTCTATTATATTTCTATCTAAAACATGTTATAAAGATATTTTAATCAGAATAGCTTGTTACTTGAGAAGTTAAGCATTTGAAATGTAAAATAATAAAACTCAAAATCAAAGTTAAATACATTTAGAATTTTTATATGATAAAGAAGCGTTTCAAATTAGTGAAGAAAAGATGGACTGATCAAGAAATATTATTGAGACATCTGATTCACAATTTAGAAATTTAGCTGCATACCGTGTTTCTTTCACCAAAACAAACTCCAGATCAAATATTAAATGTAAAAAAGCACATCAAACCACAGCACTAAACAAACGTGAATAAATAAATGTATTCTTGATATGTGGGAAACTTTTTACAGTCAGAAAGTGAAATTCAATAGCTGTAAAGTGAAATATTGATGAACACGTTTACATAGATACTTCAAACTTCTCATTGAAAAAAATACAAAGCAATACAAAAAATGAAAGGGGGTGTATACAAATAAAGGGCTAAGTTTGTTTTTTTGTTTTTTCTTTTTTTCTTTTTAATTTTTTTTTCTTTTAAGACGGGGTTTCACCGTGTTGGTCAGGCTGGTCTTGAACTCCCGACCTCAGGTGATCTGCCTGCCTTGGCCTCCAAAGTGCTTGGATTACAGACGTGAGCCACCACACCCGGCCCAGTTTGTTTTTTTAATCAAGTGTTCTAACAAATTTTTTAATACAAATCTCTCCCCAAATAAAAGTGTAACTCTTTAGTAAATGGCAAATGAAACTGCCATTCTCATTTGTTCTTTGTGGGGATAGAAATTGTTGCGACTTCTTTGAGGGCCACTTGTGGTATTTACAGAGCTTTCAAAAGTTTGCTTTTCTTTTTCTTTCTTTCTTTTTTTTTTTTTGATATGGAGACTCACTCTTGTCACTTAGGCTGTAGTGCAGTGGCACCATCTTGGCTCACTGCAACCTCTGCCTCCCAGGTTCAAGCGATTCTCCTACCTCAGCCTTCCGAGTAGCTGGGGTTACAGGTGCTTGCCACCATACCTGACTAATTTTTATATTTTTAGTAAAGATGGGGTTTTGCTATGTTGGCGAGACTGGTTTTGAACTCCTGACCTCAGGTGATCCACCTGCCTTGGCCTCCCAAAATGCTGGGTTTAGAGGCATGAGCCACCGCGCCCAGCCTGAAGGTATGCTGTCTTTGACCTAGCACTTCCACTGCTAGGAATTTCACCAAAGTGTAGGTGGGTAAATGAGCAAGAATGTTCACTTCAGCATTGCCGGTAATAGCAAAGTTCTGAAAACCACCTAAGTGTCTCTCATGAGGGGCCAGGATATGTGCATTCTGTTGCACCATTCAGTGGAATTCTATGCCACCTTTAAAAAGAATGAGGCTGGCTGGGGGCAGTGGCTCACACCTGTAATCCCAGCACTTTGGGAGTCTGAGGGAGGCAAATCACCTGAGATCAGGAGTTCGAGACCAGCCTGGCAAACATGGTGAAACCCTCATCTCTACTAAAAATACAAAAATTAACCAGGTGTGGGTTGCTTGTAATTCCAGCTACTCAGGAGGTTGAGGCAAGAGAATTGCTTGAATCCAGGAGGTGGAGGTTTCAGTGAGCCAAGATCACACCATTGCACTCCAGCCTGGGCAACAGAGCAAGACTCTGTCTCAAAAATAAATAAATAAAAATAAACAAAAAATAAAAAGAATGAGGTAGACCAAATGTAGGCGAAGCTCTTAGGTACAGTATCAGCTGAAGAAACAAAGTACAATGCTCATATGCATTTGCCCTTATTGCCTTAAAATATTTTCTGGAGCAATTCATAATACTTTTTTTTTTTTTTTTGAGATGGAGTTTCGCTCCTGTTACCCAGGCTGGAGTGCAATGGCGCGATCTCGGCTCACCGAAACCTCTGGCCTCCTGGGTTCAGGCAATTCTCCTCCCTTAGCCTCCTGAGTAGCTGGGACTACAGGCACACGCCACCATGCCCAGCTAATTTTTTGTATTTTTAGTAGAGATGGGGTTTCACCATGTTGACGAGGATGGTTTCAATTCTTGACCTCGTGATCCACCCGCCTCGGCCTCCCAAAGTGCTGGGATTACAGGCATGGGCCATCGTGCCCGGCCCATAATCCTTTTTTAACACTGGTTGCCTTGGAGGAGAAAGAGTCCAAGTGGAGGACTGATGGGAAGAGAATTTGCCTCTTCATTTGCTATTTTTTTGATATTGACTTTTTTTTTTTTAAACGATGTAACTATTAGCTTATTAATTATTAAAATTATGAAGGCCAGGCACAGTGGCTCACACTTTTAATCCCAGCACTTTGGGAAGCTAAGATAGGAGGAGAATTACATGAGCCCAGGAGTTTGAGACCAACCTGGGCAACAAAATTAAACCGCATCACTACAAAAAAATTAAAACTTACCCCGATGTGGTGGTGTGCACCTGTAGTCCCAGCTACTTGGGAGGCTGAGGTGGGATAATGGCATGAGCCGGGCATGTTGAAGCTGCAGTGAGCTGTGATCGTACCACTGCACTCCAGCTTGGGTGTCAGAGTGAGACCCTATCTAACAAAAAACAAAACAAAAACAGAAATATAAAATTATGAGAAGAAATTGGAACAAAGTACAGATAACCTTTTTTCAATAAGCATTACAAAGTTTTAAAATGTAGGTTGCTTGAGTCCTAACTTACTGACTATATAATTAGAATTTTTGAGTTATTGAGTTAAATTTAGCCCAAAGCAGGTTAATGTGTTACCTGCTTCCCCCCCGCCCGACCCCAGTCAAATATATAGATTCAGGTAAACTTTTTGAAATACTGAACTATGAGTCCATGAGTCACAGTTCGTGGATTCTTATGGACTTGAAGGACATGTAGGGTTCCGGGGAACCCAGGTTAGAAATCACAGTTATAACATGAAGAGCACTGGGCTGGGGCAGTCAGAGGATGAAGGCTAGCTGACTGTTGGCCACAACAAACTAGCTAGCTGTGTGACCTACCCTCTCAGCCTGAGTTTTCTCTGTGAAATGAGACTATGGGTAAATAGAGGTGGTAAAAGACCCTTCTAGCAACCAAATTCTGTGATTTATGAATATGGTAACATGTAAACTTATAATGGCACCAAGGTGATTGTCAGGACTACAGTAACCTGCTAATGTAAGCACTGTTCTTCAAGTCACAGTTTCAGGGCCAAAATACCATTACCCCCAGGTCCTCAGGTAATTCTCCTCAGTAGATGATATTCTACTGAGGCTGGCGATTGCTTCAACCCGTGGGGTAGTGAGTGCAGAGTTTCTTTTTCTCACCATCTTTAGTCTTCTGGGTATTCCTCATTCTTCCCCCTCTCTCAGGAGAATCTCTTGCCTCATATTCCTCTTCTTCTTCCTGATGTATCACTGCCTCTGCCCTGTCTGACATTAGGAAAAGTGTTTTATTGTGCTCAAGTATGGGAAACAGAGTACCTTCTTTGGAATAGTATCCAATATGAATAATTCTTTGAAACATTTTTCTCTGCATGTCTGTATCTTAGTCAACTTTCAGCTTCCCCCTACTTGAGGAGAGTGGGGCGTGTAGATAATCCAAATGTCATCTATATTTGGCTTTTAGAGTATGTTTTCTACTTAGCTGTGAGTTCTGGATAAATCTGTGATTCTGGGAACTGACTTTAAACAAAATCATGAAGCTTTGCAGTGAAGACACATCTGACTCACAAGTAAGTTGAATGCTTTCCAAGGGCCCATTTTCTTGTTTAGAACTTGCTCAACTCTTTCCTACAGTAATGCTGTGCTTGGTTCAATCGGCCACTTTCTCTCAGAACCTGGCAAACTGACCATTCTGATATCCTCTCCTGTTAAGAGATGGTATTTCAAAAGCCTCTTTGTCTTTTTATTTGTAATTCATGCAAAGTTGAATAAATAATATGAAACATCATTTCAGTAAGTGGTTGGGGGGGAGACATTATCAAGACAATTAAGTAGAATGTGTTTTTTTTTTTTTTTGAGACGGAGTTTCGCTGTTGTTACTCAGGCTGGAGTGCAATGGCGCGATCTCGGCTCACCGCAACCTCCACGTCCTGGGTTCAGGCAATTCTTCTGCCTCAGTCTCCTGAGTAACTGGGATTATAGGCATGTGTCACCATGCCCAGCTAATTTTTTGTATTTTTAGTAGAGACGGGGTTTCACCATGTTGGCCAGATGGTGTCGATCTCTTAACCTCATGATCCACCCGCCTCGGCCTCCCAAAGTGCTGGGTAGATTGTGTTTTTTACCTACTGACAATAAGCAAGAAATCAAAATTTCATAATCATCTCTGACTCATGTGAGTTGACTTATATTTATGGCCTGAGACAGCTTTTAATGAAGAATGGCCAAAAAATAGTACTCAAATTTGCTCACATTAGATAACAATCGATTACTTCTTCCTTTGAGCCCCCATAGCAAGAATATATTTTTTCAATGTAGCAGTTTTAATCATCTAACCTACAGTAGTATAGCATAGCATAGCATAGCACAGTACAGTACATGTTTTAAATGGGAGGATGGGCGCTATCTTTATTCATCCTTAAGTTCCTGACACCTGGCTCAAGGTTTCAGGTGATCGGTGTTCATCTGGTATTTGTTAAATGTGGGATTTCTCTCCTGAGTGTGGGATTAACCCTTGAGTCCTTAGGACTCCCTGCTGCTTCTCAGTATCTCACACACCTTTTGCTAGTCGCAAGAGAAAAAAGAAAAACAAAAAACGTTGCATCTTCAACCACCTTCACTTAAAATGCATACACTTTTCACTTAGAAAAGTGCTCAGAAGGCTGGGTGTGGTGCAGTGGCTCCTGCCTGTAATCCCATCACTTTGGGAGGCTAAAGTGGGTGGGCACTTAAGCCCAGGAGTTCAAGAGCAGCCTGGCCAACATAGTAAAACCCTGTCTCTACTAAAAATACAAAAATATAGCTGGGCATGGTGGAGCACACCTGTAATCCTAGCTACTCAGGAGGCTAAGGATGCAGTGAGCCAAGATCACACCACTGCACTCCAGCCTGGGTGACAGTAAGACTCTGTAAAAAAAAAAAAAAAAAGAGAAAGTGCTAAGAAAATACTGTAATGTGCATATGAATGAACTGGGGATCTTGTTAAAATGCAGATTTCGATTCAGCAGTTCTGAGAAGAGGCTAAGATTCTTCATTTGTAATAACAGCCCATGAGATGTCTAGACCACACTGTGAGTATCAAGAACTTCAAGCTGACTTGTGTAAGTTGTTAATTGACTGAGTTTAAGCAGGGAGGAAAGACATGGTTTAGCTTTCCAGTGAGTATGTCATTTAATATTTCTTACACACAGAGAAAGGGTGAGGAAGGGTTAACAGGGGTCCGTGTGAATGATGTTCAGCAGGTGAGAAAGGGAACTAAAGAAGCTGGCTGGATCTTGCTTTATGTGCTGTGCCCTAGCTCAGCAAACTGATCTGGAGTGCGGGTAGGGTGGGCAGGGTCAACTGCTAAAACACAGTTTACTGCAGGGGTGAGACAGCAGCTGTTTAACATCTCCCCCAACACCACATCTCCTCTGAGGACTAGAAACATAAGAATGTATTGTATTCAAAAGAAATGGTCAGGAATGGTAGTTCAGACCTGCCTGTCTCAAATACGAATTGCCAAGTTGAGAAGTTACCCAAGACATTAGTACAAGTAATTGCATTACTTTTCTTCTGCAAAGATGTGTTTATCTGTCTCATTTGTCACAATTTATGTACATACATTTTCTGGTCTTCTGTTTCCTAGAATTTTCTTAGAAATATGCTGTGTGTGTGTGTGCGCGCGTGCGTGCGTGTGCGTGTGCGTGCTCCTCTGGGGCTCTTTGTCTGTGTGTCATTTGAAAGAAAATGTAAAGCTCTTTTAAAAACCTTTTTTATGGCCGGGCGCGGTGGCTCAAGCCTGTAATCCCAGCACTTTGGGAGGCCAAGGCGGGCAGATCACGAGGTCAAGAGATCGAGACCATCCTGGTCAACATGGTGAAACCCCGTCTCTACTAAAAATACAAAAAATTAGCTGGGCATAGTGGTGCATGCCTGTAATCCCAGCTACTCAGGAGACTGAGGCAGGAGAATTGCCTGAACCCAGGAGGCGGAGGTTGTAGTGAGCTGAGATCATGCCATTGCACTCCAGCCTGGGTGACAACAGTGAAACTCTGTCTCAAAAAAAAAAAAAATCTTTTTTATTTTATTTTTATTTTTTGAGATGGAGTCTTGCTCTGTTTTCCAGGCTGGCATGCAGGGGCTCGATCTTGGCTCGTTGCAACCTCTGACTCCCGGATTCAAGTGATTCTCCTGCCTCTATCTCCCTAGCAGCTGGGATTACAGGCACCTGCCACCACTCCCAGCTAATTTTTGTCTTTTTTGTGGAGATGGGGTTGGGTTTTACTATGTTGGCCAGGCTAGTCTTGAACTCCTGACCTCAAGTGATCCGCCCACTTCAACCTAAAGTGCTAGGATTACAGGCGTGAGCCAACACACCCAACATTTAAATCTTTTTTTTTTTGATAGCCTTTTGCATTTCAGGTTTCTTGAAGTATCTCTGCTTGTTTGCTTCTGTATCCAAGATTGTAATGGGCAGCAGGCTCCATTATGGGAGAAAGTGATAGCAGATGGATCTGTCTTACATAACAGGTGTCATTTTCATCATCTCTTCATGGTAATCGAATTGGTTGAAGATACGTATAAATTCAACTAGATACACTTTCAAAAACATCACTTGCCAGTGCAGTGGCTCACACTTATAATTCCAGCACATTGGGAAGGCTGAGATGGGAAGATTGCTTGAGGCCAGGAGTTTAAGACCAGCCTGGGCAATGTAGCAAGGTGTGGTGGCATGCACCTGTAGTCCTTGCTTCAAGGAGGACTGAGTCAGGAGGCTTGCTTGAGCCCACCCGTTCCAGTGAGCTAATTAGCCAGGCATGGTGGTGGGTGGCTGCAATCACAGTTATTTGGGAGGCTAAGGCAAGAGAATCACTTGAACTCAGGAGGCAGAAGTTGCAGTGAGCTGAGATTGCACCATGGCACTCCAGCCTGGGCGGCAGAGCAAGCGCTGTCTCAAAAAAATTGTTATTATTTTTTTGAGACGGAGTTTCACTCTTGTTACCCAGGCTGGAGTGCAATATTGAGATCTCGGCTCACCGCAACCTCCGCTTCCTGGGTTCAGGCAATTCTCCTGCCTCAGTCTCCTGAGTAGCTGGGACTACAGGCATGCGCCACCATGCCCAGCTAATTTTTTGTATTTTTAGTAGAGACGGGGTTTCACCTTGTTGACCAGGATGGTCTCGATCTCTTGACCTCGTGATCCACCCACCTTTGCCTCCCAAAATGCTGGGATTATAGGTGTGAGCCACCGCGCCCAGCCGGATTTTTTTTTTTAAAGGGTTACAGTGAGCTGTTTTTGTGCCACTGCGTTCCAGCTTGGGTAACAGAGCAGGACACTGTTTCTTTAAAAAAAAAAAAAAAAACAACACAACTTTTTTTTCTAAAACACTTGTGATTGCCATTTCATGACTGCATACTGTAACTACTCAATTTAGCCTTCCTTTCATCTGAAATAGTGTCCTTTGCTGCATCTGCATTTAAGCTGCCCCAAAGCTCAACTAAATTAACCCCTCCAAAAGTAAAGGAGATAAATCAGTTAATCTGAGGGAAGCCTGACCAAGGCATTCATGTATTAAAAATATGTGGAATACTCCCTGCACATGTGACACTAGAAATCCTACAGCTTCCCTGCAAAGTGGCCGTAGTTTTCATTTCAATGATAGGAAAGTGAGGCCCAGAGAGTCAAAGAACATGGAGCACTAAGTGTTATTTGAGGCAGTTTTTTCAAAAAAGTCATGGAGATACATTACTCAGAGCCTCTCCCTCACACCCTGCAGATAGAGCTCTGCATCTTGGCATCTGTAAGTTGTTTCCTTTGGGCTTTTTAAAAAATCTTCCTGAATTGTGGAATGGGATAGTTTCAGTTAAAATATCCATTTTAAAAAACCATGACCGGCCAGGTGCGGTGGCTCACGCCTGTAATCCCAGCACTTTGGGAGGCCGAGGTGGGTGGATCACGAGGTCAAGAGATCGAGACCATCCAGGTCAACATGGTGAAACCCCGTATCTACTAAAAATACAAAAAAATTAGCTGGGCATGGTGGCACATGCCTGTAGGAGGCTGAGGCAGGAGAATTGCCTGAACCCAGGAGGCGGAGGTTGCCGTGAGCAGAGATCGCGCCATCGCACTCCAGCCTGGATAACAAAAACAAAACTCCGTCTCAGGAAAAAAAAAAAATATATATATATATATATATCTCATTTTGCTCTAAGTGGTGTCTTATTGGACTAAATGATTTCTTAGTTCTTCTCTGGGACTTCAATTTTGTGTTTTGAGTTTCTTATCCATCTGAAAGCCATATATTTGGGTTAAATCAATGAACTCTTTATTAGCAATAGGTGTCTTTGTAGAATTTCTAGTAGTTTGGAAGGAGTTGAATGTAGTAGAATCATAGCACGTATTTCAGCTGCTTTATTAGCATTCTCGCTAAGGGGAGTTTATTGTTCCAGTTTTAGTCATTATAATACAGCCCTGTTTAATATTGCATGATCTGTGGGTTGCCATAAACTTGGTACAAATTGGAGTGCTGATATAACATGAAATGAAGCGCCTTGTCTGAATGTGTCTTTTGTTTTGCATTTAACAAATTAGTATGTTGACATTTGTCACTGATGGATTTCATTATTTGCTGAAAGGGTTTTAGGGGGTTTGACAGCATGAATGGTTTGTCTTACAGACTTTCGAGAATTGATAAAAGCATCTTTGTTCTTTGTACAAAAGCACAACAGATATCGTATTGATGGACACACAGAAAGGGATGGCTGTGTAGCTGCAACATAAAATAAACCAAGAAAATAATTTTCGAGTTGCTACTTACTCTTTTATGTGATTTCTTCTTCTCATCCTTTTTTTCCTGATTAAAGAATGAGTTTTGTTCAATTAAAGAATGAGTTTCGTTCATCTCAATAACAAGCTCAAGAGCGATCAATAATCTTTCAGTAAAGTTAAAATTGGCTTCTTTAAGCTCTACTTATATATTGTTTAAGGCAGATTATTTTAAAACATAAACACAGTCATGGTTGGGATTGCATTAAATAACTGTTCAAATCCTCAGATAACAGAGGGTGAGATGGGGGAGCAAGCAACTAAGAGTTGCATAAAATAAAAAAGATGAAAATTTTGATTTCAAATTCTAGTTTTATCAAAATGTAAATATACATGTTCTTCTTTCATGTAGTTACGTTTAGAGGGATAGCCTCAGCATTCAAATGTACCTTCTTGTATATACCGATGAGCCCTTATTGGAAGTTGCTCACCTCACATGTTTGCCCCAGTCTTGTTAAAACCTGTTATCAAATATACTCTGGAAAACACACACCCTCATGCTCACATTCACAGAGGACTTCCAGTAAAGCCTTGCTAGAAAATGACAAACAATGAAATCTATCAATGATCAGATGATAACACCCATCACTAACAACTGCCAACACTCAGACTAAAGCAGTCAGACACTGTGAGGAACCATCCATCATCCCTGTCATTTCTCCAGGGAGTGCAGAAGGGGCTGGGGGGAGGGGGCTGGGGCTCTGCAGTGGACAGAAGCGACAGCAGATCATGCAGCAGAATGCAGATATGACCTCAAGTTTCTACTGTGAAAATGTGAGAACCAAGACAGGGAAAGAAATGAATAGCTAAATAAAGAATAAAAATATATAGAATTTTTTTTATCGGCTGGGCCCAGTAGCTCATGCCTATAATTTCAACACTTTGGGAGGCTGAGGTGGGAGTATCACTTAAGCCCAGGAGTTCAAGACCATGCTGGACAACATAGTGAGACCCTGTCTCTGGCTGGGCACAGTAGCTTGCTTACACATGTAATTCCAGCACTTTGGGAGGCCAATTAGCTGGGCTTGGTGGCACCTCCTGGATTCAAGCAATTCTCCTGCCTCAGCCTCCTGAGTAGCTGGGATTACCGGTGTGCGCCACCAAGCCCAGCTAATTTTGTATTTTTAGTAGAGACGAGGTTTCTCCATGTTAGTCAGGCTGGTCTCGAACTTCCAACGTCAGGTGATCTGCCCGCCTCGGCTGGGAGTACAGGCATGAGCCACCGCGCCTGGCCAGCACTGCCCACTTTCTATGTCCTGTTTGCCCAACCCAGTCTTGGACTTAGGTGTGTATTCTTTGAATGAAATCACCTGGTGAACCACAGACACGGAGCTGTTCCCCCCATGTGCTCCTCCAGCTGATATTAGAAAGGAGAGCTGGACCTGAGTTTTTGGCTCTGCTGCATCACTGGCTTTCTATTCCAGGTCGGTCTTTTCCTCTTTCTGAGCCTTTGTTTCTCACTTGAAGGGAACAAAAGTCCACAACCTTCACAAAGCTATTGACATTCAACTAAAAAGAGAGAAAAGATGGATATGAAGGGCCTCTAGACATAAGGTTATTACTAATTTCCCAAGGAAAGCACAGTCTTATGAGTGACATCACTGTATTTTAAAATCAGACACACTGGTTTCCTGCAGACATAGGGAAGACCCACACCTGCAGGCATGTGTGGAGCATGTGAACAGCCCTGCTCTGGGATTTCTGCACAGTGCTTCTCAGGCTTCTCTGCAGAGTAGGAAACTGAAGAACTGAGAGACCCAGGGGCTGGTCTCCAGATCAAGTGAGACTTGCAGCTGCTGTGTTTCAAGGAGAGCTCTATTCTGTATGTATGTTGACCTCAGAGACCAGCCAGGAGAAGGCTGGCTGGGTGGGCACAGAGTCAAGCAGCGGGGGACAGAGTCATACATCAGGTTGTTTCCTGTGGGAAAAGGTGTCAGGAGGAAAGGCCTGCCTGGTTTTTTGTCCCTTTACACACATGCATGTGTGCACACACATATGCACACCCTCCCCCACACCAGCCTCCCCAGAGCCTCTTCCCCAGCAACACCTCCAGCCTCAGGGTATCAGTAGTAGAGCCCAGTTCTCCTTCCAGGCATATGGGAGCCTCCCTTGGAGCAACCCCTCTTCAGACTAGAATTTGAGGCATGACCCTCTCAACAGCTGACCAAGGTGCAGGCAGCTAGCTGGCTTTGGGAAGGCAGCATGGCCTACAGGGTGGGCTGCCTGGCAAATCCAAGGGCAAGATTAGTCCCCAGTCTGCCCTGTTTCCTCATTCGCCCTTTGGAGGTATAGGTTACACTAAGTGCCCTTCAAATTTCTTTCCAGCTCTATTCTTTGAACTCCTGATTTTTTCCTTTCCAGCTTATGGAAATTATTTTCCCCACTTTTCCTGAGAGGGGAAGTGTAAGACACCAGGCTGTCTCTGACAACTGCCAAAGTGGCTGCTTTTAATGGAAAGTCAGCCTCCTTCTCGGGTTGCTTAACGGAGCAGAAGCTTCTTGAGAACAGAGAAGCCTAATGTTTCCCTCTGGTTTTTTGACGTCATTTGCCTGTGGGTGGGTTCCCATCCGTTGCCACCTCTCCAACCACACTAAATTTTATTGCACAGATTTTAAAAACACACCTTGGTACGGCAGGCCACCGAAAGAAGCAATTTAGTCCCGGAGCCCTGCTGTTAAGCTGTGGCAGAGAGAGCTTTGGTCCAGTCTCTGACTGTGCCAGGATCCCATCCCACAGAGTAAATTCTCCATCCTCCTTCTCTTGGCCCCTCACCAATAAAAGCAGAATGTTCACTTTACACTATCTCATGGGGGATTTGAAGAATCAATTCAAGACACTGACTTGAAAGCATTTATCCATCTAAGGGAGAGTATAAGAGGTAGGGAAGGAAAAAAGGAGCTGACATTTGTGAGATATTTGCTGTGTGCCAGGTACTGGGCTGGCTGCTTGATTTTCATTCTTTCATTTAACTCTGCTTTGTTATCATCATACACAAAACCATCAAATGGTTTAGGCCTCTTAGAGTCTAAAGCTTATCAAGAAGACAGTGGCCATGCAGAGGTAGAGGGGATGTCAGACCTCCCATAAGACCCCAGGAAGCTAAATATCTGTGGCATACTTGACACCATCCATGCGAAGTTAAAAAATCTAATTATGTCCATTTGCAATGTGAAAATATGGGGCTTTGGAAATATATTCACCAATACAAATATGTTGGTGCTTTTGAATGTCAGAGAGTTCAGCTGAGTGACTGCAAATCTCGTCACTGATAAATAACAGACATGTTCATCTTACTCCAATATTTTCCTTTCTAACTTAAAAATAAGTTTGTCATTTCTCCTAGTATAGTTCGAGGTGATTAGTCTTAAAATGTGTTATAGGTGGTAAATTCAGGAAAACTAAACTCAGCCTCCAAAATAAACAATATTCCCCATGACATTTTGGAATAAAAACACACACTCGCTTTGGTCTTGCCTGCTTTGCGGCTTCGTAACGTGAGCAGCGTTCATAGTGAGGCTGTGAATGGAAATCACGCCATACAAAAGCTGTGACTAAGGTCTGTTCTCAGAAGGGGTGAGGTGATGTCTATTAATGTTTTATTTCATACGCTGTAGTGTTTGCAGAAGAAAACAAGCTGTAGTTAAGGTTACGCACGTTGAGCGCCAGCATAACCCAGTTTTTCTTTCTGCCAGGTTCTTTTCACACAGATGTGTTCAACCCAAAGGTGAATTTTTGGAGCCTTAAAAAAAAATTAAAGAATGAATCAGAAAATTTGAAAACAACTAGACAAACCCTTATAGTTATACAACAGTAAAAAAAAGATGACAGCTTTATACTTAGAAAGTATTATTGTGGTTTTTTCCCCTTGTTTGTTATTTTTCTCTCATATGAAAATGATCAACAACCAACCACCAAAACAAAAAGAGCGATTTGGCTGAAACTTAAGGGTAGCCATTCGTCAGCAGAAGTAAAGGCCAAGTATTCCCAGAGAGAAGCCATCATAGTCAACTACTGTGACATCCATCTCAGAAGCTTTCACTACACAGGGTGGCACATGCTGGTGTTGGCCGTAGGTTGCCATAAGCCTCTAGCTTGGGGTGAGTCACCGATTTCAGGCAAGGGGTGTCTGTTGGTTCTGAGGTGACTGGGCCTTTGTAAAAGGGTTTTGAAGGAAATACCTTGCAGACTTAGGGCTGAGTTCGCCATGGCACACGGCAGCTCCCACCACATAGGATGAAGGCTGCAGTTCACTGGGTCTTATTTTCTCATCTGAGAATGAGAGCGGGTGGAGCCTTGAAGAACCCTTCTGGATTGAGTGTCTGGGGATCCCAGAACCAGCCCCACTCTTTCCCAAGCTTCAGCGCTAGCTCATCCGTCCGCCCCAGACTGTCCCCCATTTCGGTTGCGGTGGGACTGCTGTGAGCCAGAGCTGTGCAGGCCTTTGAATGGCAGGTCCCTGCCCAGATGGACACTTCATCCCCTGAACTAGTTTTCTCCTGGGTAGCCCTCTGGACATTCTCACCTTTCTTCTGCACCTCTAGTCCTGCATCAGAAGCAGCCAGTTCTCCTTAGAGAGTCCTACCTGGCAGCTTGCGAACCGACTAGTCCATGCCTCTTCACCTGTGATAAGTGCCTCTGAAGCAGGGTAATCTCTTACCTGGGCCCCGCACTCTGTTGCAGAAGCATTTGGCACCTGTGGCAGTCTGTAGCTGAAACCCTGCTACCTGGTTAGGATACCAGCTTCCTTGCCCTCTGGCTTCCAGGCAAGGGCTGGATCTCAGGCAGCCTTGCAGCATGCAGCACATTCACCGCGGATCTTCCTGGGCTCTCTCAAGGGTAGGACCTGTTAGTACTCCAGTCTCCCTGCTGTGGGCATGCCTCTGCCTTTGCTGTTGACTTGAGGATGTGCTTCTAACCTAAGTGCACCTGGATTCACACCGAGTGCACAAAGGACAGAGGGCCCACCTGTCTAGGGTCCAGCTCTTTTGGAGGACAGAAGAGTGTCTTTTGCCCTGGGGCCATCCTCTGCACTTTTATATGATGAAATGCAGCAGTGTTTCTAATTCTCTGTTGCTTGAGAAGTAATGACATTTCCCTAGATCTTAGGGCAGTTCCTAACACATCTGCAGAGAAAGATCTTGGGGGAGGGGGCAGTCTATTAGGATGAGTCATATGAAATTGCCCATTTTGTGAAGTTGGAAAGGGTCACATATTGCATTTTATATAGCTCAACCTAAAAGTCAAGAAGGTGGAAGAATGTCTGCGCCTCCCCGTGATGTTATGTTTGCCTAATAAGCATGCGAGGGTTTTGCCTAGAGTATGTGGTACAGTATTTGTGTCTATAGCAAAGAGTATTATTGTAGATACTATTATCATTACTACTTAAAGTATTATCACTACTGCTACTTGAGCTCACTTTACAAACAATTGATAAGAAATAGAGGGAAGACTGTCACCTGGAAGACCACAGTGCATTGGCCCTGGCCCCTGGTCTTTCCCTTTGGAACTAGTGGTTTAAAATGAGCTCTTTTCTACCCCCATTCTTGTATTCCTTTTGACATAGAACACCTCTGGCCAATGGGCTTCCTTTCAGAGATAAGAGATGTTGGGTGATCAATGGCCTCAGACAATGTAGCTGTCATAGTTTCATTTTCAAAATGTCATGGCGATAAAAAAAGCCATTTGCTAATAAAAAGGGTGGGATTCATTGCCCAGTAGCATTCACATGTACGCTGTCACTGTCTAACCCACATTTCTTAGAGTAGCCACTGGCTTGGTGTCGTAGCTGAATGATGTCACTTCAAGCATCACGTAATTTTCCAGCTGGCTAGGATGGAAAAGGGGTTTATTATTGTGGCATGTTTTTCACAGCGTCTAAAGAAAATGAAGTAGACAGGGATGTATGGCAGGATTTGTTCTGTTTTTACAGGTGTGTCTGAAGGATACAAGGAGCCTTTCACTTGCAATAGAAATGTGACTGTGGCAAAAGCAAAAATTTTTAAAAAGCTTTTCTCAAGAGATTTACAATATATATGTATAATTAGTGTTGGAAATTGGCCTCGGGTACATTAAACTCAAAGGGCTAGGAGGTGGGCTGCCCAGTCCCTCGTCTCAGTTCTGTTCCTACTGATAGAGCTCTGACTTCACCTTTGCCTCAGTTTCTCCATGTAAAAGATGGAGCTCCCAGGGTATTTGTTGGTTTTTAACTTTTCATTGCAGTGTAATACAGAAAAGTACACATCTTAGCATACAGCTTGTTGGATGCAAAATGTATACATCCCTGTCATTAGCCCCCTGACCAGGAAACACACATGACTAGCACCCTTTTACCCACCCCCATGCAAGGAGCACTGTCCTGACTTCCAGCAGCATAGCTTCCAGCCTAGTGAGACCTGTGTCCAACTTCTGACATGATGAGCTGTAAAATAATAAATTTGTGTTGTGTTAGGCCACTTTGCTTGTGGTAATTTGTTACAGCTGTCCTAGGAAACCAGTGTACTGATGCTGCTGGCAAGAGGGAGAGCCAGGAGTTGACCCCTGCCCTGTCCCCATAGACCGAGTCCTTAAAAACCATCAGAATAGAGAGTGCTGCCATTAGCTTTGTTAGGCATTTGGTCATTGGTGAGGGTATGAAGGTAAACTGAATGTGCAGGTGCCAGCTAGCGTGTGGTTAAGTGGGGACCTAGGTAGCCAGCGTCATTGAGGTGCTCTGTTCAGAATGCCTCCTCCATGGGAAGATGGAATGTGATACGTTACTAACACTTCAGTGTGAGTTGAGTGCATTATTTTTTCCTAAAGTATTTGCATTGTAAAAGATGACCCAAGCGATGACTTTCTATTATTGATGAGAAAGAGGGCCACTAGGGTGCCATAGCTGACTATGTGAGGCCTAATTCCTTGTCCATCCTCCACTGGAGAGTCAGAAAACACCAAAAAGCATCTTTCCCATGCTGCCTTACAGCTAGCAGACTAAAGAGTGGGAATCTCCACTCTGGGCTCCCTGCGAAAAGTTGCTTTTCTCATGCTGGCACAGTGCATTTCTTCTGTGTTAAATATGAACATCGTGCCTGGAGGAGGTGTAGTGGTCAACCTGTGGGCATGAGGGGCAAGCACGAGGAAAGAAGTGCACAAGGGAAGGATGGAGAGTGGGAGCATAGCAAGTCTGCCAGCTCTCACTGCGCTGCCAGTCACTCTACCAGTCCCAGCAAGGTCTTGTTACTCCAGAGGTGTTGTTCCAAGAAAGGAAAAACCTTTCTGTTACTTGCAGCTGAATACATTCCAAACAGACCCAGGTGCTTTTCAGCTCACAAAGAAAGGTAACCACCTATGAGTGGGGACGTGGGCAGGCAGAATTCTTTAGAAGGAAAGGAATTTCTGGGATCCTTGTCTGCATTTTCACTACAATGAACACATGCAAGGAAGGATAAGTCAAAGGAACCTTACGGAGAAATAGGATTGAGCTATAGATATCCAATAAACCTGATGCATTCCAGTTGGAGAGAAGAAATAGAAGGCTCAAAATTTTAAATGAAAAGGTTACTTAAAATCAGGAGACTTTGGAGAGCCTTTAGTTTGTTTATTTTTGTTTCTGGTGAGGTTTATTACCTCTCAGAGGGACATGCTGTTAAGTTGAATACCTCTGAGAATGACCATCTGTCACATACTTTCCAGGACCACCCTGGGAAATACAAGGCTTATTGTCTCCTTATCTCAACAAGTGTGCTGTGTTTGTCTATCCACAGAGTCATAATTTGAGATTAGGAAATATGCTATTCTTAAAAGCTCAATTATTTATGAATCCCAATAGCCAGGTGATCTCTTATACTTAGTGGCATTTATTGATGCAGATGAGTACTTTGAAAAATTAAGAGAGACATTTACTTTGTAAGCTACTTGTAAGAAGGTCTCTTACTAGATAAAGATGACTTGAGCAGTGATCTCTTTAACAAAGGTGGTGATATACATTGTGGCCTCTGAATGCCCCCTTACAGCCAAGGGAGAACAATCAGCGAATTCATTCATTTAATTCATGGATTTTCCTTCTATTTACACTTTAAACAAACATGCCAGTTGTTTGCTTAGTTAACAAGCCCTGCCTTCATTATAAGCCATTAGTGGCTAGTAATAATTGAAACTGTGTTTGGATTTCAAAAATACAATAAAACCAATTAATTCCACTCTTAGTAATATGGAATTTGTCTGATTGACTTGAGCTAGGCAGAAGTTTGTGTCTTTGCCCTATGCATAAAAGACTTGCTAAATCATTTTATAGCCATGAATAGGAATTTTTCATAAGAAAAACTAAACAAAACAGATTAAATCCTAATGCTTGTAAGGGGTCAGGCAGCAAATATAAATTAGTGAATGGGTTGGATAGAGCATCCTTTAAGAAACACCTGGTCTACTTTTGATGGAGACATATGAGAAATATTTCAGGTGGGTGCAGTGGCTCGTGCCTGTAATCCCAGCACTTTGGGAGGCTGAGGTGGGCAGATCACGAAACCAGGAGATTGAGACCATCCTGGCCAACATGGTGAAACCCTGTCTCTATTAAAATACAAAAAAATTATTTGGGCATATTGGCATGAACCTGTAGTCCCACCTACTCAGGAGGCTGAGACAGGAGAATTGCTTGAACCGGGAGGCGGAGGTTGCAGTGAGCCGAGATAGCGTGCCATCTCACTCCAGCCCGGATGACAGAGCAAGACTCCATTTCAAAAAAAAGGAATATTTCCTATTTTATCTTGCTATAAGAAGGGAAGAAACCACACACATGATTATAAATTACAAGTAGGCTCAGCCAATGGCAGGGAGAGAGGAGGGAGAAGTTGGAACCAGAGCAAACTGGAGAGCCCAAGCCCTGCCTGAAAGGACCCTGTGATGAGGGACACCCAAGCAGGTTTTGCCTGCTTCTCAGATTCCACCAGGATGAATCCTAACAGGAACCTGATAAATTCCTATCTTTGAAATACTCTCTAATGCTTAATATTGTTCTTAGAAAATTATAAAACATTGCCCTTTGGTATTAGACGTGTGTGTGTGTGTGTGTGTGTGTGTGTGTGTGTATGTGTGTGTACAGAATAAATATGTGTCCCACTTCTAAAAAAGGCTGTGGGCCTAGTGTGGCCAAATCTTTCAAATTTTTAATGTAATTTGAAAATCTGGACTTTGGATAAAATATTCCCATTTATAAACATTGGCAATGAGTTTTTGGTTTTTAAGCTGATGCTATGTTGCCACCACAGTGCTGATCAGCAGCTCTCAGAGTGTGGTCCCTGGACCAGCCACGTTAGAATTACCTGGGAACTTCACAGAAATACAGGTTCCCAGGCCCCACCCAGACCTACTGAAACAAACTCTCTTGGGGTGAGGCCCAGAGATCTGTTTTAACAAGCCTTTTTGGTAGGGCTGCCAGCTTTTAGCAAATATTTCATGAAACATACACAAAAAAATTTTCGTTATCTGAAATTCAAATTTGACTGCATGAGCTATTTCCTTATCTAGCAAGCACTGCCTCCAGGTACTTCTGTTACAAGCCGATGTTGATCAAGCAAAACATGTATATGAGCCAGGCTGCTTGTGTTTGAATCAGCTTTGACACATGATAACTCTGGGATTTTAGGCAAGGGACATAATTTCTGTGTGGTTTGGTTTACTTACATGTAAAATAGGCACGATAATAATTTCTTCCTCGTGGGGTGGTTGCTGGAATTGAATGAGTTAGCGAACATAAAGTACTTAGAACTTTGCCTGGGAGAAAATAAACAATGTATGTGTTTAGTATCATCATTATTTTATTTTTCTTTTCTTCTCTATCATCACCACTGCTGCCACAACCCAGCTGTCAGGGAATATGAGAACTCATCTTCTTTCAATTCTTTTTTTTTGGATCTAGCTTTGATTTAGCAGAATTGATTCTAATGTGCTGTTCCCCAAGGCCACTCTGTTGCTTGTTCCTACCCAGAGGTACCCCTGCTTTGAAATCTAGTTGACAGTGTGGCTGCCTGGTGGGGAACTCACACTTGCCTCCCCTACCGAGGTCCTGCTGCCTGAACACTGTCAGCTGGCAGTGCCTCTGTTGGGCTCAGACCTTTTGTTGTACAGACCAGCATTGCTGCTTCGTGTCTGCTTTCACCAGCCCAGCCAACAGCTTCCTGACCCTGTCTTGGATTTTTGGATTTGCAGAGGGCCTGACTAGGGCTTGGATTCTTGCTGTCAGTTGGGGAAACAACGAATGCCTTCCTCACCAGTTAAATTCTGAGTACACTTTGGGAAATCCCCACAACTTTTTCCAGGCATGGAACATGGGGAGATTTGAGTTGTGGACCCAAAGAGTTATTTCAAAGGAAAGCAGTCTCTGAACTGTCCTTGCCAAGAGTGGCTGCAAGCTGCCCCAACATTTCCCTCCATGAAGCACCCCACCAGGCCACCACACCGTCACGCATGACAGACTCGTGCATGCCATGAAAACCACCAGGATGAGTTATTATGGCTCTCAGTGGTGCCATTATATTGCTGTTCTGGGAATGAAGCAAAACACATTATTTTATTAAATAAAGATTTTCCCTGTATCATAGTAGAGGCTAATTTTATTAGCTCTTTTTATGGGAACAAACATCATCGCCCTGATTTGGGAGGATGGAGTGGGGTCCGTGGGGAGGTAAGGGAGTGGAATCACATTTTGTCATCTGCATGCTCCATTGAGGCTGCCAACATGTTTTAATTGGGTACTCACTTTAGTACTTACTAGAAGAGTTCCCCAGATCCTGCAGAAAATACACAGCTTTTAGTACATAAGCAATTTATAGATGATTCAAAGACATGTTCAGTTACAACAAATATTTGTTCATATAGTGTGGGTATGTGTGTGTCCCTGATAACCAAAATGTATAGTCTCCAAAATGTATAGCTAAATGTATAGATAGACTCTTCAGTAACTTCAAAAGCAAATTTTTTGCTCTCATCTATGAGATTCCAGAATGTTTAATGCAGAACATGTACTGTCAGATTCAGAGAGGGAAAGGAGTCCAAATCTAGTTGAAAAACTCAATAAAATACTGTTTTTTGCCTCTGATTCTTTAGCTTTAAAACCTGAGAGTTTCACATGAAGCTTTTTGGATGACCGTAACCACCAGAACCGCCCCCCCGCAGGCTGAGGCAGAGCAGCCAAGGCAGATGTTGCCAGCTCCTGAGAGTCAGGCAGTGCCCTGTTCTGTGTGCAGGACCAAGGTCTCCACAGTATTCTCTTGGGATGTGTTTCCCCGGGGGTCAGAAGCAATGTGCCTGCTGCTCTGCTGGTTGGTAGCTGAGCTCTCTCTATGGCCTGCAGAGCTGCCACTGAGCCAGAGGTGGTCTCTGTGTTTCTAGAGTAAACATGGTCTTCATGTTTTGCTATTGCTGTGCTGTTGTTTTTTCCACTAGCAATAGGCCACAGCTAATGCTGAACAATGAATGCCTTCCTCACCAATTAAATTCTGAGTACACTTGAACAGATTCAATGGTGAAGCTGGCCACAATGTTTTTTGTCCCCAGCCTCCGCTTTTGCCCTCATGCCTCTCTCCTCCCCAGTGTCATCTGTGCTCTGCTTTGGAGGCTTCCCTGCCCCCCCATGAGCACCCACCATGAACCCTGATAGGATCGAGGTATCCATCATTTACATGTCCGTGTGACAGGAAACTGTAAGCCTCTTCTAAGAGCACTTAGAAGTTAAACCAGATTATAAAGCCGGAGCTCCTAGCCTTGGCACAGTGTTTGCAAACGTTGTTTGCTTCCCTGACATAGCTGCCCACTCCCTGTAGTATCACTGCCATGTCCCTAACCTCAATTTCTCCCTCCTTCATCATGTTAGCCGCCTCCCCAGCTTGTCTTCTGCATCCTTCCTTTGTTGTCTGTCCTTCCTACTTTCTCTGTCGCCGTTTGTTCCCTGTATTTGCTTACCTCGGCCTATCGGCCTCTTCTCTAATGCACTTCCTTCATCTCCAGCTTCATTTCCTCCTCTGCTCCCCACCTACTTTCTCTGCTGCTTTCCTTGTCTGCTGCCCTCATCTTTTTATCCATTTCCCCATCTCATTCTCTACAGCCCTAATTTTGTTATCTTCTTGCCTCCTGTAGCCCTTTGAATTTGTGACTTGCTTTAAACCATGTCTTCTTGAAAAGAATACCAGGCTTTAGCAAAAGCAATTGAGTGGTTGCAAGGTGGAGACCAGAGAGAGGTAGAATCCTGTGTCCCCTTCCTAGGGACAGATCTAAGCACCTTTTTAAGGGCTTTTCTAACGCATGTCCCTGTGGCCCACTGGGGACTCCCAGTGCGGGACACAGTTATGAGGAACTAGGCACTGCTCTTCAGGAGCATCAGCAGTGGAATAGGACGCCCCACTTTGGCCTCTGTACCCTTCTTTCCTACCTTCCTTTCACCAGGAAGAGACCTGCTCACCTCTTCCTGGCTGTGATGTAGATTGAGGAAACAGAAGTCTCTGAACATGGTTGATAGCTTCCTGTTGGTGCCTCCTGAAGACAGAACTCCTGGGAGAGTAATGATCATTAAGCCTGTGGGATTGAGCTGGCACAGAGGAACTAGAGCCCAGAAGCCACAGGTCTAAACCCAGTGACCCTGAACAGAGTGGGGCAGAGTGAGGCTTTAGAGTCAAGACTGTGTGAGCTCCAGTCCTGGCTCCATTGCTTCCCAGCTGTTTGACCTTGGGCTGGTCAGTCTGCCTCTCTGTACCCTACTTTCCTCATGTGTAAAATGAGATAATAAAATCTAATAATAACATCCTGAGGTTGTGGGATAGAGCGATGAGATGGCATGTGTAAAATACAGTGCCTGGCATGTGGCAAGCACTCAGCAGTGAGTCTTCAGAAGGAAGAGATACAAGAATCCTTCTGGGTACAAGAATCACGAATGTGTCCCTGGGGCTTTCTGCAGTCTCTCTGCCATAGTCACATTTGAGTCAACATTCATTCAGGCAAACGATTTTACTTTTCTTTCTAGAATTTTTTTTTTTTTTTGAGACGGAGTTTCGCTCTTGTTACCCAGGCTGGAGTGCAATGGCACAATCTCGGCTCACCACAACCTCCGCCTCCTGGGTTCAAGCAATTCTCCTCCCTCAGCCTCCTGAGTAGCTGGGACTACAGGCATGCACCACCATGCCCAACTGATTTTTGTATTTTTAGTAGAGACGGGGTTTCACCATGTTAACCAGGATGGTGTCGATCTCTTGACCTCGTGATCCACCCGCCTCAACCTCCCAAGGTGCTGGGATTATAGGTGTGAGCCACCGCGCCCAGCCCAGAATTCTTAAGAAAATCCTTCTACTAACTTTAGGCTTTTCTTTCAAACACAGATCCCCATACACACTGATCAGATGTAGCAAGTCTTCTTAAAGTTTTTGGTACTGGCTTCCACTTCAGGCTACTGAAGGTCCTATATTCCCAAAAGACTATTCCATCATCTCCTTAGCCTCCTGTTTAAAGATTACACACTGCAGTCGGGTGGGTGCCAGATGAGAAAAGCAGAAGATGCCGAGTCCCTCCCCTGCAGTTGAGGAAGGAGGGTCCCGCCTGGATGTCCGGCCCCCTTCCCCCTGTGCCTTCAGGACTACAGAAGCATCCCCTACATTAGACTGGATTCAGGAGAGATGGACTAAGGGATTTCATTTAGAAGAAGGGGCAGGGGCTGAGGATTCGGTCTGTAAATGCATTGGTGAGAGTGTTGACATCACTTCACACCTGATGGAGGAAAGAGAAGACAGGCCATGAACCAAAGAGGGGTGTACGACAGTTGTCCTTCCTGAAAGGGATGGCCCCAGGTTACTAGGAGTCTATGTTTCATTTGTCTAGTTTAAATTAGCAAGTAATGAAGTCACACAAGCAGAAGCCATTGCCCATGATTATAAGACCCTTAAAACTATCCTGCTGGACCTTAGAGGGAAACGAGCCTGGTTCCCCCCTCCCTGGGCTCTTCCATCTTCTCTATCAGGGGATATTGGGCTGCACATACTGTTGAAATTGTGATAAGCATGTGAATCTGTGTGAACAGTAAACTTGCAGCCAGATGTGGTGGCTCATACCTGTAATCCCAGCACTTTGGGAGGCTGAGGTGGGCGGATCACCTGAGGTCGGGAGTTCCAGACCAGCCTGACCAACATGGAGAAACCCATCTCTACAAAAAATACAAAATTAGCTGGGTGTGGTGGTGCATGCCTATAATCCCAGCTACTCAAGAGGCTGAGGCAGGAGAATCACTTGAACCCAGGAGGAGGAGGTTGCAGTGAGCTGAGATTGCACCATTGCACTCCAGCCTGGGCACAAAAGTGAAATTCCATCTCAAAAAAGAAAAGAAAAATAAACTTGCTCTCTGTGAGGGGAGTTGGGGTCTGCTCCCATAAATGGGAGGGTGGCCTGGAGGCTCTTCTTGTCCTTAATTGTAAGTAATTTCCTGTCTTCTGGGTTCCACCCCTGCACCCTGCTGGGACCTGCTGTGGCAGCAGCATCTAGTGGGGGCCTCTGAGTGCTGAGTCACTCCCTCCATAGCAAGATGGGCCATGCTGGTCAGGGCTCCATGGAAAAAGCAGAAATAAATCAAACACCAGCTCCTACTTAAGATCTGATGAAACTCTCCATTTCCGCTCCAAATTGAATTCCTCCTGAAGGATGGGAGCAGCTCCTGGGAGTAATGAAGACCCTCCTTCCTCCTCTGCTAGAAACATGTTTTAGATTAACAGACGCAACCTTCTAATCTGGGTGGGTAGGCAGTGTTCAGGAACAGCCTTGAGAAACTGTTTTCAGACCAGACATGATATTTTTAATCTCAAGGGGCAAGGCAGCAGACATGCAGTACGCTTGGCCTCTGTGAGGGGAGGCGGCCCCAGAGGTGGTGGTCTCCTGGGGAAGAATGGCAACACAGGGAGTATGGCTGCAAGCCACCACCTGCCTGCCACCTCCTCCTCCTCCTCCATCATTTGGAGCCAAAAAGAATTTGTGGTGGGGAATAGAAGCAAGAGGGCTTGTGCTTTCTGAGATTTGAAATATCACTTCCCTACCTAAATAATAAACTATGACTTAAAAAAAAATGTAAGAAACATTTTTAGGATGAAGATGTTGTTGAAGTGATTATCTTCCATTCTCAGTAATGGTGATAAATCGACAGTCTGGCATATGCAGAGGCAGTTGACACAGACCCTTTCAGGGGAAAAAAAAGAAACAGTTTTCCAGTGAGCCTTGTCAGGGGGAAGACTGATCGCTGGCAGGCTGGCTCAGACCGTGAGGACAGTTCTGAGAGTTCGGGGATGAGGAGGAGCCGGGCTGGGCCCATGAACCCAGGCTGAGGTCGGAGGGCAGCATTCTACACGTCCATTCTGTTTTGAGGGTGGACATGAGGTAGATTATCTGTTGGGAAACAAATACTTAATATTTTTCCTTGAAGTGAGCTAAAGAGAATTACTAGACCTTTCTTCACTCACCGTTGAAGAAAAGCAGTCTAAAAAAAGATGAGGTTAAAAAAGTCTACTTAACATGAGAAATTCAGATATTTAGGGTCCAAGGGAGGAAAGGAAATTCTCCTTGAAAGAATATGCTCTTGGTCCTTTTATGTCAGAATTTTGTCAACAGCCCTTGAGAAAGGTTATCAAAACCTAACCCTTAGTTTTTGGTTTAGTTTTGAAAAGAAGCCATTTCCTTCATAGGGAAATAGCCCCAAAGTATCCAATAAGTCAAACTCAACATTAGAGGGCCAGACGGGCCCCAGAGGCTTTCCATTTGGTTTCCCAGCAGGAAAACTGCTTTTCAGGGAGAAGGTCATGTTTTCTGCAGATAGTGCTGTCATTTACACGGTTAAGATGCCCTTCTTTCTGAACCATGAGATGTTCAGGCTTGGCCTCCCTCAGAGGACA
The DNA here is from genome assembly GCF_049354715.1 of Callithrix jacchus. NCBI lineage: Eukaryota > Metazoa > Chordata > Mammalia > Primates > Cebidae > Callithrix > Callithrix jacchus. The sequence continues at coordinate 78,295,745 of NC_133502.1, forward strand.
GTAGGAAGTACTTTACCCCCAGCTCCAAAGAAAGGATTGAGGAGAGGAAGGGGAAATATAGGTGGAATTCTCGCAATGCTGAGCCCTGTCCCAAATGAAGCAAGATGCAATGAGGCCAGGGTGGTGTCCCCAGAACACTGAAGGGTGGGGAAGGAGTCTGGGGCAGACAACAAGGACTGCGCAAGCGAAAAAAATGAAAGGGTGGGAGAAAGAAGTGCCACCCCCCACATGGCTGCTATTGTGCATTCCTTCAGGCCCCCACAGCCTTTTATATTTGCATAAATGGGCACCCGGCGAGGCTTCCACACTGGGACAGAACAGCAGGCAGGTCCCTGGACAGTGGAGGCTTTTTCTTCATGAATAGTCTCACAGCCATTTTGCAGCCATTTGCTTGTGGAAACGTCCTGGCTGGAGTCCGCCCTCCAGTCTCAGTAAGGACTGGCACGTCTGTCTCTCTGGCTGCAGACCCTGCCCATGCAAGCTTGTCCTCGAGCCTGTTTATAAGGCCTGAAGTTACTTCTGTTTTGTTTTAGCCCAAAGGGTGAACTGCTGCCAGCAGTATGTCTGGAATGTTATTTACTTGGTACATTTCTGTGGCTTTTCTTTGTAGCATTGCGCATGCCAAAGCCATTTACTTGAAAATGCCAGGTTGCACAGTTGGTCTTCTCAACAGGGTGACTTTCTCAGTTAGGGGAGTTGAGTTCCTGTGTCTCTCAGTTCCTTCCTTCCTTGTCCTTTTTTTCCCCGAGTTAGTGCTCTGAACAATACTGCTGGTGCCTGTTGCATTGCACTGCTTTGTCCTGAGTGCCCCAACTCCACGTGTAATTTCTGGGGTTTCTAGTGTCCTCTGCGGAGCACCTGGCAGACGCTTCTTCATTTGCATGCCTGCCCTGTTATTACTCCACATGAAAGCTGTCTGTTTTGGCAGATGTGACTACCATGATTGCAGTTGAGCTCTCTGAGCTGAATGGGTGATGTGTAAGGGAACTCTAGGTGGGGTTTTCTCTAATGGGGGCTGTGGGAGTGGAAGGAAAACCTGTGAGCAGCCTTGGCTTGTGCCGAGCCCACATGATGGCAAACAAATGACTTGAAAGGAGGAACCCGTGTGTACAGTTTCCCAATTTGGAAGGTTTCACAACTGTTTTTGTTCAACTGACAGAGAAGAGATTTTTCAAGAGCAAATTCTTCATTAGGAAGACTGTAAACAATCCTGGAAAAGATAATTGCTGAAGGGGGCGGCATGGAAGGTATTTGTTGGGCCTTTTCTTTCATCAGCTCCTCTGCTTCCCATTTCATCTGTGCAGTTTTAACGGTGGTATTTTGGGTTTTAACACAGATATGGAAAATGAGATTAGATAAATCTTTCTGTCTGGTGCCAGTCCTGGGGCCATTTGCACACCTGGGTGGGTTGACTCCCTGCCTTCTTTCTCTCTCTCAGCATGTTTTTGTTCTGTCATGTGAGTCCATAAGCACCTGTAGATAGAACAGAAAGCTTTGCATTACACAGGCTCGCCCTTTATTCGGGCCTCCTGGAAACTTCACCCATCCCTGGCACGTGCTGGTTTGTTAACATAATAGCCAGCTCCCATGTGGAATGGAAACATTTTCGCTCCATTCTTCTTGTTTTTTCTATCTTTCTGCATGACTTCTCAATTTGTTTGTAAGCTGCTCAGACGTTTGACTGAAGGGTCTTCTTTGATCACGCTCCCAACAGCATGGGCTTCACACTGTCACACCTGCTCTTCTTTTAGAGTCTAGATTTCAGAGTAAATGCTTCCATTGCCTTGTAATTTTTTTCTGAGTGTAAAACTTTGGTGCAGGTTACTTATTACAGGTAATAGCTGTTTGATGACAGAGACAACTGCTTGGCAGAAACGGCCACCTGAACTGCAGCCAGAAACATAAACTGCCACTTTATTTATGTCTGAAAGCATCTAAGCCGCAAGCCTATCAGTCATGATCTAGCATGCTCACGATAATAACAAGCTCACCAGGCTAGGCACGCTGCCCCCTGGGATGGCCACGAGGACAGGCTCTAACAAGACACTGTGCATTTTCTCCCCCATTATCCACAGCCCACACATCGTGTTCCTCTCTCAGAGCATCTTGACAGGAAGGAGCCATCTCTGTGGGACCCGCCTCTGCCATGAAATTGCCCATGCCTGGTTTGGCCTAGCCATTGGGGCCCGCGACTGGACGGAGGAGTGGCTGAGTGAAGGCTTTGCCACTCACTTGGAGGATGTGTTTTGGGCTGCGGCACAGCAGGTGGGTTAAAGTGAGCCTAAGCATTTCACTATCCAGAGTCAAATTCCATTTCTAGTCATTCATTCATCCAGCACCTGTGGACTGAGGGCCTATTATGCAGGAGGCACAGATTTTGATGGGGAAATGGCTGCATAAAAAAGAGAGGGAAGCCCCTTCTCCCCACAGGATTTACAGTCTAGAGATGGGAGAGAGAGCAGACAAACAAGTGAATCAGAAATGGGTCAAGTGGTGGAGTACTATGAAGAAAAATGAGCCCCATAGAGGGGCAGTGAATTCTATTTTAGAAGGTAGTAAGAGAAGGCCTCTCTGATTAAGGAGATATTTGAGCAGAGGTGTGAAGAAAAGGTCATGCTATGGCATACTCAAGCACTTCTTTGTGGTTGTAATTGTGGTGATGTGTGTGTGTGCATTGTGTATGTGTGTGTGCATGTTTTAAATAAAGAGAGCAAAACATAAATCCAGATGCCTGCTTATAAGTAATGAATGAAGAATGAAGCAGGGGTGGGGTATAGATTAGGGAATGGCGAGGACTATGGCAAACTGACAGCTGCTACTCAGCTATAACCAATTGTCATGGTGAAGGGAGGAGGGCCCAATATAACCTACACTGTTAGCTTTTTAAGGTAATTTATAAATCTGGATTTTTATGTGAAGTTTACTAATTACTAAAAAATACCACACAAGACAACCATACCCAGAAGCCAGAGATGGTGCACACGCTCTCAGTTTGCAACTTAAAACATTGGTCGGGGTCCAAAGTAGCTCCCGCCAGAGGTCATGGCGCTTGCGAAGGTGAGGTCATCAGTTCAAGGCTAACCTGAGCAACCTCATAAGCTCAAACTGATTGGCAAAACAAACAAACAAAAAAAAAAAAACATTGGCCACCAGTTCTTTTTTTTTTGAAGATGGGGTTTCACCACGTTGGTCAGGCTGGTCTTGAACTCCCAACCTCAAGTGATCTGCCCACCTTGGCCTCCAAAATGCTTGGATTACAGGTGTGAGCTACCACGCCCAGCAGCCACCAGTTCTTTTTTTTTTTTTGTGAGGTGGAGTTTTGCTCTTGTCACTCACACTGGAGTGCAATGGCAGTATCTCGGCTCACTGCAACCTCTGCCTCCTGGGTTCAAGCTATTCTCCTGCCTCAGTCTCCTGAGTAGCTGGGATTACAGGCATGCACCACCTGTAATCCCGACCTCAGGTGATCCACCCGCCTTGGCCTCCCAAAGTGCGGAGAATTACAGGTGTGAGCCACCGTGCCTGGCCTGGCCACCAGTTCTAATGAGGATAGTGAGCAACCAAACTGCTTTGTGCTCACTTTCAAGTTCCTAATATTTGGGTCACTTTTTTTCCCCGTCATCCCTGCCGCTTATACACTGGACTATTTGGCATTTTCCAAAATTCCCAAGTTTGTGCATATCTGCATGATTTTGTTCAAGGTCCTTTGCCGAAATCACTTATTTTTCGCTAGCCAGCTGGAAGTCACCATCTCTAGATAGCCCAGACTGATTGCCTGACTCATAATTCAGCACTAGACTTTCTCTAGGTTGATGACAAGTTCTACCATCCAACCTTGCGACTGACTCGATTCATGAATCCCTGTGGTGCCTCTCTGAGTGGATGGCAGTCTCCATCTCCTTGTTGGGGAGGATCCCGTGTTGGGGATCTTCTTGTTGGGTAGGATTTCACAGGCTGCCCACCCCCCCGCCATGCCCCACCCCTGGCCCCTACCACTCAGTGCTGCAGAGTGCAGTCTACGAGGTGGCAAAGTGACCCCAGTGACCACTGCCACCCTGAGACCTCATGCTCTGCTCCCTGGTGGGATCTGCTGACCAGGAGCAGCCCAGGAGGTGGCATAACCACCCCTGCCCCACAGGGCACTTCCTGACTCCCTGGAAGGTCTGAGGCAGGCACTCACCAGGGCCAGCAACAGCCTCAGTCTCACCCTTCAAGGGAGAGGTCGGCCTGACGGACATGCTCTGGAAATGTCTCGAACTTTGTGCTGGAATCTAGAATGGCCATTTTGCCTCAAGGGTGTTCATGTTTTTGCATCTCAAAGATTTACTGCACATCCAAGGATGATGAGGGGGCTGACCCTTATCATGTTAAGGGAAAGGAGTGACAGAGAAAGCCTAGCTCCTGCTGTCCCTTTAGGCTCACAACGTAAGCCACCACCTCCACAAAGGCTTTCTGGACCCACTCAGACCTGTTCTCCCCTACCTGGGAACTCTGAGGATATTTGGTGTTTACTTCTTTTAGCAAACTTATCAGTCAAGAGGCAGGATCAAGCCAGCAGACTAAGGAGTGGCTTCCTAGAAACGGCAAAGGAAAGGGTAAAGGAGGGGCACTTTTTGGGGGATGCAGGAGATAAAGACAGAGGTGTTATGACCAGATGTCTGAAATGCACTACAATTGCCAGGACCAGTGTGAATCTGATAGTCTCAGAAGGGAAGCACTCCAGGGAAGAGACGGCGATAGAGGCACCCCCTGCTGCGTGTCTGTGTATAAGGCAGAGGGAAACATAAAAAGGAAGGGAACAGGGATTTCTTGCACACTCCACATGTGGGGCGCTGTGCTAAGCTCATTCATACCCGATCCCATTTACCCTGAAAGCTTCAGAACTATTGTACCCATTCTACAAACAGGGAAACGGAGGCTTGGGGAGGCGACTTAACCTACCTATACACGCAGAGCTGGTAAATGGCAGAGCTGGGACTGGAAGTCTCTCTGACTCAGAGACCAGCACCTTTCCTGTATCTACCATGTGGCCTCTCCTCACAGGACTCCATGTGGCAGGAGACACTGATGTGCACACTGCTGGGTCCACAGCCAGGGTGTGAAAAGCAAGACCCAGCTCCAATTTAAAGCAGTCATAGTCCAGGTGTGAGGACAAGAAAATGACATAGAAGGAAAGGAAAAAAAAATGAGGAAACAGGTAAGCACCAAGTACTGTGAGAAACCACCATTGCTCACATATGGAATTAGAGTATTTTGAGGTGTAGTTTCTTTACAGAATCATGGGGTCTTGGGCATTTCACATCACTCCATTTCTACTCAGACTTTTGGAATCACACAGGACCTTTCAGTGGATTTCATTTGGGGAAAAGAAACAACGTAGGTTTTTGTTTTCAGCCTATGGAATGATTTCCTTTTGTCTGTCTTGTTAAAGTTCAGATGAAGCTACTCTGTGGCACCTGCACGTTTCCATGTTACAGCAGCTGCCTGATGAATTTCATCCACCTCCATTTCAGCATGTGGCTCATGTGGACAGGTGGACGGACGCTGTGGCCCTGAGAGCCCAGGGCCGAGCTGGTGCTGGGAAGGAACTGCCGGGACTCACCGAGCTGCACTTAACTGTTCTCTTTTGGCGATTTTTTGTTGTTTCTTTGTGTTAACTTTGTCCCTGGCAAAATTTTCCACTCTCAAAGTAAAACAAGTCTCCAAAAAAAAAAAAAAATCCCTGTTCCCTTCCTCTTTATGTTTCCCTCTGCCTTATACACAGACACGCAGCAGGGGGTGCCTCTATCGCCGTCTCTTCCCTGGAGTGCTTCCCTTCTGAGACTATCAGATACACGCTGGTCCTGGCAATTGTAGTGCATTTCAGACATCTGGTCATAACACCTCTGTCTTTATCTCCTGCATCCCCCAAAAAGTGCCCCTCCTTTACCCTTTCCTTTGCCATTTCTAGGAGGCCACTCCTTAGTCTGCTGGCTTGATCCTGCCTCTTGACTGGTAAGTTTGCTAAAAGAAGTAAACACCAAATATCCTCAGAGTTCCCAGGTAGGGGAGAACAGGTCTGGGTGGGTCCAGAAAGCCTTTGTGGAGGTGGTGGCTTACGTTGTGAGCCTAAAGGGACAGCAGGAGCTAGGCTTTCTCTGTCACTCCTTTCCCTTAACATGATAAGGGTCAGCCCCCTCATCATCCTTGGATGTGCAGTAAATCTTTGAGATGCAAAAACATGAACACCCTTGAGGCAAAATGGCCATTCTAGATTCCAGCACAAAGTTCGAGACATTTCCAGAGCATGTCCGTCAGGCCGACCTCTCCCTTGAAGGGTGAGACTGAGGCTGTTGCTGGCCCTGGTGAGTGCCTGCCTCAGACCTTCCAGGGAGTCGGGGAGTGCCCTGTGGGGCAGGGGTGGTTATGCCACCTCCTGGGCTGCTCCTGGTCAGCAGATCCCACCAGGGAGCAGGGCATGAGGTCTCAGGGTGGCAGTGGTCACTGGGGTCACTTTACCACCTCGTAGACTGCACTCTGCAGCACTGAGTGGTAGGGGCCAGGGGTGGGGCATGGCGGGGGTGTGGGCAGCCTGTGAAATCCTACCCAACAAGGAGATCCCCAACACGGGATCCTCCCCAACAAGGAGATGGAGACTGCCATCCACTCAGAGAGGCACCACAGGGATTCATGAATCGAGTCAGTCGCAAGGTTGGATGGTAGAACTTGTCATCAACCTAGAGAAAGTCTAAATGCCTTCACAGGCATATTAGTCTACTGGGACTGCCATAATAAATACCAGAGACTGGGAGGCTTAAATGACAGACATTTATTTCTCACAGTTCTGGAGGCTGGAAGTCCAAGACCAAGGTGCCAACTGGGTTGGTTTCTGCTGAGGGTCCTCTCTCTTCCTGGCTTGTAGACAGTCACCAGCTGCTTTTTCTCTTCATTCTCACATGGCCTCTCCTCTGTGCATGTGGAGAGAAAGACATCTGTTGGCTCTCCCTCTTCTTATACAAACACCAGCCCTACAGGATTAGGGCCCAACTCACGACTCGTTTAACCTTAATGACCTCCTTGAAGGCCCTATCTCCAAATACAGACACACCAGGGTCAGGCCTTCAAGACGTCTATTTTGCAGAGACATAGTTTTGTCCATAACAGCAGGCACTGGGGTCTGAGGATCATGTTACCTTGGCCAGTTTCCCTGCCCCTCGCTCCCTCCTGGACTGTTAGTCTGCTCTAGGCTTGACTACGTCCCTTGCCTTCTCTAAGCACATCACACATTTGCCTGGCCCCATGTGCCTTGCAAGTGTTTTTTCTCTTCCCGAAATTCCTCCTCTCTGGCTGACTCTTGCTTCCCTGAAGACCAGTGCTGTCACCACCACCTCCTCAGGAAGCCCTGGTGGGCAAGGGGGCTTCACCTCTCCCATCACCTGCTCTCTGATGTTAGTTTTCCTCCCCCATCTCTCCCTCCCTTGGCTGCTCCCCCAGGCCCTGTCTGTAACATCCCCAGGGCCAGGCAGAGACTCAGTAAATATCTGTTGCATGAGTTATAAGGAAACTTTGATTTCCAGAAACCCCCGTGGATAGACATCTCCCTCCCCAGTGGGTGCTCTGCTACCCTCCCTCACAGAGGTCTGGGCCATGTGGCCTGGTGAGCCCACAGTGGGATGGCAGCTGGTTCTGACTCAGTAGGGCAGAGTGCGACAGCCTCCCCTCCCCTAGAGTTAGTCCAGCCAGCACGTCTTCTAGTTACGTGCACACAGAATCATCTGGGCTGCATTAGCAGGCCCCACTGGAAACAGTCCATAACAAAATTGAGGGCTGTGGAAAATCACAGGTGAACGGTGGGGCCTTTCCCACCCTGTGCAGAAAGACAAAGAAGGAAAAAAGGACTGGATGAGATCAAAGTGGAAATGGCCCAAGGGAAGCCCACTGTCTCCAGACCAGGTGTGTGTCGGGGGGATGGGTGGGTTCCAGAACAAGGCAACCTCTGCCAAACAGCAGGCCCAGCTCCACCACCAGCAGCACAAGCGAGCGTGCATGGTGGATTTTTTGTTTTAGGCACTAAGAGGCTCCAGTGGCCCTTAGGTTTCTGATGGGAGCAAGGTGAGAGCAGGGGGCAGGCTATGTCATTCCCCATTGAAACAAAGCGAGCCATTTCACCAGGACCACAATGGTGACTGTGTTTTGTGCATATGTGTTTGTGTGTCTATGGCTAAGCAGCTGGACCCACGTGAGGCCCGGGAGCAACAGGAGCTGAGGGCTTGCCTGCGCTGGCGTCGCCTCCAGGACGAGATGCGGTGCTCCCCTGAGGAGATGCAGGTGTTAAGGTGAGGCTCCATCCCTTCCTTCTTTCCTTTAAGACACTTCCCGGCCAACTGACTGCATCTGCTGTGCTTCCTTTTTAAATTAAGTTGGGGTGTGCTCCTTCTCCCCCAAGATGTGATGGTTATATTCTCTTTCAGAGTGTGCATTTTGATTTGCCTTCTGACATTTTTCTGGTGACTGTTTAGGAAAAACTAGCATGGGGCCATTTCCGGGGTCAGATCCTTCATTTGAAGTTCTAATAGTCACTTCATGTGGTGGCTGTGGACGTGGTGAGAGTTGGGGTTTGGCAGCCTGGTAGGCAGTAACCCTATAAAGCCAAAGGGGGAAAAATCTTTAGGAAAATATTGATTTCTAAGTGTTTAGTGGTCACAGATGTGTGTGTCAATGGGGCCTTTTGTTTCCACTGTAAGCCAGCAGGAAGCCTGTGCTGCTCTCCCCTGCAGCAGGATTCCACAGCCGGCTCCTGAGTTTTGTTTGTAGACTGTGGCTTGTGGCGTGCAAGATTATTTCCTGACATTATTTCATACCATTTTCCATGTTTGTCCCTCTCTGCTTTGCTCCTTTTCTTTGCCAAATGGTTATCTGAAAGCTGGTGCCTAGGCTGCAGGAGCACTGTGATTGCTATGGCAACAGAAGCTTCCATCCACCCCCTCTTGACTAGACTCAAGTGCTTGGAACCTGCCATCCAACAGGTGGGGAGGGACAGCCATCCAGGAACTGCCCCTCTCCTCACCCATTCTTAGATGGCTGCCCTGAAGGCCCCTCTACCTTCCTGGGCAGAGGCCTGCCTTGGATGGATCTACTGTTATGGTTTGTTTTTAAATGAGCACCCCCACTCTGCCTGACTGTGACTAAAGCTTAATGTAAATGCACCCCAGGGAGGGAGCTGGCTGGGGCTTTTGTGCAGCACTGCAGAACATCGGGTGTGGCAGGCTGCACCCTTCCCACGGCAAAGTTCCCTGTGCTTGCACGCTAAGGCGGCCTCCCAAGTTGACTCATCCATTGTTTCGGAAAGGCAGATCTAGCAGAGGGAAGTGCAGCAGGCCAGGAGCCAGGAGACCTGTGTTCCCACCCCAAAGCCACTGTTCCTGCATCTGTTCCCTAGGCCAGTGCTGACTGAGCCAGGCAGGACTGCTACCCCTATGGCCAATGTGGACACGGCCCCTGCTGTCAAGGAGCTTCCATTTAGCAGGGACACGGCTGCATGTACCGGCTGGTCACAGGTAGTGCACAGCAGTGTAAGCAGACCACTCAGTGATGTCCATGCTAACTGGAGGGCAGCAAGTAAGGAGGTGGGGGAATTTCTCTCTGAACATGAGCTGCCTTGTCCATAGCCTGCCTGGGGCAGGAAAGACCTTAGTGTGCCTTGAGGACAGAAAGAAGGGCAATGTGGCTGGAAAGGGGACTGAGGGCAGGGCCAAGAGAGGTAGGCAGGAGCCAGGTCACATGAACTTTTCTCCAAGTTTTGCAGAAGCTGCTCCAGGACCTTCAGCAGGAAGGTGGCATGATCTGCCCAGTGTTTGTATAGTGCTGCTCTGCTGCTGTGTGGAGAGCACGGCAGGCAGCCGACAGAAAACCAGGAGGATGGCTGAAGCGTTACAGTGGTCCACGCAAGAGGCCCTGGGGAGGCAGTGACAGATGCAAGAAGCAGATCTATTTGAGATGTGTTTTGGCCATGGAACTGGCAGGTCTTTGGTTGATTGAATGTGGAGCAGAGGAAAATGAGTGTATCCAGAATGACTTTGAGGTTTTTGAGTCGAGCAGTTGGGTAAATGGTGATCCCGTTTATGTGATGGTAAAGACATGGGGAGGAGCTTGGAAGGAAAATAAAGTTTCCAGCTTTGCATGTGTCGTTTGTGATGACCAGCAGGTATTTAATATTATGAACTTTGGAGACTGCAAGTCAGAAGCTCATTGGAGAGACTGGAACATTCAGCCTATAAAACCCTTTACATCCTGAACACAGTGAAATCCCCAGGGAGAGGGGAAAGTGAGAGAAGAGGTCAGGAGGAAGAGGGGAAGCCAACAAAGGATTCTGGGGAAACCATCATGTGTTTACCCAGAGAAAACCAGGGCATCAGGGCCATGGAAGCCAGAAAAGAAGCTGAGGGAAGCAGGTGGGAGTAGCTGATGTTGGATGCTGCCTGAGGGATGAAGGGGAGTGACAGAGAAGTGGGACTACATGGCTGGTGGAAAAGGAAGCCAGGCTGAAGTGGACAGAGCCAGTGAGTATAGCCAGTGAGGAATTGTGCTGGCTCAGGAAGCAGGACTGGGAAGGCAGCAGAGGGAGATGAGGGCCACAGAGGTCTGCTTTCAGGTAGGGGGCCCAGGAGCATGCTTACCTGTGAGCTGCTTCACTGTGCAAATCCCTTCACCTCTTACAGGTTCAGTCCCTCCAACTGAGAGGTCAGCTCCATTCTCCATGTCTGCATAACCATAGTCCTAAAGTGGGGGGTAGGGCATCATAATTAATATGAGTTTTGATGAAATGTGTTTCCAACTTGGAAGAAAGTTAGACTGCACCCTGGGAAGCCATTTCACACATGAGGGGGGCCTTATCTCTGGCTTCCATGGAGTCAACTGAGCCTCTGATGGCCAAGATCTTTTCCTTTGTGTGTAAAGTTTGGAGAACAATCTAGTATTTTTAGACCTTCGTGCTAGACAGCTTTTTATGGCATTTGCTTTTCTTTGTGTTAGTATTCAGAAATTGTGTTTGCCTAAATTTAGGCTAACCATGAATTGACTGCATTTGAAAGGCTTACTGCAATCAGTAAGGAAAATATTGTTATCAGATGCGCTTACAATGAGGAGGAAATGTTTCTGAACCTACCCTGAATTATACAGTCTAGGTTTCGTTTACTCCCATCCCCTAGAATCCTCCCTTAAATGGACGCAGAGAACCTAGAAATTATTTTAAGTAAAAGGAAGAATGAGACTTGTAAAAATTATGTTCTTAGATTTTGTTTTCAATGAGACCTTGGGATGCTATCTTGTTTTTCCTTTTAAGATGCCCCATGGTCTTGAAATGATGGGCCAAAACAATTTAAAAGTCTTGGTGTGTATCTTGATAGGTTTCCACATGTTGGCAGACACAGTGGAAACTTCTCTTAGGATCTTTGCAGGACAGTTCAACATGGTTGACCACTCTCCTAAAAACACTTTTCTTCTTAAAGCACTTTCTCCTCCTGGCTTCCCTGTGTCTTACTCTCCTGAGTTCCCTCTGTCTCTGTGGCCAGTCCTTTCTCACCTTTCTTTGCTTGCAGGTTAACATCTTTACTTCAATGGCCCAAGGCTCAGAAAGACTTAATAATGTGTCTAACCTCCTCTAGCTGATAAAGAGGAGAACAGGGATTTGAACCCAGGGATTGAAACTCTTCTCATTTCCCTATACCATATTCCTGCCTTCAAGGAACTGAGAGAGTATTTAGTTGCATTTAAAAAAAAAAAAAAAAAAAAAAAAAGAAAACTGTGAGTATCTTGAATTTAGGGACATACAGGTCAGGGTAAAAAGTATCCTTTGTCCAAGCATCTTTTATCTTTTAACATGTGAAGTATATGTCTTATTATTTTCAAAATACTGAGAAAAAGGAAAACTCAACATTCTGTTGGTTATAGATACTGGAGTATTAACAAAGTGAGAAGAGGAAAACTAAAATTTTGTTTGCCTCTGACTTACTAATTTTAGCAATTTATAAGAACAGGCTTCTATTTGTGACTTCCATGCATCCACTGAGTCATGGGTCTCACTGAATGTGTCTTTTTTTCTTTTCTTTTTTTAAGACAGAGTCTTGCTCTGTCACCCACGCTGGAGTACAATGGCATGATCTCTGCTCACAGCAACCTCTGCCTCCTGGGTTCAAGGGATTCTCTTACTTCAGCATCCCAGGCAGCTGGGACTATAGGCATGTGCCACCAAGCCCAGCTAATTTTTGTATTTTTAATAGAGACAGGGTTTTACCATGTTGGCCAGACCAGTCTCAAACTACTGACCTCAGGTGATCTGCCTGCCTCGGCCTCCCAAAGTGCTGGGATTACAGGCGTGAACCACCGTACCCAGCCCAGATGTTTATGACATTGACTTTGTTGTGTTTCCTTGGCAGCAGATGTGTCTGAGGTTGACTTCCTTGTGTCATTCGTTACAGTTTTCTTGTGTTTTCCTAGCCTTCTCAGCCTTCATTGGCTGAAGAGCCTGTAATATGGCTACAGGCTTCCGAAGCAAGGTGATTTGCTCAGTTTCAAAATGTTAGGGGTCACATGAATGACTCCATGCCTTTTTTCATTTGTTAATTATTAAAGATGTCTTTCCCACACATGAGACCCCAGGGATGCTCCCAGACTATTCCTCTCCTCTCTGGCCCTGGGCAGAACTGTTCTCCAGGCAAAGTCTGATTTCAGTGTTTCTTTCTGTCCTGCCACTGCTCTGCTTTCTCCTGTTGTTCGTCCCCTGCCTACGAGGTCCCCTCCTGACCTGTGCAGCAGTGGTGGCTCTTGCCAGAAATGCACGGGTGCTTCCAAAACGCTCGCCATGCCTCCTGTCTCCAGGATGCAGCTGGATTCTGGCAGCCTCTGCCTAAGTACTTCCAGTTAGCACACTCTGACAGGCCCCAGGGATGGACGAGCTAAGGTGGGAGGGTCAGAAGGAATCTCTGTTGCTTTTTATTGTTTGTAATTTATTATGACTTCCCTTTTTTTTCTGGATTCATTGTTAAAGTCAAGGTCCTGCTGAGAAAAACATTGAAATGTATCACTTTAAGGAGGTGCTGACAGGCAGGAGTCTATGGAACTCTTAATCTTAGCTGCTGCCTCCACTTTGATACAATGCTAGATAAATACGGGCATCTTTCTCTAACCTTAGTCCTGAATGCCTCAATCCTAGATCACAAAAACATCCCTTAGTCCTAAGGGAAAAACCCCAAGTATGTAACCCTATCCACAGCCAAAATAAAGTCTGTATGCCACCAGTGTTCTGCAAATGTGTATGATGCCTAAGCATTGCACATTCCACTTAAAATAGGAAGACTTTTTAATTAAGTCTTCTGTGTGTAAACCTCTATATACTTGAAGTTTTCACTTCTAGGATTTTTCTTAAAATTTTTATTTCTAATCCCCAAAGAACACAGCAGTCTTTTCCGCCCGCATGTGGGGACATATGTATTCTCAGGGACAGCAGCCTTCTTCATGGGAAAGCTGCCCTTCTTGGAGAGTCCTGCGTACAGCCATACACTTGCTTCTAGCCCCCAGGTTCACCTTCCTCTGCTGCTCTTCTCTCTCAAGATTGGAAGCCTCTAACATGGACCACGAATAAATCCTTTCACTCTTCCTGGGTCAGCTTCCTTTTCCCAGGCCATCAGTGTTTATTCTAGACCTTCCTGTTCCCCCTGCCTTTTCTTGCCTCCTGCTCTGCTGGGAAAACTGAGGCCATCAGTTATGTTCTTCTTTTGATCCTGTAAATGCATCTACATTCGTATCTACCCTGTAAATGCATCTACATTCGTATCTGCCCACGTGACATTCTGTCTTCCTTAGTACGGCTAAAGTTTAATTGCTAGTTTCAGGGTAGAGCTGGAAGTGCATGTGCCTGACACAGTTTCATAGAATTGAACACTCTCCCTTTGAGGAAGAAGGGGAAGAAGGAGGCAGACAGAATGGGAAAATGAGGCACTCATCACTTTGGACCATGGGCTGGCATTCGTCCTGTCCTTTCAGGGAGGACAGTAGTCTGTCCCTTCGCAGGCACCCACAGGCATGACGATGGTGACTCAGCCTAGAATCACCATCCAGTTTCCTTTGTGTGCTGCTGGAGCACCATGGAGCCTTCTCTTTTATGGGATTACCTGGGTGGAGTCTTGTTGCTTACCAAGAAGGGCAGACAGCCCTTTTTAATTCTCTTGATGCAAGCCAAGCATATCCTCATATTTTAACATGTCATTCATACCTGAATTTAATTAGCTACATTTTTATTGATTCATACCATCTTATTTTTAAATTGAAAGCTTGCAGGCTTCCAAAATGAGTCTGGTAAGTAGAGAGGAAAATCTCAGTTTCATCTGCTTTGCTGGGGGCAAGCTCCAAAAGGGAATTGTCCCAGGGCCCCTGCCCAGTGCACCAGCCACCAGAGGCCTTCCTCCATCAGGACCTGGCTCTTTCGCTACCCTATCCTCTGTCCTTAGCCTTCCCTCACTTCCCTAACTATGCTCAGACACTTCTCCTGTCTTTTTTTTTTGGAAGTGGGATCTGCCTCTGTTGACCAAGCTGGAGTTTAGTGGCATGGTTTTGGCTCACTGCAACCTCTGCCTCCCAGGCTCAGGCGATCCTGCTGCATCAGCCTCCCAAGTACCTAGGACCACTGGTGCGAGCCACCACACCCAGCCTCTCCTATCCTTAATAATCTCTCCTTTAAGGCGGAGGTTGCGGTGAGCTGAGATCGCGCCATTGCACTCCAGCCTGGGTAACAAGAGCGAAACTCCGTCTCAAAAATAATAATAATAATAATAATCTCTCCTTTAAATTCAGCACCCTCATCTATTATCAAAACACTTGTTTCCATTCCCAGAGCTCTTAAAAACTTCCAGTCCTCTGGAATTTGCAATCTGCTTTCACCAGTGTCGGGAAATTCTTTTTCCCTTGGCTCATTGTGCCCTGATAGTCACTGGATTCTGGAAGCAAATTTTATTGTTAATCTTATTAGACTCCTCTGTTTTGTTTGGTACTGTTTGACAGCTCTTCTGGAAGTTTCTGTCACTGACTTTTATGGCAGTCCCTTGCCTGACTCCTCTTTCCCCTCTGCCATTCCTCCTCCATCTCCTTTGAGGTCTGCCCTTTGCCTGCCTGTGTCTTTAGGGCTGGTCTTCCTTGGGACCTCCACACTTGGCTGCTTGTCCTCCCAGAGAGATCTCACCTAAACCCCTATCTTAGGTGGGATTCCCCAGGCTCAGACCGTGACACAAGGCATAGGGGAAAGAGATTTATTAGAAAATATTCTGATATGGTTTGGCTCTGTGTCCCCACCCCAATCTCATGTTGAATTACAATCCCCAGTGTTGGAGGTGGAGTCTGGGGGAAGGTGATTGGATCACAGAGGTGGTTTGTCATGGTTTAACACCATCCCCCCTTGGTGCTGTGGTCACAATAGTGAGTTCTCATGAGCTCTGGTTGTTCAAAAGTGTGTGGTACCTTCCCCCACCAACTCTCCCTCCTGCCCCAGCCACATAAGATGTCCTGCTTCCCCTTTGCCTTCTGCCATAATTGTAAGTTTCCTGAGGCCTCCCCAGGAGCTGAGCAAATGCCAGCATCATGTTTCCTGTATAGCCTTGGGGAATCATGAGCCAATTAAACCTCTTTTCTTTATAAATTACCCCGTCTCACGTGTTTCTTTATGGCAATTCAGGAACAGACTAATATATGTCCCCAGGAGGTGGAAAGGGAAGGGAAATGGAAGTGAGAAGAAGAGGAGGCCAAGCCAGGGTGCCATGATATCAGGCCAGGTCATGTAGGGTTACTCTGGAGGAAGCATGGGTCACCCTCAGTTGTTCCATCAGGCAGTGGACCCCACAGAATGCATGTGCCCCTGCACTCATCTCATTGGTTGGAAAAATGTACAGTCCCAGGTGCTTCCATTGCTGTGTGTTAATTTGAAAGACAGGCTCAGGCAACCTGAGGGCCACCCCTGAGTCTCAGAGAGCATGCCAAAGGCTGCTGTGCACATGGGTGGGGTGTGGACATGGCCAGCCATACCCCCTTCTAAGCCAAAGCCTCCTGGGTCTCCACTGGTAGCCCTGCTCTCTCTAAAGATCAATTGTGAATGCTTAACTCCCCATTGACATCTCTCCTGTTTACCCCACAGGCATCTCTTACTGGTCATCCCCTCTACCCCACTTCATCTGCTCCCCTCCTGTAGTGTTGAACTCATCACTGGGGGCACAGATCCACCCACAGCAGGGTAGGAGCCTGGGAGCTCCAGCTCCTGCCTCTCCTTCACTCCTCCCTGGAGCCATTGCCACCAATTTCATTTCCTGAGGTCTTCCTCAATTCAGCTCCTCTTCTTCACCCCAATACCACTCTCTCTTCACTACTTGCTCATAACAGTCCACCAACCCCAAAATGTTTTATACATCTGGCCTTGCCCTTCCTTGCTGCCACCAGAGAGCTCTCCTTCAAACACCTCATGGTTCTGCCACCTCCTTGCTAAAACCCTCCGAAAGCTTCCCCTCACCTGCAGGAAAATCTTCAAGCCCCTTAGTGTGGCATGCAAGTCCCTGCACATCACCTCTGTTCCCTCATCTCATCTCTTCTTTGCTTTATCCTCTAGGTAGCTCAGAGACCCCTACTGTGGTGGTCAGCTTGGGCTGTCATAGTAAGATACTGAAGGCCAATAGAAATTTATCTTCTCACAGTTCTGGAGGCCAGGAGTCCCAGATCAAGGTGTCGACAGATTTGGTTTCTTCTGAGGCCTCCGTCCTTGCCTTGTAGTCACTGAGGAGAAAAAACAAACTGTTTTACATCTGCTCTCACCCCACAACCATCAACACAGAAGCCTTCTGTGACCAAACGTGTGGAAGGTTTCCCCACACACCAAGCAAACAGTGACTTATGTAGTGGACACCAGCTGGGAGCCCTCTAATTCACTTTCATTCTGACACCATCCAGGTTATCAGATCCCATGGAGTGAGGGCTCAGTTCTGTAAGACTGCCCTCCACCTCCAACATCAGTCACACACCCCAGGTGGTCCACCCTGAGCTATAGATTGGGGTTCCCATGACTGGCGCTTTGGGTTTATTAATTTGCTAGCACAGCTCACAGAACTCAGGGAAACACTCACATTTACTCATTTATTATAAAGATATTACAAAGGATACAGGTGAAGAGATGCATAGGGTGAGGTATGAGGGAAGGGGCATGGGGCTTCCCTGCCCTCCGCAGATGTGCCCCCTCCCTGTGTTCAGAAGCTCTCCTCACCTTGTCCTTTTGGGTTTTCATGGAGATTTCATTATACAGATATGATTCATCAAACCATTGGCCTTTGGTGGTCAACTTGACCTTTACCCCTGTCTTCTCCCTGGAGGTTGGTCTTTCTGGTGACCAGCCCCTCCTGAAGCTACCTAGGGCTGCCAGCCACCCATCAACTCATCAGCATACAAAGGTATAATTGTGAAGACCTAGAGGATTTTAGGAATTATATGACAGGAAACGAGGACAAAAAGCAAATATACACTCCATATTGTGACAGCCACCTTCTTGCTGTGTCCTCACATGGCTTTTCCTCTGTGTTTGCGCATCCCTTATGTCGCTCTGTATGTCTTAATCTGCTCTTCCTAAAGGACACTAGTCACATTGGAATAGACCCACCCTGACAGCCTCATTTTAATTTAACCACCCCTTGAACCCCTCAACTGCCCTGTCTCCAAAGATAGTCATATTATGAGGTACTGGGGGATCTGACTCCAACATATAAATTTGGGGGAACCCAATTCAGCCATAGCTCCTGCCATCTGCCTGCTCTTTCTTACCTCCATGCCTTTTAAAAATGCTGTCTGTATTTAGAATATCCTTGCCTTGCTGTATAATTCCATATCATTATGACTCATCAATATGACTCAGCACAGATTTCATTGCCTTCCCAAAAAGCCTCAGACCCTATCCTAGCATGAGCTGCCATCTCTCCTCTGTACTCCTAGGCTGTCTTCTCTGTCCCTCACTGTCCCTCCTGGCTTATTCTGATTCCGGTTTCCTCAGCTTGGCTCATACCCTCATGTCTGCAAGGCTCTGGAGCTGGGCCCATCCCTTTCCCTGCTGCCACCCTACCCTGGGGACCATAGAAGGCATCTGCTCCTGTCTCTTTACCAACCAGAACATGGAAACACCTACCTCCCCTCCCCTCCTGATCTTACTACATGATTTGATCATTCTCTTTATTTCTACCAAATTAAATTGCCAATATTTGACCATTTTTGCTTTATAAAAACAATTTCATATGGTCCAACCTAATACATATTTCATTTGTGACCCTCAGACTTTTGTACCTAGAGCCTATGTCTTGTTTCTCAGTGCACCACAGTGCTTGGCACTGAGAGGGTGCTCAATAAGTGTTGAAAAAATGAATCTCATAGGCATGATCTCTGTATAATGTATAATTATTTGGAGAGCTGAAATACTGGTCACAAAATAGATAGATAATCCCAGGCTACCTTCTCAGAGTTCTAAGAACTAAGAGTTTTCTATTGGCAGGCTTTGTTGGAAAGAGCTGCGGGGAGACGTGAGGCTTGAGCTGGGGTAGTAAGAAAGGATACCACTGAGGCTGGTGAAGAGGCAGAGGGAGAGGAATTCAAGGAGCAAAGTCTAGTAGGCATAAAAAGGAATGGATTGTTGAAGTGGGCATTAACACGAGAGTGGACTTGCTGGAGAGGACAGCCATGAAAAGAACCTGTGAGACTGAGGGTGGGCCAGGCAAGGTGAGGCTAAGTCATGGAGCTCCTCAGATGCCAGATTCAAGAACTTGCATGTAATCCTCTGGGTAATGGTGAGGTATTTTAAGTTCCAAGAATGACATAATGAAAATAGAGTTCTGGGAAGGTTACCCAGCATTTGGGATAATGTGTGATCAAAGAGAAAGAGTCTAAAGAACAGTTGAAATCAGGTGGCTGTGTGAGGAACAGAGGCATAAGTTCAGAAGACTTTGGTTGGCCTAAGATCTGACTCAGTTGTTCATTTGCAGCTATCGAAAACGGATTGAAAGAATGCTTCTGGTAATACAATGTAAAACCATCCCAGTTGTGTATAAGGATTGAGCCATCAAAAGAAATGTTAAATTGGGGGATTCCATGAAGTTTGTGAGGCTTTGAAAAGAGGGAAAGACAACAGCCCACGTTCTTCCTTGGCCGATATCTGGTTGATTCTGCCTGGTGTTAGGGAGGCATCATCTGAGGATGTGGGCTGAGCTCTGCCCCAGAGCTCATCTGCCCTCAGGGTCCTAACCCAGGGTGGTAGGATGGGGTTTGTGAGGATAGCTGCCTGCATGAGTTCTGACTCTACTACAGGTTGAACATTTCTAATATGAAAATCTGAAGCAAACTTTCTGGGCACCAACGTGACACCACTAATGGAAAGTTTCATATCTGATCTCATGTGATGGGGGGCCCCAATCGAAACTTGTTTCATATACAAAATTATTTTTAAAATGTATGAAATTACCTTCAGGCTACATGTGTAAAGTGTACTCAGTATCCTTGGGGCATTGGTTCCAGGACTGCCCCCATACCAAAATCCCAAGATGCTTAGTCAGACTTGTGGAACTTGAGAATACAAACAGCTGGTTCTTAGTATCCAGGGACTCCACGTCCCTGAGCACTGTATTTTCAATCTGAGGTTGGTTGAATATGCAGTTGATTGAACCCAAGCATGGAGAACATGAGGATTTGAGGACCAACTATATATGAAACAGAAATAAATTTGTATTCTGACTTGGGTCCTGTCCCTAAGATATTTCATTTCTATGCAGATATTCCAAAATCCAAAAATATTGGATGTCTGAAACACTTCTGGTCCCAAATATTTTGGATAAAGGATACTCAGCCTTTATACACATTTGCTGTGTGGCCTTGAGGGAGTTAACCATACTTAGCTTTAGTCCTCTTAGCTGTAAAACAGGGATAACAAAATAGTTTCTACCTTATAGGTGGGCATGAGGAATAAATGCAATGAAAACATGCAGACCACTTAGATCACATATGTTAAGTTGAGTCTTAGGGAATTGCTGTTTTGGTGGATCTAAAATGAATATTGTCAGGGCCAGGCGTGGTGGCTCAGGCCTTGTAATCCCAGCACTTTGGGAGGCTGAGGCTGCCAGATCACTTGAGATCAGGAATTTGAGGTCAGCCTAGCCAACATGGTGAAACCCCATCTCCACTAAATATGAAAATTAGCTGGGCGTGGTGGCATGCCTATAATCCCAGCTACTCAGGAGGCCGAGGCACAATAATTTCTCAAACCGAAGAGGTGGAGGTTGCAGTGAGCCAAGACTGCACTCCAGTCTGGGCAACAAAGTGAGACTCCATCTAAATAAATAAATTAAATTAAATTAATATTGTCACTTTCCTACAGTTCAGGTAAATACTTAACACGTTTGATGCTGTCATCTGTGTCCTCTGGCACTTGGAAGAGGTTTGTCAGATAAGTGGCAGAGGGCGCAAGGATGCAGCCCCTGCAGCCAGCCCCAATGTCCTTCCTGGTGTATTCTCATTTCCTCAGCCTGGCTCGTACCCTCATGTCCCCAGGGCTCTGGAGCTGGGCCCATCCCTTTCCCTGATGCCACCCTTCCCTGGGGACCACACAAGGCATCTGCTCCTGTCCCTTTAACAACCAGAACATGGAAACACCTACCTCCCCTCCTGACAAGCATAACTGATTGGAATATTCAAAAAATTAATTTTACTAATTGTTAAATGTTAAAAAAAAAGTGCAGGAATGCCTGATTATACATATAGAGCATAGGCTTAAAAGGAAAAGGTCTGAAAGTTCCACAGAGATGCTCAGGCAAATCACTAGATGTAAGAATTGAATGAGCAGCACTTCTAAGACTACCCTTCTGGAACCTACATCCAGTCCATCCCCTCTGAAGGGTGACCCCATGTCCCCTCTGGCTCATCCCTATAAAGCGCCTTTGGCCTCTGTTCATAATCTCACCACAGTCCAGAGTAGAAAAACGTTCTTGGCTTTATGGCCTTCGAGAGTTCCTGCCTGACCATTGGCACTGGCCTGTGCCTCTCCTAAGGTCTCAACTGTGTGTCTGGGACTCCTGCCCTACATCCCTCTATCCCTCAGGCACATGGGATTCCCCTCTACACCTCCTGTCTGTCTAGTTTTTTTTTTATTCGAACCATATGCACTAACAAGCAAGATATGAAGAGTGTTTCTACCTGTTTCTGATGGGATGATTCTATCTATACCCTATGCCAGCATTTTCTGAAAAACTTTAGAGCTTTCAGCTAGCCAGAAACAGACTCTGCCCTTTCCTGTTTCAAAGGCCAGCTCCAGCTGCCTGAGCTGCCCACTCAGTTTGTTTCCTGTTAGAAGGACACCCTTAGCTCTCAGCTCTTTTAAACAGCAAAGATGACAGACATGTCCTGAATAACTGAACTCAAATAACCTTCCCTCTTTATTTTTCCAGAACATTCCCTTGTTAGTCATCACTCAGGCATTTTTTCAAAGGGGGATAGAATCCTCCATAGACCCCTAATTTACATATTTACAGAACTTGGTGTTTCACTTTTGTAATAACATTTAGTAGGGTAGGGTCAGGGGGATAGATAGTAGGTCTTTAAGACCCTACTAAATGTTATTACAAAAGTGAAACACCAAGTTCTGTAAATATGTATATTAGGGGTCTATGGAGAATTCTATCCCCCATATATAAATAAACATGAAAAAGCAAGGTAGTTCATAATCACTGGTTAGTTAACTTTGGTTAATTTTTTTTTTCAAAAATTAAAGTACATAGTAAGAAAATTCAAACAGTTTAGAAAAGTATAAAATTCCATTTACTACCACTATAGTCCCTTACCCGAAGATAATTACTGCTACTGTTTTCTCGTGAATCTTAGGAAAGTAACTTTCATAAGTATACACGCATACTTCCACACTGATTCATTATAACGCTGTTTGACTATAAAATATTTTCTAGAAAATTATTCATGTACATATGCCAATCTATAATAATTAACTCTTATTTTGCTTATCCTAAGGATTTCTTATGCACTCAGCCAATCAGAAGAGTCGCTAACATTACATGCTCAGCTAATGAGCATTAGTTTCTCATTCAGAAAAACTTTTCAGTGAGTGCTTTCTCATGTAATGCCAAATTGACTTTGTTCTACAAAGTATTTGCTTACTTCCTTTTTCTTACCATTTAGTTTGTGTTTTGGCCAACAGTTTTGATCTAGAATGAATGATAGAAACTGTACAGGTATTCCCGCTGCACAGACATGAAAGAAGAACTCCCTGCTGGATGTTACACTTCAGTTTTGCAGGAGTTCTTGCCCCTTGCAAGTCAGAAAAAGAAATAGGAACTGTCCTATTCAACATTGTACTGGAGGCTATAGCCAGGGCAGTTCGGCAAAAAAGCAAACTTCGGCATCCAGATTGGGAAGGAAGAAGTAAAACTGTCTCTATTTGTAGACATAATCTTATATGGAGTAAATCCTAAGTAATCATCCAAAAAATTATTAGAGCTAATAAACAAGTTCGGTAAAGTTATAAGATATAGGATCAACACACAAAAGTTAGCTGTATTTGTGTATACTAGCTATGAATACTCTGAAAATTAAATTAGGAAAAATTCATTTACATTGCTTGTACCCAGGAGGTGGAGGTTGCAGTGAACCAATATTGTGCCATTGCACTCCAGCCCAGGGAACAGAGTAAGACTCTGTCTCAAGAAAAAGAAAAAAGAAAATCATTTACAATAGCATCAAAGATAAGGTCTTGATTCAAAATGGATCAAAGACCTGAATATAAAAGCTAAAATTATAAAACAAACAGAAAAAAATGTAGATGTAAATGGTCATGATCTTGGATTAGGCAATAGTTTATTAGATACTAGATACTGAAAGCATAAGCAACCAAAGAGAAAAAGAATCGGTAAATTGGGCTACATCAAAATTAAAAACTTTGTACGACAGAGGACTCCATCAAGAAAGTAAAAAGACAGCCTACAAAATGGGAGGTAATATTTGCAAATTGTATATCTGATAAGGGACTTGTATTCAGAATATATGAAGAACTCTTACAATTCAACAATAAAAAGACAAATGACCCAATAAGAAATGGTCATTCTGGGGCAGGCACAGTGGCTCACGCCTGTAATCCCAGCACTTTGGGAGGCCGAGGTGGGTGGATCACTTGAGGTCAGGAGTTCGAGACTAGTCTGGACAATATGGCAAAACCCCGTCTCTACTAAAAACACAAAAATTAGCCAGGCATGGTGGCATGTGCTTGTAATATCAGCTACTCAGGAGGCTGAGGCAGGAGAATTGCTTGAATCCAGAAGGTGGAGGTGAAAGAAAGGGAGGAAGGGAGGGAGGGAAGGAGGGAAGGGGGGAAGGGGAAAGGAAAGAAAATAAAGAAAAGAAAAGCAAGGCAAGGAAAGAAAGAAAGGTTAATTTGGCCAGGTACAGTGACTCATGCCTGTAATCCTAGCACTCTCGGGGGCTGAGGTGGGCAGATCACTTGAGGTCAGCAGCTCCAGACCAGCCTGGTCAACATGGTGAAACCCCATCTCTACTAAAAATACAAAAAATTCCCATCTTTTAAATAAATAAATAAATAAATAAATAAAAAAGGCTGGGTGTGGTGGCTCATTTCTGTAATCCTAGCACTTTGGGAGGCCTAGGTGGGTGGTTCACCTGAGGTCAGAAGTTCAAGACCAGCCTGGCCATCATGGTAAAACCCCATCTTTAAAAAAAAAAAAAAAAAAATTAGCAGGGCATGGTGGCACACACCTGTAACACCAGCTACTTAAGAGGCTGAGGCAGGAGAATTGCTTGAACCTTCGAGGCAGAGGTTTCAGTGAGCGGAGATTACGCCACTGTACTCTAGCCTGGGTGACACAGTGAGATTCCATCTCAAAAAAAAAAAAAATAGGTCAATTAAAGTTGATCCTTCTCCAAAGAAGATACACAGATGGCCAATGAGCACATACGATGCTCAACATTATTGGCTATCAGGAAATACAACTCAAAACCACAGTGAGATACCACTTCATACCTACTAGAATGGCAACAATGAAAAAAGACAGTTAATAACAAATATTAGTGAGGACTTAGAGAAATTGGAACCCTTGTACACTGTTGGTAAAATGGTGCTGCTGCTGTGGAAAACAGCCTGGCCATTCCTCAAAAGCTTAAGCATAGAGTGACCATATAACTCTACAATTCCATTTCTAGCTAAATAACCAAAAGAAATGAAGAACTCATACTCAAATATTCATAACAGTATTATTCATCATAGCCCAATATGAAAACAACCCAAATGCCCATCAACAGATGAATGGATAATCAAAATGTATTCTATCTATGCAGTGGAATATTAATCAGCCATAAAAAGGAATGGAGTACTGATACTTGCTACAGCATGGATGAACCTTGAAAACATTACGCTCAGTAGAAAAAGCTGGACACAAAAGGCCATATATATGATTTCATTTATGTGAACTGTCCAAAACCGGCAAATTCATAGAAACAAGAAGTAGATTTTTTTTTTTTTTGAGACAGGGTCTCACTCTGTCCGCGAGGGTGGAGTTCCATGGCACAATCATGGCTCACTGCAGCCTTAGCCTACCAGGCTCAAGCAATCGTCCCACCTTGGTCTCCCAAAGTAAGACGTAGATTAATGGTCAGGGCCTGGGTGGAGGTGGAAAGGGGATTAGAGAATGACAGCCAGTGTGTATTTAGTTTCTTTTTAGGGTGATTAAAAAGTTCTAAAGTTGATTATGCTGTTGGTTACATGACCTTATGAGTATACTAAAAAATCACTATGTGTGGATTACGTCTCAATTTTTTAAAAAAGAGAAAGATTGATGGAAATTATTTGATGTTTTCTACTGCTTCATAACATCCCTGTAGCCTGGTGGGGTTGATCAGTAATAGTCTGGAGGAGAGATGAGAAAAGAAATTAGGGCAGGAGGTGACTGATGACCTCTCAGGATTAGATGAGACCCACGGGGCCATTTCCAGAGTTGGATAGATGGAAGACATCTCCATAGGGTCTGTGATATAACAACCCCATGGAATGATAATTCACTCCCAAGAAAGCATCCTTCAAGCACAAGTGTATACACACATGAATACACTTTGTGTATACAAGATTGTGTGTTTTATTCACACCATGCTATACCTCCCATTTTTCTCTTAATAATAGAATCCTGGGTACTGTTTTGTTATCAGCACAGAGAAGTCTTTGTTTTTGTAACTGCTGTGGGTGTTCCCAGATTATGAATGTTCCGTTACTAACCATCAAACATTTGTTAACATTGGGCATCATAATGGTCATTTCTAGTTCTTTGCTTTCCCAAACAGTTCTGCAGTGAATGGTCTCACACTTACTGTTGGATGCACTACAGGTGAAATGAAAGACCCAAAGAGCACGCTGTGCTGGCAAGACTGAGGAAAGAGCTCCTCTCCCGAGGACTCATCCTCTTGCGCATCTTGGTATGTACTGGGCTGAAAACCAGGCAAGCCCTCCAGCCCTTCTGCTGCCACCCTCATGCCTAGGGCCGTGCTGTCCTCCAGCGAGGAGGGAAAAGTCCTTCTCTAGCTCCCACGGGCCATCTGCTCCTTGTTGAGTCATCGGATGAGGCGATCCTTCCCATTACCTCAGCACACAGCGCTGCACATGCTGTTAGTGTTCAAAGTGGGCTTCAAGCCTCCTCTTGTAAAATGAAGCCGATGTTTATCTCATTTGCCTCTTTCCGGAAGAAGTCGTGATTTTTTTTTTTTTATGCAATACAAAAAAAAGTTTTCCATTTTTATTCTTTCTACTTTTACTTCCAGTAATTTTCAGGTTCTCTGTATTCCTATGTTCTGAATGTGTGTGGCAGACCAACAGCCTGAGTTACGGCTGCGTCACTATGATTACCTTAACCCTGATAGAGGGAGAGGACTTGTGAACCCAGCTTATGAGGAAACCAGTCTTGGCACATTGCACAACTCTCCCCTGCCCCAAACAGAACACTGTGAAAAGTACAGTCAAGGCCTCGTACTGCTTGGATCCTGTACTCAAAGTTGATTCTATCTCACAATGTGTGTTTCATACAATTCAGTTAAGCTTCTCTAAATTATTCATTTAGTTTAGTTTTTTTAAAAATCAAAACTGCACTTGATGCTGATTTAGCAAGGACAAAGCTATGTAGCAAACCTCTTGACTCCACTGAATGGATGAATATTTTCCCTTCACATGCTTTAGCTTAAATATATTCTGGGCTATATCATCTCTTAAAATTGTAGATATTAGAGTCAGAAAAGACCTTAAAAGTGATTTCGCCACCAGGCACAGTGGCTCATGCCTGTAGCCCAGCACTTTGGGAGGCTGAGGTGGGCAGATCACAATGTCAGGAGATCAAGGCCATCCTAGCTAACACAGTGAAACCTCATCTCTACTGAAAAAAAAAATTAGCCAGGTGTGGCGACACACGCCTGTAGTCCCAGCTACTCGGGAGGCTGAGGCAGGAGAATCGTTTGAACTCAGGAGGCGGAGGTTGCAGTGAGCCGAGATTGAGCCATTGCACTCCTGCCTGGGTGACAAAGTGAGACTCTGTCTCAAGAAAAAAAAAAAAAGTGATTTTGCTTAACCTTCCCTGTGCTTGACAGGTGGCTACTCCGCTTCTTTACCTGAGTAGTTCTAGGATCCAGGTTTCATTGCACTAGCAGACAGGTTTCCTGTGGGAACAGCCTGATCCTTAGAATGGCCCTTCTCAGATTGGGCTGGAATCTGCTTCCTGTAACATCTGTGCAGTCCTCTCAGCTCTTATCTCTGGAGTTGCACAGAATGCACCTTGCTCCCACCAAAACAATCCACATTTCTGAAGACTTCTTTCTTTTCCTGACCTATAGGTCACTTTTTTGGGTGACTTTAGCATATATACTGCATGCCTGGGAGAACGCTCACTTTCTTGGGCTTGGTCCTCGGTCATTCTCTTTGTTGACAGTGATCTTCTCCAAATGTGACAACCACAGTGAACACAGCCTGCTTTGAGGCTCTGCCCATGAAGCGTGGAGTGGAACTGTTACTGCATTCCTGGATATGGAACATCCAGAAAAGAAAGGGCAAGTGTTCATCTAGTTGGATTCACTCAGATATATATACCCTGTTTCTTTTTTTTTTTTTTTTGAGACAGAGTTTCGCTCTTGTTACCCAGGCTGGAGTGCAATGGCGCGATCTCGGCTCACCACAACCTCCGCCTCCTGGGTTCAGGCAATTCTCCTGCCTCAGCCTCCCGAGTAGCTGGGACTACAGGCCCGCACCTGCTAATTTTTACATGCCTAGCTAATTAGCTACATGCCCAGCTAATTTTTGCATTTTTAGTAGAGACAGGGTTTCACCATGTTGACCAGGATGGTCTTGATCTCTTGACTTTGTGATCCACCCACCTCGGCCTCCCAAAGTGCTGGGATTAGAAGTGTGAGCCACTGCATCCGGTCCTTTTTTGTTATTCTTTTAAGAGATGGATCTTGCTCTCTTGCCCAGGCTGGAGTGCAGTAGTACAATCGAAGCTCACTGCAGCCTTGAACTCCTGGGCTCAGTGATCTTCCCACCTCAGCCTCTTGAGTAGCTGGGGCTGCAGGCATGCACCACCACATCTGGCTTGGTTTTTTAGGTGGAGATGGGGGTCTCGCTTTGTTGCCAAAGCTGGTCTTGAACTCCTGGCCTCAAGGGATCCTCCCACCTCGGCCTCTGGAAATGCTGAGATTACAGGCGTGAGCCACTGCACCCAGCTCCATATTTCATTTTTACATTCAGTATGATACACCTTGTCATGGCAGTTCTACCATTCCAAGTCCCATGCATTCTTTCTCCTTAATAACAGTCTTTAAGTGCTTTTAATATGCCAAACACTATCCTAAGCATTCTAAATACGTTATCTCATTTGATTCCAAAAATGGCCTCGTGAGAGAAGTGCTGGTACTATAGAACGATTTTCCTCCCCATTTGAAAGAGGAGGAAGCAGGTTCGTGGAGATACTAAGCAGTTGGCCATGTCTGCACAGTGAGAAAGCAGCAGTGCTGGAGTGAAAGCAGAGGCGCATCTGACTCCAGAGCCCAGCTCCAACTGCTCCTTTCCCAGTTGCCTCCCTCAGTGGGATTCCCATTACATTTGCATTCCTCCTGTTGATCCAGCCCACCAATGCGCTTACTGTGTTGGAAGCCACAGCAGTCACCTCCTGCTAGATGTTGCTTTTATAGAAAATTGAATATACTAAATCTTTTTCATAGGCAAACAGTTAATTTTTACAAAACCTTTTCTCTCTATTAGATATTTTCTTCTTATTAATTGGATTCTCAGTTCAGCCTGTGGTTGTTCTTGACTGTGGATGCTGTCAATCAATCAGCTAGACTCCCAGCTGTAGCTCATAGGTAAATCTGTTCAGCCAAGCAATCACCATTCCTTGGGCACAGCCCTAAGGACCTCTGTCCAGGTTATAGCAAATAATTTAATCAAAACCCTTGGGGTTCTGTTCTTTAGCCATCCATAAAGCCGTGAAACGATCACCATAGCATGCTCACCACCACATCCATTCTGCTAGCTGCCTTGCAGAAGTCAGGATGCCTCAGTAAGTTTCTGGAATTGGCCCTCAGGATTCCACTGTAACTTCTGTAGTTCATCATTTTTCTCTTCTAAGTGCTCACAAACTCTGTTCAGTAACATCACAGATTTTGCACCCCATCTCTTATCTTTACAAATCAGAATAGCTGTCTACCTCCATCAGCTTCTTTCTTATTGTGTGACTAGATCCCCCCAGAGATGTGTGATCACATATATCACATGTGGAAGCTTTCAGAGCTATAGCCTGTCCCTCACCTGGGCTTGGAACTGGAAGGAGCCCTGTCCATCAGTACCAAGCAGCAGTTCCCACATGGCAAAGCTTGCTCTGCCATGAGTAGCTTGAAAATCATTCTCCTTGGCAGGAAAGTTGAATCAAAGTGGGAGTCGAATTGTTCTGTTCTTTCTGCCTCCTCTTAAGCACCTGGTCTTCCTTATGCTCCCAACTTCACCTCCAAAGCCCTTTTTGTTGTGCAGGGTGTTCTCCACTAGCTCATCCTGAAGTTTTGCCTTCTTGGCAGTCATTTTACAGCCTCTCAGCTCTCTTTATGTAGTGTGGTTTTTTCCCTTCTCCAGCATCCTGTTCATCTTTTGTCATGTTCTCTGAGAACCACCCTTAGCAGAAACCACCTGTGCAGTCACATGGGTGTCTTGGCTCTCCATTTTTCTCTCTCTCTTTTGAAAATGTGTCTAGATCATCCCTCGCTGCATTGAATGAGGCAATATAGCACTCAGACCATTGCATTGATCTATTTCTTATTTTTTCTCCATATGGTGTTTTGTTTCTCAGAGAGAAACTTCTGATACTTTGGCCATCAAGACCTGAGGACATTTTTGGTTTTATAATGATACTCATTGCTTTTCTGAGTTTCATCTTTCATTTTCCTACACTGATTATCAAAATGTGTGGTTTTTTTGCATTTTCCACAGTTCTGCTAGCTATAGAGTTTCTCCTTGCCATGTTTATTAGCAGCTGACCTGGGACCCTGAGACTTCTATGGATACCCACCACTGGATTCTTTCACTATCAGGAAGACAAAATAAACCTTCTTTATTTTCTGGTGGCTCCTGAGGGATCCTCCTTCTGTCTTAAATCATCTTAGCAATTGCCTTTTTCAACACCAGAGGAATATCTTTCTGTGTCTGCTGCAGGCTGATGGTCCCGGTGGGGAAGCCTTTCCTGCTGGGTAGCTGTTAAATCCATTTCGAAAAGCATACAGACAGTCACACCTGCCAAATACCAGCGGCGTTGATACAATACAAATTTATTAGTTAAAGGTTTGTTCACAACCTTTGTCCTCTTTTGGTAGCGCTGCAAATGCTAGTCAGTGGCAAGTGTTCATTATTCACAGTTTATAGATAGGAAAATTGTCACAGAAAACAAACAGTGAATAGAAAATTCCTATGCTTTCATCAGTCTGCCTTCACGTTTTACCCAGAGGTGTCTTCATGGAGCAGTGTATACTGTCAGGCCAGTCTCTACACAAGGGAAGGAGTGTATAAGGAAGATGCCCAGACCTAGCTTAGTAGGACTTTACATGACTCTTGAAATGTGTTGTTTATTTACTTTCTGATGATGATGAGTCAGGGAGCAAGCTTAAAAACCAGCCCTTACAGATTCTGCATTCAAAATCAGCGATCTCACCAAGGGAGAGTATAGGCTACATTTGTATATGGTATCTTTAAAACCTTTTCATCTGGGAATAAGTTTTAACTCCCAAGAACTTATTACAATAGTAGAGTGAGTTCTGGTGTCCCCTCCCCCAGCTATCCTCAGTGACAACATCTCATATGCGTAACTACGGTGCCAGGTCTTCTTAATGTCTTTGCCTGTCAGAGGAAGCTTTAGCTGATGCTAATGGAACGTCAGTCAGAACACAATATTATTGTAATAGCCACATTTACACTGGGCTACTGAATGCCAGGAGGAGCTCTGGCTGAGTGCTTTGGTGCCACACAGCCCTGGGAGCTGCTCCCGTGACTCTCACTGTCCCCTTTGCACAGATGAGGGGCTGCGTGGGGCTCATGCTCAAGGTCACGCAGCAGTGGGTGGAGAGACTTGGGTCCAAGCCCTCACCCAGTGTGTCACGCTGCTTCCCCTGCAGGTCTCACCTGTGCATCTCAGGCTCAGATGGGTACTGTCAGGCCAGTCTCTACACAAGGGTCAGATTTCACTTCCTCCATTATTGCAGGGTGAGTGAGGCCCTGCTCTCAAAGCTGTCAAACCTGGTGGGGCAGCTGCGACTAACAGAAACACTGAGATGTTTAGATGCTAATTAATTCCCTTCTGACTAATTTCTGAGATGCTTAGTCTCTAGCTCAGGCATGGCAGCAGCAAATTTTCAGATAAAGATCTCTTGTGGCTGTCATGCTGACTGCCGGGAGTGTGAAAGAAAGAGTGCTGGTGGATGGTCCATCTGGACAGGGGCAGAGCAGCAGGTGGGTGTTCAGACCCGGCTGACAGGCCAGAGAACTGTTCAGAGGCATTTTCCCAAATCCTACCCTTGGGGTTATCCTGCAGGATTGGTCCTTTCTTCAGGAGGCCTGATTCCAAATCAAATCATTATGTATCAGATATCACTGCCACCTGCCCACTCTAAATATCCGCATCGCCTCTGTGGTTGCGGTGGAAAAGGAGGGCGTGAAGAAGGGAAAGGGTGTGTCAATCTCAGTTGTTGCATTTGGTGCCAGGTACAACAAGAACCAAGGGCATTTGAGCCCAGATGACCTTGGTAACTTGATCTCTCACATTCCATGTATTCCAGCCAAAGAAATAAACACTGGAGTGTAATATCTAAGAGATGTTTAACACTTTTGCTTTTATGGAATTCTTCCACATGACCCGAGTCTCATCACAGACTTCACAGGTGAAGAAGCTGAGCTTCAGGGAGGGTAAGCAATTCATCTAAGGTTCTCCACTTCGTACTTGGCACAGCCAAGATGGGGACCTGGATCTTGGGGAGGCCCGAGAGTGTAGCAAGGACTTTGGTATTCTGTGGACCTGGGTTCTTGACTCTGCCACTAACCAGTTTCATGATCTTCACTAGGACTCACTTTCTTTAGCTTTTAAATGGCAATAATCAGGATGTGGCCTCATCAGGATGTTATGAGGGTAGAGGGTATGATGCATAATAAGAGTTTAGCAGAGTATCTGGCACAGAGGATAACCAGGAAATGCTAGCTGTTAGTACTAATCCTGTTAGAAACTAATCTGGCTACAGTTAATGCAACAGTAAAACAATGGTTGACTTGAACAAATGATAGTTATCTCTCATGCACAATAAGAAGTCAGAAGGCAGGCAGTCTTAGGCTGCCCAGGAGCAGAAGGCTGTTTGCCTTCCTTCAGTCCTCTCTGCTCTCCGCAGAACACTGGTTTGCTGCCTCGTGGTGGCAAGATGGCCGTCGCAGCTCCATCCACCATGCTTGTGGGGAAGAGGTGCGGTAGCAGTCATATTTTTCCCCTTTGTAAAGAAAGTTAGAGCTTTTCCAGAACCCTACCTCAGTATGCAAACACAGCAGACACCTGCTTTTGTCTTTTTGGCCCGGACTAAGTGCCCTGGCTGTCCACAGCTGTAAGGGACACTTGGAAAATGACCAGTAGCTTTTTAGATTCCATGGTAGAAGTGGCAAGGAAGAAGGCAAATGAGAATGGGAGTAGACTAACCATTTGGATTGGCCACAGCCCTTCCTGCCTCTCACATTGTCATTTAAAAAAATTTTCATTGGTCCTTAGGTGCTTAGGGCTTAGTTCATCCTAGTCATGTGCTTGCTTGTGGCATGTGAGCGGCAAAGTCCCTTTTCTAGACTGACTGCCTTTCCGTCTCACAAGTGTGTGCTGTTTCATGTACGTGCATCTCTTAACTTTTTAAATGAAATATAACATAGATACACTAAAGTGCACAAGTCTTTGATAGGTAGTTCAAAGGATTTTTATGATTTATCCCCATGAAAGTACATTCAAATCAAGCTATAGAACATTCCCAGCATCTCAGAAACCTTTCTATTTCTCCACTCTCTGTTAGTACTCCCTCCCAAAGATAACCATTATTCTGATCTCTATCCCCATAGGTCAGTTTTGCCTGTTCTTGGATTTCATTAAAATGGACTCATACATTTGTATGTGCACTCATGGGCCTGACTTCTTTGACTCACCTGTGAGTCATCTGTGTTACTCTGTGTTTTTGTAGTTCATCTGCTTTCTCCCATACTATGTCTCTCTGCAAAGACCTGGGATTAGTAGCATTGTGAGAACCAGAGTAGCACAGAGATGGAAGTTTCCTGTTTCCATTCATGGAGTGTCTTTTCCTCCTAGAAACCACCCCCTCTGGTTTCTTGCAAAGCTTGCCTGTGCACTGCCCTCTCCAGCACCAAGCTGCTGTCAAAGAAATCTCTTGGGAACTTGTATGTTGGCTTTGAATGCTGTTAGCATCAAATAATTTTCTTGAGCACTTCTTCACTTGGAGAGGATGGAAGAAGAGAGTTAGAGAGGGATGCTTTCGGGAAGGACATTTTTAGACAAAGGAAAAAACAGCAATTGAAGGCATTATGGGAACTGGAGCCTGGAAGCCAGCCTTCTTAGCAGAGATTTATCATTCTTCTGTGTTTCTCCCCTTCAAGCAGTCTCGATTCAGGGCTCAAGGGCAAAAAGGATGCATGGTAGCTCTGCCTGTCATGGGGCTGGGCAACCTAGTTTGAGTTCAGACTGACTCTTGAGAAGTCTTCCTTCCCCAGACAGTGGGTGATGGGCTTTCCTTATCAAAGCTAGTGTGGCTTTCTTATGAAAACATTGCACTGCAGGACTAACTTGAGAGCAGTGAAAAAAGCTGATTCTTTTCAGGAGAGTCTTAAATGAAGATGAAATGGATTAGTAATTCTTACAAGTGTGGGCATGTAGATAAGTCAGGGATCAAGTA
The DNA here is from genome assembly GCF_049354715.1 of Callithrix jacchus. Taxonomy (NCBI): domain Eukaryota; kingdom Metazoa; phylum Chordata; class Mammalia; order Primates; family Cebidae; genus Callithrix; species Callithrix jacchus. The sequence continues at coordinate 78,329,279 of NC_133502.1, forward strand.
GAAAAATGAAAAGTATGCAGTTAGCTCTGATGGTTTTCATCAACAACTTTCTTTTAGGTACTGCTGATTCTGTGCCTTGTGTCTGCTGGGATAATGCCCCAGAATATTCATCTAAGACTTAATCAGGGATCCTGTGTGCTAAAATGGAATATTTTATTAAGTTTATTAGGTAATTTCTGTATCCCTGGCCCTTGCTAGGGACTTTGCAATTTATTATTTCAGTTATTTTTCACAGGATCTAGAAAGGTGGTTAGGATTATTCCCATTTTGCAAGTGAGTAAATGAGAGTTAGAGACTTTAAGTAACCTGCTAGTAAGTAACAGGTAGAGTAAGAAGTAAGGCTGATAGTCTAAACTAGGTCTCATATTCCAAAGGCTACGTAGCTTCTGCACCACCACACTACCTCTTAAAATAACCCCTTGCCTTTCTAATACACCAGCCCTCTCATGGTTCCTTGACTTCCCTTGCCTCAACACAGTGCTCCTCAGTGTTGATCCAGTGAGTGGCTGGTTTCAGAACAACTGAAAGCTGCACATACCTCCTCACTTATTTTTATTTTAGCTAGCTGTTGAAGCTACACTGTAACAATGCACAAATCTTTACTAGATGGCTCAAAGGATCTGTTATATTTTATTTAAAATATTTAAAACTTTAAAATTTAAATTTTGTAAAATATGTAAAACCATAGAGCATAGTGGAAAAGACCTTGATGGATAATAAGGAGTCACTGGTTTTAGTCCTAATGTCACCAGAAATCAAAACAAGGCATAAGGCTGGGCATGGTGGCTCATGCCTATAATTCCAACACTTTGGGAGGCTGAGGCAGGTGGATCACTTGAGCTCAGGAGTTCGAGATCAGCCTGGCCAACATGGCAAAACCCCATCTCTATAAAAAATGCAAAAATTAGCAGAGTATGGTGGAAGGCTCCGGTAATCCCAGCTACTTGAGAGGCTGAGGAAGGAGGATAATTTGAGCTCAGGAGGCAGAGGTTGCAGTGAGCCAAGATTGCACAATTGCATCCAACCTGGGTAAAGGAAGTGAAACCCTTACTCAAAAAAAAAAAAAGCATAAGACCTTCAGTGGATCATGTCTGTCCAATCTTTTGGCTTCCCTGGGCCACAATGGAAGAAGAAGAATTGTGTTGGGCCATATATAAAATACACTAATGACAGCTGATAAACTGAGAAACATTGCCAAAAAATCTCGTAATATTTTAAGAAGTTTATGAATTTGTGTTGGGCCACATTCAAAGCCCTCTTGGGCTACATGTTGCCCACAGGCTGTGGGTTGGACAAACTTAGTGTAGACCTAACGTCTGTGTGCCTCAGTTTACCTCATGTGTGAAACGAGGAAGTTGAAGTATGGGATTATTAATGTTCCCACCTGTTCCAAAAACATGAACTTCTATGGCCTTTTTGATTTTGTTTTTGTGATTCTAATATGGTTGGAAAGTACATATATTTATTAAAAGAGCCTTAATTGCTAAATGTAACAGAGAAGTGGATAACATTGGGGCTTTCAGAATTTCTTGAAATACACGCAAGTTCTTTACTTTTCCAAGTACAACTGAATTTTCCATTGCATTTCCCAGTCCGTCATCAAAAAAGAGTATATGTTCTTAGGTAATTCATAGTGGAGCTTAGATCCCTTGAGGGTCTAGTAGGCTTTAATTTTGGATAAGTTGATGTCAAATATTTGCCAGTAGCCAACTTCAGGTTCCCAACCCAAATGTAAATCCCTCCTTATTCAGTAGATGAGCAAGTAATACAAACTGTTCTGAATTATACCTGGTACTATTGAATAGACCCAGGATGATATTGAGCAACTCTGAAAATAAGAAATAAAATACTATTATGGCCTAATTACTTAAGAATGTGCTATACTTAAAAAAATTGTTACCAAATCATTTTAGACCCAGTAAAGACAAAACTGGCCACACAAGTGACTCAGGAGCATCTGTTATCAAGCAAGGACTCAATCCGGAGAAGATCTTCATGCAAGTCCATTATTTAAAGGTAAGCGCATCTCAGTGGCAGAAGCCAGTTACTGTGGTGCAGCATTTTTTAGGCTCTACAATTAAACAATAGTTTTTAGTAACATGACTAAGGCGAAAATATTATAATGACATCTGACTGGCCAGATATCAGAGTGTTCAGTAATTAAAGCACTTCATACCCAACAAAGGAGACCATGTTAGGAAAGACTGAATGAAAGAAAGCTGAAATATTCCCTGCCCTGTACCTCTGTTCTCCCCATTTGAGGAGCAGAACTCTCACACTGCTGTCAGGTTCCTACCAAAAAGACATGGTTGAGAAGAAAGTCTGTTCCATTGTAAAGGCCTTTCCTGGTAGCTGGAGCAGAGAAGAGCTGGGTCTCTCTTCTCTTTTTGTCTGCGATGGCCATCCAGGTGTCAGGTAAACCAAGTCTAAACAGAAATGATGATGGTGTTAACAAAGGAGCTGAGAAGTAATTAATTTCCGTGCCAAGCCTTCCTTGTGAAAATGTAAAGGGCAGCCGGGGATGGGTAGGACAGCACCTTCTGATGCGCCAGTGCACTGTGGGTTAGTTTGGGATGACTAAGCATTTTTTGATGAACTCATGGCAGGCCTCTTTCTCTTTTTTCTTTCTTCCAGGGCTACTTCCTTCTTCGGTTTCTTGCCAAAAGACTTGGAGATGAAACCTACCTTTCGTTTTTAAGAAAATTTGTGCACACATTTCATGGACAGCTCATTCTTTCCCAGGTAATTTATGGGTTCTCATGAGTCCATGAGATATGATTGGAGTGGGTATGGCACGTGAAGATTAGATTATGTCAGTATTAAAGAGTAGGGAAAAGATTTCCCACTTAATGCAGTGGGAAAAATAGGAAGTTAATGAAATAGACACAGAGAAAGTGTTGCTTCAGGGAGGGTGATCTCTCTGTATTTCTGAGATAAACTGTAACCCAAAGCTGTCTCACACACAGTAATGTGGATAGTTTTAGTGACCTTAAAAACAGAAATAAAACAGTCCTGCTGTTCCCTTTACCTGGACTTATCTTTGCAAGATTGCCTCCTTCTTACCTTCTGGTCTTAGTTTGAATGCCACAGCCTCCAAGTCACCTGGCTAAACAGATCCACATCCAGGCCAACATGTCTCACCCCTTTGCCCTTTCCATTGCCTTGCCATTGTCTGTAATTATATTTTCATTATGGGCCTATTTGTTTCTTTTCTCTCTCCTTCACTCTATGTTTATGCCCAACAAGGCCAGACTATACTGTTTACCAGTACTTAGCACATGATTGGCACACAGTAGGTACTCCATAAATGTTTGATCAATAGATTAATAACAAGATACACTGAAATATTCAGACAGCCTGGCCATAAAACTATCAGACACCCTGTCAGCTCGTATGGGTATGGGGCCAAGCAGTACACAGCAAGGAAGTTAACAAAGAGTGGAAGGCCCTGAAACTGACACTCATAACTAATAGAAAATAGGTGATGCATCCTTAGCATGGATTGGACTAATGGATCTTTTTCATCTTTGAAATTGTGCTCATATACAGCTGTAATACAATGTTAGATGTAAAGGATGTGCATGTGTAATTTGAACACAGATGGATGAATAACATGAGTGTAACAAGACTGGATGGCTATTCCTCTGTGTTCTTTTTATTTTTGTATTGGGTGTGGGGAAAATCCTTCCTAAGCATATATTTGGAAAGGCAATCTTAAAACTGGTTCAGAAGTCTTACATGCTTGGCTGACTGATGAGTCCAAATTCCTACTGCTTGAACCACTTCTCACCAAGAGTCTGCAGCAGTGTTAAATAAATGCATTGTATTTATCATGACTTTGGAGGTTCTGATTTTCACTTCCCATGGAACTCTTACTGCTCTCTTATCCAAACTGTTTAGTTTTTCATTTGCTTCTCTCTCTCTTTTTTTTAATTTTTTTTTTTTTGAGACAGATTCTCATTCTGTCACCTATGCTGGAGTGCAATGGTGCAATCTTGGCCCACTGCAATCTCTACCTCCTGGGTTCAAGTGATTCTCCCACCTCAGCCTCCCGAGTAGCTGGGATTACAGGGATGTGCCACCACACCCTGCTAATTTTTGTATTTTTAGTAGAGATGGGGTTTTACTATGTTGGCCAGGCTGGTTTCAAACTCCTGACCTCAGGTGAACTGCCCGCCTTGGCATCCCAAAGTCCTGGGATTACAGGTGTGAGCCACCGTGCCAAGCCTGTTTATCTCTTTTGAATGATTACATTGTTGTTTTTTCATAGCAACTTCATTGAGATAAAATTCATATACTGTCAAGTTAACCCTTTGAACATCTACAAGTCAGGGGTTTTTGGTATATTCACACGGTTGTTCACCCATCATCATTATCTAATTTTAGTACATAGTCACCAAACCCAGAAGAAATCATTAGCAGTCATTTCCCCAGTTTTCCTTCCCCAGCCCTACCTAACCACTAATCTGCTTTCTGTCTCTGTGGATTTGCCTATTCTAGACATTTCATATAAAAGAATCATATGCTGGCCAGGCATGGTGGCTCATGCCTGTAATCCCAGCTCTTTGGGAGGCCAAAGTGGGTGGATCACAAAGTCAGGAGACCGAGATTATCCTGGCTAACATGGTGAAATCTTGTCTTTACTAAAAATACAAAAAATTAGCCAGGCATGGTAGCAGGCACCTGTAGCCCTAGCTACTTGGGAGGCTGAGGCAGGAGAATCATTGGAACTCAGGAGGTGGAGGTTGCAGTGAGCTGAGATTACACCACTGCATTCTAGCCTGGGTGGCAGAGCTTTCTTTCTTTCTTTTTTTTTTTTTTTTTGGGACAGAGCCTCACCCTGTCTCCCCAGCTGGAGTGCAGTGGCATGATCTCGGCTCACTGCAACCTCTGCCTCCCACATTCAGGTGATTCTCCTGCCTCAGCCTCCCGAGTAGCTGTGATTACAGGCATGCCCCACAATGCCTGGCTAATTGTTTTTATTTTTAGTAGATACAGGGTTTCACCATGTTGGCCAGGTTGGTCTTGAATCCCGACCTTGTGATCTGCCCAACTTTGCCTCCCAATGTGTCTGGCTTTCTTAACATAATGTTTTCAAGGTTCATGTAACATGTGTCAGTACTTTCTTCCCTTTTTATTTTCATTTTTATTTAATTGTGATAAAATATACATAAAACTTTACCATTTTAGCCATTTTAAAGTTTACAGTTCAGTGGCATTAAGTACATTCACAGTTTTGTGCAATCATTACCACCATCCATCTCTCATACTATTAGTATTTCATCACAATAACCCTCCATTCTTTCCTCCCTCAGCCCCAGCAACCACCATTCCACTTTCTGTCTCTATGAATTTGACACCTCTAGGTACCTCATGTAAGTGGAACCACATAGTATCTGTCCTTTTGTATGTGGCTTACTTCACTTAGCATAATGTCTTCAGAGGTCAACCCTGTTGAAGCATGTCCCAGAATTTCCTCCTGTCTTAAGGCTGAATGCTCCATTGTGTGTATATACCACATATTGTTTACCCATTAATTCTTTCCTGAACATTTGCATTTTTTCCATCTTTTGGCTGTTGTGAATAATGCTGCTATGAACATTAGTGTTTAAAATATCTGTTCAAGTCCCTGCTTTCAGTTATTTTCAGTATATACCCAGAAGTGGAATTGCTGGGTTATACAATAATTCTATGTTTAGCTTTTTGAAGAATTGCCATACTATTTCCACATTGGCTGCGACATTTTACATTCCCACCGGAAATGCACAAGGGTTCCAGTTTCTTCACACACTTGCCAACACTTAATCCCCTCTGGATTTTTTTATTACATGGTTTTGATTTGCATTTCTGTAATGGCTAATGGTATTGAGCATTTTTTATGTGCTTATGGGTTATTTCTTCCTTAGAGAAATATTTATTCAGATTATTTGCCCGTTTTAAAATTTTGGTTGTCTTTTATTATTGAGTTGTAAGAGTTCTTTATATATTTTGGATATAAGTCTCTTATCAGATATATGATTTCCAAATATTTTGTTTTATGTTTTGTGTTTTTACTGTCTTGATGGTGTCCTTTATAGCACAAAAGTTTTTAATTTTGATGAAGTCCAATGTATCTGTTTTCTCTTTGGTTTATTGTGCTGTAAGTGTTATAACCAAGAAAATGTTGCTTAGTTAAAGGTCACAAACATTCACTCTTACGGGTTTTTATCTAAGAGTTTTATCTCATTAGCTCTTACATTTAGTCCTTTGATCTGTTTTGAATTAATTTCTATATATGTCATAAGGATGACAGTGCAACTTCATTTTTTTTTGCATGTGAATATCCAGTTGTCCCCTAAACCATTTGTTGAAAAGACTATTCTTTCCCTCCATTGAATTGTCTCGGTACCCTTGCCAAAAATCAGTTGACCATTAATGTAAGCATTTACTTCTGGACTCTCAATTCAATTCCATTAGTCATTATTTCTATTCTTGTGCTAGTATCATATTGTCTTGATTACTGTAGCTTTGTATTAAGTTTGGAAATTATTGTTTTTCCAACTGGCATATACTCTATAAAAAATTGTAAGCAATTCAGAAAAGTTCAAAGAATGTGAAACATTACTCAAAATCCCACCACCCAGAAATACGTATAATTAATCTTACGTGAATAACATTCCAGAAATCATGCTATTTATCTCTCTGTGTGTTTGTATATTATATATGATGTACATACATGTATCTTTGTATGTATGTATATGTAGTAAATGCGTGTATACAGACATACATGTCACTGGGCAAAAATAATTTTTCATAAAAATAGGATTATATGTGCTTTTTAATGAAATGTTTTAAATTTTCTTTTACTTGAATTTAATGAGTGAAAAGGCAACTAAAGTGGAGATAACTTCCCAAACTTAAGATAAATGTAAGAAAGATCATTTTCTAAAACAATCTTCTATGGTTAAGAAGCATTATTATAAAATAATTAAGACGTTCAAATAATTTTTTCCCTTTTCCTATATATTTTATTTTTCAAAAACATCAGTTTATTCACTACTGTAAAAGATGAGGAGTTGGCCAGGCATTGTAGCTCATGCCTGTATCTCAGCACTTTGGGAGGCTGAGGTGGGTGGATCACAAGGTCAGGAGTTCGGGATCAGCCTGGCCAACATGACAAAACCTCATCTCTACTAAAAACACAAAAATTAGCTGGGTGTGGTGGTGCACACCTGTAATCCTAGCTACTCAGGAGGCTGAAGCAGGAGAATAGTTTGAACCCGGGAGGTGGAGGTTGCAGTGAGCTGAGATCGTGCCACTGCACTCCAGCCTGGGACAGAGTAAGACTTAGTCTCAAAAATGAAATAAAACAAAAAAAAGATGAGGAATTAAATGGTAGTGTACTTTAAGTACTTTCCCGTTAATTCTAAATTTTTCTTAATTATTATTCTTATATATTAAGGTTTATTTCATTTATAAAATGTACTATAATTTTTGGAGTTGTGTTAACTTGGCTTGTTAGAAGATGTCAGTATTTACCACCAGTTATTTTACCTTTTTTTAAATGAATATTTTATTTTGATTCAGCTCTTTGCTGGCTGAATTTCATTATCAAATTTGTGTTCAAGTTGCAGACTCACATGCTCAATGATTTCTGAGTTCTTACTGGTTAACAATGTTTGCCTGTGGTCTTTATATTTGAATTATAAATTGACTGGATATCATATTTTTGGGTCATATTTTCATGCCCCTACAACTTTTGGACGCCGCTCAACTGCTTTCTGGCATTAAATCCTGCTGTGGAAACTTCTGCAGTCATCCTACTTTTCCCCCTTTATAGTACTTAGATGACAGAAGAATTCTTTCCTCATCTTTCAAGTTTAGTAATTTAATCAGAAAATGGCTTGGTGTCCATGGTTTTATATCATTAGTCCTAGATTCTATTCTTCCATCTTTAAATGAATATGTCTTCGTTGTATTTTTGAATTCATTTTTCCCCCTTGCAGGGTTCTGGATTTCAAGGTTACCAGTTATCTTTGTCCTCTCCATCTGCTATTTTCCAATTGCATTTACCTTTTTCTTCTTCATGACCTGTGGTAATCCCAAGCAACCCCTTTACTGTTAATGTTATTTTCTTTAATGTCTGTTCTTTTCCTTGCTATTTCTGTTTTATTAGTGCTCCTATACTGGTCCTTAATTTATTATCTTTGCCATGAAGTCTCTATGTTCATCCCATTTTGTTGTCTTGTCAACTTATCTTTGAGCTTTCATCTTACTGAATTTATGGTCTTATAATTTATTTTACAGTACAAAGTATTCATGGAGCATTTTCTTCTACTCCTCGAATTCTGTTTTCTTCAGGGTGGGATTCCTTGTCTTTTTTTTTTTTGAGATGGAGTTTTGCTGTTGTTACCCAGACTGGAGTGCAATGGTATGATCTCTGCTCACTGCAACCTCCACCTTCTGGGTTCAAGCAATTCTCCTGCCTCAGCCTCCCAAGTAGCTGGAACTACAGGTGTGCACCACCATGCCCAGCTAATTTTTGTATTTGAGTAGAGACAGGGTTTCACCTTGTTGACCGAGGTCTTGATCTCTTGACCTCGTGATCCACCCGCCTTGGCCTCCCAAAGTGCTGGGATTATAGGTGTGAGCCACCGCACCCAGCTGGGATTTCTTGTCTTTTATGTGTTATGCTGCTTTCTCTTTTTATGTGAGTTGTTATTGTGTTAGTTTGCATGGTTGCCATACATTTCTTCTTGCTCATTCTCAGCTTGGGTAGCACTCTCCTGACCTTTCATTTGTTCTCATATGTATTGGAACATTATCTTTGATTCCTTTTCCAACTTAGCCTATGCCCGTTTTTTTTTCCCTCTGAGCTACAGTTTGAAATTTGGATGTTATGTATGGAGGGGAGGAGGAGAAAAGCTCCACTGGAGTTGTATACAGCCTTTGTTGGGAATGTTTGGCTGTGCTGCTCTTGAAAACTTGTTAAATGTCCCCTGCCAAGATTCCTGTGACCTAATATGGGTGTAGTTTTTCCCACTGCAGGTATCCTCTCAATTAATATTGTTCCTCTAACTTTTAGGGTAGAGCCCTAGAGCGTGAACAGTTCATCGAAGACTTGTTTATTTCCCATGTTTTGCTCATCTCTTGCCAGCAAATACTTCCAGCCCCTCCACAGGAAAAAAGAAGAAAGATAAAAATATTCCTATTTTTTCCCAAATGTGTGGATATTTGTGAGAATTTGCAAGGTTTGGGTAGTTCCCAGTATTAGTACTGCTAAGCATGAGGCTGGGGTAGAAGCTGTGTTTGAATCTTAGATTTCTCTATTAGTTGTGTCTTTTTGAAGTTTATGCCACAAGGCTGTCCTTGTTTGAATACTACTGGTCAAGTTTTTATTGCTTTTGAAGAAAGATTTGTGTTTTTATTTAAATTGCAAGTTAGTTACTGATGACGAAAGTCTATGATCCAGTTTCTTTACTCAGAAGTCCCTATAGTTCCTCCCTTCCCAATTTACTTCTTAATCCTTTCCCTTCCAAACACCCTCCTGGTCCAGCATTTCCATATTAACATCTTTCTAGCCCCCACTAAAAGCCCTCTCTTGAGTGTAACAATGACTTCTTCTTGACAATTTCATTTCTTCTCAGTTCTTACCCTGATATTCCTGTCCTTCCTTCAATATTTTGTTTTGCATCCACTACCTCTCTCCCCTTCCTTATGAACGTGATAATTATTCATAAAATATTTGACAGAAAGGGCTAGCCCCATGTAATAGTCAAGCTGGTGTCAGTTTAGCCAGTAGAATCTGCATGTACCTGCTTTCTGTTGAATACTGTCACCAGGACTGAAAAATATTACCAAATTAGCCATGTGCCAAAATTGGTGTTAATTTTTAAGAAATGTGTAGTGCTTAATTAAGTGTTAATAATTGTTAATCAAAACAGGCTATACAGGATGGATCTGATTGGCATATCGATTATTAGGAGAGTAGGACATAAAAAAAGTTCTCAAGGAATGTATTTACTGACTGGAGTGTGGCCTTGTAACCATTGCCAAAGATCCAGATAGAATTTCATCCTAGCCCCTTCATAAAACAATAGATTGTTGGGGTGGGGGTGGGCTTTGGTTTTAATTTGTTTCAGGCATACTGCAGAGGTGACAAACTGGGACCCCTACTATTTGTTGCTAGCTAACCTTATCAAATGATCCTAGAATCAGCTGGGGGAAAAAAAGTCCTCCTTGTCCAAATAAGATTTGTAAGTTGCTTTCACAAAACTGCCAACACACTGAAGGAAAGAAAGAAGACAGATAAAAGAATTCAAAAGAGGTGGTGCAGGAAGGAATAATCATTTTTCTTTCTTTTTTCTTCTGCTGTAGAAAGTGGAAAAAGCTTCTGTCATAAGTGCACCCTAGAGGTATATGCCAATTTATTAAAACAACCAGGAAAAGTAGTGTTTCACTGTTAAATATTGAATCTATGACAGGAGTAAGAACGGCCAGTAGGTTCATTCCATTGAAAGATGATGCAGAGACCTCTTGGATGAGACCAGCTGTCTTGAATGGGATGGAGCAGAGAACAGAAGAATATCAAATGCCATGGAAAGACATTCCCATAGCCTGTGGGAATGCCAGCCTCATGTCTTAGAGATGCCCAAGGTGTTAGGTTTTTGGGATCCTCTGGGCCTGTCATCCCCAGCACCACTGGCAGCTTCAGCTCACTGCCGTTGCCTGTAGGCTTGAGCTCTGAGGTAGGAAGAGGCAGATGCTCCAGGATGGCAACTTGCTGGGAGGCAGGACAACTATCTTCCTTCAAAATGAAGCAGGGTTCCCAGGGCCTCCTGTGCTTACCTGAACTCACACCCAATTCTGAATACTTGTGCTCTGCAATTCTGTACAGAAGGATCCAGTTATAATTGGAAAATGCAGAAGGGCAGAATTAAGATTAACTCTGAATTTCCTGCTTCTCATTCAATTAAATTCCCCCTATTGCCATTGAGTTAATGTAATTTTTTTCCACATAATCGAGCATAAATTACCAGGTAAATATAGGATAAATTAGCATGGGCTACAAGGAGATAATGAAGTAAAATTAGTAAAAAGTTATCGTTACAAGTACTTGGATTTTTAAGAATCAAAACTCCTATCAACAAGCCAGTGAGAAATTAATCTACAAAGTTATCTGTTAAGATATTAAATTTAGTCCAGGCGCAGTGGCTCACGCCTGTAAACCTTGGGAGGCTGAGGTGGGTGGATCACGAGGTCAGGAGCTCAGGACCAGCCTGGCCAAGATGGCAAAACCCTGTCTCTACTAAAAATACAAAAATTAGCCACGTGTGGTGGCGGTGACCTGTAATCTCAGCTACTGGGGAGGCTGAGGCAGATAATTGCTTGAACCCAGGAGGTGGAAGTTGTAGTGAGCCAAGATGGCACCATTGCACTCCAGCCTGGGTGACAGAGCAAGACTCCATTCCCCCCCAAAAAGATAACAAATTTTAATATATTAGATATTAATATATAAAATATTAATATATTAGATTGTGATAAATGTCTAATTCAACTTTTTTTGCAAAATAATTTTTGAATAATAAAAATGACTCTAAGAACCTCAAGCAAAAATAATTGTTTATGTTCTAAATACTGCTCTTGTTTTGTTTGGTATTTTTCTCCATATATCCACTGCAGGTGCAAGGAACAACTCCAGTTGTGAGGCATCAGTCAGTTTGAGGTTGCCCACCCCACCTTCATCATTTTCTTTGCATGGTCCATTTTTTTAAACGATAGTTTTATTACTGTTTGTGTTGTTACCACACATGAAACAGCAAGAAACAAAGTCTCAGAAGGAGAAGAGAAGTTTCAAGAAATCAATATTTCATTAATGCTGTTAATAGGGAGACTTTGTCTCTGGAAGAAATGGACTGTGACCACCCGTAAACACGCAGAAATGGGACAGCCAGATTCACTAGCATAGTGATAGCTGTATTTCTGTGTGATGATAGAAGAAGAATGCCTTATCATACAAATGATTTGCAGATTTCTATTCCTCCGTAATTCTATCTGTTCTGTAATGCAAAGATCTGTGCTACTGCCTCCGTCTTGCAGTTAAGTGGGTCTCATCAAAGTCTCGTGTGGAGTCTGTATTTGCATGCTTGGCTCTGTGGGGAGGGCTTCAGTCTAGAGTAACTCTTGTTTGATCATGTCTGGGCTTACACTTTAAAGGACCCATTTTAAAAGATTTTTTTTTATTTTATTAAAAGAAAAACTTCAAATATAGATTTTATTTGTTACTCAAGGTCATCAAGTTCCAAGAAAGTTAAATATTGTTCTTGTTTGTTTCATGTTCTATATTTATACAAAGTATATCTTATTAAATCTTAAGATGAGGAAAGGTTGACACTAGGGTTACCCACTTAAAAAATAAAAATACAGAACAGAAAAATCAATAGAATTCAAATTTCATTTAAATAGCAAATAAATTTTTAATGTAATTGTACCCCCAGTTTTACTGGGCCCCTATTCTTTTTATTTTTATTTTTTGAGACAGAGTTGTTGCCCAAGCTGGAGTGCAGTGGCGTGATCTCGGCTCATTGCAATCTCTGCCTTCCAGGTTCAAGTGATTCTCCTGCCTGAGCCTCCCAAGTAGCTGGGATTACAGACATGTGCTACCACACCCTGCTAATTTTGTATTTTTAGTAGAGGTGGGGTTTCTCCATGTTGGTCAGGCGGGTCTTGAACTCCCCACCTCAGGTGATCTACCTGCCTCTGTCTCCCAAAGTGCTAGGATTACAGGCATGAGCCATTGCCCCCGGCCTGGGCGTCTATTCTTATCTGACAGCCCCAGTTAAGAACAAATCAAGATTCCAGAATTAAATGGGCTGGAAAAGGGGGTCATAATACTTACAGTACAAATTAAATCTGAATGAACATTCATATTTGAATTTTTTAGGTCTTTATGATTATGTGGCTATGTCTTAAGAGTCCTTTTAGAGATATTTACTAAAACTTTTATTGATGAAATTATGTAATGTTTGGGACTTGCTTCTAAATAATACAAGAAGTGGGAAGGTAGATAGGACAGGACGGGCTGTGCATTGATGGGTATGTGAAGGTTTTGTCGATTTTTTATTGTGCTTCATATTTTCCATAGTAAAGGAAAGTAAAATGTGTGTGTTTGTGTGTGTAAGCCATGCCTTTAGGTTAAAAAAACTTAGCATCTAAACATCTCAAATGTCCAGTGACCAAGGTCTTGTACAAAGGCATGAGAAGAGGCTACAGATGGAGGTAGGGGCTTGTGAGCCATGCTTGGACTTGTGGACATCTTTGTTCCTTGATGGTAGACTTATGATTTTGGTATTTATCTTTATCATTTGGTAGAGCAATACAAGAGAGTTGCAGTTAGTTACTCGCTTCTAGGAGTACAGGAATCTCTAGGGAAAATTGAGGAAGAGGACACCATGGGGGAGTAGAGAGGGATCGTGCTTTACCCAATGGCCAGCCTTTTGAAAATGGCTGACCACAAAACGAAACAGACTGTTGGATTAGGTCAGAATAACAAACATTCCACTTTTTAATGTGTTCATGGTTTTTACAAAACAAATCTCTTTGAATGATTGGATTGAAACCCTGGGAAATTGATAAATTGAGTCTATAGCCTGATAAGTCAGCATAGGTCTAGTTTCCACAGCAGGTGAGCTGTCAGTAGCTGGGAGCGCTCAGCCTCTTGCATGGTTCCAGGCAGAGTTATTCACTGATGGACGTCTTTAATGGTTTGCTTTTTTTAATCCCAGGATTTCCTTCAAATGCTGCTGGAAAACATCCCAGAAGAAAAAAGGTAAGGACTAATTTAGAAATTAAGAGCTCAGTTTTACTTTTAATGTTAAAAATGACATTGCCATTGGTTGGCTTATCACAGCCTGGAAGACTCAGTCTTTCTGTCTTAATAGGGGCAGGGACCTAGTTCTGCCATTGGGAGTATAAAATCATCAGCCAAACTTTGGGCAAAGCCCCAGTGGATATAGGAAGCCAGTGCACACGACTGAAGACCCCCAAAGTGAGGAGCCCTGAAAGTGGTATGCGGGGCAAGCCGAGCACAATCTGTGGCCTTAGCTGCTGCGGAACGAATGGAGGAGAGGGAAGTTTGAAAAGTCAGAGCAGCTCCAGTTAAGGTGGCTTAATATAAGGAAATACTGTTTAATTAAAGGCAAAAATGTAGTGCAGTAGTAACAGCTTGGAATGTAAAATCAGGCTCTCCTAGATTTTAAGCCCAGCCCTGCCACTTTTGTTTGTTTTTTGAGATGGAGTATCACTCTGTCACCCAGGATGGACTGCAGTGGTGCAATCTTGGCTTACTGCAAACTCCACCTCTCAGGCTTAGGTGATTCTCCAGCCTCAGCCTCCTGCATAGCTGGGACTACTTTTAGTAGAGTCAGGGTTTCACTATGTTGCCCAGGCTGGTCTTAAACACCTTACCTCAGGTGATCCACCCTCCTTGGCCTCCCAAAGTGCTGGGATTATAGACATGTGCCACCATACCCCACTAATTTTTGTACTTTTAGTAGAGTTGGGATTTCTCCATGTTGGCCAGGCTGGTCTTGAACTTCTCACCTCAAGAGATCTACCCGCCTTGGCCTCCCAAAGTGCTGGGATTGCCAGTTCTTAACTATGACATTTGGAGCAAGTCACATAATCACTCAAAATTTCAGTTTTTTAACCTATCTGGCAGAGTTTTAGAGAGGGTTAAAGGAGCTAGCATATGTTTTTAAAGTAGGTGTTCAATTAATGATTGAAGTACATATTATAATCATCTGTGTATCAGGCACTGATCCAGGAGCTACATACAGTAATCATTTAACTCTTACTATAGCATAGTTCAGCATCATCATGATAGTGATTATTATAAGCCAACACTGAAGTTGACCACATGTAGACACTCATTTAATCCTCAAGACAACACTATTTGGTCCTTGATGTTTTTATCCCTGTTATACTGATAAGAGGACCAAGATCTCACAGCTGTATGTGGCAGGGCTGGAATTTTAGCCCAAGTAGTCTGGCTCTAGAACCTATGCTCTTATCTACTGTGTTACAGTTGGGGAAACTGAGGTGCCAAGATCCCTCAGCAAGCAAAACAGCATAGATGGAATTAGGCCCATCTGGATCTGGCCCATGTTTTTTCAGTACACTGCTCAGCACCAGCTCACTGCCCTGGAAGGAAGGAGATTCTCATTTTTGAAGGTATCCAGTTTTAGACTGACTGACCACTGACAGAGTTTGCAGAGGAGTCTTAGGACCAATGTTTAGGGTAAAAATAGGTTCATTCCAACCCTCTCCTAATTTCCTATCTTGACTTAGGTGTTGAAAGTGAATACCCTGAAACATAATTTCTAATAGCAAAGTTGGTATTCAAACATTAAAAGGAGGCATCTTGAGAAATTAAACATTTCTTCGAAAAGAATTAACATTACTTGCCTCATTTCTGACCCACAGTTTAGCTATATTTTTATGCATGTAACAGATTGCCAAGTGTGGAAATGAATTCTTTGACACAGACATAGATTCATGCAAGGCCAGTCACCTCCATGTTAATGAGCCTATCGTACAGGCAGTGTGAATTGGGTGTCTCCAGGGTACAGTATCAGGGCTTATGCTACCAAGCTAGGTGCAGGAGATGATATGCTGATTCAGGAGAGGATCCAGGGCTCATAAGGACGTGCAGGTTTTGTTCTAAGCATTGGGTTTTTGCTTGGCTTTTTCTGTGTAAACTTGTCTTTTACCTTCTATTCAGAATGGCTCCAAATTCTTTCTTCAATAGTGGAAGTATTATTGTTAGTCACCCTTTTTAATACTTAATAGTGGTCTGTATTTGTGGGTACATGTGGTATTTTGGTGCGTGCATACCATGTGTCATGATCAGATCAGGGCAGCTGGGACCTCTGTCACCCCAGACATATACCCCTTCTTTATGTTGGGAACATTTCACTTCCTCTCTTGCAGCAATTTTGAATAATGCAGCAAATTATTGTTAGCTTTAAACACCTGACTGTAGTATCAAACACTAGATCTTACTTCACTAACTGTGTTTTTGTACTGATTATACACACACATAAAGCAAGCCAGTGCATCATATAGGATTAACATACTCATATTTGATAAATTTCTTTGTTTCTATCTTTTCATGTTTATGCCTTTTCATGTGGAAAAAATCTTATCCAGGGAGATTGCATGGGGCCTTAGAAATTGGCCAAGATTTCTAAGGCCCCACACAGTCTCCCTAGATGGAACTTTCTCTAAGCATTTCAGGAGGCTGCTCAAAGGAAATGTGGCTTGTTTTGAGAGGTCTGAAATGTTTTCAGATTTACTGTCTTGCGGGGATTAAAAAAAACCAGACATAGGGGTTTCTTCATCCAAAAATCCCATCACATATGGCTCTTGTCCCTAAGATCAAGAAGACCATTTACCTGCAGGGTATATTTTTTTTCCTTTTCTTCATACCTACCCTAGAATAGCTTTTCAGTTCCTCTGATAGAATGAAGCAGTTTCCTTAGGAACTAAAACAGAAAAAAAGAATATGAATAGAAATGATGTATTACTTTCTTAAGTCGCTACCAGAGTCTGTTTCTGAGTGGTGACTATGCATTCATTCTTTCAAAAGAACTTCTTAGGGCATAAATGTAGTGATTTTCACTGAAGCAACAAAGTGCATTTTTAGTTTTAGAGGTCTTTTCTTTTTTTAATCCTCTTCCTAATAAGGTTATGGAGTTTATTTGGTTGGCCCCTGAGCCCTCTGGCTCTGGGGGAACCTGGATTTTATCATTGTGAATATTTATTGAGGCTGCACACTGAGCCCACAAAGAGACTTTTGTTGTTGTAATTGTGGAAGTTAAGAGCAGTGTCCTTGTCTTAATGGTAGCCACCAATCACCAATCACGTGCCTTTGACAGGATACCTCTCCCAGTTAGGATCATGTTTTGTCTAGCGGGCTTAAGCTTCTTTTTAAAAAAATCACCTTAAAAGCTAAGGAGATTTTACTTTTACAATGAATTGATTTCAGCAGATATACCAGAATATATTTTGAAATTCAAAATCTTTTTGCCTGCTAACTAATCTCAGAATCTAGTTAAGCTATTAAAGCAGACTGTTTACCCTATTAGTTATGCGACATATTGTACCAATTTTATCTAGGTCTCCAAAGGCCCCACACCAACCCCCCGGAGCCTCTAATCTTTGGCCTCTGTTGCAAACTGATCCTTAGGCTCATCTGTTAGGCACGTGAGCCGTTCTGATGAGGCAAGGTTTTTCAGATCAGACCAGTCAGTCAGTGTTCAGGGGCCAGCACTCTAGGCCTTACTGCCTATGCATTGTTCTCTGTTGAGCATCTCCAATACCAGGCTTTGGGCTGGACACTGGGGAACCGAGAGGAATGAATCCCATGAGTAGCCCTAGGAGGCTCTCAGCTGACTACTAAAGACGAAAACAGAAACAAGTCATTATGACTCCATGTAGGAAGTGCTCTGCTGAGGTTCAGAGTCTTGGGGACGAAGAGAAGGAATCATCAGTCCTAGCCTTGAGCTTCGAGGCACCTACCTCTAATGGGTTTAAGGAAGGCAGTAAGTACCCTCAGCAGACTGGAAAGACACCTGCCGAGGGCAGTGTTGAAGAGAGATGGGGCGGAGAGGACTGGAAGCCAGGAGAACAAACAATTAGAAACCAACGAACGGTTGAGTCAGGAGATATGAAGAGCTGGAACTCTGCAGGGATGGTGACCATGGTGGGGGTTTGAGGGTAACAAATGGCTCCAAAGCATACTTTAGAGTTACCATGGTAAGACTTGGCTGACTGGTTGTGCAAGTTGAGTCCGACTTTTTTTTCTTAGCCATTAAGTCACACTCTGAAGTAGCATTGGGAATGCAAGAGAGCAGGTGTTTGGGGAGTCTGTGTGGGGCAGAGGGAGTGGAAGGGGTGAGCATTTGAAAGCAGAAAGATGCTGTCAGATAAAACTGAAAGTGCTCAGAAGGAAACCCAGACAAATCCTGAGCAGCGGCCTCTCCTGGTGAAGGAGCACCGTGGAGCGCCTTATGCCAGTGTCCTTGCCTGCCTGGGGTTCCCGTGTTAGCAGCAGCTGCCACTTCTTCCCTTACCCGTCAGTCACTGTGTTTGCATATGCATGCTCCTGTGTTTGTTTTAATCTAATACCATTCCTCCCCCATGGAGCTACACAGTACTCCTTTTATAAATGTGACCTCAGCAATCTTTATTATCTACCCAAGCACAAATGGCTTGTTTTGATCAAGAAAATAAATAGGCTGGGCACCATGGCTCATGCCTGTAATCCCAGCACTTTGGGAGGCCAACGCGGGCAAATCACTTCGAGCTCCAGAGTTGGAGACCAGCCTGACCAACATGTTAAAAACCCACCTCTACAAAAAATACAAAAATTAGCCTGCTTGGTGGTGTGTGTCTGTAGTCTCAGCTTTTGGGAGGCTGAGGTGGGAGGATGGCTTAATCCCAGGAGTTTGAGGCTGCAGTGAGCTGAGATTGTGCCACTGCATGCCAGCCTGGGAAAGAGAAAGTGAGACCTTGTCTCAAAAAAACAAAAAACATAACTGTGTGCACAGTTTTGAGATGTACCCATATGTAGAGAGGGAACTTAAACATGTAAACTAAGATATAGCACTTTGGGAGGCTGAGGTGGGTGGATCACAAGGTCAGGAGTTCAAACTAGCCTGGCCAAGATGGTGAAACCCTGTCTCTACTAAAAATACAAAAATTAGTTGGGCTTGGTGGCAAAGCCTGTAATCCCAGTTACTCGGGAGGCTGAGGCAGAGAATTGCTTGAACTGTGAGGTGGAGGTTGTAGTGAGCCGAGATTGCACCATGGCACTCCAGCCTGGGCAACAGAGTGAGACTCTGTCTCAAAAAACAAACAAACAAACAAACAAACAAACTAACTAACTAACTAACTAACTAACTAACTAACTAACTAACTAACTAACTAATTAACTAACTAACTGAGATGTCAACATCGACACAGATGTAAATTGAATTCCAGAACAAGGGCATTTTCCAATCCAGACCCTGAGCTCTGCAGTTTCCACTGTCTTACCTCTGTCTAGTTGTACTTCCAAATTCTTTAGGTCTATCATTTAGTTCATGTGAAGATTGCTAGGGCTGTGTGCTTCCCTTCAGGGGCACTGACAGACCGTGATCTTCAGGATCTCAAGAGCGGAAGACAGGAGACAAGAGTGATGAAGACATTTCTCTTGATCAGCAACATGTTGATAGGCACAAGTAGCAGACATGTTCAGTCCTGCCCCAGCAGACATGTCTCCATCCTTGTCACCCCAACCTTGGAAATCAGCTGAGCGAGCAAATACAGGCGTGGGAAGCATCGTTTTCATACAAGCCGGTTGATTTGTTTAACTTCAAGAAGAGATGAACACTTGGTTACTTTCTTGCTTTACACACAGCTTGTTTTTCTAACCAGTATTATGCCAAGGTGGCCAGCATAGTTTCTCACCTGCTGTGTTAAGTAAGTGTGACCAAATTTATAGCTCCGAGGAACTGGAGACCATTGATACTCAGAGTTGCCCTTTAAGATGTGGGAGTGCACCAGGGAACAGCCAGCCAGAGGGCAAAGCCACCTGCTGTTCCTCATAACCAGGAGGCCTGGGGCTAAGGCCTGGGTTTCAGTACTGAGGCACGAAGTCCATGCTCACTAGTGTAGATATGGAGGACTTGCAGTCATGGTCTGTGTACTTTTAGCTCTCTGGGTAAAATCAATTTCCATAGTGATCAGACATGCAGAAGAGTAATTTCCTGTAAGTTCTGGGTCCTGGCTAAGTGGAAATGCTTCTGCTTGTCTGTTGGGATTATTTAAGCCACATGACCTCAGAGGGAAAAATTCACTGTTGGCTTAGATTCTGAGTATCTTGATTAGAAAAAGTCAGCTTTTAGTTTAACCACTGCATAAAGCCAAGCCCAGACCTAAAAATTCACCTGCAGTGTCATTTCAATAATTATGCTCAAAACAGCAGAAACTACATACATGTCATCTTTCTTCCTATGACCTACAGCCTATTTTTTCCCTGAGCTACATGCATGCTATTTTCTTTCTACAACAGATAGTCCCTTTCTTCCCTGAAAATTAAACATTTTTCTGTGGTCTCTCATGATTTCCTTGGGAGGTAAGTCCAGTCATATTACCTTAAAATTTTTTTTAGCACCTGGAATTAATGCTTTCATCTTTGTCTCATAATTTAACATTTTATTCCACATTAACAATCCCCAAATAGGACATGATGCAGTGTGATATCGACACTGATTCTGGAAGTTTAGAAACATGGGTTTTTTCCTTTGCTGATTTGGGTCAGTGTCATCCTATGCTAAGAAGCCACATGACAATTGACACTCACTTCCCAAGGATATTATGAGAAATGAATAATGGTTATAAGATGCTTCAAACCTTTCCAAAGAAAAGTGATCTGAAAACACAGACTCTTTATTCATGGAGAGTGCCTTTTGCCTCTGGATGCAGCTGAACACCAGCTCTCCTGCTCTCACACTTTTGCCCCTGCCCAAGGGTCTCCCGGATCTCTTCAGAAATGTAACTGAAAGGCTGACAAACCGGGCAGCCACACAGGAGCCAGGCCATCTTCAGCAGGAGCCAGGCTGTTTTTAGCAGGAGAGATGTTAATGACAGGGGGAAGTGGGCATGGTTTGGAGTAGGCATAAACCCACCCCTTCTGCCCGCTTGTCTGTTCCGTAGTAGAAACCCATGTGTCATGAAGCCTGAGTTTAGCATAGAAAGAAAATCTGAGGTTTTGTTACCAGGCAGCAAAGGTTCAAATCCCAGCTCTTTAAGTAGCATCTGTATGGCCTTGGATACATTTCTTAATTTCTTGAAACCTGTATTTTGTTCATCTCTAAGATGAAGACAATAATATTGGTCTTGGGGCTGGGTGTGATGGCTCACGCCTGTAATCCCAGCACTTAGGGAGGCTGGGATCATTTGAGGCCAGGAGTTTAAGACCAGCCAGGGAAATATAGTGAGACCCTGTCTACAAAAAATTTGAACAATTAGTCAGGCATGGTGGCACATGCCTGTAGTCCCAGCAACTCAAAAGGCTGAGGCGGGAGGATCATTTCAGCCCTGGAGGCAGAGGTTGCAGTAAGTTGAGATTGAGCTCCTGCACTCCAGCCTGGGTGACAAAGTGGGACCCTGTCTCAAATAATAATAATAATAATAATGGTCTTGCACAGTTACTGTGAAGTACAGATGAGACTGTCTATTGTGTCTGATACATAGTAGATGTTCAATAAGCAGTCACTTCTACTTTTATGCCTCTTCTTGGCAGTGGATAGGGGACTTTTTGTTTCATTTTTAGTGCCACTGTAGAACAGTATCTGTATGTGCAAGAACTATGTTAGAGCAGAATTTGCCTTAATATTTGCCAATTAACTAACCCTCTGTGTTGGCCAAAGACTGTGGCACAGGCAAATTGTATGCAGCCACATACTTTCTACGGAATGTCATCCTGCAGATTTCCCGGGGCCCACTGTCTGCACAGTGTCTCCCAACCCTCCAGCTGGACTGCTCCAGTGCTGCCCTCCAAACCTGCCCCCAGCACACCAATCCACGTGGGCCCCTTTCGTGGCCTCCTGTGGAACATTCCGCAAGTTCCGGTGTGGTCTCTCTGCCTCCAGCCTCTTCTCCCCAACTTTTTCTTTCTTGACTCAGTTCTCTGCCATGTCCCTCTGCAGATGTGCTGCAGAGCCTCCGTGACAAAGGCAGGGCCCGGTAGCAGAGACTCCAGAGTCCCCGCAGGACCCCGTTTTCTTGCTCAGCTCATTCTGGAGTCCAGCCCCACTGAGCTGAATGGAGTCTGCACACCACTGCGCTGGCATTCCTGCTCCTGCTCTCTTTGTCCCAGATGTGCTTTTCTTCCACTTCTATTGGCTCTGCCCCACCAGGACCATGTCATGCACGGCCTCTTTAGGAAGCCTCTCCTGATGCACCTCCCCTTGTCCTCCTTTACCTGTCCCACCTGCAGTGGTGGGTCTTCCACACCTGGAGGACCTTCACGTCTACAAGCGCTGGTAACATTCTACCTGCTGTCTGTCGTGAGCCCTTAATCGACAGTCACTCCCTGGATTTTCCCATCCCAGCCTTCCACAAAACCTGCGTCCAGTAGCCATCCAGTGAATTTTCACTGCATAGAGAAGGTTGCCTGCTTTTCCATCTTCTCCAGTGAAGAGTTTGGACCTCACTTAATAACATTCCAGGGCTCAACTCCCCAGCCCCTCCTCCATGCCACCCCTAGAGAAGAGTCTGTAAGTGAAAATTCCCAAAGGAAATTTATATTCGTGTCTTGATATTCACTCCTCCATGCTGATGCACAACAGCTGTTCACTGTCTTTTGTAAAATCACTCAAAAATAGCAGTCACTCCTCGGACTTCTCTTCTCCAGGATATTCAACCTCAGTTCCCTTAACCTCCCTTGTGGATGCTTCCCCTATTGATCGTCAATATTCCTCTTTCTAAATCTTTTCCAAATCCTGCATCTTCCTCTTAAATATCTTATGGGAAAGGTGAAGACTTGTTTTCAGTTCAGAAGACAGCCTCTTTTTTTTCCCCTTGAGACAGAATCTCACTTTATCGCCCAGGCTGGAGTGCAATGGTATCATCCCTGCTCACTGCAACTTCTGCCTCCCAGGCTCAACCCATCCACCTACCTCAGCCTCCCAGATAGCTGGGACTATATGCGCATGCCACCATGCCCAGCTAATTTTGTATTTTTGTATTTTGCCATGTTGCTCAGGCTGGTCTTGAACTCCTGGCCTCAAGTGATCTTCCTGCCTCAGCCTCCCAAAGCGTTGGGATTACAGGCATGAGCCACCGTGCCCAGCCCAGAAGTCAGCCTCTTGCTCTGGCTTTCCTCAGGTTTGCTTGAAGGATGGGTGATAGGAGCTTTGGCCTTAGGGTTCTGGGCACAGAAACATCCCTCTCTGGCTGGAAAGGAAGCCAGTGAAGGACACTTTCCTACCTGTGCAAAAGTACAGATAGGAAAGTTACTTTATTTTCTAGTGAAATGTGTAAAGATGGAGGTAAGATAGATTTTATAATGTACATTGATGGCAAGGCTGCCCAGTGGAAGGCCTGTGCTTGTTGAGTGTGAATGCACTGTCCCCACCTTATATGCTGCTGCACATGCCACTGGAGAGGTCAGTTCATTTGGTGGCGGGGTCAGGTTCCTGCCCTGAGCCCTGAGCAGCCTTGGGCTTTCAGAGCTTGTGGAGGCTTCTGCAGTACTCTGTGTTGCTTACCCTGATTTAGAGGTACAGGCCCACTTTCTTCTCCAACCTTCTTCCTTGGTGTTTCTCTCTAAGCCCCACTCTCCTCTTGGCAAAT
Organism: Callithrix jacchus; assembly: GCF_049354715.1. Classification (NCBI taxonomy): domain Eukaryota; kingdom Metazoa; phylum Chordata; class Mammalia; order Primates; family Cebidae; genus Callithrix; species Callithrix jacchus. Next base: position 78,352,661 of record NC_133502.1, read on the forward strand.
TGGTACTGCCCATTAAGGGCATCTCTAGCCTCTCTCCCAAGTAAATAAAGCTTAAGAAAACACTGACCTGGCCGGGTGCAGTGGCTCATGCCTGTAATCCCAGCACTGAGAGGCCTAGGTGGGTGGATCATGAGGTCAAGAGATCGAGACCATCCTGGCCAACATGGTGAAACCCCGTCTCTACTAAAAATACAAAATTTAGCTGGATATGCTGGCATGCACCTGTAGTCCCAGCTACTCGGGAGGCTGAGGCAGGAGACTCTCTTGAATCCGGGAGGTGGAGGTTGCAGTGAGCAAAGATTGTGCCACTGCACTCCATCCAGCAGTCTAGTAACAGAGGAAGACTTGGTCTCAGAAAAAAAAAAAAAAAAAAAAAAGAGAACACTGATCTTACAGAAGGTGCTCTGAGAGTTTTCTTCTGTCTTCAAGTCTCCCCTGCCTCCACCACACACACATAGACATACGTGTGCATACATCCATGCATGTGTACACTCCTACACTCTCATAGCTTACAGGGGGACATGGCCTTTTGCCCTGAGACGGATGCTGCGAAATGACTACTGAGAAGCAGTGGAAGACCCAGCAATGGTGGCACTGGCCTTTCTGTGAGGTCGGCCCATAATTCTACTGAGTCTGGGATCCTAGAGGATCTACAGAGGTAGTCCCCTCACAGAAGGCCATCATCTTTCATATAAACTCAAAGGCTTTTTTTATGCGTAAGCCCTTTTTTCCTCTGTGAACTTTTTCTGTTTTGAAATAGCAATTGCCTTTTTTTTTTTGAGAGAGAGAGACAGTCTCACTCTGTTGCCAGGTTAGAGTGCAGTGGTGTGATCTCGGCTCACTGCAACCTTCACCTCCTAGGTTCAAACAGTTCTCCTGCCTCAGCCTCCTGAGTAGCTGGGATTACAGACATGCACCACCACGCCCAGCTAATTTTTGTATTTTTAATAGAGATGGGGTTTCACCATGCTAGCAGGATGGTCTTGATCTCCTGACCTCGAGATCTGGCCACCTCAGCCTCCCAAAGTGCTGGGATTACAGGCGTGTGCCGCTGCACCCAGCCAGCAATTGCCTTTTTAAGCAGCCTTTCCTTTTGCCCTTGGCGAGGGAGGATGAGGTGCATCAATGAGTGACCAGTGTCGGGAAGAAAAGGAAGAGAAAATCAGTCAGTCCCCTTATCCTCCACCCCTACCCAAGCCAACCCCTCCCTCCCTTTCTACCTCACTACTCCCTCATCTGCAACACCACCCACAGGATCAGAGGAGGGAGGCACTTGGCCTTCAGCCTCCTTACCTGTGTGTAACACTCTTATCTTTTCATGACTTCTAGAATTCCAAAAGGGGAGGAGAGAGCAGGTCTATATGGTTACATACTTTTATATATGCTGTATTAAGACTTAAAAGATGCAGAGCTTAACAACTTGGAAGTATCTTGCTGGAAATGTGAATATTATCTTTTAAAGGAATACTTTTTTTTTTGAGGCGGAGTTTCACTCTTGTTACCCAGGCTGGAGTGCAATGGCGCAATCTCAGCTCACTGCAACCTCTGCCTCCCGGGTTCAAGCAATTCTCCTGCCTCAGCCTCCCGAGTAAGGAATACTTTTTAATGAGTCTATAATTAAATGTGCATTCATTCATTGAAATAAAAAATATGAGGATCCTATTTCATATCAGGGATCAGATCTCAGATGGTTTCAGTCCAGCGAGGAGACAGTAACTACGGCGAGTAGTTGAACAAGTACTCAGTCACAAGCTGGGGTGGATGCTGTGAGACACAGAATAGAGAGGGGGACAGATATTACAAGCACTGGGGAGGCCTTGCCTCAGCCTGGGAGGAGGTCAAGAGAGGCCTCTCTGTAAGCAGAGATCCTGGGTATAAGCAAGAGTTATCTGGAAGAGGTTGAGAGGATGGGTCTACTTTAAGCTGCGTTAGCCAAGGAAGACAGGAGGACACAGCCCGAGATCTGGTGATCCTAAATATACTGAAGACTTAGTGAAAGGAGTAGTTGAGTCAGCAGGGCATGAAAGCAAAAGAATTTCAGCTGACTTTTGGCCGGGTGCGGTGGCTCACGCCTATAATCCCAGCACCTTGGGAAGCCGAGGCGGGTGGATCACGAGGTCAAGAGATCGAGACCATCCTGGTCAACATGATGAAACCCCGTCTCTACCAAAAATATAAAAATTAGCTGGGCATGGTGGTGCATGCCTGTAGTCCCAGCTACTCGAGAGGCTGGGGCAGGAGAATTGCTTGAACACGGGAGGTGGAGGTTGCGGTGGGCGGAGATCGCGCCATTGCACTCCAGCCTGGGTAACAAGAGTGAAACTCCATCTCAAAAAAAAAAAAAAAGAATTTCAGCTGACTTTAGGTAGGACATACCAAGCAATCATAACGCCTCAAATAAAGCAGAACGGGCCTGCTCGAAAGCAAACAGTGGAAATGGCCCTCATTCCTTGCACTTGAGCCTCTTTGTGGTCTGATAGCGATTTGTATTGTTTTTGCTTTTTGTAGTCCATCTTTCCTATAAAGTACAGATTTTGTGTTGACGTACTAAATTCCTTAATGTTCAGATTTCACTTTTTTCACTGCTCTCCAGGAAGCATCCATGCCTGATGTATGCTATGAATATGACTTATCCTCCCAAAATTGGCTTTCCCAACCAAATCGTTCCTTTCAAAGCACTGAAAGCACTGGTGATGCTGTGCCCAGGTGTTTAGATTTCATTGTGCATGTTGCTGTTGATGAAGAGAAGCTGAGTCATGTGACTGGGCTCCCTTCTGCCCTTTAACCCAGGGGAGCATTGTCCTTTCTTTAAAGCACAAGCACTTCTGGAATATTAATGCTGTGCTGTGCCCAGTTAGAGGGAACCAGTCTGTATAATGAGTGCTCTGTCACTTTTTAATCCTTTACTTTTTGTTGTTTTATTTCTAAAGGCTTGGGTTGTCTGTTGAAAACATCTACCAAGACTGGCTTGAGAGTTGCGGAATACCAAAGGTAACTAATAACCACTTTAGTAGAGTCCATGGAGAACAGTGATGCTTGCTGCTTAGTACATCAATCATGGCAGTGATTTCTTAATATATGTGTAGAAAAGTAATTATCTTGTTGAGTGCAAGTATCCATAAGTCAGGATGACGCTGGTTTCCCTCCGCATTTCTGCCTGTCATTGTGAGGTGTCCTTCTGGCCACTTTCAAGTGGCCGTGGTATAGGTGGAAGGGATGGTAGCCCCTGAACTCCATGCTAAATGAGGCCCTGCAAAATGTGAAATAGATTTTGGGCAGAGCCACGAGGCAGCAGTTCCATGCGCCCCACCCCCACCCCCACCTGGGGCAGGTGGCAGGGAGAGCATTGTGTGTGGCGCGGCCAGCTTCCAGCTCTGCTCGTTTGCTGCTGCTATCATCTGTCCTACCCCATGGTCCCTGTTTCCCTGGCTTGTTTCCCTGGCTTGCCTGCACCTCTCTCCTCTCCTGGTTCTGCATCAGGCTCCTGTCTCAGGCCGGCCTTCTCACCTGGCTGATCCGTTTACATTCATTTCTCTGTGTTAGGGACCTGGGCTCATCCCAGCTGGAGATTTTTATTCTCTTCCTCCCTTTCAGTCCATGGGTTTCTCCTTTAGAGTTCTAAAGGAGAAACCTTTTTCTGGCCATCTCTAGCTCTGTGGAAATCACTTGGCCTGGAGTCTCCTCTCCCCGTCTACTCTCCTCCAACCCTGCACCCCTCAGAGACCATTGGCCCAGGCCCCTTCGTCAAGTCGAATGCTGGCCCTAACAAGCCTAGGCCCTGGGAAGTCTGAGGGTGGCATCCCAGATGTGTGGTCAGAGGAACCTGCAGGCCAGAGCTCTCTCAGTCTGGGGCAGCCCCCAGAGTGGCTGCAGTCTGGGCCTGACCCAGGGTCATGGGCTTTGGTGTCTGGGGGAGGACCCACGTGGTGAGGCAGGCAGGCCCTGTAGCCTGGTGGTTTCTTGTTTCATGGCTGGTTACATGAGCTTCCCCTTGGGAGGGTCTCAATGTCAGTGAATGTCTGTGAACCATGAAATGAAGGGACAGGAGGGGCTGTTCTCCATTACCTTTTCATCCCCCTACTCACTTCTTTGTCCATTTTCACCACACAGGGAAATGTCAGCCATCAGCCACCATAAGCTCATTCCTAAAAGAGGACAGTTTGCCTTCAGTTCCGGAATGTGTGTCACCTGTTACAAATTATTTTTTTGGTCCAGTCTTTTCTGGGAGCAAAAAAGAATAAAATCCCGAGTCTTACAAAGAAAACAAACCAAGGGTGGGGCAAGGCAGCGCATGGTTGGGGGCAGTGCCTTTCACTCGTGTATGACAGTGAGGACCCGTGGGTTCTGAGGCAGTGACTTCCAAACCAGACTGCTTGCTGAGAAAAAACAAGTTAAGGTTTGCCAGTTGTGAATAACCAAGCCTTTAGTAAAACTCCCTTCATGTTTTAGATGGGAGGGTAGGTGGTGGGGAACATTTGCTGAAGCCTTTTGCCTTGTGATCCTAAGCCAGGGTGTTACAAGGCTCCCAGACATTCTTAGTGTGACCTGGAAGCTGGGAGCTCCAGTTACTGACTCCCAAATATCCTGGCCTGGAACAAGAAGGCTGCTGTTTGCAGTCATTAGCCCCTAGGCAGGGGGAAAGAAAGAGACCTTAATCCGGTGCCCAGAAGCAGGCACACCCCACTTAGGTTGTGGTGCTGGGGCTGGCCCTGTCACTGCCAAGGGCTCTGTAATTTCCCTTGCAGAGGAGGAGGCTTTGCTGCCAGCAGGAGGCTTTTGGTTTTCATTAAAAGAAGGAGGGGTCTATGGAAGGGAGAGATTTGCCTCTGAGCTATACATTTTTTCCAAAAGTCTAGTTGCATTAGGGACAGCTTACAGTGTAGACAAGGATCTCTGCTATAAACTGAAGAAACCTGCTGTCAAAACAGCCAGGTGCAATGAGGCCAACGGGCTATAAATTGTCTTTAAGACCCAACTGGTATTTCCTTGGGTATTTCACTGTTTAGTAAAAACAAGAGCATTAGACAGAAAGGACTGATTTAGCGCGTGCCTTGCCATTGGTGTGTGATCAGATGGCATCTTTTCATCCCTTCTACCCATTTCGGACATTTCTGTGGCTGCTGCTGATTTACCTGCTTCTGAGCCTGTTTCCCACTCCTTAAGAGTTCTTCTCATTTCCACTTCAGTGAAAGGCTCTACAAGGACCTGAGACCCTCTGGTTACAGGAGGCTTGTGGTGAATGGGACACCTTGTTCTTTGTCCCCATCATTGTAATATAAAGTTACTAGGATTCTTGCCCTGTAATGACAACCAGGGCTCTGAAATTGCTCTGATGCTCTTTGTTCTCATAAAAATTTCTGTCCACCAGCAATTGAAGTCATTCATGACAAAAGAGTCATGTTCTGCTGGTGGAGTTTTCATTCCACAGGCTACAGAGGCTTTTTGTCTTCTCTCAGGGAGACTCGCCTTGTGGTTGGCCTCAATTTTCCTTTTTGGCTATGTCAAATGGAAATCATTTTTAAAAAGTGGAAATAGCTTCAGTAGCAATAAAAGTGAGCATGAGCCCTGAAGAAGCAAAAGAAATTGGATCTAAAACTCTTTAAACAATATCCCAACTCTATAATCTTTGGCCTTGGAAAGAGATTTGAAATTGGTTGTACCATTGGTACTATAGATTATTTCTTTTCATGATGTTATTTCTGGTTGTAGAAGGATTATGCATTTACTCTAGGATGTTAAAAAGTCTAAATAAGAAAATAAAAATGACTCACAGACAACTTTTTATGTACCTCTTTTCACTCATTGTTCTGGGTATATAAATACATATTTTGCTCTTTCCTTTCTCTCCCTCTTTAAAAGTGAAAATAACATGCTGTCCATAGCAAATTCAAACAATAGCAAAATAGAAAACGTGAGTCTCCTTGCTGCCCTCAGTCGCACCTCCAGAGATCACCCGCACCTGATAGCAGCCCACTGTGTCCACCCACAGTTTCCGTGCTGAACAGCATGTAGGCGCACATTCTATTGTATTATAATTAGAGTCTTATCTTCCAAAAATCCTTTAAATTATTCATTTAAGGATATACAGAGCGTAGTTTCCCACATTTCTTAATATAATTTCAAGAACAATATTTTTTTTTTTTTTTTGGAGACAGGGTCTCACTCCATCACCCAGGCTGGAGTGCAGTAGCCTGATCCCAGCTCACAGCTGCCTCAACCTCCCAGGCTATGGTAAAAGGGCAATATCTTAAAGAACTACACTGCTTCCTGATGAACAGTACCATAATTAAATTTACTGGGGGCCTACCCCCCACTATTAGAATTGTATGCTGTACAATTATTCTCACAAAGTTGCACATTCTGCTAATTGGACAGCTCTATAAATAGATTGTGATATTTTTTCATGTCTGTCCGAACAAAGGTCTTCCTCGGCCCCACAGCTATATATTCTAGTCTTCTTTTAAAACACTTATATGCAAATATACAAGAAATAGCTTTCTGCCTCCAGCCTTTCTTCTACACTCCTTATTTTAGTTGCTACGGAAATCTTTTTTTTTTTGAGACAGAGTGTCATTCTGCCACCCAGGCTGAAATGAAGGGGTGGAATCTCAGCTCACTGCAACCTCTGCCTCTGGGTTCAAGCGATTCTTCTGCCACAGCCTCCCAAGCAGTTGGGACTACAGGCATGCACCACCACGCCTGGCTAATTTTTGTATTTTTAGTAAGGGACGGAGTTTTACCACGTTGGCCAGGCTGGTGTTGACCTCCTAACCTGGTGATCCACCCACCTCAGCCTCCCAAAATGCTGAGATTACAGGCATGAGACTCTGTGCCTGGCCAGTTGCTACAGAACTCTGACTCCTCCCTTTCTTTGATTTATTCCCTACATTGCCAAGTCCTGAGGCCCTTCTGTACACACTTATCAAAAGTCTACTTTTCTTTCCTAGCACCTCCGCCATTTATAAATTATGTTTTGTTTGGACTAGTGCAATAGCTAACTGGTCCTTTTTGATTCATTGCTCATATCAATGCCAGGTAAATCTTCCCACAACACAGCTCAGACCCATTCTTCTCTCCAGAGACTTTTCCTTCATGGACAATGCATTTAGAATAAACTCCTTGGCCTGCTATTTGAGGCTACCAGCAGACTGCTCAAAGCCCCCCTTTTCAACTTTATTTCCCATCATTCTGGAGATATGCCTAGTCATGACTATTAGTGTACACGTATTTGCAAGCTCTCCCATCAGCCTGCCTTTGTGCATGCCCTTTGCTTCTTGGCATTCTTTCCTTTCCCTGTCTTTAGCATGCGTCACAACCTGCCTTAAGTTGTTTCTGTCTGTTTATGTCCCATGCCATGCCCTACCCTCCACCCCTGGAGAGAAGGGTTATGTTTCTAAGCCTCATCCTGTAGTACCTGTTGTGGTGCTTATCTCTTTCGGGCTTTGCATATATTGATAGTAGATTTGCAGGTGCTTACCATTCAATGCACTAGCTACATGTGGTTGGTAAGCATTTGAAATATATCGAAAGCACCTGAGGGGCTGATTTTTTAATTTAATCTGAATTAAATTTAAATTTAATATCCCATAATTTATTGTTTGAAATACCTTGGGTATGTGAATGAGTTTACTTTTTCAACTCTGAATATTATGAAATATAAATACAGACCAAACATTTCTGATTAAAATTTAGCACCCAAATTGAGATGGACTATGAGAACATATCAGATTTAGGAGGGTTAGTATAAAAATGGAGGTAAATACTTCATTAATGTTTTTAAAAAAACTGGTTACATGTTGAAATGATAATATTTTGGATTCATTGCAGCTCAATGTAGACACCCAATAAAATATATTAAAATTAATTCTACCTGTTATTTCTTAGTTTTTTATTTTTGTTTTTTTGAGATGGAGTCTCACTCTGTCACCAGGCTGCAGTGCAGTGGTGCTATTTCAGTTCACTGCAACCTCCATTTCCTAGGTTCAAGCAATTCTCTTGTCTCAGCCTCCCCAGTAGCTGGGACTACAAGCTGGGGTACAAGCACATGCCACCATGCCCAGCTAATTTTTGTATTTTTAGTAGAGATAGGGTTTCACCATATTGGCCAGGATGGTCTCGATCTCCTGACCTCATGATCCACCCGCCTCAGCCTCCCAGAGTGCTGGGATAACAGGTGTAAGCCACCATGCCCAGCCAGACTTCTTACTTTTTAAATGTAGCAACTAGAAAACTTAAAATGACACATGTGGTTTGCATATATTCCTGTTGAATAGAGCTATTCTAAAGCTATTAGTTGAATTAAAATCTGAGTACAGAATAGATATGAGTGAAATTATCTGTATTTTTGTCAAATGTGTGGGTAAAGATAGAGCTGGTTAATCCATAGACACCCTTCAATTGGCTGTGACAGCGTGGATCATGAGAATCCACAGGTACAGGGTGGGAGTGCTGGGTTCACAATAGACATTCAGAGGGCATGAACTAGCAGCCTTGCATCACCTCTGGGTTTCAACTCCCAGTAGACCTGTTTCCTGAGGTGCGAACAACAGGTACACTGCTTCAGGTGAACCTCACGTCTTCTGTACCTCAGTCTCCTCTTTAGAGGAAGTACTCAGCAGCCAGTTCCTAGCAAAATTATCCGCAGCAGCGGTAATGAGGAGGAGAGAGAAGATGGGAAATGAGCCGACAAGTAATGTGTCCCAGAAATAGGCAGAAAGCAACTTGGGTTCCCAGACTTGCTCCTGAATCCCAGAAGTTAGAACAAAAGGTTATTTTGTCATCTTGGGAAAATGCCACTTCTTTCCAAGCAAACACCTGCAAGTTGCCAGAGGCTGCACAAGCAGATGACAGAAAACTGAAGTCCTGTAGGAAAAATGCTGCAATCACAAAAATGAGAATACTTGGTAAGACGGTATGCAAGAGGCTTTCTGTCATTAGTCACGATGTACTTTTAGCACAGAGAAACTCAGCTGGTCTCATCAGAGAATAACTAGTAGGCTTCTTATAACACGTATTATGTAATATTATCAACATAATTTTAAGGCCCATTAGGATACTAGATCTCATTAGTGTCTATAAGAATTCTACATTTAATAGTCAAGAAAACTGAGACTGATTATTTTGCAAATTCCAGAGAAAACATGTTTTTCAAATTATATGTACCATGATATCTTTGGTTCTTTTATATCTATAATAGCAGTTGCCATAATGTGGTATACTATTTGGGCTCCTAATAATTTTGCTATCATTTTTGTCCAGTAGTTCAACTTACATTTTCTAAGTGACTAAGCTTCTTGTCAAGGATCCTTAAAGACACGTGGAGTAGGTTCTCTGGCCTCACTTGGGGCAGCACCCAAAATGCCTCTGAGTCATCACAGTCACTTCTGTTCATCTGAGCATGTGGCCCCCTCCACAGGCTCTTCAAATTGCTCTACTGCTCAGCAGAGTTGCAAGAGAGAGGGAGAGGGTTCATTAAAATCATTTCATTTTTAGCTCAATTTTCTTGATTTTTGGCATCTAAGGTTTTGTGCTCATGTATGTTTACCGGGGTTGCCATAACTGAGTACCACAGACTGGGTGCCTTAAACAGAGATTTTTTTTTTCACAGTTCTGGAGGCTGGAAGCCCAAGACCAAGGTGCCAGCAGGGTTGGTTTCTGGTGAGGCCTCTCTTCCCAGCTTGTAGATGGCCATCTTCTGATCATGTCCTCATGTGGTCTTGCCTCTGTACGCATGCACATGTCTGTCCTCACCTGCTCTTTTTATAAGGACATCAGTTATATTGGATTTGGGCCCACTAATATGACCTAATTTTACCTTAACTTCCTCTCTAATGGCCCTAACTCCAATACAGCTGCATTGTGAGGCATACTGGGGAATTAGGGCTTGAACATATGAATTTGGTGGGACACGATTTAGCCATTCCTATTTACCTTATTCACAGTACATCTCTCACTAGTTCCACATTCTGGTGAATCCCTTCAAAAGGGCCAATAAAAGTTACTCAATGCAACCTTGCTGTATTTTATTCCCTTATGGATAAATATGCTCTGGGTATATTTTTTGGTTAAAATGATGTTAGCATCTAGTGAGTGCAGAAGAGTTAAAAATGATATCTTGGTGGCATGAGAAGTAAATGTGGGAAGGGTCCATTTCCCCAGAAAGTGGTAATAGCTGAAGGTCTGTGCTAGGTGTTTTTTATCATTGGGACATCTGATTTGACACTGTCCAAATATATTGACCTCTTTGCAGCACAAGCCACCACAATGAAATAAGAAATATTTTCCTGTGGTATCCCAAATGAAAGGTAAAAGCTGTGTTCTTCCTTCATTTCTCTTTCAAAACCTGATATCCAAAACGAGTTTGAATCTCATTCATAGTAGTCTAAGACTACACTCCAAGTGAATAACAAGAATTAAAAGTGTTTCCTCTCTCTTGAAGATTTCCTTTGTAAGTGTCAGAGCTTAGGCTTCTGCAGCAGAACTGTTAAGCATCCAGACCAGATGGATGATATTTGCTTCTTCCAGGATCTGGGATCAGACCTCTGAGTCCAGTCCTTTCCTATCCTTCTTCCCATGAATAGAGCCCACACATCTGTTCTTGATGCGGGACTGTGGATGATTCAAAGATGAGAGAAATACAAGCTTTGCCTTCAAGATGCTTAATAATTCAGTAAGAAAAATAGGTGCATAAATAACCCAAGGCAGAAAGCAATACGTGCTGAAAAACTTAGTGTTCAGAAGAAAGGCCATTTCCATTTGTGGAAGCAGAGAGAGTTTAGGTGCCATTTGAAGCAAGTCTTGAAGAACAGGCAAGTAGAGCATGGGCAGGTGGAGATTGTGGAGAATGAAGGCCCTTACAGACAGAGAGAGTGGCATATCCAAGGTGTGCTGCTGTAAAACTCAGTGTGCCTGTTTGTACAGCTTCATACACAGATCTCAGTGCTGGGAAGCTGATTAACTAGTGTCATAACCATGATGAAGGTTCAGCAGGTAGCATCCCAGCCCCAGTGAAATCAAGGTGGTGTCCTCAGCTAGAAGGCTGAGGCAAGAATCCTTCCCATTCAGCCTCCTTCTCACTCTGAGGTCCCTCCTATGCCCCTGCCCCTGAAACACTCTAACCAAGGTTGTTCTGCTCCTGAATAATAGAGGGATGAATGCATTTTTAATACTGATAAAATATACTGGGTGAATGCGTTTTGATCACGACTTCGGGTTGTAATCTTTTCCCTTTCTGTTTTTCTTGTTAGGGACATGTTTCATTGCTACTTGTTTTACATGGAGGGCAGGATCTGCGAGGGGGAATGGTCAGTGGGGCACAACCCAGCCAGATTACACAGGGACTCGAATGTGACGCTGGAGAGTTTCTACAGATTGAGGAGCCACTGACGGCTTGTGGAAGGAGTGACAGGACTTGAGCAGCATGTTGAAATAAACATGGTCAGGTGGGTCAGCAGGCTTGTCTGGAAAGACAGCTCCCTGAGTAAAAACCCATGCTTTTCCCCTCTATGCAGGGAAGAGGTAGTCTAGAGGAGTGAGTGGAACAGCTCGACTGACTTTCTCCTTGGTTTCTGACCTTGAACTTTCAAGTCCAGAGCTATTCATTTACATGGATGCTTCTAAAAACAGCGTTAAGTCTCTGGATAACCAGTGGTGTCTGTCTATCCAGAGAGAACATGCAGTGGGCTGAGGAACGCCTGCATCCATAGGAATGAGTAGGAAGCCACATGAAACAAGCACAGATGAATGTGATGCAGCTGATGCACCCAAATCCTACTCACAATGGGGAGGGATACTGGGAAGTCAGCCAAAAGAGTCAGTGGCCCACCGCCCTCAGGATCTCGGTTTAGATGTATATTTCTTTTTAGTGAGCACAGAGGAAGGCACATGAGGATGGCTTTCTCATTTGTGATAAAGGACATTTAAGATAGTTTTCCTTTAAAAAGTATAAGAATTCTGAACTGGCTCAGATGCACATGGACACATTCAAGGTATGACACTGTAGAGAGAAAGCTACTATTTGCTAGGTGTAGGAAGGCTAACCCTGTCCTGCCTTCGAACATTGAAGCATAACAAGAAGGAAAAGGAAGCAGACGCCACTAGCTTTGAAAATATGCAGCTAATGGAGATAGTTGGTAGTGGCCCATGTATGTGTGGGTTTTAATAATAGGATCAAGCTGGGTTCTTGCTGGAAGTCTAACTCTGCAGGCTTGAGTTGAAGGCGCGCAGGGAGACCTGGTCATCAGAATTATGTAGGAAACTGCTTAAAACTGCAGATCCCAGAGACAGCCCAAACCTGCTGCTGAGTCAGCATCTCCATAGGTAGGGCTGGAACTGATTGACATGATCTGTAATTATCTCATATTCTGAAATATATTCTATCAAAAGAAGTTTCTTTTTTTTTTTTTTTTTTTTTTTTTGAGATGGAGTCTCACCCTGTTGCCAGCTCAGCCTGGAATGCAGTGGTGGGATCTTGGCTCACTGCAACCTCCACCTCCCAGGTTCAAGTCATTCTCCTGCCTCAGCTTCCCGAGTAACTGGGATTAGAGGTACGCGCCACCACACCCAGCTAATTTTTGTATTTTTAGTAGAGGCAGGGTTTCACCATGTTGGCCAGGATGGTCTTGATCTCCTGACCTCATGATCTGCCCACCTTGGCCTCCTAGAATGCTGGGATTACAGGTGTGAGCCACCATGCCTGGCCAAGAAGTTTCTTTTCTAATACAACCTAAATCCTTAGAATCCTTCATTTTTCTACTCTTCCTGAGTAACCCAAACTTTTTCGTTGTTGTTATTAGACAGAGTCTTACTCTGTTGCTAGGCTGGAGGGCAGTGGCACGATCTTGGCTCACTGCAACCTCCACCTCCCGGGTTCAAGTGATTCTACTGCCTCATCCTTTTGAGTAGCTAGGATTACAGGTGTATGCTACCATGCCCAGCTAATTTTTATATTTTTAGTAGAAATGGGGTTTGACCATATCGGCGAGGCTTGTCTCGAACTCCTGACCTTGTGATCTACCAGCCTTGGCCTCCCAAAGTGCTGGGATTACAGGTGTGAACCACCACACCCAGCTAAGTAACCCAAACATTTGGCTTTGTGGTTTAGTTTATTAGTTGAAGTAATTAGCCAAATATTGTGCTGGGTCATTTGCATATAAAGCTGAAGGGGCACAGACCCTGCCCATAAGCTCATGGTTTGTGGGAGCATCTGCAGACCAACCTTTGCTCAACAGGCCTCTACCCAGAGTCTGAGACCTGTAAGGAACTGTAGAGGTTGATGTCTTGTATTTGCCATATCCCACTGGGAGGCTAAATCTGTAAGAAAATAGTATGCTTGGAGGCAGGAGACTGCTCAAGCCCACTCAGTCACAAGTCAGCCGGCCCATTGTGCATGGGAGCCAGCATGACTGTCCTCAAGGTGTCAAATCTGGTGGACCATATTTAGACTCATAGGCAGTACCTGTGTTTCAGGCTTTTAAGTATTGGCCCACAGAGAGTCACCGAAGGAAGGACTACTGCATCCTTCATGATGAGCGGATCTATAATAGGATTTTACTGCAATACTGCTGTATTTCATAGAGAAACCTTTTTAGAAAGAAGGAGCAATATAAACTCAAAGAATTAGGACAAAGATAGCAGCTCTAAAGTGTAAACCTTATGTCAATAGAAAAAACATCTGATTCTGCTTTTAAAGAAAAACTGCCCCCATTTTCTGTTTTACTAGGCTAAAGGCATACTCTGCTACTCTTCATCAAAAGCAGATTAATTAATTAATTAATATATTTATTTATTTATTTTTGAGACAGAGTTTCACTGTTGCCCATACTGGAGTGCAGTGGCATGATCTCCACTCACTGCAACCTCTGCCTCCTGGGTTCAAGCAATTCTCCTGCCTTAGTCTCCCAAGTAGCTGGGCCTATAAGTGTGTACCACCATGCCTGGCTATTTTTTTGTATTTTTAGTAGAGACAGGGTTTCACCATGTTGGCCAGGTTGATCTTGACCCCCTGACCTCAGGCGATCCTCCTGCCTCAGTCTCCCAAGGTGCTGGGATTACAGGTGTGAGCCACTGGGTCCAGCCAAAAGCAGATTATTTTATATTGGCATCATACTCTTCCCACACCTGGAGGGTAAAGCCCTGCGAAGCAGCCGTAAAATGGATTCTGCACATGGCTGCACACACATGCATGACCCTTTGGCTGTTTGACATCAGACAGAATCAGGACACATCCTGATAGAAAAACAGCATGCAGGGCTTTTTAGGCCTCTGCTCCCACTGTGGCCCCCCACAATGCTCACAGTGACTTGTCCCAGCTCCTGCAGCCAGAGTGCCCTGCTGACCAGGAAAACCATCAGGATCACCTGGCTACTTTTAGAGTCAGAGTTTTTTTCCTTCTCTTTTGTGGAAGCCATCCTATGGTACCAAATAGGTGTATGTTTAATACCTACATGGTTTTTCTTCAGTGTGGCCTCTGTTGCTTCATGGTTAAATATTAATTTTTTTCTGGTATTGCACAACTTCGGGTTTGCTGTAGAATCACAGTGCGTCATCTTCTCAGCGGGGGAGCTGAACCCCAGGAGAAGGGTAGTCATCTGCCCACGCTTGCTGTACTAGTTAGTGGAAGAGCTATGGCTTGAATACAGGATTCTGAGTCCTCGGACCATCAAACTAAGGCATTTTGTATTTTTGGTCCCATCTTTGCCTTAGTTTCTATGAAGACCTATGAGTAGAAAATAAAGGAGTATGGCAAAGGGCCCTGAGAACTGATGACTTGTCATTAATGACTACTCTTTTTCTTGAAGCTTGTTCCTGTTCTTTTACAGATACAGGATGTGAACCTCATTTTCCAGGGCTTTTCATAAATATATGTCCTGAGTATACATGCCCCTCTTAAGTATTTCTAAATGGTAGCCCTGTGTATCTGGATGGAATATTTTGCATAGGAAGTACTGGACTTCATTGCATTGAAAAGCTGGTATATTTTTTGTTGTGAGTGAATGTGATTGTATATAGGGATTAGTTTAGGCCTTTTCCTTTGGAAAGATACAGCCATTCCTCACTTGGGATGGAAACTAAATTAGATAATAAATACCAGGCCACCCAAACAAATAAACAGGAAAAAGTAAATGGTCAAACAAAAAGTGTATCTTGATGCACCTTTAAAGCATATAAGGGATGTTTTTTCACATCCTCTTACGTGCTTTCAAAAGCACACTTCCAACCAGAGGTCTTTCTCCCTGGAGCTGAGACAAAGCAGGAGAGTGTTAGCACGAAGGTGGTGGCCAGCCAACAAGTGTATCACAGGTCAGGGTAACTGTCAATGATTGTCGAACTGTACAAATCCAAATGTGTGTTTAAGAAGGCTAGCATTCTTGTCACACACTTCTGGATGGTGGCTGTCCACTCTTCATTGGTGCTTGGTAAAGAGTAAGTGGGCTCCAAACAGTCTGATGCATAACATGCAAGGCAACATTACTTTGAAGATAATGAGAAAAATTGGAGGCTGGGTAGAGGAAGAAAATCAGTTGTGTTATACCCAAATCCATGTTTTCACAGAGTTCTTTATTGTGAATTTTGTTCACCAAGGCTAGTCTTATAGTGGATGAAGACGTCATTGAATCCATTAAATACCAACTTTGGAATCAGCTTTACCACCTTGAAGCCATGTAGCAGTGAGCGAGCCAGTTGCCTTCTCTGTCCCTCACTGCCTCTTTGGGGGTAAGGGGACCTGGCTGGGGTAACGGCTTTCTGAGCTGCGTCCAGTGCCACATTGAGGCCTGCAGTGCAGGTATCCTTGGTCGTGTCTGAGAAGAGAAAAGTTGGGATTTACTTTCTTGTGTCTTTCCTTCTGTCCTTGGAATATGTGGAATTGCCCTCAGACTTAAAAGTTGTCCTGAGTTTGGAGTGGTATTGTGAGAGTTTTTAAAATATGCTTTGTCCTGTGTGGTATTTTACAAACTTACACTGTCAGGGAACACTGTTTGTTCATTTCTTTTCTTTTCCAGTGGAAAATTGCTATTTGAGAGATTATTGAGAAAATTGAGTTATAATCAATCAGCAAGAGCATTTATGCTGGCTGACTGCTGAAGAATAGGCATTTGCTTCTACTTGAAGTGAGTTATTCATAGATACTAAACTCTTTGACCAGGAGATGAAAAAATTTTTGCTAGCTCAGTAATAACTGCAGGTCAGTTTTACCTTGGACAGGGACAACTATTATTTCTAAGATACATTTTAAGACATACAAATAAAATATTTATTTATGTCTGTTGCCTAAATAACCTTAGGGGAAAAGTCCAGTGAGTCCAGCTTGCCTTTTGCAGGAGGGAAAGCCATTGGTGCCAAATGCTCTAGAAAGAGCACTTTATGTTTTATGCTGCCTTTTATCTCAATCATTCAAGTATTTGCTGCTTTAAAAAACAGTCAGAACCAGTAATGAAATGTGTACGAGAAATTGCTACAGTGATTGCTGCATATTTTATAGCAAAATGTTGCAGTATTTCTTATATTGAGAAAGTAGAACTTATTTGGGGTTGAAATGATCAAACCCAGATGCTTTCCTAAAATTCTATTTTTTGGTGCATTTATATGTCTGTTACAAAGTATGCTACATGCTAAAAATATTTTCCTTTGTAGGCCGAGGGGAGTTTCAAACCGCACTGAGAGACATGTAGATCAGATGGTTTTCCGTAAGGGTGTTACCAGCATCCTGGTTGTTATTAGCCTTGACTTCGCAATATGACATTATTTATGCCAGAGGGCTTCACAATTCAGTTCTTCTTTAATTTCAGCAACTTTGTTGGCATGAAAATGCACAGAAGGGAGGCCAAAGACAATACGTCAGAATTTGGGACTCAGACGCTAGGGCAACAAGCGATAATGGGGTTTGGCTAGAAATCACCCCTCCACCCGTGGGGTCTGTTTCCCTGGGACAGAGAAGCTGTGTCCCATGTCAGACAGGGTCTCTTGCCTTTTGTCCAGGCCTTTCCTCTCATTTTTCTCTGGTGTCTTCCTCCTTCCCCTCAGCCGCACCTGCTTCCACTTTTCACGTTCCACACACTTCTCCTTAAGATGCTTCTGGATTCTGTTTATTGCAAAGGCAGTTGCTCTAGAATTCTCTCTGGTTGTTCCTCTTCAAATTGTATTTCCTAGTCACTGTCACTGGTTTTATAATTCAGAGACATCTGCCTGGATTTTGCATAAATTCCTCTAGTCAATTAAGCTGCAAATGGATACATCTAAGCATGTGTAGATTGTCTAACTCTCTATAGAATTGTAGTTTTTAACTTAATCCTTCCTGTCCCTTCTTCACCTCATCTCCCTGCCCCTCGTAGACTAGAGTATCCTATTTTACATTTAGAACATCCAGAATGAGGAGAAAAGGCTATATGCTAAGTCCATTATATATAATAGCCATATACTTCTCCTAGTCACAACTTTGTAAGAGAGACATTGTTATTACACCCATTTTATAGATGAAGAAACCGAAAACCAAATCTGTCTGACTTAAAACCCTTGATCCTTAATTATTATCTTGGTTTTAAATGCATGTAGTTCCTATTAGGATTGTAGATATTTTGCATCTAGCACCTGACCACAGTGGTGTCTTCAGAGAGCAATGTAGAAATACCAGATTTTGGGCTGGGCACAGTGGCTCACGCCTGTAATCCCAGCACTTTGGGAGGCTGAGGCAAGTGGATCACCTGAGGTCAGGAGTTCGAGACCAGCCTGACCAACATGGAGAAACCCTTTCTCTACTAAAAATACAAAATTAGACCAGCATGGTGGTGTGCACCTGTAATCCCAGCTACTCAGGAGGCAGAGGCAGGAGAATTGTTTGAACACAGGAGGCAGAGGTTGCAGTAAGCTGAGATCAGGCCAGTGCACTCCAGCCTGGGCAACAGAGTGAAACTCAGTCTCAAAAATAAAAAAAGAAATACCAAATTTCACTTTGTGATATTCTTTTTTTTTTCTTTTAATTTTATTTATTTATTTTTTTTTTAGAGACGGGGTTTCACCATGTTGGTCAGACTTGTCTTGAACTCCTGACTTCAGGTGATCTGCCCGTTTTGGCCTCCAAAGTGCTTGGATTACAGGTGTGAGCCCCACATCTGGCCCACTTTGTGATATTCTTGTAACAACAGTCAGCTCACTGTTTTGGATGAGACAGGACCAGAAATGGAATTATCTCCTTTATAATAAGACAAACGAGAAACAGAACTTTCTTTCTCATGTCCACTGGTTGTCATTGGAAGGGACATATGTTTGTTTGCAGTAGCTCAGATGTGCTGTGTCTTTGCAGGCTTCCTACAAGGGCATTAAGCCTGTGTGCTTGTCAGGTCAGGCTTTTGATTATGACATCAGAACTCAGTTATTTTGATACCTTGGAAAGTTTACCTAGGTTCAGAATACCAGATAGGCTTTTATTTCTGAGGGGAAAAGAGGAAGGAATTTGCATTTACTGATATATTTTGTGCCTCTTGCCGTATGCACCGTCTCATTTTATCCTCACCACAGCATTATTTCTGTTTCCTAGCTCAGAGAAGTTGTGTGACACACACATCCAAGGCCACAGAGCTTCTCGGTGGCAGTGACAGAGGGTACCTAGATCTAAGTTCTCAACTGTGGATTTCCCATGACACTATAGCTTTCTACTGAGACAGTTAAGTCACATTCACAGGGTGACACGTAAATATAGCAACAGCATATTTGGTTATCCCTTAGCATGATTTCCATTATCCTTGAACCTCAGCAATCAAGGCAGATCTCAGAGATCAAGAAACACTCCCATAGAAGGCAAACAGGCCATCCTATTTACATAATAAATTGAAATCCATAATTATAAAAGCATTTGGAAACTGCCAAAAGATAGATTTAATAGATTCTAACATAAATATGAATATAAATTAACTGGGTATGTTCTTAAATCCTGTATATTAGGAGGTCTCTAATAAAGCTCTAATGTTCTTTGTGGTTCTTTTCCAACTATCATGCTGGTGAGCACAAAAGCTGTGTTATGTGCAGAACGGCTGGGTTTATCCCTAGTAGAAAGAAGTTATGTTTGGTATCTAAAGAACAATGAGAGTTTGCTGCTTGGTTGATCAGTGCTGGATCAAGTTCACATTCCCCGGCTCCCACTCTCCACCTCCACATGCAGGGGGTGGAAGCAGAGCACAGGGAGGGGAGGACAGGTCCTTTTTTACAGAAAGACTTGAGCCTAGGCTTTCCTTATATGGACACAGCTGGGCCTGTGTAGCACTAAACACTGATTTAATCCACTGCTGGAGAAAACATCCTACAAAAAGTAAAGAGATTAGCAGCCAATTAATTCTGGCCCTTCCCATTGTTTTCCTGGAACACCTCCTTGTATGGGACTGAATGTTGGGTGAACAAACATTCTGCAAAATAGCTTTCTCTCGTATATTATTTATATTTGGGACAGCCACTCCACTCCCCACATGTGGTGGATTTTACTTGCCTCTGTGTGTGTGTGTGTGTGTGTGTGTGATTTCCTCATTGAGGGATGGATGAATCAGGCCCATGCCACTTGTTGCAAATTGTGACTTCATCGGGTTTCTTTTGGAGACTATATAATCAGCCACCCAGTCTGAGTACCACGCTTTTTAAAAATAGACATGACAGGGCCACAGACTCCCATCACATCCCTTCTTTCAAAGGCACTGTGGAGTATCCCCACGTCCATGTGCCCACAGCTCCAGATACCACACCCACTCTTTGTTAGGAAATAACGGGAAAGTGCCTAGACTAGCTGTTTGCTTTTCAAGCTAGTGAAATATCAACATGTGCTATTTTTGTGCTTTTCAATAGTAACTAATTACCTTTTGTAAGGCATTTTGCCAGAATGATTTTCCTATAACATCAATGTATGTGTGTGTGTGTATGTTTTCTAAACAATGGAACCCATGTGGTTAGAGCATAATGCTTGAAGACTCAAGGAAGTCAGCATGGGTTGCTTCCTGAATGGAACAATACCTTTTGCACACAGCAAAGGGTCTTTTCCACTGGTGCACACTATCCCCCAAGTCTAGCCAGCAAGCTTCCAATGCAAATGTTCATTTCAAGGGAATGTATGGCAGCCATCAGCATAATTAGAATATCATCTGCAGGTGATGAGCTGGAAATGCCACCTTCATGTTTACAGTATTGCAGGTCAGCACTAAGATTGGGTCCCTAAAGATAAGAATGTATGTACTTTTTGCTAAGGACCCAGAATCATATTAGCTTTAGGAAAAAAAAAAGATATCTACCCATTGTTGCCTTCCTTCTGGGTAGAATGTTTAAATCTTCCACTTCTTTTAAGTTGTTTCTGTGTGTGTGCTTGGCTGATCTTGCCCAGAATTTTATCCCTCAGTGTAAGCTGCAGGAAGTGACTCCTGGTTTGGCCCAACATCCCTCTGCCCAGCATTGTACCTGCCATCTGCCAAATGGGACTTACTGTAATAGAGCATAGTGAGTGGCTATCATCTGTGGCATTGACTTTGAAATTTAGATGTCTCCCAAGCATCTGGAAGTTTTTCATAGTAACCTATTTGAGATGGGGCATCATTAAAATTATCTAAGGCAGTGGTTCTCAATGCTGCCTGCATATTGGAATCCTGAGGGCTGGAGGGTCTTTAAAAATGACCAATGACTGGGTCCCACTATTAGAGTGGTCAGCTAGGCACTGGGATTTGTAAAACACTTTCTGGTGACTAATAAGCAATGAGGGTAGAAACCACTAATCTCAAGCTACCCCTGTATCATTTTATGTTTCACCTATGAAAACAGCTTTTTTTTTTTTTTTTTTGAGACAGGGTCTTGCTCTGTCTCCCAGGCAAGAATGCCATGGCACAATAGTAGCTCACTGTAGCCTCAAACTTCAGGGTACAAGCAGTCCTTCTGCCTCAGCCTCCTGAGTACGTGGAACTAGAGGCACACGCTCCTGTGCCCAACTAATTTTTTATTTTCATTTTTTGTAGAGATGGGATCTTACTATGTTACCCAGGCTGGTCTTGAACTCCTGTGTGATCCTCCCACCTCAGCCTCCCAAAGCACTAGCATTACAGACATGAGCCACCACGCACAGCTGAAAACTCTTTAAGGTTATAATGTCCATGAATATCAAGCCCTGTAAAGAATTCCAGTTATAATAGGCATTGAAGGGAATATAATAATGTCCACTCTTTAGAATGTATTTTTCAGTAGACTTTAATGGTATAGGATTGTATTTTGCAGCCTGTATTTTCATCTCGGATTCATCAAGCCCATTTAATGAACAAATATGTTAAAGTGAGACAGTCACACTACATGTTACTAAGTACTCAAGCTGGAGTAGAAAGAGTACTCCATTTCCAACCAGGAGACCTAGGGGCCAAGCAATATGAAATCCCCTGAGACTCAGTTTTTCCATCTTAAAGATGGGACTGTGTGAGAAACAAACAGAACAGTCTGAACGTGGAAGCACTTCATAAACCCTTCAGTTCTGTAGGAAACTGCCACTCTTAACCTCTTTCCCAGTCTAAGGTCCTGTGGGCTTTAGTAGGGGGTGCTTCAGAACTTTTTTTGTCTTAAAGTCATTTCCCCCTAGCTTCTAGTCATGTTGTATTGCTTCTTAATTTGAGTCATTTAGAAATTGATAAATAACAACTGCTCCCTGTTCTGAGCAGATTACATGTCATTTGATGAGAACTCCATGAGGAAGGAGGCTAAGAGGGGCCACACAGCTACTAGGCAAGCCTGCTGTGTGGTATATAAGGATATACCCTGCTGTATTACTGCCTTGTCACAGGAATTCCCTGAGGAGAGGGACAGTGTCTTACTCATCTTTGCGTTCAAAAAATCTAGTGCTCTGTTTCGAAGTAGGCATTTAATATGTTAATAATCTGTCCATGTGTCCAAATGATATTATTCTTTCCACAATCTCAGCCTCTTTCTTCTGGTTTTGATACCAAGAGATAAAATATTTGATTGGTTAGCCTTTTTATAATAGTCCTGTATAGTACTATGTTTTTGATGTCTGTATAGTATTATATTTATTTATTTTTTGACAGTTCTTTTCATTGAATTTTATAAGTAGAGTTATAAGTTAAGAACAGCCATACATCATTAACTTCTTCTTTTTTTTTTTTTCTGAGACAGAGTCTCACTCTGTCACCCAGGCTGGAGTGCAGAAGCATGATCTTGGCTCACTGCAACCTCTTGCCTCCCAGGTTCCAGCCATTCTCCTGCCTCAGCCTCCCCAGTAGATGGGATTACAGGCGTGCACCACCACACCTGGCTAATTTTTGCATTTTTAGTAAGACAGGGTTTCACTATGTTGGCCAGGCTGGTCTCAAACTCCTGACCTCATGATCCACCTAACTCAGCCTCCCAAAGTGCTAGGATTACAGGCGTGAACCACCATGCCTAGCCTATATCTATACTTTACTTTTAAATGTTGTTAATGGAGATAAATATTAGCACCATAAGATTTCCCCAGATCCTCCCTTCTCCCATCCAAAGAGAAAAAGGAAATTAAAGTGAAAAATAAAACCCAGAATACTTTATTGATTCCTCCTCTTCCCTGTCCAAAATGGATGGGAGGCAGCTTCCAAAGCAGATAAATATAACATGATAGAAATAAAATTTTTTAAAAATGAAGCAATATGAAAATAATGGTAGAAAAAAGATGGGGCCAGGAATTAAATTAGCATACAATATGCACACCATGAGGTTCCTATTCCTAAATAGGGTCACAGAGCTCCAAGCTTTCTAGAAGAGGGAAAAGGGATAAATTCAAGAGGTAAAACAAATGCACTGCCTAAGTCCGACTATTCCTGATGCTGATACCAGGAAGAAGATTGTCCTGCGGCTCCTCACAAAAATTACTATCTAATGGAATAAACAGCCCTCTAAATCCATCCTTCTGGTAAACATTGTGATGGATTTTATGGAGCTGTTTCTTATAATGCACCTCAATAAATGTTGATGGCTTCTTACCAGAACTTAATGCGATAACAGGACTTTCACGGAGTACCCGTAAGACCAAGTCCAGGGCCAGCTCTAAAGTGGTCTGGCTTATTCCAAGAATGGATTTTAGAGTATCCAGACTAGAAGTTTGGGTACAGAAGAATCTGAGAACCTCCTGACAATTGGTGTGTGTGTGTGTGAGAGAGAGAGACAGAGAGAGTGTGTGTGTGTGTGTGTATGTGTGTGTACTTGCGTGCTATAGGTGTATTTTTTTCTAAGGCGCCGATAGCACCATTAGCCTTCGTCAGATCTCAGAGGGAGTCAAGAAATGAAGCATTGTAAATGTTCCCTCAGTTGATCTCTGTAAGTGTTTTTAGCAGCAGTGAGCTCAGAGAAAGAAGGTCTGTTAGCTGATTTACTGTGGAGCCATAGCCTCAGCAATCTACTATCCCAAACATGAGACTGACTTCCTTTTTTGAAAATTATGTTTTATAAGGATTTCCACTAAGAGGTCCATTTGGCAGGTCCTCCTCAAAAACAAACAAACAAACAAACAAAACACTAGGTGTTTATCTAATACAGAGACAAAATGAGCAAATACAAATAAGAGGTAAAAACAAACCAGGTGACCAAGTCCAACTATTTCTGATGCTGTTACCAAGGAGAAAACTGCCCTGAAACTCCTCACAGAAAATTAGTATCTAATGGAATAAACAACCCTCTAAACATTTTATTATGTAACATCTTTTATGTTATATATTTTGGATCCAAAAATATGTAACATAAAATATGTTACATTTAAAAATAATAGACAGCCGGGTGCAGTGGCTCACACCTGTAATCCCAGCACTTTGGGAGGCCAAGGCGGGTGGATTACGTGAGGTCAGGAGTTCGAGACCAGGCTGGCCAACACGGTGAAAACCTGTCTCCACTAAAAATACAAAAATTAGCTGAGTGTGGTAGTGGGCGCCTACAATCCCAGCTACTTGGGAGGGTGAGGCAAGAGAATCATTTGTATCCAGCAGGCAGAGGTTGTAGTGAGCTGAGATTGCACCATTGCATGCCAGCCTGAGTGACAAGAACCAGACTCTGTCTCAAAAAATAATCATAGACAAAAAATAAAATAGACCAAATTTAAAGACATAAATACTTGATAACTTTGCTCCTAATACCTATTTGTTATTTTTGAAAGTTAATCAAAACCTTGATTTTATTTCTAGACCTGTGTAGATTCCTACTTTTAAATTCACCCTGAATGTACATTGGCAATAGAGCACTTCTGAAACCAGTGGAAGCTTCTGGAACTCTCAACCTTGTTTGGTATTCAAAGATCTTTCGGTTTCTTTCAGTAGATGGTTTTCCCTCCGCTGTGCCCCAAGGAATGTAATTTGCCATCTGTGCCTGTTTGAGACCACTGAAGAGCCCCTTTGCTTGCCCTGTGGCCTTCCCAGTGCCTAGGAAGGTTGGCTCCTCCGCCTTCCTCTGTTCTGTGCCTCTTCCATGAAGTAGAAGCAGGAAGAGAAAACACACCCCTAACAATGTGAAGTTGGCATCACTAGATGTTTCCAGTGATAGGAGTAATTTCCTCTTTGTCTAAGAAAAGGAAGAAAACTGAAAAAGGCTTTCCCTCCAAAAGTAATCTCCAATCAGTCATGAGGTTAAATAATTTTAAAGCAATGGCATTTTCCTCAGCCTTGGACATTGTCTTCAGCTTTGACAAAAATGTTTCTTAGAATAAGTTTCTTTCAAAACATGCATATCTACTGGATGAGGCATTTTTAAAGATACAATTCAGATAGAAAACATCTGTTTTTAAAGGACAGCTTTAAAGTGTGTTTACCACATTCTCAAAGACAGTAATTAGAATACACATTTCCTACAATAGAATTCCAGTTTTTAAAAAGGCAGTCTTCCAGTTTCTTTAGACCCTACCTTCTTTGGTATCAGCCCATGAAGAAGGGGAGATTCAGGTAGACAATAGGAGAAATGTTTTCAGGTTGGATTGAACACAATAAAAAAGTATTTTTTCAAATTATGCAATATATAAATCTTTCATTCTAGATTAAATTCAGCCTCTAGCATCATTCTGGAATATAATTTTAGTGATTCATATATTAGGGAATTAGGAACCTTTCTGATTTCAGTTTTTTAAAATTTATTTTTATTGTTATTTACTTACTAATGTTTTTTGAGGCAGGATCTCACTCTGTTGCTCAGGCTGGAGTGCAGTGGTCCCATCACAGCTCACTGTAGCCTCTCCCTCCTGGGCTAAAGTGATCCTCCCACCTCAACCTCCTGAGTAGCTGGTACCGCAGGTTAACACCACCATGCCTGGCTAATTGTTTTGTTGTTGTTCTTGTGTTTTGTAGAGATGGGGATCTCACTGTGTTGCCCAGGCTGGTGTTGAACTCTTAGGCTCAAGAAATCCTCCTACCCTGGCCTCCCAAAGTGCTGGGATTACAGGTGTGAGCCAACATGCACAACCTGTTTGTTTTGTTTTGTTTTGTTTTGAAGCGGTTTTATAAAACTACCCTGCCAATATAACTAATATCCCATGGTCTCCCTTTTTTAAAAATGTAAAATTCTAGGTTCTTTACAAACTAAGCATTTTAGTAGTGAAACAAAGAAAAGTTAATTAGAAAAATCTTCGTTTTAAGACTTCTCCCCTTGAAATTTCATGTGTCCTTCATTTGTTCCTTTATCCTTCCATTCACTATGTAACATATTTATTGAATTTCTAATATGTGCCAGGCAGTGTTTCTGGTGGACCGAACAAAAATCTAGAACAGAAAAGACAGGATCTCTTTCCTCCTGGAGCGGGACATTCAGTACATTTTTTAAAGAGCTATAAAGAGCTATAATAACTGCACTTCAGAGTAAGCCCTACTGTAAACTTGACTTCAGTGAATAATAATGTATCGATATTGGTTCCTCAGTGATAATAAATATACTAATGCAAGATGTTAATAATGGGGAAGCTGATGGGGGGTACAAATATGCGTATTCTGCTTTCTGCTCAGTTTTTCTATAGAGTTAAAACTGCTCTAAGAATCACTCTAAAGTCAGTAAACAGGATGCTATTAGAAACAATAGTGGCGTGACAGAATTTGAACTGGAGAATAAGGAAAGACCTTTCTGCAGAAGTGCTGCTTAAACCCAGAACTAGAGAATAAGTGGGCTAGCCAGGCAAAGAGGAGATAGAAAAGCATTCTCAGTGAGGCAAAGTGGTATCATTTGTATTACCTTTGGAAATGCCATTCTGGCTTCTCTGTGGAGGATGGATTCTGGTATGGTAATTAGGAGGAAAGTTGGGGGACAAGAGGACAAACAAGACGAGGCAATTAGAATGGATCACACCTTTTGCTTCCTACTCAGCAGAATCCTAAAAGAGCAGAATGACAGTAGGCTGTTTCCTTCGTTCAGCTCATGTCAGAAACCGTTAGGTTCGCCAAGATCTGGGTGCTAGGAAGAAAGGAGACTATCAGTAGCAGAGCAAGATGGGGTTTCCGGGTCTCAGTTTCTAAGATCTTTCCAGTGGTTCAGTGGGATTTATAGTTAAGAACGTGCGTGCGCGCGCGCGTGTGTATGTGTGTGACTGCAACCAGTTAAAAATTGCAAGGGAAAAAAGCTTTTCAAGTAACTAGAACCCAGCTGCAACAACAGCTTTCATAGAGGTCTGTAAGATTTAACTTGCAATAGTTATCTTTATTCCTGTGGACTATTGGAATTTATTTTGGATTTGTTTCTTCCAAGAAACAAAAAAATTGAAAAATAGTTGATGAGTCAACAAAGAGAAAGGTCCATTTAAGTAGAGCACTGTTTTAGCACATCAATATTGAATGGCTCACATCAGTTTCTAGGGATCATGAACTCCCAAGGAAAAAAATTCTAGCGGGCAAAAGAAAGTGCCTGCCAGGATAGATTTCTATTGATTGTGGAACTGTTACTAGCAGCATAGGTTGAATAGTTCACAGTTCTCTTTCCATTTAGAATTAAGCAGCTCTGAGTAATCCACTTCACCATTTATAATTATTTACCTGCCTATGAGCAAGATTTCCAAACCATTAACTATTTATATGCATTTCCTTTTACAGTAAAAAATTGTATATGATGGCCATACCATCTATACTAAAAGATACAATAACACATTGAAAAATCTTTAGCAAATGAGCATAATTTCGTAGCACTTAGCTATTATAATAATGACACAAAATGGTTAATATGTCTATATTACTCTCTAGATTTCAACTTTTTTTGTATTCTTGGAAACAAATTAAGAATCCCTCATCTGAGCAGACCTGTTGTTTTAGGAAACAGAAATGCATCATGCGTATAATTTTAAGTGGTCCAGTTATGAATATGGAATGAAGGGATAAAATAAAGTTTTCCACTCCGATGTCTCCATTAAGAAGCTCCTCTGTGTAAAATGCTCCACGGCAAAGTTGCTGCTATTTAAAGTAGTGAGTTTGATCCTGGCTTTGATCTAAACCTTTTGATCTTGAAAGAAGGATGGAGTAGCAATAAAGAAAGGGCGAGACAGATTTTTTTTAAAGAAATGTGATGAACTTAAAGGGATGGTCAAGACCAGCAAGCACCGGGACAACCCGACTCTCCGCCCCCGCCCGCCTTCACCCGCAGGCGGATTCTAGCAACTGCTGATGCACACGAGAAGGCCTTTGGCGGGTGAAGGAAAATCTTGGCGTATCGAACATTTTTGTAAATTAAGTGTAAACTTTCTCCCTAATTATGAAAACAGATTAACCCCTCCTTTTAAAATTCTACCCAGTGGCTCTGGGGGTCCACACGGGAGGGGGCGCAGGGCTGGGTTTCTCTTCGCCCCTGTGTCGCCCCCAGGAAGCCACCTGCCGCCGCCCGGAGCCCCGAGGGGGCCACTAGGAAACGTCTACTCGACGACGTAGAACCCGTTCCCGGAGAAAACTCCACTAGGAAAGTTACTTTCCCTCTGCGAAAGCCACCGGGACCAAGTTTCCGACCCGGGGAGCGCGTCAGGCTGGCCGCAGGCGTGGTTCCTTCCCCGCCTCCGCTCCCTCCAGCCTGCGGAGGGCGGCCCGGGCCCCTCTTGCTGATGGGAAGATGCTCGCGGGGCGCGGAGCCGGGGCAGGGGTGGCGGGGGCAAGGTGCGCGGGGCCGCGGGGCGCCCGGAGCCCGGAAAGGGTTGGCGGGGGCAAGGTGCGCGGGGCGGCGGGAGCTCGGGAGCACGCCGTTCGCGGGGAGAACAATACGACGCCGGCGCGGACGGACTAGCGGGCGGGGCGGCGGGCGATCTGCGGGAGGCGGCGCGGCCGCTATACCTTTAAGGCAGGCCCCGCCCAGCCCGGCGCTCGCCCGCCCGCCGTCCGGGCCCCGCGCCCGTCGCCCGCGCCGAGCCTGAGGTGATGCGGGTACCGGGCGGGCGCAGGGCGCAGACTCCAGCGCCCCTGCTGCGTCCTCCCCGGCCGCGGGCGAGGTACTGGGGGGGCACGGCTAATTGGCGGGCGCGGGGCAGGGAGGCCGGGGTCGCTCCCGCCGTAAACTTGACTGTGTCCCTTTCCCCCGCAGCCGCTGCAGAGGGAGCGCAGCGCCGAGGCGGAGTGCGGGCTCGCGCGGCAAGTGCGCGCCGAGGTGAGTGCAGGCGGCGCGGCCCCTGCGCCCCGGTGGCGCCGACGCGAGACCGCGGCTGGCTAGAGGCCCTGGCTCCGGGCTGCGGCGTACACCGCCGGGACGACCTGCCGGGCTCCCGCTCGGGCGCGGGGAGCGGCCGGGGCGAAGGTCGCGGCCCGTGCGTGGAGGCGCCCGACGAGTACTGCGGGCGGGCGCGGGTGGCTTCTCAAGGTTCGGGGAAGACCGGGTCGCGAGGGCGGGGGTGCCTGCTTTTTCGCGCTGGGGGGCAGCGGTCAGGACCCATTTCCTTGTTTGAAATGCTGTGATTTTTGAACCTCACTCAGGTCACGAAATGGATTCAAGTGAACCGGAGACCCCGAAAACGGAAACGCAGGGTGAAGGAAGAGGTGTTTGAAAAGGTAGGGTTTCCCGAGACGATACTCGGTGCAGGTCTCGGTAAATCCGCGTCTGCCCCCGAGGACCTGGTCACGACAATAAAGTAGCGTTCAACTTAAAAAGTTTTTGTTACAATAAACGCTAGATTTAATATATGGGGACATTCTGTGGGAATACTGGTCGATAAAGCCTAATGCCCATCTACATATTCTCATAAAGAGGGAATAACCCGGGAGATTTGTTTCGTGCTCATTAAATAGAGCAATAGGACTTAAGTGGGTTTCATTATTATTTTAGATCAGCAGTGTTTATTATCTCAGTGTTAAGGTACCTCTGAAAAATGGAAAAGTGTTCCGAATAAATCGCCCACAGTATTCGGTTTCCGTGCTGTACGTTTACTCACCTAGACTTTAAATTGGAGTCATCTAAGAAATGGAGAGAAGAAAAAAAAAAGGAACACTAGGAGAAATTTTATTTACTGTAAAGCAAATGAAAAATTTGTTTGCCTAAGTTTAGAATTTCAGTATGTTACTTTACAGAAGTTTGGACTGCTTGTCTTCTGATTTTGTATTAGAACTTGATTTGTCATTGTAATAAATATCAAGGTAAGTAGTCCGTTGTTTTCTAAGTGACTTGCGGAAAAGTCACTAATTTTTTGACAAATGTTACAGCAGATAGGATTTTTGTTGCTTTTGCTTAATTACATCTCACTGTTTTTTTTGATTCTTGATACCACCAAGGGATTAAAATAGCGGTGTGTTGTTTTTCTGCTGCTAGAATGTATGATGAATCACTCTTGATTCTGAAGCCAAATTCTTGCTGATAGCATTGCTGCCAACTTCTGTGCTGTGTTGCCTTAGTATGGGCATTGCAGCGTCCGAGAATGTGCACAAAGCGCATCAGAATAAAGGTGATCCCAGAACTGCAGAGTGCACTTCAGGATACCAGAGGGCAGTTTCTGAGAGACCTGGAAAAGGAACCAGCCTGCAAGTATAGTTGTTTGTAGCCAGACATTCAGTATGCATGAAAAGGGGGACCCCAGCCCTTTGCTTTTTCCACAGAGGGTCATAGATGTAACTTCAATTGAAGAATAATCGAAAAAGTTGTCATTTGGAATAGACTTGAGTTTTCTGACCATACCTCAGCATGGTATGGTAAGTTGTGTTTAACGTTAATGGTTTAGGTGTATTTTTTTTAATGTTGTGAGGTGATGAGTGGGATCATAAAATACCCAAAGAAGGAAAAGAATTTTGGCTTGCTTGGTATTTTTTTTTAAATGTGTTGTAGCTGTTATTTTATTTAATTTATTTTATTGTGTTGAGATGGAGTCTTGCTCTGTCGCCCAGGCTGGAGTATAGTAGTGCGATCTCGGCTCACCTCCGCCTCCAGGGTTCAAGTGATTCTCCTGCCTCAGCCTCCTGAGTAGTTGGGACTGCAGGCACATGGACCACGCCTGGCTAGTTTTTTCTATTTTTAGTAAAGAAAGGTTTTCACCGTGTTAGCCAGGATGGTCTCAATCTGACTTTGTGATCTGCCTGCCTTAGCTTCCCAAAGTGCTGGGATTACAGGCGTGAGCCACCGCACACGGCCAGCCAAAAATAAGATTATCAAAATGCACAATGTCCTGTAGAAAGGAAGGGGAAGCCATTATCTTTGTGAATTACTAGATGTCACTACCAAAATCTAACCTAGAAGTAACCGTATTTGTGACACCTGTGACCTGACCACTGGGTCCTCTGAGAACGGGGGTTGGGAGTAAAACGGGGACTGATTATTTTGCCTTGCAGGAGAATGAAGTTCTTTGCCCAACCATTTCCGCTTGATACAAGCTCCTGTGTTAGACCTTAGGGGGAAGATGTGCCTCTGGCTTTTTTCCTTGGAAAATGTGGGCAGCAATTTTAAAAAGAACATGAAAATGGAGTAGGTTGAAACCAACATTCAGAACTTCCTTTCATGGATTGAACTAAGCTGATGAGGTTTGAGGGTGGAGGTGAGGAAGGGCTAGAAGATAGGAAATTTCAGAGACATGTCAGAGAATATGAACTGTCGGTGTTTCCAGTGTTGCTCTTGGCTCTGCACAGCACTTCCAAGCCCATTTGCCCACTTTTTTTTGCCTCTGCCACACCTAGGAGAAGATTTTTGGAGCTCGCTGAGAAAAAGGGCCTTTCTCCTATTCTGAAATAGAAATTGAATTCTGTGATCATGAGTATTCATTCCGAGGTCCATGTGTTAATCTTTTGCTAGGATTTGAACTTGTTACTAGTGGGAGCCTATGTAGTTCGCTTACTGTTGAGTCTAATATGTTATTGTTTAAAACATCTGCCATGTCACAAGTAGAAGCAAATTATTCAATTTGTCTTTTTTCCTGCGTCCACTATATTTTTCTTCTATGTTAAAATAAAACTGTGGTAGTTTCTGATTTTATTCATTTTGTGTTAGTGTAAAAGAAAACGAATCTTAGTCATTTCTGGTAGGTGCCCATTTGAAATGTTGCAGTTGCTTTTATTTGTCTACTTTGGTTTCCTTGCTCCTGTTTTTCCACTCCACACTGCCCTTGCCTCCAGACCCCAAGGATCTGTCTACACCTTCAGGCCTCTCAGGATTCAGCCTAGATGAGTAAATTTGGTTAAGTCATCTGTAATAACTGTACTGGGGGTCGTAACATTTTTCCTCCAATAGTCGGGTGCAGCTTTTTTCCTGCCGTGTGGAAAGCAGAACCTTCTGACCTCTCCGAGAAAGGAAAACAGTGCTCTAGTGAGAGGCTGGACTCTGACCACAGGCGCTGGGCAAGGAGCTGCACAGTAGAACAGCATCTTCCTGGGATGTTTGTTTTCCCCTTAAAGAAAATCTCAAAGGTGCTGAGTGGTAGGCACAGTCTGATGTAATCTGAAATACTAGTTGAGTTTTTCAGTGAACTCTCAAGGGGAAGCAAAACAAACTAACCCTGTGCTCAGCTGCGGGTTAAAATAACGAATAGTGAAATAAAGTAAATTAGGGACTGAGACGTACCATGCAGATAAAGAGATTCAAAGTCTCCTGGCCTTTCCCTGCCTTCTGCTTCAGTCATCCTACCCACCAGAGAGTTGTGCCATCTTTTTGTGTTATCCTAACAGGCTTCATTTCTTATCTCCCTGAAGATGCATCATTCTCTCTCATGTATCTTTTCATATTTTCTGTGACATTTATTTCCATTTTATTTTAATCATTTTTCTCCTAGTATGACTGAATTGTTTTATATTGTTTTTCATTTTCTTTTATATTTGTTTTTCATTTAAAATCACAAAACTCATCTCTCTTCTACTTCTGGTTCTCAGGTATTTTTTTCTTCCATTCTGATACTGTTCTATTTTTTATTATTTCAAGTTCCTTTCATTTAGTTTGAATAAATTTTGCAACAGAAAAACACGGGAAATACGAATAACTAACAAAGAACAATTAGGATGATTGGATCAGCCAGCTCTGCAAAGGACAGGATGAACATTTGTGATTGCAACAGTGAATTTTATGTGGGTTTTTAAATTAATAGATTTTACTACATTGATGTTGGTTTTGGAAGAGGAACACACATTTTTTTTTCTTTTTAACCTTTTTTAGCTGTTTCAAAAATAAATACAAATTATGTGCCATCACAGATTAAGGAATGTTTATACATACACACACACGCACACACACACACACATTTAATACAAAGTTTTAGTAATTTTTTAAATATTCTAAAGATTAGAATATATAGTAGAATAGTCTTTTATGAAATAATATACATTAGGAAAATATGACTGGGATATGATTCCTTCAGAGGAAGAAAATTCAATTTTCAGATTCAGAGGAAGCACCCTTCCTAGTCTATACATACAGTAAGCAGAGAATGAGTTTTACAACACTCATTTCAGGTCTTCGGTAAATGTGTGTGATGATGGCAGAAGTATTCATTGGCTCACCTGCAAATCATTGAAAATTCAGCCATGGTAAGGTTGGCTACTACAGGCATTAGCGAGTGTGGTCTCTGCTGGGGAGAGATCGTCAGTCCTCTGTTAGGATTAGTCACGATCAACACAGTGCAAATGGTTTCCAATAACAGCGCCCTTCAAGGTTACTTTCATTATTCTTTTCTGCCAGAACCTGAAAAACAATACTCTTGAGCTACTCAGAATTCAAATTGTTGAAAATTTCCTGAAATTTACCTTCACATATTCAGAGTGAAACAAAGATCTAGAAGGATGGTTGTGAAAAGTATGGACTTTATAGTATCTGGTGGCCATTTTCATTGAGGCCAAATGATAAATTCTGTTTTCCAAGTCTTTAAGGGGATAAAAACCAAACTATTTTCCTTGTTATGATATATTCCTAAATTCTAGAGTATTTTCACTCTACTTTTATTTCATTAGTTCCTTGTACATACTTGACTCTGAACCCAAATCAATGATTATCTTAGTTTGAATAATAATTCACAGATTTAAAAAGTTGAATGTAAAATCGGTTTGGTTTGTGGATTTTTTAAGCATTTATTGTTCCTTTTAGATTTTATATATTGTAAGATAATACTTTTATTACAGTACTAATATTGAATTATTCAAAATGATAAAG
Organism: Callithrix jacchus; assembly: GCF_049354715.1. NCBI lineage: Eukaryota > Metazoa > Chordata > Mammalia > Primates > Cebidae > Callithrix > Callithrix jacchus. The sequence continues at coordinate 78,386,186 of NC_133502.1, forward strand.
GTAGGTACAAATTTCAAACTAAGTACTTCTATGTTTGTCTTTTGTGACAAAGGTATATTTTATGTTCAGTTTATTGGTTCTAAAAACGAATATTAAGACTAATAAAAATTATTTGGCTCTTTCTTGTACTCAATACAGCAGATGGTGACTGTGGTAGGCTTGACTCCAGAGCCATCAGCACACAAAGCTTAGTAAAATGGCACAGAATAAACCTACGGAGTGCTGAGCCGAGGGTCCCTTCACTTTGTAGGAACTACCCCCCTTTCGGCAAGATAGTAGGCTTAGGTAGCCACTAGGCAACTGAGGCAATGTTGCGGTTAAATGCTTTCCCAGGCGCTGGTGCCCTTGCCTCTTTTTGAGAGTGCCCTTGCTCTGTGGGAATTCATGACTAGTCTACATTTATATAGCTGTAATCTCTTACAATAGCTTCATTGATACTTGATTTCCATAGAAAAGCTTTATGAATTCTTGTGAGACACAGCTCTTGAAGCACCAGCCCACCCATTTTCCCTCCCTTCATCCGTTCCTCCCTAACTGTGAGTGGCTTTGTATCCTGTGTTGTACTGATTGTGCCTTTGGAAGACAACTTATTTGAGTGATGGGGGGGAGGCAGAATAATTTATTAAAAGTAATTACAAAGAAACCAAACAAAAGGAGTAATTACAGTGCTGTTAATATGCAATTTGTTATTTTATTGCTGAAATATTGGGAACTCATTTGAGATTCTTGGTCCTATATGTGGGTCTCTCCTTTTCCCTTGTACATCCCTAATAAATACATAATGTATTAAATTCTCTGTACCCAGGTCTCATTTTAGATGAGGTTTCCCAAGGTCTTGGCCTTGTTTGCTCTTTTTTTTTTTTTAAGCTGTACCAAGAAATAATTGCTGATAAAATGTATTTTTGGTAGCCTCAGGAAGAAAATCTGATCTGTATAATTTTATACTGTTAAATTTTTATCTGTTCCATACATTTACTTATTTTTCCAAATTTCCATATTTAGTGATTTATTTTTTTAAGACTCTGCAGTTTTGCTGGGCATGGTGACTCACGCCTGTAATCTGAGTACTTTGGGAGACTGAGGCAGGAGGATCATGCCAGGAGTTTGAGACCAGCTTGGGCAACACAGAGAGACTCTATCACTACAAAACATAAAAAAATAAAAATGAGGTATGATGGTACATCCCTGTAGTCCCAGCTACTCGGGAGGGCAAGGCAATAGGCTCTCTTGAGTTCACAAGTTAGAGGTTACAGTGAACTATAATCCTGCCACTGCACATCAGCCTGAGTGATAGAGCAAGACTCAAACTTTTAAAAAAAAAGGAAGAAAGAAAGAAAGGAAAGTAACAATCTATAGTTTAAAAAAAAAAAGTTCCAAGGGTTCTGTGTATTAAAATTCCTTCCCATTTTTAACTAGCGTAACAGGGAAAGTTAAAGTATCATCATCCACTTACCCTCATGCACTTAGTTACATATTTTAAAAAGAATCTTTGAATGTAACTATTAATATTATAATCGCTAACATTTCCCTTGTGTTAAGCACTGTTCTAAATCCTTTTCATGTAGCAGCTTATATAAATGTACCATTAAAGTAGTGTCACAACCAGCAATATGGCATTAGGATGTTGTAGAGTGCATCAAATACTTTTTGAAAGGGGTGAAGTGTAAAGAAGTCAAAAAATTGCTATAAAAAAGGATGCTGGGCCGGGCGCGGTGGCTCATGCCTATAATCCCAGCACTTTGGAAGGCTGAGGCGGGTAGATCACGAGGTCAAGAGATCGAGACTATCCTGGTCAACATGGTGAAACCCCGTCTCTACTAAAAATACAAAAAATTAGCTGGGCATGGTGGTGCGTGCCTGTACTCCCAGCTACTCAGGAGGCTGAGGCAGGAGAATTGCCTGAACCCAGGAGGTAGAGGTTGCCGTGAGTCGAGATACGCCACTGCACTCCAGCCTGGGTAACAAGAGCGAAACTCCGTCTCAAAGAAAAAAAAAAAGAATGCTTTGGGCAAGATTTGAAAATTCTCTTTAGTGCAGGCTATGGACAATCCTAGACCACCAGCATAAAGCATACATATCTAATTCAGGAAAATCCCAGCCCATATGTATTTTGAAAACACTTGGAGGTGTACTGATAATTACACTACTATCAATTTTAGCAAGTTTGATGCCTGCAGCCATCAACTCTTCTATGACGTGAGAGATAAAAGCCATTTTTATATAAAATGTTAGAGTTTGGCTGGAAAAGGGAGACAGGCAGAGAAAAATTTTGTTTTTAGTTACTTTTTTTTTTTGAAACGGAGTTTCCCTCTTGTTACCCAGGCTGGAGTTCAATGGCATGATCTTGGCTCACCACAACCTCCGCCTCCTGGGTTCAGGCAATTCTCCTACCTCAGCCTCCTGAGTAGCTGGGATTACAGACACGCACCACCATGCCTAGCTAATTTTTTGTCTTTAGTAGAGACGGGGTTTCACCATGTTGACCAGGATGGTCTCGATCTCTTGATCTCATGATCCACCCGCCTCAGCCTCCCAAAGTGCTGGGATTACAGGCTTCAGCCACCGCGCCTGGCCTTTTAGTTAATTTTATAGTAAGTATTAGTCTCATTCTTGTGACTGAATGCCTGGCAGTCATTGTCATCATAGGCATTTTAAGGAGCTGCTGTTTTGTGCCTGGGTCTCATATGGCACTACTAAGGTGCATTTTTTGAGTAACACCCACTGATATCTGTGTGGGCCCAGACCTACCATTGTTTTTATCCATCTTCTGTTGGAGGAGGCTCACAGCAGTGTGGATCAAGTCTAGCCGATATATATTTCTTTTGGTTTTAGGGTCTGTGCCCACAGAAGAGTCATACTTAAGCTTTTAATCTCTAATACTTAGAAAAGGACCTGGCCACATGCAGCCTCAATAAGTATTGGTTGAATGAATTAGATGAATGAATCTCACAAATGGCATTTATTGTATAAACTCATACCTTGTTATTGCGTTAAATTTTTTTCTTCACTATTCAGGTTTTTATTTTGTTATTTAATGATAGAGGTTTTCATCAAAGTATCTTTGGTAGCGTTTCCTGGGTTTTTTGGCCAGGGCGGGGGAGGTGGTGGTGATCTCTTTTCTATAAAGAGAGCTTGGATTCCTGAAGACCTGATACTGGTCCCGGCTGTGCCAGCTAATCATGTCCCCCTTGAGTTTGTCATGTGACCTTTGCTTTCCTCTGAAAATCCTTTTACTCAGTGGGCCAACTAAGTCCATTTATCCTAATTGATAAAATCAATATGTTTGACTTCAAGTTTTCCCCATAGTTTTATGATTTTTTAAAAACAGTATTGTCCTTTTTGGTGTTTAGGAAGGCTTCTATTTTTGTTATAATGGTTACTTTTGACATAATACTTTTTTTTCTGTTCTTGTGTATTGATTCCCTGTTGTGATAAATTAGTCATTTACCTTTTCTTCCCCCTCCCCTCTTTGTTTTTCATCATGTGACTTGAAATATTATCCATTTTTTTACTTTCTATAAATAAATACTGGTATGAGGGTCAGCCAGAGGATTGTATTTTCCATCTGATCTCCTCATTACTCCCTTCTTGATGATTGGACTGTGTCTACAATGTCAGAGCATCTAGGCATTATATACTATGCTGTACCCTTTATCAAGTTACTTAGTTTTAATTCTGCAGGTTATGTTTAATGTTCATTGTCTGCTTTTAGGTTAATGTCTGTTCTCAATTTTGAAGCTCATTTTCTAGTAGATTTCTCAGGAAGAGTTTAGGGCAGCTATAGTCCCTGATTTTTGGCATGTTTTAAGTTTGTGCTCTTTATACCTGAAGGTCATGTCAGCTAAACAAGAAATCCTTGGCTCATATTTTTAAATTATAAGAAATCTGTTACTTCCTTGTCATCCTGCATAAAGTCTAATACTGATCTCATTTCTTTCCCTTCCCATGGATTGACCTATTCATTTTTCCTGGACACCCAGATTTTTTCTATACATTCCAGTAATTTTAGTTGAATATATGTCTCATTGTGGGTTGCTTTTCCCAGTTGTTAGTCGGCTTTTGGGCTTTATTTTCCTTGCCTGTAATATGAGAATAACTTTTTTTTTTTTTTGCTGTTCACAGAGTAGATATGAAGCCAAATAAGATATTGTAAGTGAAGTGCTTTAAATGTATTATTTTACTATCTTGTTATCCTTTAACGTTTCTTGTTGTTAGGAACTTTGAAATTTAGACAGCCTGAGCAACATGATGAAACCTTGTCTCTGCAAAATACAAATATTATCTGAGTGTGATGGCTCATGCCTATAATCTCAGTACTTTGGGAGACCAAGGTGGATGGGTGGCTTGAGCCCAGGAGTTCAAGACTAGCTTGGGCAAACATAGCAAGATCCCATTTAAAAAAAAATGCAAAGTATTAGCTGGACATGGTGGCACACGCCTGTGGTCCCAGCTCCTCCAGGCGCTGAGGTGGGAGGGTCCCTTGAGTCCAGGAAGCACATATTACTGTGAGCCTAGATCGTGCCACTGCCTTCCAGTCTGAGCGACAGAACAAGACCCTGTTTCCAAAAAAAAAAAAGAAACTTAAGAGTACATCATTTTATGAATGTATGGACTTGAGTTGATGTTCTGTTTGTGAGAAGTAGACAATGGCTACCCAGTGAGTCTTCTGTGTCCTGATAGTAAGTAACCTTATCCTGATTCCATGTGGTAAGCAGGCTCTCTGCATCTACTCATGGAGGACTACTACTGGATTAAAGGAAGTAGTGGTTTCTGAAGTATCTCATCTAGAAAACTCCATCTCCGTTTATCACACTCTTCCCTGTCATGTTAGTTCCCCACTCAGAATTCTGGGTTTACATGATTTCAGTTTATATGTGCATAGAGAAACACTTAGAAAAATTACTCTATTTTCAGATAATGAGGATTGCTGAAAACCTAAGTCAGCCTGATCAACCAGTACATTTTCTTGAATTTATTGTACATAAGACCCCACGTAAGAGGCTGCTGGAAAATACCAAAGAGACATGAGAGATGTCATTTCTGGCCATGGGGAGATAAAACACACAGCATATCAAAGATCACTTACAAAGTAGTCTGTGATAAATAAGTCCACACCAGCATAGCACAAACTAAAGACATGAGTATATGATGCATTTTTACCTGAGGCTACCCTGGACTAGAGTTTCCATGCCTGGTCTTTGTTTTGATAAAGCAATACTTGACACATGTAGGCTGGAAGTTATGGTGGGAAATTGGGTAATTGAATTAGCTGAATCCATTTTAGTGCTTTTACGTGGTTTGTATTCACATATAAGGGTTTAATTAATGTTTATGTAAATAGTGTCTTTATTTGAATATGTGATTTTAAAAATCATCCATGTTTCGCAAGTAAAGCTGGAACCTATTATAGAAGTTCTCCTGACACCTGTGAATCAAGGTGATTTGGAAGCCCAAGGCTAGAAATGTAATACTATTGATTATTCTGTGCATAACATGTTTCTTATTAAATTTTATACTTATTCAAACAGTCTACTAATTGTATTTTATATCCATAACATACAAAACCTTGAGTCAGGAGTAGAGAATACCGAGATGAATAGAATAGTTTATAGTTAGATATAGAAAACTAGTAGGATAGAAGAGTTTATAGTTAGATAGAGAAAACTATATTGGATAGAAGACAGACTGAATCAGACCTGTGTCAGAGGTGCAGGAAAGTGCAGTAGTTATCGGAGCAGTTTGGGTCTCTATAAGGGAAGTTATCACTTTGGGCTGTTTTCATTATCTGTAGGCCCTCCTTCAGGCTGATAGCAGTGTACAAATATTTGTTCAATTTCATTCAACTCTTGTTTGTATAATTGAAGATACCATAATTTATATTCTCAAAATCCAGATTGTCTTCATGAGCACATACTCATCATGAAAAAAGTTTTTTTTTTTTTTTTTTCTATTTTTAGTAGAGACTGAGTTTCACCATATTGGCCAGGCTGGTCTCCAACTCCTGACCTTAAGCTTGGCCTCCCAAAGTGCTGGGACTACAGGTGGGAGCCACTGTGCCTAGCTCTGGAAATTGATCTTTTATCTTTGGTTCATAAATGTGAAATCAAAGTGCCATGAGTTTAGGCTACCTCTGGACTTGGTTCAGTCTATTTCACTCTCACTCTACGTTTTTTTCCTTTTACTCAGGTTAAGTCCTCCCTCCACCACCCCACTGTAAACATTTTATTTTAAGGCAAAATAAAATGTTTCAGAATTAGGAATGGTAACTTTTAAGTTCTAGAGTTATTCAGAGTTTCCTTCTCTTGTGAATTTTTTTTTTTTAAACAGGAAACGGAATCTCACTCTGTTTCCCAGGTTGGAGTGCAGTAACGTGATCTTGGCTCACTACAACCTCCGCCTCCCGGGTTCAAGCTATTTTCCCTGCCTCATCCTCCCAAATAGCTGGAATTACAGGCATACACCACCATGCCCAGTTAATCTTTGTATTTTTAGTAGAGATGGGGTTTCACCATGTTGACCAGGTTGGTTTCAAACTCCTGACCTCCGGTGATCTACACACCTTGGCCTCCCCAGGTGCTGGGATTACAGGTGTGCTCCCATCCCTTTTGTGATTTGTGAATGTTAGGTTGTCATTCAAATAGCATCTCACACGTTTCCAGCACCACAGATTCAGCATGACCTTTTTTCCTTGAGATAGTGTCTCATTCTGTCACCCAGGCTTAAATGCAATGGCATGATTATGGCTCACTGTAAGCTCAGACTTCTGAACTCAAGTGATCCTCCTGCCTCAGCCTCCTGAGTAGCTGGGACTACAGGTGTATACCACCATGTCAGCTTTTTTTTTTTTTAAGGAGACAGAGTCTCTTGGTGTTGTTCAGGCTGGTCTTGAACTAACGGCTCCAAGGAGTCCTTGTGCTTCAGCCACCCGAAGTGCTAGGATTACAGGCATAAGCCACCACTCCCGACCCTGGCATTTCCTTTAGATGAGGTAACAATAGTCATTTTATGTGGCCTCACTTGTAATTGCAAGTCACAAAGCTCATGCTATTAATTTTCTGTGGCATTTTTCTGCCATTAGTTTGGTGTCCAAGAAGAGAAAAAGGTATGAAGGTCACGAGACATTAAACAGGAATGGCAGGAAAAATACAAGAGAAAAGCAGAATGTACCTCTGGATTCTCTTCAGATACAAGTGGTTTTCTGTTTTTTTTTTTTCCCTAACCATCACACATACCTAAGTTTTAGTTTTCAGTGTGGAAGCTATACAGTCACGCATCACTTAATTATGGGAAAATGCATCATGTGATTTCATCATCATGAGAACATCATAGAGTGTACTTAGACAAACCTGGATGGTAGAGCCTATTGCTCCTACACTACAGATTTGTATAGCATGTTAATATACTGAATCCTGCAGGCAATTTGTAATGCAGTGGGAAGTATTTGTATATTAAACATATCTAAACATAGAAAGGGGACAGTACAAGTACAGTATTGTATTCTTATGGGACCACTGTTGTGTATGTGACCCATTGTTGACCGAAATGTTGTTATATAGTGTGTGACTATGCCTTCAACATTTACTCCTGATGATAAAGGTAAAGATTTCTGAGTGTCCTTATAGAAAATGAAAGTGGTGATTCTGAGTCTGTCTCTTAAGAGTTTATTGAGTTATATGTCGTGTATATGTTACATGCCAGGAAGTTCACCCACAGACAGTTTGTTGAGTTTTAAGAAACATTTATCATTGTGTACCTGTTACCACCATCCAGTTTTAGCACATTTCCATCACCCAGAAAGTTCCTTGTGTCCATTTGTAGTAAATCCTCCTTCTTTCTCCTATACTTCAGCAGTACTAGTCTGCTTTCTGCTTTATAGTTTACCTTTTCTAGAAATTTCATATAATTTGAGTTATATACCATTCAGTCTTTTGGATCTGATTCTTTCATTTATTGTAATGTTTGTGGTTCAGTGATGCATGTATCACTAGTTCCTTTTTATTTTGAAGTAATATTGCATTGTATGGATAAACTAAATTTTGTTGATCCACTTACTGTTTCTCTGTCATGGAGGAGAAAAAAACAAACGGATGGCATCGCTATCCACATGTTATCACATAGGCAGCCTTCCACTGCCTTTTGTGAAGAGGTACCTTAAGATGCACTAAGTATTGAGTGAGTATCAGCTGCCTTAGAGAAGTCCCCTCGCTAACTCCCACAAGGCTCTGACAAGGCACATATCTGTCCTTTCACAGGATGACATGCGGTTGGAAATTTTAGATGTTTGCAAATTTTTTTTGCAGCTTTTCGCTATTATGAATAATGCATCTATGAACACGGGTGTAACTGTCTTTATGTACACATGTTTTCCTTTCTCCTGTGTGGATTCTTAGGCCTTGAATGACTTAGTTGTATGGCAGGTATATGTTTAACTTTTTTAAAAGTTGCTAGGCTGTTTTCCAAGGTAGTAGCTGTATCATTTACATTTCCATCAGCAGTGTTTAAGGTTTTTAGTTTCTCTGCCTCCGCGTTAGCACCTGGTATTCTCAGACTTCTTTCTTTAGCCACTCTGGTGGGTGTTCAGACATGCTTTCTTACTTAACGTTTTTATTTCTTGAGAGTATTTGAAAGTGTTTAGATACCTTACTGCTGCTCTTGTCTTCCATTTTACAGACCAGAAGGTATTGGCTCAGTAAATGGGAAGCCTAAGTGTCTCACTGGAGATTCTGAAATGAGTCACTGAGCCTTGGAATCTTCATGCGTCAGTTGGAATTGTAGCAACCTGCTTTTGTTCTCTCAACTCTTGTGACTCAGAATGCTCTCTGTCTTTGTAGCATTGTTAGGTGTGCCTTTCTTTTTATCCTTTCAAAATGATCTGTTCTTATCCTCTCTGGAATTGTGTCTGATGACATGCAGCTTGTTTTCCGCAGAAGTATGCTAGTGTCGTGGAGAGATTTTCTCTGTTTCTAGGCTGCAGCATACAGGTGGGTCGTCAGACCTGGCTTCTGAGACTGGCTCCACAGTGACTGAGCAACCGCATGTCATCATGTGAAAGGATAGATACGTGCCTTGTCAGAGCCTTGTGAGAGTTAGTGAGGGGACTTCTCTAAGGCAGCTGGTACTCACTCAATACTTACTGCATCTTAAGGTACCTCTTCACAAAAGGCAGTGGAAGGCTGCCTACATGATAACATGTGGATAGCGATGCCATCCATTTGTTTTTTTCTCCTCCATGACAGAGAAACAGGAAACATTCCTAAATTTATTTATAGATGTTAAAAAATCAAGCTTGGTTTCTTCCTGTAACTGTTCTTTGGCCAGCAGCAAGTATAGCAAAAGTACTTTTATGAGTTGGTATGTTTTATTCCTGTCTTTTGGCTTTATTCAAGAAAAGTAATTGTGTTTCTCAGAGCAACTGTATTGATTCATTTGCCACTCTCTTTACTTTGTCCATTATAGTAGAATAAGTTGTCCTTGTTCCTTTTCCAAATTGGAAGCTCCCTAAGTGGTGTTGAGGCTGTTGATGAGATTTGTATTCTAGCAAAGATCCATTTGAGATAATCTATCATCATTTGTTTATACGCAATAAGTCCCTGATTTTGTTTCTTTTGTTCAAACAGTTTTGATTTGAAGTTCCTTTAAAGGCTGTTGGAGCTTTTGCAAATACCCAGTTAATGAAAGGCACTTAAGATTGGACACATCTCCTGCATCATCACACTGCAGTTTTCTGTCTAAAGGAATGTTCCAGCTACCTGATTTTTTTGGCTAAACAGAGTTGCAGTATATTTCATGACAGAAGTGCACTCTAGTTTTCTGTTAAATGATTACTTCCTCTGAAATGATTCTTCGTCATGTTGAGTTTCTAAATGTTAAAAAGAACATAGTGTTTTTGACCTGTGGAAATCTTATCTTTGTACCATGGTGCTGCACAGACCATCAGAAAGATCTGAAAACTTGAGGCAACTTGAGAAAATCACCACCAGCAAGAAGCTGTCTAAAATAATTGGAAGATTATAACCCAAGCACCTGGAGGAGTGTGCTAGTGAGTAGAATGTTATGAAAGCCCCTAGATGTCCTCCATGGATGTGTGTGCTGGCCCTAAGGAGAAGGAATAGGAAGAGGATTGCCATGGAGGAACACCTGAAGTTTCAGTTGAGCACTTTATTTGGGAAGCTGTCCAAGGCTAGAGTTGTGAGAGTTGGGAAAGGCCTCACAAGCTTCTACAACTCAAGTCCTTATCTTACATATGAGAATGCAGAGGCCCTGAGAAGTTTTGATTCCCAGGCCTGCATGCTGGCCTGGAACCAGAGCCTGGATTTCCTGTCACTTCTGTTGCTTTTTCCAGCTGTCTGCCCAGGCAGCTCCCTAAGGGAGGCGTGGAGGCAAAACCACTTTGGGTTCCAGGTGAGGAGAGAAGCGTCCAGGTGGGCTTGATTGTATTGTGGCGCACAGATACTGAGGGAGACACAGATACTTTTGGGATATCAAGATGATACCCCAAAAGGCCATCTTTGGGGATTAGTCACACATCCAAAGGGAGGGCTGTTTTCTGGCTTATTGAAGACCTTTCCATTTGGGCTAGGAGTAAACTGAGTCAGATTTTGAGAGCTCAGTCATTCCAAAGAGCAGGTAAGGATTCTGTAGTACCATAGCTGGTTCACTGCAAGGATTGATATGAAATTGTGTTTTCTGTATTACGTTAGTGAATTTTCCAAGGCATAGATTATTTGACATTTTTGTGACATTTTGTTACCGACCAAGCAAATAAAAATATTATTTAAAAAAAATGAAACAGGACCAGGCATGATGGCTCACGTCTGTAGTGCCAGCATTTTGGGAGGCTGAGGCAGGTGGATTGCTTGAACTCGGGAGTTAAAGACCAACCTGGCAACATGGTGAAACCCGGTCTCTACTAAAAATACAAAAATTAGCTCGGCGTGGTAGTGCATGCCTGTGGTCCCAGCTACTCAGGAGGTTGAGGTGGTAGGATTGCCTGAGCCTCGGAGGTAGAGGTTGCGTTTGAGCCAAGGTTGCACCACTGCACTCCAGCCTGGGCAGTAGAGCGAGACCTTGTCTCAAAAAAAAAAAAAAGCCTGGGCAGATAAATTGACATTTTATTTTGAAATGCAGTAATGTCACTCTCACAAATGACCTTTTCACCAGTCTGTGCTGGTATTTGTAAATATATATGTTAGTATTGTTTTCTAAAATGCAAAGCTGATTTTCATGTTTATACATATTCATACCTTGATATATTGCAATTTTAGAGTTTCTTTCTGCAGTCTGTCTAACTTGGCCGTTTGTTCACAGGCCAGATTAAACTACCCTGATTCTCCCAAACAATATTGACAAAATTAATGCTGAACTTGGATTGTGAAGGGTTTAGTGCCGCAGAACTCTGTGTGCTACTGGCAGGACAGTGAATAGGAATAGTATGGCTTAGGGAAAAAGACATATTTTCTCTCTAACACAACTGGCAGATAATGAAGTGGGTAGGTGGCAAGAAAAGGCAAGTACTGAGCTGATTCAGACTTGCAGAAAGCTTCCTCTCCTCACTCTAAGCAAAAAGAAAGGCTCTGGGGAAAGGCACCAGATGATACTCCTGCCTTGAGTATCCTGGCACCCTTGAGTCTTTATTGAAGATGAGTTTAATGACTTGCTCAACAATAGCATTACCTAATCACAGAGCATCAGATTCAGATTATCATAAGACAAATTTAAATGATGCTGAAGTATCTTCCAGCAGAGGATTAGTGATGTACCAGCATGCATGTTGTGTGGGCGTGTGTGCACACACAGACACAGAGTCTAATTGGCCTTTGGCCCTCCGAGCAAGGGGCAGGTTTGGGCTGGGGCATGCTGTGTGACCACAGTTTCCCATCTTGGATTGAAGCTACAGCACTGTGTGCATCTGACTCTTGACTCACATGGTCTGACCGACGCCTTGGTTTCTGGAGAACTGCTCTGTTTCATACAAGAGTCACTGTCATTAGGAGCCATCCCAGAGAGAGGCTCAGTGGGAAGTGTGAAGGTAGAGCAAGCAAACTGACTCTAGAACAGAAGGTGAAGAAGGACTGTTTCTGTTTAGATTTGCTTAACCTCATACTCACTTTTTTCTTCTATGACTTCGAACCCCCAGGGGTCATAGAAGAAAAGAAATCAGACACTGCTACAGTACTCTTGCTCTTGGGTTCAGATTTATCAGTGGGAGGGGAGGAGAGAGTAATCACAAGTGATTGTTGTAGGTTTTGTCTTAGCTTTTTTTTGTATCAAAGTTGTTTTGAGAGTTACAGAGAAAGGAGGGGAGGTGTATTACAAACGTGTGTGGACTTAAATGTTATTCCTTTTCTTCAGAATGATCTTCCAGGTGTCTAGAGGGTGAGGTATATCATTTACGTGAATATTACGAATAAAAAAGAAAGTGCCTCTATGGTATTCTTACTGGAGGTTTTTCCTGTGGAAAACTATTGCCAGCATATTTGGGAATATATTCTTATTTTGTTTTTTTTTTTAGACACTTCATTATTGTCTATCTTAATGTTTTATTGATTTTGGTTGCAGTCTTTGTGAGCTCAGTTTACAAAAAGTCTGGTTATCCACAAAAAAATGCTGGTGTCCTGAGCACCTGAAGAATTCCAGAAAGCTTTCAAGAAGTGTTGAGATCTTTCCTGACCCCCTCCTCCCAGCAACTACAGAGGTCTGAGTTTACAGTAACTATTATGCTTGTGTGGAATTGGCTCTAGGTAGTTAATAAGTTTCCCTGAGCGCTGACTTACTAACAGGAATCCACTTAGTCACTGAAGAAATGGGTGCAGTGTTTGTCTCAGCTATGAGTAATGGGTTATGCATGATTTAAAAAGGCTTCTCAGAAAGACCTTGCTTATGTAGTCAAGGATCAATATTTTTGAAAAGTTTTTATAGGTAAGCCATAACATTATTTGATAATCAGACATCATTTCCAAGTAGTTAAAAGGGTCATTGGACAAAGCCCAGTGGACCATCGCCGGCTTCCTAATTGCTAAGGATCGAAACTCCACATGCCCTGTAAATTATGAGTATGCTTGAATTTTTTATGGAGAAAGAAATTATGTTTTTATGTCAGATAATTTTCATGTCAGATGTTAGATCAGCCAACCAGCTCTATCACCCAGGCAGGTTGCCACTTTTCCCCACCTGATCCCTGCTTTTCCCTATGAAGTTTATTTTAAGTAGAGAGTCGGGAATGAGAGAGAACAAGGGGGGCCGGGCGCGGTGGCTCACGCCTGTAATCCCAGCACTTTGGGAGGCCGAGGCGGGTGGATCACGAGGTCAAGAGATCGAGACCATCCTGGTCAACATGGTGAAACCCCGTCTCTACTAAAAATACAAAAAATTAGCTGGGCATGGTGGCGCGTGCCTGTAATCCCAGCTACTCAGGAGGCTGAGGCAGGAGAATTGCCTGAACCCAGGAGGCGGAGGTTGCGGTGAGCCGAGATCGCGCCATTGCACTCCAGCCTGGGTAAGAAGAGCGAAACTCCGTCTCAAAAAAAAAAGAGACAGAGAGAGAACAAGGGATGGGAATCAATCATGAGAAAAATGCCACCGGTCCTTTTTCTTAGTCCATGTCCTTGTTGAAATATCCTTACCTCTGTCAATAGAGAGCAGCAGTTCAGCGGCAAGCTTGCAAGCAGCCACTGGCAGCACTGCCTCCACAAGGCCTCTGGAACATTCTCATTGTTTTCTCCCAGGCTGTGCTGTTCTTCCCCATCAGACTTGAGAGTGACAGGGATCTCCTAGGCCTAGGGAAATGCCACTGGCCGTTGGCCACAGCCATTTCTAGACATCATCGTGTTTGTGTGACGCCTGTATGAGTACTGACTGCCCAAGAGATGGCGGTGGTTTTGTACTCCGGGCCTGAGCATGTGGCCCCATATTCCATGAGGCCTTCGGCTGGTTTGTTTGCCAGAGTGCCTCTGAGAGGAGGGAGAATGTTGGTATGGAGAATAATTTTATTGCTTTTTTCTCAAAATAAAGGAAATACTCAAGGGGATGGTGGGATGGGATAAATATAGTGTTTCCGATTTCCTGCTTGCTCTACTCTTCCACAGCATTTCACTTTTCGTAACGTTAGATTTTCATCCTGTCGACTTAAGCTGAAAATAATTCCAACTATTTCTATCAGATTGGCCTGCTTATCATTTTATATACTTGTTATTATTTTGCTTTCCTATTCAAAACTTTTTTTCCCCCTTAGGCCAATTAACTGTTTTTATTGGCTTCATATTATTTGTTATATAATTTATAAAAATAAAATCATTGTATTTGGGATCTCCATCAACTTAAATATGTGTCTTTTGTTCATGCTAGAACCATTCTCACAAGCTTTTCTACAGGGAGTATAAGATGGCCTACAATGCTTGCCTGCTGCACCTGACACCTGTATCGTGGTCTTGTGGCTGGGGCAGTCTCGGTGTCTTGGCTTTGGATGGCCAGAAATTCTGGCTTGTCCTTACTCTTCCTTGTCCCGTGACCCATTTTCCCAGCAGAGGCCAGTACGTATGCTGGTGTCCCCCTACTTCTTCCAGTCTTCTGTTAACAAATACTGTCAGCTCACAACCACTGCAGACATGGCCCATTGCTACCTCCTCGTCCATACCCAACAATGCTGGATATGGCTTAGTGCCTTGTCAGACAGACATCTATTGTTGAGTCTGCAAAGCAGAGCTGGTATGTTAGCTGCTAGAGCTGACCCCACTGAGTAAAGCAGTGAGTTTAGTAGGGACTTGGCAAAAGTTAATTCATCAGGAGTTGGGAGGAAAGGTGCAAGAAAGGTCATCTTAGTAACCTTTGGGCTGCCTGCTTACCACATTGGTATTTTCATTTTGTATAATTATTAAATTGATAGTGATTTTAACAAACCTAACTTTGAAATTTGGGAGGTAAGTGACTTGTGTAATTTTAGGTTACATGAGCTAAAGGTAAGAATTTCTGTAGTGTCATTTCCTAGTTGTTAGAATACCCATTATCGTGCTTAGCCTAGGTGTCTTGCTTGGGTTTGCCCATTCTAAAAGTCCTGTGTTCCTAGGGCAGTGGTCATAATCGTTGCTGAACTCTGCTGGTTCCCAGGCCCCAGGACTGCCCCGCCAGCAGCAAGCATAAGTAAGCTCCACGTGGTTAAGCCTAATAGGGCTATGACCCGGTTTGAACTCCATAATGAGGAAAGAGCAGATTTATTTGCTCCCCTGCATGCCTCCCTCCCCTGTGTTCCTTTATTATCTTTAAGAGGAAATTGAATAGCAAAATTCTGCGTTCTCATAATGCTAATGGACTGATGTCATCTTTTCCACTCTGAAGTCAAGAAAGTAAGAGCAAAACTTGAATGTAGATTTAACACTTCTTACCTACCCAGGGCTTCAGCACAGGTTCTTCATGTGTGTATATATGTTTTTAACAGCTTTAAGTCATAATTTACATATCATAAACGGTTCTCTGATTTTAAGTTAATTAGCTAAGTTGTGCAGCCATCACCACAATCTAGTTTTTTTAAGCACTTCCATCATCCCAGAGAAACCCCTGGCGTTCATGAGTAATCACTGCCTATTTCCCCCGACAACCGTGCGCCCCCCCTCCCCAACCCTCCAGCCCTAGGCAATCAGTAGTCTACTTCTTGTTTCTATACATTTGCATTTTTCTGGACATTTCGTATCAGTGGACTCATACGATACATGGTCTTACGTGTTTGTTTTCTTTCACTTAGCATAACATTTCGAAGTTCATGCATGTCACAGTGTGTATCAGTGTGTTCCCTTTATTCCTGGACAGTATTTCATTTTATGGTTACACCACATTTTATCTATCTGTTCACCAGTTGATGCTCATTTGGGTTGTTTTCAGTTTAGGGCTGTCATGAATAATGCTGCAGTAAGAACAGATGAGTTGTTAAATTAACATGTGCTTTCAGCTCTCTTTGGTAGATGACCCAGGAGGCGTATAAATTGAGTAAATTTATATGAGCAGGTGAGTAAATGGATTGATTTAAGAAGCCTAGATTGTTTTCCAAAGTGGCTACACCTCATTACCTTCCCACCAGTGATAAACAAGGATCTCAGTTTCTCCACATCTTTGCCATGGGGTATGTTTAAGGAATATATCCTTTTATATTCTTAGGTACAAAAGAAACCTAGAAACTATTCACAGTTTTTCAAGCATTGTCAACACATGTTAATTAAAACTGCAGGCTGGGAGTGGTGGCTCACACTTGTAATCCCAGTACTTTGGGAGGCTGAGGCGGGTGGATTGTTTGAGCCTAGGAGTTCGAGACCAGCCTGGGCAACATGGTGAAACCCCATCTCTACAAAAAATACAAAAATTAGCTAGGGATGGTGGCATGCTCCTATAGTAGCAGTTACTTGGGAGGCTGAGGTAGGAGGATCACTTGAGCCTGGAGTTCAAGGCTGCGCTGTGACCACACCACTACACTCCAGTGTGGGTAACAGAGCCAGAGCAAGACCCTGTCTCAAAAAATAATAAAGTAAAAGAAAATAATAAAATAAATAAACTTGTAGTCTTCAAAGCCTATCCTCCCTAGTCTCTAGGTTCTACCACCAGTCATGCATGCAACAGTTAACTACATTCCATTTAATTATGTTCTTTCTTATGGACTTGATATAAAGTATGGAGTTGGTGTGTGTATGTGATATTGTCTAAATTAAGTTTACTTTGAGAAACGATTTTTTTGGTATTCTGAATTCTTTTTTTAGTTGTATTACTCAAAGCAATGTTTGTCAGTTTGTATTTCTGATTATATACATTGTTTTCATATAGAAAAGACACATGTACCTGTAGAGCCATGTTTTGTGGTGCTTTAAATAATTAAATAGTGAAGTTTTTAGCTGTTAGAATCGGGTAGCTTTTAAGGATTCTTTATTAAAAATGCAACTAACAGTATTTGTATGAATTTAGGCTATGTCCAAAAGCCTTGCAAAAGTTGCACAGGAAGACTTTGTCATGTTATTTAACATGGCAGGGATTACGACATTTTCAAGTCCGAATGACTAAAGCTTCTCATTATTTTTGCTTATTCTAGAATTTGCAGATATGTTTAATTTTGACATTGAGCAAAACAAGTGAACCCGTTTTTCTAAATAAGCCATATTGCTCGTCTCGACACAGCATTCTGGTGAAATAACCCTCTTTTCATTGGTGAAGTTCATGACTACTCTTTGGGTCTCAGCAGAATCATGAGCCTCAGAATACTCATTGCAGGCCTGTTTATCTTTTGAATTTGTGCTGTCCAAATATTCTAAAGTGGGGCATGCAGTCTTTCAAGAGGAAAAGATGAGAGGCATTCCAGTTCACACCCAAGTGCCCAGTGCCAGAAGTTCATGAGAGGAAAATAGCGGCAGAGATGATTTTCTTAGGGTCTGATGTTTGAATAAACCTTAACTGGACACAATTTACACAAATTATTTTGGCCTCTAGAGGCACTTTGTCATGTGGTGGCAGTTTGTTATAAAGGAACAGTTCTCATAGGGCAGAATCACCCTCATGGGAGTGATGTGGGTGGCACAGTGATCAGGGTGCTTTGGCCATTAGTGGGTGGAGTCCAGGCACACTATGCCTGTGATGCACAGTGCATTCCAGCAGAGTGGAGAATTATGCCACTGCCCACACAGTCTTCAGGTGCCAGCTGGAGAGCTGTACAGGTGAAAAACTGGTGTCTAATATTTGGACTTAGAACCTCTTTTATGTGCACAGTTTTAATATTGACTCAGGTTTCTGGGGAAGTGAGTCTGCCAGGTAAATCTGGGAAGATTGTGTTTTTTTTAATTTCTCCAAGAATTGCTTGCTGCTTCAGAAACACTTGTCTGCAGTGGGAACTTATTTGTGGTGTTTCAGTGACCACCTGTCACAGCCTCTTCAGTTTGCAATAACAACTGTGTATTTGTGGGGATTCTCCAGGCAGCCCATTGCTTCACCATTGTATTTAATAGGGTACTCAGGCATCAGCTTGTAAATATTGACATCCATATTAATACATTATAACTTGTTTTTCCTTTAATTCTCCTATCATAGATAGGATATCGTATTAGAATTTCCCTGCCCAATTGTGTATATTATTTGTGTTAGGTTATCCAAGAATTCTGTGGGAGCCATTGGCCCCAGATGTCCACAGGGTTTTGGTCCACATTACTGAGATACTAGCCTAGTGTGTCTAGAAGGCTGCACCACCTGGTGAGGGATGCAGGTAGGGCAGAGCATCCAGGTAGCTGTGTGGGCAGGTGCTGCATGGTGTTGAGCTGTCCTCATTTGCTGAAAACTAATTCTCTCAGAGGCTTGCCTGGGACTCCCTGTGATGTGGTCCTTTGTACTTGCTGCCGTTACCAACATGAAATCTCCTGTCACCATCCACTGTCTCAGTGGGAAACTGGGGGTGCCAAAAGACCAGCCACACATTTCTGAGAAGAAATGAGGGTGAGAGGCAATCAGGCTGGTAGGCCTCAGGTGGACATTATCAAATTCCTTATGGGCACTGTGTAGATGCACACATTAAATCATTTTACCAGTCTGAACCTTCCTGGCTTTTGTCCTTTTATCTGTGTGTGTTACTGATGAGGAGCTATGCCCTGTAAACTGGTGTGGCCCCTTCCAAAACCTGTGTTTTCTCAGCAGGGTAAAGTAACTTGAGACCCTCAACTGTAAGTGCCATTCCTGTTTGCTATTGCATGTCACCCTCCTGGGCTCTCACACTGGCCATCCATTCAGTGCCATGCTAGTCACTCCTTCACCCCTGAAATTTGAGAGATGCCATGTTTTACCATCTCCTGTTTCAGCACTGATTGGAGTTTGTAGGTTTCCTAATATTTGTTGTCCTTCTTTCATTTGTTATTGATATTTTGGGCATTTCAGTGTTTTGTAAGCACCTTCTCCAGCAGCTTATCAGGGACATGGTGAGGATTTGAAAAGGAGAGTTACTCAAGGGAAGGAGGTTGAGATTTGTTTTAATTTATAATAACCAAGTGTTCTGTTAATATGAAACTTTGAGTTTCCACTATAAGCCTTTGCTTATACCTTTGAGAATCCCTTGGTAAAATCCAGGTGCCAGTCTGGCCTCTCTTTCATTGTGCTGGTCCTGAGAGACGGGTGGCATTGCTGATAGGGTGCCTAGCACTCCTAAGTGGGGAGGCCCCCTGGGAGTCCAGTTAGTGTTGCTCAAGTTGTAGAAATCTGGATTTGAGTGCAGAGTTGACCGTTGCAGCTGTGGTATGTTTCTGGTCTCTGCATAAAGTAACTAACCTTTGTTTTCTGGTGAGTTACCTTTCCTGTAGTTTTATTTCAGTTCAGCATATTTAGTTTCTTGTTTTAAACCAACTTAAGACAAGAAATTTAACTTTTTTTCCCCTTGTTATCAAAGTGATACTGTCTGTCAAAGAAAATTCTGAAAATATGGGAAGGTATAAAGAAGAAATTTCAAAATTACCAGTAATCCAGTCACCCAGCAAGCTACTTACACTTAATATTTTGATATTTGTCTTTTAGGGAAAATAATTATTGAATAAGAATGGGAGTGTGTTTTATATTTGTGACTTTGTGACTTCAGAGGTGGTTTCAGGCAGCCTACTTTTAAAAAAATTAATTGAATTCAGTTGTTTTGAAATTCTGCTCTTTTGGAAAGGTCTGTTACGTACATTTTATAAAAAGTGACTTGATTGACCATGAATACTGGAATTCAGCATTTAACTGCAGCTGTAGTCCTGGGGACGTGTATACCTTAACTCATTCCGTTTGATCACCATCTCCTGTGTACTGGAGTACGCAGCTCTCAGTGCAGAGCAGTGTCTGAGCATCATGAATGGGTTGTGTAGGATTCTGAGAGAAAGGTTTGTGCATTCTTCCTTTACCTTTGGCTTTCTGCATGTGACCAGTGATGTAAAAACTGGCAGCAGCCGTCCTGTGTCTCTTCTTTCTCTCTGAACATGAATCAAACTGGCATCCATTTCAAGATCTGAGGGGACACTGCCAACTCCCCATCATGACTTGTATGTTTAGTTTGCAGGCACAATATGGAAATTATGGAAGATGAGCTTCAAGTTTTAGCAGTTAACCGTGGGGCAATTTCTGCTCTACTTTACAGGTTACACTGAAATGGATACTCTCAACTTATTTCTAAGAAATATGCAGTTACACAGCCGTCTCCTGTTTTCTGGCTTTTATTAAAATGCAAATAGTCCTCACTTCAAAGCATAATCAAATCCTGAAAGAAGTATAACTGATATTCTGTCTCCTCTCTGCTATTTCCACTATGTTGTTTGGCCTGGCTGGCCTTTCTGACTCTTCTCAGCTATGCTTGATCCCAGGCTAGTGGAAAGTGTGGTGTTCACAGTGTGCAGTTGTACCTTGGTGTGCAGTCACATGCACCCCCACGTGACATGAGCTCTGGCGGTGTTAGCAGCACAAAGTGTTAAATACGAATAATGTGTGAGCGAAGAGTGTTAATTATTTTGGCACTTAATAGATTTCTCTGCATTTACCAGTATGTAGTAAAATGAAGTCAGTGCATCCATCTGCCTTTGTTCTTCACATATCTACTGTATTAATTTAAAAAGAATGTCATGAAAGTGAAGTAGTCTCTCTTCTGTCCTAAACATCCAATCACAGAACTTGTTCTGGGGGGGCATTCTTCACAAGTACCCAGAATGCCAGAACATGATGTCATCTAGGTCTTCATTTTAGTGTCATTAGAAGCTAAGTCCCTCAGCAGTTTTTAATAGAAACTGATACCTGATTGAAACATCACCATCTATCAAAGCACAAGAGCTGTGCTCTCTGCTAGTGCCCTGGCAGTGGCCAGCTGGTAGGGCATGAGGTCAGAAATGCACACTTTCGCAGATCAAAAGGAAGCTGTTGGATTTCACTCCACACATAACCAATGAATTGCTAAAGCTCACCTGTGCACCTTAAATCCTGTTCAGGCCCAACTCTCCAGGCAGGGGGGAATTAAAACATAAGCTCCCTAAGCGGCTGCTGGGTCATGTCATTTCATGCTCCCTTTTGGATATGTATCCCAGTTCAAATAAGTGAACACTGTTTGCTCCTCTTGTCTTTTGACTTGTCCCAGATATCTGGAGGATTATCCTGTTTATGGACTGTGTGCCACAACTGAGGGGCTTTGATGTTCCAGAGCCCCCGCCTCTTCTTTTGATTACATGTGTTTCTGCTAAAGTCAGCTTCTTCCAGTGCTTACAGGAGCATGAATAAGTTGATCAGTGTCCTGTAGCTTTTTGTACTTTGTGGTTTCTCTCATCCTGTTACATTAACCGTAACATAGAAAGGAGCATGATCAGAAGGTACATGTCTCAGGAAAGCAAACTAAACTGGGGGCCCTGAAACCCTCCAGCAGGACTCCAAGTAGGCCTGGAAACATACTTTGTGATGTGTCTGAGAGAACCCCCACTGCACCTGGCCATCGGAGGCCAGCTGCTTCTGGCCCTTCCTTTTCAGGTTGCCCCCAACCTGGATTGGTAGGTAGGCCTCCTGGCCTGAGGGCTGTAGCCAGCCAGGTGTTCACAGGTGCAGGGGAGCCATTCTGGGCCAAACAGACTGTCAGACCTCGTGTGGCCCATCAGAAAGCCTGTCAACCCCCCCAGAGAAATGAATCGGATACTGCAGCACTGGTTTTCAAGTGAGCCTTTCAGATATGTTACCTGTTAAGTAAATTCTACCATTCAAAGGTGTTACTGAAATAAAAGCTAGAGGGTGAAATCTGGAAATTTTCTCCTCTGTCTTGTGGTGAACCAGTGAAAGATGGTGATGTTCACTACCAGAGGGTCCCTCACCTTGAGTGTCCATTGGAGTAGTCGGAGAATGTTTCTCCCGAGGAGCTGTTGTTCTCCCAGGCTACTCTTTGCTTGAGGCACAAGACCTCACTTTGGCATATTTCACCTGCAACAGAATGTGTTTTATAGCTAGTAAATAATAGGTGTTACTTAGGAATAAATAAGTGTTACCATCAGTAGGTAAGTACATGACTAATGGGGGGAGAGTGGTTTGTAATTGTTCCCCCCTACTTCTGTGCTTTTGTTTTATGACAAAACAGGCTCATCAATGATGTTATAGGTTGTGCAGCCCTGAGAGAGCCTCGGAGGTCTTTTCTGACCAGGGCTGTGTGTATGGGCATGTGCACATGTAGGTGTGTGTAATGGGGAGAAGGATTTTTCCAATACCGTGCCAAGTGCTAGAACTAGAGTTCATTTCAAAATGGCTGTTTTGGGGATGGCCACGTGTTGTCCAGGGAGATTGCAGCTGGAAACAGTGCAGTTGGCAGCATACCTGATATGGTTGGGGAAGGTGTAGCTTCGGCCAGCATGGCCAGCTAAGAATAGCTCCTCTGCTGTGTGCTGTTAATCTCGGAGACGCTTCCTTAGCACTAGTCCATGGAGTCCAGAGTTGGCCAAACAGATGTAAGCCTGCTGTGTCCTCATTTCACCTCTTCTTTTGTTCTATGCCGTTTTCTCCTGTACCTTTGTTTCTCTTTCTGGTGCTAGTGTCTCCTTCTCCTGTTCATTCAGGTGCCTTGTGCCCTCTGTGTGCCTGGTATGTTTCTTCATTCTCCTCTCTTACCTCCTAAAACCCTACTTGGTGATTCCTTCCTTTCAGCAAAATGAACTCATTGGGTTTCCCTCTCCTCCCTCCCTGTTGTGTTTCTCTACTGTTCATTGATAGGTGATATAAGCCAGTAGAATTGATAGGCTCATGTGTAATGTGGTTCTCAGTCAGTGTAAGTCTTCATGTTTAGAAAGGTTCACTGAAGGTACAGTTCCATAACTGAAGTTTTCTCCTTCCCAAAAATGAAATAGTAGGTTAATTATATGACACAGTAATTAATAATAAATTTATTCTACTTACGCTTTTCTTTTTTAAAATTTAATTTAATTTAATTTTTTCTTCTTTTAGGCAAGGAGTAAGGGAACTTAATATGCTTTTCATCAAAAAGGCCACATGGGAAATTTTTGACATTTAAAAAAATCTCTGAATTCAGTCTTTGGCAAGGTTCAGCAAATCACAATATGGTGTTTTATATTTACTTTCTTCTGTAATATGACAGACACAAGAGTAGAGCATGAAATCCATGAGGATTCTACATATAGAAGTAACAGAAATCACACTGTACATTCAGAAGCTAAGTACCCCAAATCCCATTTGTGAGCACTTAAATTTGGGGATGCTGTGAAAAGAAATTTATACCAAATTATATTATTTGATTGACCCAGTGGGGATTTAAAAATCTTATATATATTGTTTTCTGTCCTTGCTTTGCTGTCAGCTGTTAGTTCTATGAGGCCATTGATGATGAGAAAATTGCTTTCTAAATGACATACTGAAGACACACATGTTTCTACCTTTTATTAGAAGTTTGGTTCTCAGTCCTGACATTAATATTGCTTTATTCCACGGTACCTATTTGAAAACAAGGGGGTTTTCAATTATATCTGAAACATAATATTCTTATTTCTTGCCTGAAGCCAAGATGTAGGTAGTGATTGCTTCCACTTTATTTTTATTGTACTTTTGTGTAGTAACTGGACAGGTGTCTTCATAAAGGAGATCCTTGACAAGGGAAAATGACCCAGACACCCAGTAAGATGTATTTTCCCCCATTTTCTCCTTCCTTGCAATATAGGTGGATTTGATAGAATAGTATTAGGAGATACCAAAGAATCTACCGAAACGGTAAATGCTAATTGAGTATCTATACAGGTCATTTAGATGGGAGGATTTGAGACTATGCTCGTTATAATTTGAGAATTATAAATGGGACAGGAATGGCATGAGGGCTGAGGTTGAAACAATTTGAAAGGTGAGATAATCTTGAAACTCTACTTGGATATTAACAATCTTTCCCTTGAATAACATACAGTGGCCTGCAAGCCCTCATTTTGACTCATCAGTTTTTATATGAGTTGAAAGTACTTGTTTGGAAGATGTAAATACCCTTGTGCTTTTAATGGGGAAAGGTTGGAACAAGTTTGCTCTCAATTCTGATCAACTGACAGTCTCTGACTCATCATGAGGCACACTGAGATAAAGCAGATCTGGTGTGTTGATACAGATCTCTCAGAAGAGGAGCTTGAGAAGCGGGCCTTGCTGGGATTTCCTTTAACTGCTGCATTGGATTGATTGATAGGATTCTGGTTTTGTTATGAACCTGGGAGAGAAGTGGGAAGACATCCAGTACACCCAGCATTTCATTTAATATGTGAAAGAAAACCGTTTCTACCTTGATGAGATACCAGTTTTCTCCTGAACTTGGACATGAATTGTTGGCTTGTTGGGAAAGTTCGTTCCTGTGATGTTCCTGTTCCTACGAGAGTAGGAGCAGTCCGCAGCCAGACCTAACAGTTTGACTCAATAAAGTTCAGGCCCAGTTGGGACATCTTGAAAGATCTACATAAAGGTATCTAAGGTGAGTAGGAAATATCTAAGGAATTTCCCTTGTATTAGTGATTTGCTGTTTTTTAAAATAAATCCCTTTCACAGAAACTTCAGATAATATTTTTGAAAGCAATTGCTGCCTGGCCTTACTTTCTTGTCAGTAAAAGCAGGCACCTGTCCCCCATCATTCACTCAGTTCTAATAGACTTGCCTCCTACCACATGCTTTCAGATGCTTTACCCAGAAAATCAATCTGAGGGTGGCGATTGTAGACCCCGGGAGAGGTTTCCGTGATGGTGATCACACTGAGTTTTCTTCAATAGAAAGGATTATGAAAATATTTGTGTTTTGAATCTCCCTGGATTTTTGCTGTGTAGTGATTAAGATGAGTTTAAGAATTTTTGTCCTGTTTAAAGTTTCCTTCATGAGGATGTGCATATGACCTTGTGTGATCCCATTTTACCTAAAGCCTAAGCTTGAGGACAGTTGGAATCTTCCACTGACCTTTCCTGCTTTCCTAAGATTTTACCACTGGCTTCTCAGGATATTTTAAAACATTTCATATTTGAAAGCATGAAAATAAAATGTTTTATTTCTTTAAAGTTATAATTCATGAAGATGGAATTTATTTGATAGGTCTTAATTGCTTTAAATCTTTGTCTTTGGAAAAAAAAAAATTCTAACTTTTAAACAAATTCCTAACAGTAATTGCCCTTTAAATGACAAAAACCATAGTTGCGGGTAGGGGTGAGAGAAAATATTTCATCTCTTTTAAAGGTTTCCCTATTTTTAATTATCTTCAAATATCTGCCATAAAATATGTATTTATTTGCTCTTCACAAACAAGAGTAGCATTTCATTTCTTTCTGTAAATGTCAGAATAGTTGGGGCTTTGTTTTGTTTTGTTTTTTTGTCTTCCTCCTCCCCCTCTCCTCCTCTTCTCCTTGCTTCTTTTTTTGTTTGTTTGTTTCAGAGGTGGCCAGGCATGGTGCAGCTTAGAGATGGAGGGAGAGCTGCTGCCTGGGCACCAGAGCTTAAAGTCGCACTGAGGGAACTGTGGGTTTTTAGAGCCCTTTGATCTTGTCAGTCTTCCAGCCTGGCCACAAGCTTTCCTTAGCAGTCTGTGGCCCCTGTGCCATCTTTTGACGATGCATTGTCATGGGATGGATGCTCACTGTGATGTGGCAGATCATGCATTCCAATGTGCTACTTGCAGAAAGTGGTAATGTCTCTGCGTACTTTTTATTCAGAACATAAGTTGCTAGTTAGTTGAACACCACAGATGTATAAGCTGAGTTTGGCCTAAGAGTGGGCATGAAAATTGTAGCCAACCCATAGAGCCTTTTAAATTTTTTTCTAAAAAGACCTCACAGCAGGATAATTGATTTTGTTTTACAGCTGTTTTATGAAGTTTCAAGATAATATATTTTTTTATCCCTTTCACCTTTATTTTGATTTTTGAAGAGGGATTGGTTTTCCTTTATCAATCCCTAATCATTTTATTTTAATAATTCAGAAAACTGATTAGTATTTATTGATAGAAGATGATTGGCTGTACAGTTACATGAAAAATATTTTTCTTCTTGGCACCTAAAAGTTGTTGTCAAAAGTATTACCACATTCAGTTAAAGAGAGAGGGTAGGATTTTACTGTCTGAGATTATGGTATACAAGCACCAAAGCTCGATGAATTCAGGTATTTTCCAGGAAGTTTAACTTGTATTTTTCCTCATAAGATATTCTTATTTCTTTTCCACTCCTAATTTTGTGGCGTAAAATAAAACATAATCTTTGTTCTGGGCACAGTTTCTTATGGCTAAAGGACTTAGGAAAGAGCATTTCAGTGAGTGGTAGAAATGGTCCAGTTAGTGAAACTGAAAAGCCCCGGAGCACTATTTGTTCCTCTTCAGCTGCTCCTGGGGAAGGGTCATGCTTATTCCTAAAGAATTGTGCCAACAGTAGAAGGGGCTTCTTTAAGTAATATACCTGTCAGCACAAGCTAATACATTCCTAAGGGTTTATTTGGCTTCACTTCCTGATGTGCAGTCATCTTGAGCAGCATTCTGCCTTGAGACCCCAAGTGTGATACCATGGTGGGGAAGATTGGCATCTCAGGCTTGTATTGAGATGGTGTGGAGCTCCTTAGATGAACGGTGCTTAGTGTGGGAAATACAGTAATGTGAGAAACCTTCCATCTAGTCGTCTGTCCATCCATGCTCCATGCAGGCAAGTTCTTGGCCACTTGGGCCTGTGTCTCCCACACCAAAAGTTACATATACTGTCCTGATACAGGAGAAGAACCTAAGTTTTCGCAGGGGAGGGGGGAATCAAGCAAGACGGAAAAAAACTCTTTCCAGTTATACCCAAAGTGATGATATAATTAAATCAAACTCCCTGGAAAACTAGATACCATCAAACTCGAATGACAGGGTAGATAGGAATGAGCCCAACCCAGACTGTAGGTGAGGGAACGTGCTATTTTCCAGCAGCTGCAATTTAGCATGCATTAGGTTGTAAATTCTGCACTTTGGTTTCTAGGCAACTTGCACACATTTTAAATCTGAATATAAACACATACCCCCAAAACTGAATGAAACAATAAAAAGCCTAATCACATAAACCATGTTTGCCACAAGTCTCAGTAATGATAGCAAACAAATGCAGGCCACTACCTGACTAAGTGGAGATTCTGGTGGTTAGACTTAGGAAATGAAGACGAAGCAGCTATAAATAACTCCTTTTGCCGCACAGTGACTAATGTCTCTACAACGCAAGTACATCAGGTGTGCTCTGCCTCCAAGGTCCCCAGCAAGAGAAGGCATCTCCTCAAGGGAACAGGTTTTGTTGTGAAGGGAGATTTCATTTCTTTTCCTGTTCTTTTAATTAGTCTTACATTAAGATTGTTAGAAGTTGTACATCTTATTGCCAGCAGCAAACTCATTAAGTCCAGGTTTCTAGGTGGACAGATCCGATCCAAGGGGTGCTCATCAGTGCCTCCATTTGCCACCAGCAGGGAGGTGATAGTAGTAGTTCTAGGGTGTGACTTAATATCTCTACTGGAAATTGGGACTTGTGGATCACTTTAATGAGTTCACAGGTGAGGCGGGTTTAATAGGATTGCCAGTAAATTTGGCAGTCAGAATGATCCTGTTACACCAAGCACTGTTTAGATTCATGTGCAGAAGTGACCGGCTCTGGGTTTGAAAGAGGGTTATTGTAGACCTTTCTGATGGACAGAAGGCAAATGGAACATATGTGGGCATGTGTTCAATGCCTTTAAATATTGACTAGCTTAATGGTGGAGTTAATATGGGATCAGCCCATGCTGTTGGAATCTGCATCTTCAGCAACATTTATCAACTGAGAATGATGGTCCAAAGAAAAGTAATATTGTGGGAATGAGCAAAATAAGACCTATGGGGAAAGTTTTTTAAAACTGAAATTGTTGGCTGAGTGTGGTGGCTTATGCCTGTAATTCCAGCACTTTGGGAGGCTGAGGCAGTAAGATCCCTTGAGCCCAGCAGTTTGAATTAAGCCTGGGGCAACAATGGTGAAATCCCATCTCTACAAAAAAAAAATACTAAAATATTAGCCAAGTGTGATGGTGCACACCTGTAGTCCCAGCAACTTGGGAGGCTGATGTGAGAGGATCACCTGAGCCCCAAGGAGGTCCAGGCTACAGTAAGCTGTGTTCACGACACTGTACTCCAACCTGGGTGACAGCGAAACCCTGTCTCAAAAAAAACAAAAATAAAACTAGATCATGGTTTTAAGCAATTCGTGTCCTATAATTAATATAGGATATGTTTAACATAAATAATAATTCTCTCAAAAGCTTTAAGCAGGCTATATAAAGAGAAACAACTTATGAGCTTGCTAATCTGTTTATCCCTACTATGGACATGTTTCTTCATTCGCTTTTGATGTTAATTTTAAGAAATCTTTAAAATAGCCACTGGCATTATTTACTGTTAAGAACAATGATTTGTGATGGCAGACTAAGATTGCTGACTTTTTTTTATTCAGAGTTTGTAAAAACAGGTTTCAGGATGTTAAATTTTTATAGTTAATTGCATGAGATTCATGTATTTCCTTTTCCCTTAGAACTAAAGCATGTTAAAGATGCTATTTCAATTTAATTCTGGGAACATAATAAAAATAGCATTGGGGCATTGAAGAGGAGCTCAGAGGCACAGGCCTCATCAACCCTGCTTTAATACCTGAGCAGCAAGAGGTTATAGGTGGCTTCTGCTCCCTCCCAGGGTACTTCAGTGGGTAGAGGAGAGAGGCGGCACACAGTCAGAGGACTCAGAGGCCAGAGCTATACCAGGGGGCTCTGCTGCCCCAGCCCCTTCTCACAGGCTTGTTTGTCCATTGACAGGAACAGTTGCACATACAAAATCAGTTTTGCTTTCCTATCCTTTGTAAAATGTAGTGCCTAGCCTCTTTATTCTGCATTTCATTATTCCCATTTGGAATCATATTGCTACCAGGAATGGTTTCTTGGGGACTGGAGTGGAAAAAAGGTGCTGTACCACGGTGTGTGATCCTGCTAATAAAGTGGATGATCAGACACAAAGCCGAGTTCAGCTTCCCACCTTAGGGCCACCACAGAGCCACATGGTAACCCCCTTTTTCTGAAGGAAGAGCCCCAGGCCAAGTACATTTTCCCCTGGCCTTCCTCCCCTAACCCTGGGATTCCAGCTCTTCCTCAGAAGTTGTCTCTGTCTGAGATGAAAGAGGGGAGCAGGGACCTTTCTCCCTCCCTTCCTCCCTTCCTCCATGTCTTTTCTGACCAGGTGCTCCAAGCACACCTATTACTGATGGGCACAGGCATTCCCAGTTCCCTCCTGGCCCAAGCTTCTGGAGGTGAGACCACACGCAACAGAGCTACACCCAGCTGTTCTCTCTCTTGCAAAGTGCGGGATCAGAATTTTGGGTTATCCTAGCTCCTCCTATGTTTTTGCAGCTCCAGTGACAGCAATGCCAAATGATATCCGGAGATAAAAACACTGATCCAAATGCAGATGAGCTGAAAACATTCCTTTTCTGACAGAAGACCCAGTAGGTAAACAGTCTTACTTCCTTCCTCAAAGATTATACCTGGAATGATATGTCTGGTTAATTGATTCCCTTTAGAAAACATAACAGTGAGAATCTGAGAAAATATCATAAGAAAGCAGTTCCATGACAGAGTTAAGTCTCTACACTCCAAGAAAAAAATAAGTAATGGCTGTTGATATTGTGGATATGTGGATTGCAATAAATAACAGGATCTAACCTTTTACCAGTTCTTTTCACTACTTAGACATTTTGTCAGGCTTCTGAAACCAAAAGGCACTTTGCCATTCAGGAACTTAGCCAGTTTTAATGTATGTGAGTGAAACATATGGCGGCAAAGAAAGACTCCTTTGTAGCAAGAGTGACTTGTGCTTTAATCGGTGTAGGAAATGGCTTCATGAGAAGATTTGTGCAAAAAAAAAAATAATAATAAAAACTATTCAGAAATAAGATTTAAAAAAAATAATCTTTTAGTAATGTGAAATTGTGATATTGCCAGATTGAGATTGTGTACTGTATACTCAGAGTCCGTGTGTGTGTGTGTGTGTTTGGGGAGAGGGAGAGTACTAAAAAAAGTACAGTAAACTAGTCTGTGATCTCACCATATGTGTTGAATTGAATACAACTCTTCTGCACTTAATGAAGATTTTAGCCTTTAGGGGTAAATAAAACATCACTAAACAGGGATGGCTTGAATATTTCTTACCGGCTATAATAATTAAAGCCATGAAAAAGGTGGTGGGGTTATGTTACTCATTAACTGGAATCGCTCTTAGATTTGATCAAGACGCGGTGGCCCCTGGCGCTTTGTTTCATGTTTGTCCTTTGTTTCATCCACACGCTCTGCCCTGGCCTTGGTGGCACTATAAAAGCAGCAGAGCAGTTAAAGAACCAGACCCAGAAGGCCCTTAGACCTCCTATCTAGCTGCCTTTTCTCCCCTCCCCCCAAGCCCAACTCTTCAACCTCCAGAACTGAGCCCTTAGACCTCATATTTAGCCACCTTTTCTCCCCTCCCCTCAAACCCAACAAACTCTTCAACCTGCAGAACTGAGCCTGAAATCATCTATAAAACAGCACACTTAAGGATTGGGGAGGGAATGGGAAGAAATCTTCCCCTTTTACAAGGAAACTGATAAATTCAGGTGTAGCCGAGAGCTTTTAAAGGATGTTATTATCCTTAGGTGTTGTGCCAAACAGGTTAAGAAGCAATGACATTGATCATGAGGCACTTGGAACTCAGATATATTAATTTCCTATTGGGCTGTAACAAATTACCACAAATATTGTGGCTGAAAACAAATTTATTACAGTATCTGGAGGTCAGAAGTCTATTATCAGTCTTCATTGGCTTATGTCACAGTGTCCACAGGCTTTCTTTCTACAATGTAGGCTCTATGGGAAAATCCCTTTCCTGGCCTTGTCCAGCTTTTAGGGCTGTCTATATTCCTTGACTAATGGCCCCTTCATCCATCTTTAAAGCTAGCATGGTTTAGCCAAGTCCTTCTCACACTGCTGCCTTTTTGGTTCTCTTTCTTGTCTGCCTTTTCCACTTATAAGGACCCTTATGCTTACATTGAGCCCACCTGGATAATCCAGTTGATTAGCAGCCTTAATCCAGCTGCAATTTTAATTCCCTTTGCCAGGTAACGTGGCCATTATCCTGCCTACAACCTCAGAGAATGTTGGTAATGTAAAGGGTAGTGAATTGGTGAGTTCATAGGGTTGGATAGCTGACAAAACAGTGTAGTGTTAGATATAGGTTTTTTTGCTGGGTGCAGTGGCTCCTACCTGTAATCTCAGCACTTTGGGAGGTCAAGGCAGGAGGATCTCTTTAGCCCAGGAGTTCAAGACCAGCCTGGGCAACAAAGTGAGGACCCCCCCCCCCCACCAATCTCTACAAAAATAAAAAAAGGTGGGGGTTAGTTAGTGGCTTTGTAGCTTTCTTACAGCTTCTCATAACTACTATCAGGAAAAATAATATATGTGCATACATGGATGTATGCTATTATAGTAGAAAAAGTCATTTATACTTTTGCTTAAATGAAGTTTCTGTTATACTGTGATATCTAACATGCCAAATACTGACTATAAAGAGAAATTTTCAATGTGACATACAACAAATTTATAGTTTTAGTTTGAGGGTAATTGGCATTTCTATTTAAAAGAAATCCAATTATAGTTTCACTGACTTGTAAATAATTGAGTTATTTGCTTTGTCTTGTGACATTTTTTATTTTATAATTTGTTTTTATTAACACTTTACAGGAAAACTTCCAGTTAAAATAACTCTATTTTTAACACTGTAAACATCCTTTTTTGTGCACACATCTGTATAATTTTTAGGGGTTTGGTTGTTGTTGTTTTATTTTGAGACAGGATCTCAGTATGTCACCCAGGCTGGAATACAAGTGGCAAGATGACAGCTCACTGCAGCCTTAACTTTTCGGGCTCAAGCAGTCCTTCCACCTCAGCCTCCCAAGTAGCTGGAACTACAGGCACATGCCACCATGCCTGGTTAATTTTTGTATTTTTTGTAGAGAAGAGGTTTTGGCCCAGTCTGGTCTTGAACTCCTGGGCCCAAGTAATCCACTGGCCTTGGCCTCCAAGTGCTGGGATTATGTGAACCATGGTGCCCAGCCCCAAATTTTTACATACTTTTAACCACTGTATACATATGGTGTATTAAGTGGCTTGACCTTCCTGTGTCCTCTTTCCCTAGTCATTTAAGACTGTGGATAATGTGTGTTCCTGTCTACAAGGCCATTGCAAAGTCAACTGAGATAACACGTGGGAAGTTGTCTGGGAGAAAAGCAGCATCTGCATTTGCATAAAGTAGAGCTGCAGTGGTTAAGCTGTCAACAGCTTCTTAGGGAAAATGTCCCTGAAATAGATATGACATTTACCTGTAATGGCTTTCTTTGCCTGGGAAATTAATGATATAAGACTTTAAAAAAAAGTATTATCTTTGAATTTCTCTTTTAAAGTTGATTCTATTTTAACAGATTTTCATCATTTAGTTGCTGAGAATCACTGCTAATGGGCACAAATGGAAACTTTGATCTTGCTACAAGACAGGTTACATTAATTCAAAACTGGCTGTGCTGGATGCAGGTGGGGGTGGGAGTGAAGGAATTAAAAGAAAAGACATCCCAGGCCTGCAAGGAGCTCAGAAATGGGAGCACCATGCACAGCAGCACTCTGAATTCTGTTGTATGGCAGAACAGCAGAACAGCCACGTGGAGATGAATAAGAGTAAAACCCAGGAAGCGAATTCTGCCTCTGGAAGAGTAAGATTGGTGAAGGGCTCTTTAAAAAGGTGACCCTTGAATAATGATTTGAATAGAGGGCATTCCAGCCAGAAGGCCAGGTATCATTAATTAATACCAGTTTGGCTGCAGAAAGGCTTGAAGGGCTTGAAGGAGTGAGGAGAGGATTAGGACTGGAAATGACCATAGTGGCCTGCACATATAGGGCATACATGTGACTGTTTCAGTCCCCAGCGAGAGAGGAGTGCAGGGTGGGAGTCAGGGAACCCACCTGGTGGTAAGACAGGCCTGGTGTGGCCCTTGGGCCTGCAGTAGAGAGGCACTGGCAGTGGGGTAAGGGGGAGAGTGGAGAGCTTACTTGGCACCTGTAGTTTACATTTGGCGGTTACGTTTGGTAGGATCATGGGTTGCGTCAGTCCCTCGAGGCACACATCTCAGGCTGTGCACAGTTGGTGTTGAAGGAACATGGGGAAGAGGGTGGGCCATTTTACATTCATCTTCAGAAACAGAGGGGTTTTTAGTTAGGAAGGGCATGCGAAGGATGGTGCTGTTTCCTGACCCCCTGGATAGTTGAGCTCACAGCGCTTGTGCCCAAGGTCACTAGGTGAGTAGCCAGGCAGGATTAGACCCTGGTCTGGGTGACTCCCCAGCCAACGGCGCCCCTAGCGCCTGGGAAATCACTGTGCTTGGAGGAAAGGACGACAGGTTTTAAAGAGGGAGTGTCAGGACTGGGAGGGACACAGGACAAGCGGGTCTTAGGACGCCCTAGGGCTGCTGCAGGCTGGGGCACATCCTGCACCTGGCGGGTCTCTGCTGCGTCCTCTGCAGACTCGGGTCGGTGAGAGGCCCCCCAGGTCCAGCGTGATTTGCCTTGGTGAAAACCTTGTGTTAGGCGTGATCCATCCCAGCTTTGGAGCCAGGCTTTTGGACGCGGGTAAGTTTTTCTGATGCCTTTTGTCCCGGTCTTCCCGCACCTTCCAGTGGTCAAGGATGCTGGCGGCTGGGTCCTCTCCATGGAGGGCTCTGAGTCAGTTCCTGGTGCACCCACCCTGGGGCCTCGGCTTCAGAATCAGAGTTACTCAAGTCAAGTTACTTGTAAAGAGCAGCTGCCCTCCTGAGGGCCAGATAATTTTCTTTTTTTTTCTATGGATAATCGTCCTTGTGCTTCTAATTTAGGTCATACTTTGCCTTCACAGAGGTGCTCCAGGGACAGATGTCCGTGTAGTGTAGCTCCTCTAACCCTTGTTAAATGAATGTGAGGCCCGTTGAGAGGGAAGCAGCACAAGTAGTTTTCAGGCAGAATCGCTCAGCGGGCCCCTGCAGAATAGAGTGGTGTTTGGGAATTTGCTTTGGAAACGCCTTGGGAAGGTGCCGCCACCCCCACTTTGAACAGTGGTAAGAATGCAGGGTGGTGTGCAGGTGGCGAGAGCACTGCTGGCCAGCAGAAGACTGCGGTGGGCTTAGAAAAGAAGATATGGCTGCTTTTAAAAAATATATGTGGATTAGGACCACCGATTCAACTTCCAAAAAGCAAAATGGTAATTATAGAAATAACGTGAACAAATAGTATTGGAATCATTTGAGAAGTTAAATCTGTGATGTTAGTGAGAACTGCTTATCTGAAGTGGAAATACTCTCAAGACCTTTTGTGGCTTATCCCAAGGCTTACTGTAACTCTTTCAGTTGAAAGCAGAATTGCAAATTTGGCCAACTTAATCGGCAGTGGCTTTTGCTTTTAAAAGTACATGCTAAAATGTTTGTGTGAGCCATGAGGCTGATAGCATAGGTACCTGAAGTGGAGATTTACTTTTGCAAGAATATTTTGGTGTATTTTGTCAAACTTATTTATTTCTGTCTCATTGAAGATTGTTTATGTTTATTAAAGGTAGATAAGAATTTTTAAAGAAATTAGATTTATTTTTAATGTTCTTATGCAGTTGAAAACATGCATAAAGCTTATTAGTGTTCTTAACATTAAAGGGGAGTGTTCTGTGCTGTACACGAAGAGATTGACCCAGCTAAGAATGACTTCTAGATCTGGGACTCAGTGGGGAACATAGGGAAGGATAATAAGTTTTTTGGAAATACTACATTTTCTCTGAAGGAGTTTTTTCCCTATGTTCTCAGTTGCTCCCCATGTTTGTTTCATCTGCAGAACAAGTCTTTGGGAGTCCTTTCTATATTTTTACTTCCCAGACACCTGATTTTCTTAGTTTTAAGTATTTAAGAATGTCATCTTACTTTCAGGGAACTAAAATCGTCAGTTTAGGTAATATTAGCATTCGAAAGTGTTCAGTTTAAAAAATTGTTTCTTATACTGCTTGTTTTAACTTAAAATAAGTTGATTTTCTTGTTTAAAAGTGGTTAAACTTTTAAAGTGGTTATTGTTTTAACTTTTAAAGTGATTATTACAATTTAAATTGTATTCAGCTATTTGTCATATTAATATTTAGAGAGGCTAACTTAGTTACCAAACATGGCATTTTGTACTAAATAAAGTACTAAGTTTTCTGTCACATGAACAGTTAAGGGTTCCCTTTACTTATACATGGAGATGTTTCAGCTCACATTTTAGTAAATGCATGAAATGGGAGTGAAAGCCATTCTTACCTGAAATGTTTTAAAAATTAAAATTTGTTTTTGAAGAAAATACAGTTTGAAAATAGAAGACTCTCAACCTGTTTAATGCAAAGTTTTTATAGTGGTTGGGTTTTTATTATTTTTTTCCTCCGTTCAGTAGTTCATTGCCTGATTTTTTTTTTAATTTTTCACATAAACATTGTTCAGTAATTCTTTTAAATGAATGCAGTTAAAGATAAAGTAAGTAGTGGCAAAGTATAAGAAGGCTTTGTTTTTGATGTTTTATTTTTCTAAGCGTGTTTTATAATTTTTCATCCATGACATTCTAATGAACATTTAAAGTTAGAATGAATAGTTTAACATGCAGAACTTGTGAATGGACTGTTAGAGTTTTCTAGGGAAAACTGCCCTGATCAATTCCCTTCCTGAGGCAGGTCCCTCTCCTGTGGTTTGAAGCTATGTCTTTCTGGTTTTGTTGTGAAGTGCATTCTAGGAATGCTTACCTCTCACTTATTCTCAATAAATCACATTCCTCATAATCCTTGTTGGAGTTTTTAATTTTATTGTTGGGATCAATTCTGGTGACTTTACTGGGATTGCTGCAGGATTGGAAATGGAACGGGTTTCTTGTTTATCATGCAAAAACGTTCTGGTTGTTTAGGGTGAAGAAACCAGTCAGTAACCAGTAAAGCTGTCCTTGCACACAGAAAACTCATCTGTGGCATTTTGTTTTTTCTGATTTTAGTGTGAACAATTAGCAAGCTCCACCAGTGCTGATTAAGAATTGTATAGATTATAGAACGCTCCCCTGAGTGGTTTGTTGCTCTATTCACATGATCTATAAACTATATAAGAAAACAGTCCCCTCACACCTCAGCATGTTGCCGATTTCCACCAGGTGGTCCAGGAACCTTTGTTCTGCAGGCGGTACCAAACTTAAAAGTTTATATATTTATTGGCAAGGATTTTTTCTTTCTTTCTTTTTGTTGCAGCTGGCCAGGCCTGCTGTTTTCCCACAGTAATATCCTTGTGAAATGGCACTTATGCTACAGTTTTAAACGTTTTTTCTTAAATACCATAGGCAAAGAGAGAAAGTCCTCACACTGGAAATTTGAGGAGAAATTGTTACAGCTATGACGGCCTTTGTTCTCAAAGCCATTTGAATTGCCGGCTGTGTTAGGGCTAGTTTGTACCTTGTTGAAGCTCTGGGATGAGAACTTCTCTTTATAGTAATTGCCGGGTGGGAGCGGCCGGTCCGGGGCGGGGCGGGGCGGGGTGGGGTGGGGCGGGGCAAGGCGAGGCGAGGCCAGGCCTGGGGCACAGGGGCGGTGGGAGGTGCGGGCCACCGAGATATTCGTGGACGCAGGACAGACAAGCTTGGCTCAGCCCGCCCGCCGTGCTGGCAGGGACCAGAGCAGCGCGGGCTCTCCACCCTCTCCGGCCTCGGCTTCGTGCCGCAGGGGCGCGCAGGGACTGCGGACCGTTCCTCGCGCGGCGCCCACGCCTGTCCTCGGCTCCCAGCCGCCGCCGCCCAGGTGACAGGGAGGGACGGGAGCGGGGCTGCTGTGTCCCTTGGGCGTGCTCTGGGAAGCCGCTGAGTGGCTGCTGCTCGTCCTTTCTTGCTTCCAATCTGGCGGTAAATCTTTTAAATTTAGAATGCATTCAGGGGCATAGGCGTCGGAATTGTGATTTCGTGCATGTTTTATTTACCAGGCTTTCAAATCAAAAAGGCCAGGCAAATACACACGTTCTGGGGCGCTCAAGAAAGTTCACACGAAGGACGAATCCAGCAGGGAGATAGTGACATACCTTGCGGGCTCAGGCTTGAGATTTCTGCAGCACACGCGCGCGTTAACCTGAGTTTCGGCCACTCCTGCTTTCCTCTTGCCCAGGTGCCCCGCTCCGCGAGCTCCAAGACAGGGCCTTGCCTGCGCCGCCGCGGAGAGGAGCCCGCTTTAGACTCAGGCTTCAGAGGAGAGGGCAGGCTCCCCAGAAAGGAGCAGCCTGTGAATTTTAACCATTTCTCTGGAGTTAGCTCTTACTTCGTTAAGTTCGGAGATGAGAATCTATACCGTGAAATCAGCAGAAAAGTGGTTCTTTGAAGTTTTAAAGTTTGTGTATCCACTTCAGTTTTTGAGGATCTGTGATCACTGGTTTTTCAAGCTGATTTGTTTAAAAGTAGTCTTCACTTTGGAGTACAAGTGGAGATTATAGTTGCTGTGTTGGAAATTCTGCAAAATTGCGGGAAGCAAGCAGTAGCTACAGGAACATATTAAAAGGTTTTCTTATTTTTCAGCTTAATTTATATAAGAAAAACAAAAGCTTCTGTTTCATTTTAGCCTTTTTTTTTTAAGATAAATTCTTTATTTCTGCAGATAAATAGGAATACTGAGGGGAGAAAAAGTATGGTTTTCTCTAGACTGTTTTCCGTTAAAATTTAAATAATCGGAAAGTTTAGAAATGTTATTCTGTAACTTCTGGAAGTTATAGGAAATGTTACATTTTAACATCAAGTAGTAAAATTCCAATAAAGTACTTTTTCTTATAGAAGCACATTTTGTATGTGTAAAGGAAGATACAAAATACTAGAAATACTAAAACTTAACAATTTTTGGAAAATTTGCAAATTTTCCTAAAGTCTTGCATACGTTGGAGATTTTAGATTGCTGCTGGAAAGCACATCTTAGATTTCAGTCATGTTCATGCCAACGCCTATGAAAAGACCTACTAGGTCTCAGAACTACTAGGATTTTAGATTCATAGTTAGTTAACCATCACTTGTGAGTATCCATTTTGCATTTTTGAAAACTTGTTGACTTTCAAGTACTTGAAATCATGTAAGAGGATACTTTCATGGCAGCAGAGTCGCATTTCAGGTTCCCTGCTCCCCTATCAGCTTCAGGCTGCTCCTGGCTTTGGGTCCAGGCTGGAGCTCACAGTAGACCTAAGAATATGTCTAAACTCATAGCAGTAATGTGACATTTTTGCCATAAAAGAACATTTTTATAATACTGTTTGAGTCTACTTGTTTCCTTAGAAATGGTTTCTGTCGTGATGGGCAGTACCTTCATTTATGAATTATTCAGCTATTTGTGCAGCATGTGTAACTTAAGGGCAAACAGGTTCGATGGTATTCACATCACCTTCTCACGTGACACACATCAGTAAGGCAGCCATTTCTCTCCTACAGAATGCTACAGCCCAGTACAACTTTCCTGCGTTTCAGATGAGCTGCTGTTGAGATGAAAGAGAAAAGAAATTAAAAATTAAACATTTCTTGAAAATCTGAGACTTTTTCTTTGCCCTTGTTGTCTTGAAGTTAATTTCATTTTATTTTTAATAGTAGAAATTTCCTACATGTCCAAGAGACTGTTATGGAATCAATCCTTTGCTCTATTTTTCATAACACTTTTCACAGTTAATCTAGGGTGTAAACTGCCTGGATGAGAATCCAAAACTGTGCAGAATTTGGAGGAAATGTGACTCCTGTGCCTTATACACATTAAATCATTCTGTGAAATAAAACAGAGACTTTGGATAGGAGATTGTGCTGTACTCTCAACACATTTTTATTAAATGAACATGGATTCCTTTATTTTTCCAGCAGTCCTTCATGTAGTTGGACTCACCATGCTGTCCATCTTCCGCCTGCTCCTTATTTGCAGTTGGCCCTCCCTAGAAATGGACAGGTTGCTTTGTCAGCTTGATGGCAGAAACGACCTGACAAATTGTAGATGTGTGGCTAAAATTTATGCTTAGTTTGGATTTGGTAGAAAATAAAGAATATTAGAAAATAAAATGTGACCGAAAGGATACTTATGTTGTCTTGACTGTGTGTCTATACAGAAGAAAGGACAGGAACTGGGAGTAATGGAATGTTAGTGTTTCTGACTCCAGAATAAATACCCAAGAGTGAAATTAATTCATAAATTATGTTTCCTGCTTCAGAATATGTTAAGTGTATGTATGTGTCCATACTTGAAACACTTGTCTAACCTGAGGATCGGAGTGGTTGGCTTGGTTTCTCTATCCTTCCATTGGTGTCCTTTCTCTCACTTAGTAACTGTTATGTCATTATCTCTAAAATGTTTTGGGGCTTCTTTTTTTTTTTTGGAGACTTAAATCTCTCTTTGTATGTAGCCAGGCTGGAGTGCAGTGGCATGATCTTGGCTCACTGCAACCTCCATCTCCCAGATTCAAGTGATTCTCCTGCCTCAACCTCCTGAGTAGCTGGGATTACAAGCGTGCACCACCAGGCCCAGCTAATTTTTGTATTATTAGTAGAGATGGGGTTTCACCATATTGGCCAGGATGGTCTTGATCTCTTGACCTTGTGATCCACCCGCCTCAGCCTCCCAAAGTGCTGGGATTACAGGCGTGAGCCACCAAGCCAGGCCAAACTTTTTAAACTGTGAGTTTTGATTTTAAAAAACCCTTAATCCTTAATAGTAAGTTTTAACAAGGAGACTATGAAAGGCAAAGGGAGAGATCTCTCTAAGACATACAGTTGAGTTTGTGCACATAAAGCAAACTAGATTGTTACAGCTCCTCATAACGTGTTTATTCATTTTTTAAAAACATTGCAGAACTATTATTTCATTGATTACAGTTTATTATAATTGAAGAGGCATTTCAGTCATTTTATTACCATTAGTTTTTTAAATAAGAATCGTCAACTAGATCTGTTACTGTAAAGAATGTTTATGAAACTTAAGTTGATAAATTTGTATTTTTTAGTTATGTTCTGCTTGGGAAATGAGACTCACTCCTGGTCTGAATTTTCATGTGTTGCTATATAAATTTACTTTTAAAAATTCTTTTAAATCATCAGATTGTTAATTGACAGCTATTCTTGCAGACATTGTTACTTTATTTCTTCTTACTATA
Source organism: Callithrix jacchus (assembly GCF_049354715.1). Classification (NCBI taxonomy): domain Eukaryota; kingdom Metazoa; phylum Chordata; class Mammalia; order Primates; family Cebidae; genus Callithrix; species Callithrix jacchus. The sequence continues at coordinate 78,426,388 of NC_133502.1, forward strand.
TTGAGCATTAAGTCCTTTATTTCAATGTGATAAACATTTGACTATCAAGGATTGGGGATAATAGCACATGAAATGAACAAAATCTGGTTCCAGTCTTTAAGATGTGTGGTCTTAAAAATGTACATTCTTTTTTTAGAAGTTAAAATGCAGTTTTCCTTGAACTCAGTTATTCCTTGTTTAAATTCAAAAGGAGAGGATCCTATTTTTTGTACATAAAATTCTGAAGATAGGTATTTTCTGTAAGAGTTTAGTTTTTTCCCCCCTTCTAATTTAGAGGAAAAACTGTATTATCACACTGAATGTTAATAATGATTGCTTATTTGTCCATATGAACACAGTCAATTTTGTGCGTAATACAGATTACTATTCACCAGGAATATAGGGCTGTGTATTAAAAAATTAACCAAAGAAGAATTATGTTGATACAGTTATTAACTAAAAGTGCCAAATTTGTAATGAGTAATCCTGCACAGACCATTTGATTTTGATTTTTGACATATTGGAGTAATATAAGAAGTTATAGAAAGGAAGAAATTCTGGGTTCGAATAAAATTATTGTTTTTTTCCCTTGGGAAAAAAAACTCTATTTTGTAATTTCTTTGTGACAGCATAAAAACGTGAGCATGTGGCTGACACTGTGCTTTTTTTATATCTCCAAAATATTTGGAAAATTTTTAATTCTTCTAATTTGTGAGTGCTGCTTGCATAGAAAATGTTTTATATAGTAGTGTTAGCATATATCTTTGTGTAGAAGTATTGAAGTCAGAACTTTTGAGGTATATGTTGTTTTAAAATGTTATGACTAAGACTAGAGAGACAGCGATAGGTTTCTCAGTGCACACTTAGTACTAGGAGGTCTGCCCGTAACTACCGGACCAGCTTTAAAAGAGAAACCCCTGGTTTCTAGTTGCCTGATTCTTTGTTAGAGCACATACTTGAATCATTTTCAGTGTTCTTAGATTTGGTTGTGGTAATGAATTTCTTCATAAAATAGATCTCTAAGTGAATTACTAGGAAATATTTGTAGCATGATTTAAGAAAAATATTTCGGCTTGAGCTGGAAGCAGACAAATGGGACGGGGTAGGGCAGAGAGTTCAGGTAGGTTACTCAGAGAAAAAGTTCTCACAAAGCATTCCTTATTTTCTTCATACATATCTTTAGAATGTAATTTACACAAATTCATCCATAGTCTACATTTTATTCTGAAACTTTTTTCTACAAATAACATTTCTTGCCATCTTCCCATATTACAAAAATAATTCCATCACATTCTTTTTAATAGCTACATAGTATTCCATTGTGTAGCTGCATACCATATTGGATGTTTTGATTCACAGACTCAGACAACCGTTTTTTTACAGTAAAGTTATATTCGTATGCTGGGCTTTTTTTTTTTTTTTTAATACAATAAAGGTAAATTCATATGCTTTAATGTAAACCATAGGCTTTAGTGGGTCATAAGTTAATGTGTAACTAGAATTGGAGTGAGCAGATGTCACTGTTTATAAATTAGGAACTTAGAACTATAAAATGTTTATTCTCCTTCAAGATAAATATATCAGGTATTAAATACACTATAATTAATTTAAGTAAGAGCATTAATTCTTTTTGTTGTTGTTGTTGTTGGATACAGAGTCTTGCTCTGTTGCCCAGGCTGGAGTCTACTGGATTAATCATAGCTCACTCCAACTCCTGGGTTCAGGTGATCCTCCCACCTCAGCCTCCCAAATAGCTGGGATTAATTTCGGGCATACTACTACATCTAATTTGGGGGTTGGGGTGGGTAGAGTGTGAGGTCTCACTGTCTTGCTTAGGCTGGTCTAAAACTCCTGGGATCAAGCCATTCTCCTGGCTAGGCCTCTTAGAGTGCTGGGATTACAGGCATTAGCTACCACTCGTGGCAAGAGGATTGATTCTAAGGAAACTAAAAGAAGAAAATTTTTATGAACATGTGAATACAAGAAATGTTAGAAATATTTTAGTTTTTAAAGAAATATTAAACAGGCCATATATTGAACATGCCATTGTTTTTGTGGCAGGGTGAATAGATGAATAAGAATTTACAGTTTCTTTTTCATGAGTGATGATTTTCTTGAGAAGCATAAAATTCAGATCAGGAATGTTCTCCTTTTGGTCCCTTGTAATTGGTCTGGCAGGATCTAGGAGCAGACACAAGGATCCCATACATTTCTTGTGAAATACTTGGAAATTTTCAGTTTGAGTGTTTATGATACTTCCAACATATATAATAACATAAAATATTAATGTACATGTGGTTACAAGAGATCCAGTTGACCAGAAAATTTCATTTTTTCTCATTCAAATAATATGCTTTGTGTTAGATTGCATATAATTAGGGCAGTGCTTTTAACAAGAGTTAGGGGAATAACAGCATGGGAACATTTGACTTTTATAATCTGGAAACATGAGAATGATTTATGCCAATACATTATTTCAGATAGTATTTGCTAATGATAGTATTTATTTTAGATCCTGTGATGTCACTTTTAGAAACTCTGTGTTTCAAAATTTGCAGTAATCTTTCTGAACTGTAACTATTAGAATTTCCCAAAAATATGATGTTTTCTCTGTATAAAATGAGTTATATGAATATTTGCTGCTACTTTAATTTTCTTTCCAAAATTTGTTTATAGACATACTCCCTAAAGATGTGTGATAATCAGAAATAACTGATTCTGCTGGATAAATATGCACCAATTGATTGATTTTCTTTATTTTGAAGAGAATTTTTTACTCTTATTTGGTGACTTCATTTGCTGGCAAATCTAGTTTTATGCCTCACAAATAATGTGAACAGTAGAAACTTCTATTTATAAGTTTTGGCAATTCTTGAAAATATGTTAAGTTTTTGCTTCAGCATATGAAGGTTTTTCTTTTCTGAGTTGTGTTTTCAGCAGCAATTCAAACCAATTGTATTTTTCCCTTATACAGATTACTAATTTAGAATAAATATATTTCAGTTCTGTCATGATATCCTAGTAGGCAGGCTGTTGGGCAGACACCTGGTATGTGTACATATTATTTAATTATCTACTTTTGTTTCTTAGAAATATTTATCATTTAAAAAGTAACAGAAATGGAAGAAGAGGGTTTATTGCCATTGTGAAGACTGTGACCTGGCAATTATGTGGGTAGTAAAGGCTGACTGCACCTTGGTTCTGTGGCTCTGAACATTTTCTGTTTCTTTTGGATTATGAGGAAAGAGAACTCTTGGTTTTGTTTTGAGGAACTTCATTGATTATATCTTAATTTTGCCTTATTGGGGACAAGCACCATGTGAAAATTTATGCAGTGTAGAGATTTTTACTGTTTTATTTGGTTCAGAGCCCGGTCTGGAAGATAACTTAGTTTATAAGTTCTGCAGCCAAGCTTCTTGTCTCCTTTAACGAGGGCACTGTGTGATTGCAAGCTGTTTCCTCCTATACCTGTGGACTGAAGGGGCAACCTGAGGGTCTGCTAAGGTGGTAGTGTGTCTTCTTGGAAGAGTGAAAAGGAATTTGTCAGACTTTGGGGGAACCTTATAAAAATGAAAGATGTTTTATGTCAGTGGGATCACTTTTTTAATCCAAGGGGCAAAAGAAAACTGGTTTCTATTGAGCCCCTGCCTGAAGGCCTTCAGCCTTTCAGAAGACCTTGCTTGTGTTGAATCTCAGTCAGCAAGTCTCCAGCATACAGAATTTGAGATTTTTTCCCTCCCCCATTTCTTCTGTTTTTGTTCCATGTAAACAGTTCCCTGCGTAGTAACATAGACAAATATAGCAGAGAATGCTTTTCTGGAAAAAGAATGCTCCCTAAGCATTTTTTAACCATTTTTGGGAAGAATTGATCTTACTATGTGTTTCAGACTGGAGAGGGGGGAGGCTGTGGCTGTAAATTGAAGTGACATCATATGTATTGCCCCCATTGATCCACTTTTAGTCTCCAGCCAGGATAAAAGGAAATGGCATCAGGGAGGAAGCATGCTTCATTTAGGCACAGATCCGAGTGATAATGGGGTAATAATAGAACTCACGCCACTGTCAATCTATGACTGCATTAGTCCCAGGCTTATTCTCTGTCTGGGGAGCCGAGCAGTGACTTTCTTCGTGTGAGGCTGCTGCATGCCTGCTGGACCAGGCCAGGAGGTGCCCTCCTTTGCTTTTGGAGGGGTGCAGGCAGTGGGGCTTGGATGTTGCCATTCACTGGTCTCTTGTCAGAGGCCCTGCCTCTGCAAGGTCAGTTGTGAGACATGTCCATGACGTTTTCTGATGTAGGAGGTGAGCTGGCTGTTCTGCATCATGCTAATGGAAGAAATGGTGGCAGGGCCTCAGTTGCTTGGGTGGTCTCCTGGGAGTGCAGAGGGTGATGCCCCATGACAGCAGTAAGAGGCTTCTGGAAGAGTTAAGAGTTTGTTTTTGTTGAGCTGCCTCTAGGTTAGGAGGGTGGGTTTGGAAAATTCATACTTTCTTTCCAAGAGCATGCATAAAAACTCTCCTAAACTATTCAAAGTCGTACAGCTTGCCTCGACTCTGAAGTTGGGAAAAACATTCAGTAGACTTTTTTCTTTGTACGATTCTTAGTATTTAGCAACTATGAAATCTTCCATGTTTAGAGTGGAACACAGACTTCTAAAATCCTTAACAAGCAGGATTTATGCTTGACTGACCTCATTTAACATTTTATTTCTTGTATTCATTTCAGTAAGTTTCATAGTTCGGTGAAGTTCTCTTGCAAGTCTCCACATCAGTTTGGCACCTTGTAGTCCTATTTTGTATAAATTTCTGAGGCAGATGTACTTTAAAAATATTGAGCTGGTCTCCATATGGAGAAAATAACCCCATCATGAATTTCTTGTTTATGCAAAGGAAAGGGTTTTTGCATTCCTGTCACTGTTGAACTGTGGGTGTGGCCCCTGGAAATAAAGGCAAGTTCTTTTTATAATGTCTGAAGGAACTACTTTCTTAGGTGGTGATGCTTGGAGGTAAGGTCCTTTATTTTTCAGGATCGCTCTGTAGTACAACCGCCTTAGCTCTTTCACACCGGTACTGCTGTATTAAGCACAGCTGGCTTTTCAGTCTTAAATTCAGCTGATCTTAAAATAAATAAACGCAGTTGGACTAGAAGTCATGTGAAGTTTGCTTTGATTTCCATGTGGGTGGAAGTGGAGTGCTCCACATAGCATGTCCCACCCCCCTGTGCCAGCCTGGGCTCCTCCCACTGCCCAGTGCTGCCTTGAGCACATCTGCTGATAAGTGGTCGCTTTCACTTGCTTTATAAACATTTTGGTTTATTACATCCCTACTACTTTTTCATTTGTAGGGTGGCTTTATGGGGAGCAAATGTTTATTTTACAAAGAGAAATGCACTGTGTTGTAGCTATTTTACCACACTTTTGCTTCAGTATTCTCTTTTTAAGGTCTATTATATCATTTAAAAAAAATTTTATATTGTGCACTTTGCAAATGAAAGATTCTTAATTAGTTTTATTGTCTGTGTCCCCAAATAGCATTTGTTCACTGATTTTTTTTTTCCTACTTTTTTCAGAAACTGCATCCCCCCCCCCCCCCCCCGCCCGCCCACATACACACTAAAAGCCAGATGACTACAGGTTTTTCACTAAGGGAGAGTCATTTCAAGTCTATTCAGAAGAATGGGACTCACAGAAACCTGGGAGCATGAAGCTGCCTCTGGCAGCACTGTGTTGTCAGGGCTTTGTGAAAGGGGAGCAGCTACCTGGGGGGAGTGTCCACCCTTGATCCTTACTTCTCTTAATTAGAGTCATTGTGCTACCTCCCTTCCATTTTATGATCTTAAGTCAGGGAGCTTAGCTTTAAATATTGACATTGTGTAAAATTTGCAGAGGACAAAAGCTTCCATTGATCCTTTTGGTTCTTCTTCTATGTGGAGATGTGTGAGCTTTCAGCTTAGAAGAAAACTCAGATATACAAATATGAATGCAGGTATTTTGATAGGTTCAAATAATGGTAATTGTTTGATTTTAAATTGGAGCTATATCTGTTGGTTAAAGACCAAGGTTTGGAGTAAGTTGAGGACCAAGCTCGTTGTCTTACCCAGGGTTTCTTTGCTCTGTGTATCTCTTTAGTTTAAACTAAATTCCAAATGAGAGTTCTAACAGTAGGCTTCTTTGTAAGCAAGCACAAGTGTATAATATGGGGAGATGCTTTTCTTTCTTCTCCTCCTTCCCTGTAATTCAGCAGTTTGGCAGGGCTGGTTCCTTCTTGCATTTAGTTGGCAAACGAGACTCCCCTTCTGGCAAAGGGTGTTCTGCTGGACCAGGCACTGGTGGTGCTGAGAATCGCTTCTCTGTGATGGTAAGCCCATTCCCCGAAGCCTGCCTGCCTTTGTCTGGAGGCGCCTTGATGCCAGGCTCCTGCAGTCCTCGGACTGTCTGTCTTAAGAAATGCTGCTCACCAGTTTTGAGTGTCTCTGGGGTGGTTCAGGTCTCCATCCTGTGGTGGCCTGGCCTGGGTACCCCTTGTGGAGCTGCTGTTGTTTGACAGCAGCAAAATAAAGGGTAGTAGTGGGGTAAAGTGGGGAGAGCCCATGACTGGGGTGAAAAGGAAGGCACTGGGAAGAGGGCTCAAGGGCTGGAGGGCATTTAGTCAGTGGCCCCAGGAGACAGGTTGGGGGTGCTTGAGGCCACGGGCTGAAGGCTCAGCCTCCTGCAGAAAAGCACCTCTCTTGAACATCACAGGAAGCTGAAGGGTGAGTTGACTAGGAAGGAGGAGGAGGGCAAAGGGAGAAAGAGAACTGGTCTCACTGGGCTGCCTGGACAGAAGTGCTGGATACCCGCAAGCACCCCACAGTGCTCATGGTGTGAATGGTGAGGAGGCCTCTTTGAGGCTAGGGGCCTCAGTTTGGCCTCTTCCATAAAACAGATTTCTTTTTAATATAAAAGTAGCCTCACCTGTCTAAAACTATAAAATATAGTAGATGGGTGGTTTTGTTATAAGTAGTTATGTGATAATTTAATACCTTGAAAATTTGCTGCAATTACTTGACTTCTCGTGAGAAGAAATGGAGTGTTAGTAATTCTTTCTGTCTTTGTCAGTGCTGATTATACTGCAGTTTTGCCAGAGGTGCGTTGTTTCTCCTGAGAGAATAGCCACAACATGCCTTTCAGATGGAGCGATATTAGGGGCCCTTCTTAGAACTTAGAAGGGTGAGGTGAGAAAACATTCCTTGTGGAATGGCGCAGTGAGTGTGGTGCATGTGGTGCTTGCTGTCTGCCCGTTTCCCCGTGCGGACCTTTTGGTAATTGTATGGGTATGTGTGAGAGCGAATGAGTGAGGGGGTAGGGGGTAGGGAGGGTAAGGCAGAGTGCATAGTTGGGGGCAGGAAGATGAGCAGGGAGGGAAGCCAGTACTTTTAAAAAATTGTTTTAGAGTATCAGAAAGTGGCACTTAAAATTCAGGTGTTCTTAGGAATATACTGTTATCTGATAACAGCTTCCAGACCCATAATTTGGATTGACAGTAATGATCTGGACATGCACAGGGATGGAGAGAAGCAGCAGTGGAATTCATAGGAATCATTTTTAAATCTTGATTCTAGAATAAATATTTTTTCACTTCGTACAAGGCGTATCTCAAATTGATTCTTCCTCCAGTGCACTATAGGGCTGATCTCAGTGGACCACTGCTCCTGGCCTTGCTGTCCCGTAGCGAGTAAGACAGATGATGTCTTACACAAGCTTCTCTTCATTTCTTGTATTTCACACACATTGCATTTTATTTTTTTACCACATAAAGAATACCTCTTTTCTTTGCCCTTAACTTGTAATACCACTTTTGACCTTTCCTATATGAGAACTCAGGAATATGGGTGACCTGTGTGTCCGTGTGTACAGCTGCACGTATAGTTGTATACAGCATTTTTAGCTTTTTAATGGATTGTAAGTTTATGATTTTCATAATGGAGGGAAGACCCAGTTCTTCCGATTTATTTCTCAGTTCGTAGCAGCTGTGTTTGCAAAGCTTATGTGATAAAAAGGAAACTGAATGCAGAAAAAGGAAATTTATGTTAAATTTCCACATGTTTGTCTATAATTAGATGGCTCCCTGAATCTTTGTCTAGGCTAAATCACATTTTCTGGTATATGCCTTAAAGGAAGTTATCTAATAAACCACGATAATATTTTATTAAGATAAGCACAGTTTTGATCTGCCCTAAGTATAGAACTGAAATGAATAGTCATGGAAAGTGGGGCTTAATGAAAGCCCAGAATGTAGTGTCTTTGGGAATATAGACAATGTAGACCCTGAGGCATTACAGAAGTGAGCTTAATAGTCTTTTAATGTTGCCGATGTATGCTGAAAGCACCCAGGTTATCCTGGGTATGCGGTCTTTGGTCTGAACATTTGGGTTTAGTTTCTCATCAGCTGAATGGCATTTTCACAAGCTGTTGGGTTTTGTCTTTAGCTTCTTCCAGACCAACTGGTCTTGCTTCTGGAGCATCTCTTGGAACAGAAGACCCTGAGCCCTCGGACTCTACAAAGCCTCCAGAGGACATACCACCTCCATGATCAGGATGCAGAGGTAACCAGGAACACCCTCGGAGTTTAACCAGCAGGTTCCCACTGTTGGTGAAGAATGGTGATCCCATTGCAGTCCCAAACTATTGAAACTGCCATTTCTATTAGCAAAATCCCATGTGTTTGCTATATTAGTAAAGAATAAAATGCTTAAATTTGATTATGCTTATGCTTCTAACCAGAGTATTTTGAGGTCTTGAGTTTTTCTCTCTTAAATTATAAAGATAGATGTGAGTCTCTCAAAGGAATGAGTTGAGTGTTTTTGAGTTGTAAACTTGGGTGGGTCATTGTGCCCACTGACGGTGTCGCCATTCTGTTGCACATTAAGGAAACTTGGTTAAGATGTGTCAGAGCTTCTTGGCTGCATTCAGTTAGGGCAGGAAAGGAGCCATGTGTAAAGGGAATGAAAACTAAATCTAGCAGCTATAGTTGGAAAAGGCAGTTGGATGCTTGTGACAAAGCAATATGATGTGATCCTTAATATCTTCTGCCTTATTGTGAAGAGTGCAGTGTGAATCCTAAGATTTCAGGGTTTTAAAAAGACAAAATAGTAAATATTTAATGTATTTGGACATCTTAAGTAAAAACAAGCTTAAAGAGAAAATCTCATTTATGTAAGACTCCCAAAATGCAGAAAAGTAAGTTTGGTTTTGAACATTTTAAAACTGTACAGTTTAGTACAGCAGCCATTAGCCACATGTGGCAGCTATGTTTGAGTTTAGATGTGCTATAAGTATAAAATGCACAGTGGTTGGTGAAGACGTTGAATGAAGAAAGACAATATAACTTAATGTTGCCCGATTGATTATAGTGTTAGTGATATATTTGGGATATATTAGGGTAAATATTACTGTAATGAATTTCATAATCATTAAAATGGAGTAATTGAGAAAAGCCAGTTCCTTACTAACTAAAAGATAAGATGGCCATTGTTAGGCATTTTAAAGCCCCATAAAGTCAGGAGTGATTGAAAAACTCCAGAGGAGACATGTAACTTTTTACCCACCTGAGCCTAGATGAGATTTGCAACTGTTGCTCTTTATTTCAGCTCTTATATTTTTGTTTGTAGGAGTTTTCAAATGTCACACTGTTACTTTTAATTAGTGTTTAAAAGACTTTGCTATATAGTCATTAGGCTGTTTTAATCAGGGTGGAATACCACCGAATCGTCAGGACCCTGTGATGGGCATGGAGAGACCAGAGGGGAGGATCAGAGCAGGTGCTAGGCACTTGTCACTCGATGTCTGGAAGCCATGAGGTGGCCCCTTCCATTTAGCACAAAACATTTCCTGTTCTTAACTTAAAGCTCAACTTAGTTGTTATATGTAACCTCTTAGAACCTTTGAGAAGTATAGTAGGTTTTATTTAGTTGCTTGTTTTACATTATACAAACTATGTCGTAATGCTAGACAGATCAGTCTCTTCGGCTAGATCCCTGGTGTGTGTCTAAAGAAAGTGCCTCCACCCAGACCATGGAGTTCCTGGCATGTGGTTAGTTATACTGACGGTTATCTCATTATAAAGTTTCCTTGAAATGTCACTCAGAACCAGAAAAACAACAGGATTTTGGCCAACCAGGGTGTTTTCTAGAAACTTTATTAGTGAAGTGTGATTTATGACAACACTGATTAGCAGGAATTTCATTGAATAATCATCTGCCTTTAAGTGACAGAACATTTCATGAGAGAAAGAATTGTTACTTGGTAGAAAAAGTCACAGGAATGCCTGAGTTCTTGGTACTTCTTGATGAAGCAAGTGAGGAGAGTCCCTTGTAGTTGCTCTCAGGGCTCTTACATACGGAATAAATGGTACCCAACCATTTGAGAGCAAGCCAGCGATTCTGGAGTGAGACAGGCTGTATACTGAGCACACTGAGGAGAGCAGCTTTGGTCACCAGAGCAGTGTTGAATTACATGGCTGGTGCAGAAACACCTGCCTGGGCTGATGGGGCAGATCTCTAGTACAGCGCAGGGGTGCTTGGGACCTGGTCGGGGGCAGATTTCTTTATTTGCTGTGTCCCTATATTTTCAAGATATGCAGAAAGGCTTCTCTTGCTCTACCTGTGGCTGAGGTGCATATGTAAAGCTCCCCTTTCAGAAGATAAGCCTGCTGCCTCCAGCTGCTCCTGTCCCTCATCACAAAGTGCACTGAGGAGTTTTGTTCACTGAGTAGCATGTTTGGGATGTAGCGGGTAGAGGGGGGTCTCCACTGTAAGAACCCTATTCCATGGTTGCTTTAGCTCCTGGCTGCCATCCCCATCTGTCTCTCTCTCCTTCCTTGTGGATGAGCCGGTGCAGGTCCACCCACAAAGAGAAGGAAGAAAGAAGGGAGAAGTTTACTGTTAACCATTCTTTCTGTGTATGTTGCTTCAGTGTCTGAGCTGTGTTCACAAACGGTCTGATCTGTTGGTCTGATTTTCTGAGTGTGGCACTGAGTGTGCCAGGGGTTTTGCACGTTGAGGGGTTGTGGGGCCAGTGTTCTGAACACTATCATGGTTTATGCACACCCTGCCTGCATTCCATGTGCCTGCGTCACGTGATGTGAAGATCCAGGTCTGCTCTTTGGAGAGGCAGTGCCCCATGTTGAGAATGTGAAAGGCTACCATCACGTGATGTGAAGACTCAGGTCTGCTCTTTGGAGAGGCAATGCCCCATGTTGAGAATGTGAAAGGCTACCATCACGTGATGTGAAGACCCAGGTCTGCTCTTTGGAGAGGCAATGCCTCATGTTGAGAATGTGAACCACCCCAGGCTACCGTCTGCCTTGCCACCCTCTGCAGGGCAGGTACAGGCTGTGCTCCTTGGCCTGGACAGTGAAGCTGACCATGGAGTCATTTATCTTGTGTGTAGCGAGCCTCAAGACCACGGGCGGATACTGGGCCACTGCAGTCAGCATGGAAAATGAGCCAAAGGGAAATCCAGTCCACAGAAGCACCTTATTTGTCTGCAGTTTTTGAGTATATTGCTCAAATAGCCATAAAAGTTTGAAAAATATATTTGGCAGCTAACTCTGGGAACAAAAGATGTTATCTAAGATCCCTTTTTAAATAACCACATTTCCTGCCTGCCTTAGCAGGTCTCTTAAGCTATAAGAACAGCTCCCCATGGTAGTGAGGTGAGGATCTGTGGACCTTGGCTGTCTGACCTCTTTTACCCCAGGTACTCTGTGACTCACCTTCAGGCAGCAGCATTTCTGCAGACTCCACTGAGTGCTTTCAGACTGGGGCTATGCCTCAGGATGGGCTCCCTCAGCATTGTTTTTACTGGTGGCCACAAATCTGAAAGGCCCACGCTGTGCTCTGAATTTCATTGATATGCTGAGTGAGAACATTAGTTTTCTGGGAGAAGATGGTAGTAGTGTCCGTTCTTCTCTTCACTGCATGGGGGAAATAGTGTTGATTGAAAGGAAGAAGACTGCTGGATTGGATTGGAGCAAGAAAGTGTGGGTACCATGTGTCTCTGTCTTCCCAAGGGTGCCACTTCACTAGAGGTTTCCCTTTAGGGTCTGCCCCTCATGCCTGGCCCCACGTGCTCGTATGCACGTGAGTGGCTCTTTCTGACTGGCAGCAGCTGGCTGACAAAAGGCAGTTTCAAAAAAAATCTCATTTAGTAAGGTGTCTGCACAGAGTGGAGTAGCTAGAAAAAGACTGTTAACATTTAGAGGCCACCCTGAGCCAGCTGTAGTCTCCCACAGTACCAAAGAATGTAACCTTGGGAGGCTGCAGTCTTTCATGTGGTTGCAAACTGAAGTAGTAGGAGCAAGTTAATGTTGGGAAACAGATTGGTAAGTAAGGATGTACCTGTTTTAGCACTCACCAGCTGCATGAGTGCTAAAGAACACTCAGGGTTGATTGGGAATGGAAAAAACATCCAACGTCACAAGCCTCTCCTGCAGCATGGGTTGTAGCTGACAAGACCCCACAGACCCTGTCTAATGGCTCTGGGTCTCCTCTGCCTCTTGCGATGCATTGTACACAAGCCAGTGTTGGGGGGCGGGTCCACAGCTGGTATTTATTTTAATACACTGTTATTCATTGTTTGGGAAGAAAGCACCATAGCATTTGTTTACAGTCCAAAGGTAGAAGTTGTGACCCCAGCAACACAACTGGCTGACAGCTCTAATGCTCATTTCTGAATTTCATTTGGGCCAAAAGCATAGTTCTGTGACTCAAGCACTTAATGATTAATAGACCTCTAGAGGGGCTTATCAAAGGGGCAGAGAATGAAGGTTTAGCAGTTGTTACATCTCCAGATTCTAAAATTGATCCATGGATGTGGTTTCATTCATTCCTTTCAGTGCTAAAACTCTTTCCATTAGAGATGACTTTCGTCTTCTGCTTCGGAGGGTTTGGAGATGTGAAGTGTTCAGGAGGGTCTTTTCCCTGCTATTGGCACTTCTTTTGTCTTCCCTGGTTGCTTTTTCATAGTATTCTGGCTACAAAATAGAGACATTTCTGTTTTGTTTTCTTATAGAGTGGCTTAGAGGAAAGGTTAGATGTAATCTCTTTGGGCTCTGTTGCCGTTTCAGGATGCTCGGTGCTTTATATTTATTAATATGCAGTGTGCTGAACTTAGAAATCCTTCCTCTTGTCTGCCTTGATGCAGAATCTATGTGTAATAAAGGCAGAAGCTCTGGATGTGCCTGTGTCAGGTCCTGTCATCCTGGTGGTGTGTGAGGGCAGCACCCAGCTCTGCCTCTCCCACCACGGTGCTGGCACCAAGGCCTCTGCCCCATAGGACACCAAGGCCTATGAGTGGGAGCACTGCCAGTGTGCTGACTCCATCCCTTTTCCTCTCCCCGCTTCTCCTGCTGGCTGCCCTTGGTGCAGGCAAGTCCAGGGCCTCATTACTAAGCCAGCTGGCTCACCACGTCATCGTCCAGCATTGTCAGGAGGCACTATCGTGGAACAGAGCCCTACAAGGCAGGTTTCAGATTGAACATGAAAAAGAACACCATTGTTGGAGGGTCAGAGTAGTGTGTACAATTAGCGAAGTGGTTTTATAGGGTAAAATACTAGCAACCAGGTTCCCCCAGGGATCCTGAAAGGGCGAGTTGACACTTGCCTCCTCTACCTGGCAACTCTCAGAAAGGCTGTTATGATTAGGCCGTTTCTCATGGTATCACTGCAGGTAAAGGTGTCTGGCTTATTGGCCTCTTGATGCGATCAACCTTAGGTTGCAAATCAAGAGGCCAGATACCGATGAATCTGAACTTTAGAATGTAGCTGTGAATAGTGTGACTTCAGGTTTTTATAAAGTCAAGACCATGCTTGTGAGGGTTGCAGCTGTCCCTTTGACAGAATATTATTCCTTTTCTAGAGTTTTAAAAGGTGAGTGGTTACAGATTGAAAAAAAGGAATTGGGGTAATTGTCTTTAGTTGCTTTATATGTATCTTTTTAAACCATCTGCTTTTTATGATAGAAAAAACAGAGCTCTCAGGTAACTCTGGTTTTATTTGTGTATTTTTTCTTTGTTATATTTGGTTTATGAAACATTCAGTCAGTCTTTCAGAAAATTCCGTCAGGACGGTATCTCTCTCAATACATCTTTCTTAGGGTTTTCTTTCTGTTACTCAATTCAGTGCCTCTGGAACTTCCCTGTGGAAAGCCTGCAACAGCATTTCCCCTGTTATACTGTAATAAGGGATTTTTTAAAAACCTGATGTAAAATCACAAATAACTTTCTTTTTTAGATTAATAATTTTGTGTTGTTCCTGCAGCTCGAGATTGTGTTTTGTTTACTGTTAATTTATGGCAAATGAAAGTAAAGAGAAAAGTGAGCCATGGAGGGCATAATCTGGCTAATTTTTCTTAAATGGTCAGTTTTGCATTTATCTATTAAAGAGAGAGAGGTCATTTAATAGGTGGCTTTTAGCTACAGGTTCAGCCAGACTTTATTAGAAGAGTCACTGGTGGCAGTGTGTCCCTGCTGTCCGCTGCTTGCGCAGGGTTCAGCCATGGGCCCACCATTATAGACTCAAAGATGTGAGGGCCTCTGCACTTGCTCCATGGGTTGCTCTCCAGTCTGTATAGATTTCCTCAGAAAGATGGAGATGGAGATTTACACATTTTGTGGAGTCTAAATAGCAGTGCCCTGATGCTGTTCTTCTGATATAGCCAGTAAACCAGCAGCATCTTATATTCATTTTATGTCCAAATGTTTCTCAAGTCAAATCAATGCATTGGCTTTAATTGGTACTTCTGGATTCTTTACAGCTCAGTCAGTAGTTTACTTACTTTTGTATTAGATTTCTGTTCAGAAATCCACACCAAAAACCATACAGTTTTCTTTGAGTACTGCTGTCTCTTTTTATAATTATAAACTGAGCCGTATTCAAATTTAAAGTATACCTTAAATGCTCCAAAATAGAAGGCTCACTTTGCCACACTCTCAACATAGCTTTCCAGGTGACTTTTCTTCCTTCTGGTGCCTTTCCTATACACCATCTTTGCCCTCTAGAACTGTGGCGCACCAGGATGTGAGAAGTAGATGTGCCTGGTCTTCAGGCTGTGAAACCCTCACAGCACAGACAGGATGTGTGAGCCCTACCTCTTGTGTTTGGGCCACTCCCACGGAATCAGCTTGCTGAAGCATGTTCCCAGGCTTGCTCTGCATGTAAATGGTGAAATTTTGTGTGGATGGCAGGGTATGAAATTTAAAACATGAACACAGAAGAGATCAGCTAAACGTTGTGGGGTGGCACTAAAAATGACCGTTAGGCTGTCCAGTCTGCATATTTGCTGCAACCTTGAACCACATGAAACTGTATTCTGTAGACCACCTGCTTTTGCCCATCTGTGGGTGAAAGCGATGCCCAGGCTGGGCACAGGAAGTTCCCAGGCATTGAGGGAGCCAGCAGCCTCCAGGAGCCCAAAGCTGAGTTTCCCCCACGGCCTCAGCTCTCAGGACACCAGGTATCTTTTCTCAAGAGTAGACTGTGTAGAATAGTAGTATCCTTTGCCAAAACAGCCTTTTTCCACTTGGCTCTTGGGGTGAGGGGTAGTTCTTAATAATGTTTTTGAGCTGTAATCCACATACCATGCAGTTCACCCATTTTAAAGTATGCAGTTCAATAGTTTTTAATATATTTGCAGAGTTGTACAGCCATCACCACAATTAATTGTAGAACATTTTATCATCCCCAAAAGAAACCCAGTACCCTTTGGCTGTCATCTCTAGCTCCCCAGTTTTTAGGCAAGCACTAATTCTTATGTCTCTGTAGGTTTGCCTATTCTGGGCTTTCACGTAAATGGAATTATATGTAATATTTGGTCTTTTGTGACTGGCTTCTTTTGACTTAGCATAATGTTTTTGAGTATGATCCTTATTCGTAGCATATATCATTACTTCATTCCTTTTTATTGCCAAATATTTTTAGTTATATGGATGGACTGCATTTGTTTATTCATGCATCAGCTGATGGACATTTAGGGTGTTCCACTTTTAACTGTTGTGAATAATGCTGCTGTGAACATGTGTGTAAGTTTTTGTGTGGACATATGCTTTTACTTCTCTTAGATATATTCCTAGGAGAATCACTGGGTTATGTGGTAAGCCTTGTTTAACCTTTTGAAGAACTGCCAGTGTGTTTTCTACAGTGGCTAAACCGTCTTGCATTTTCTCTAGCAGTGAATGTGGGTTCCAGAACATTGTTCATCTTTTTTATTTTAGCCATCCTTTTGGATGTGACTTCATACCCCATTGTTGTTGTCATTGCTCTTTTTCCCCTAGTGACTAATGGTGTTGAGAATCTTTTCATGTACATATTGGCCATTTACACGTCTTCTTTGGAGAAAGGTCTAGTAAGAACTTTTGCCCATTTTTAAATTGGTTTGTCAGCTGGGCGTGGTGGCTGACACCTGTAATCCTAGCACTTTGGGTGGCTGAGGTGAGTGGATCACAAGGTCTGGCATTCAAGACCAGCCTGGACAACATAGTGAAGCCCCATCTCTAGTAAAAATACAAAAATCAGCCGGGTGTGATGGCGGGTGCCTGTAATCCCAGCTACTTGGGAGGCAGAGGCAGGAGAATCGCTTGAACTCGGTAAGCGGAGGTTACGGTGAGCCAAGATCATGCCATTGCACAACAGCCTGGGCAATGAGTGAAACTCTGTCTCAAAAAAAAAATTAATGAAGTCCAGTGTATCTCTTTTCTTTTGTTGAAAATCATTGCCAAGGTCATGAAAATGTTTGCCTGTGTCTTCCCTAAAAGTTGTATAGGTTTGGTTCTTTAGTCTGTGGGGTTTACTTTTAAAAGCCTGTTTCTCTAGCTCTTGAAGAGTGTGGGGTATAAGAAGAAATAGCCACTGAGAAGAGAAGGTGAAGGAAGGCTGAGTTTCTTTCGTGGAATAGCACGTGGTATGGCTAGAAATTGTCGGGGCTCCGGATGCCCCTTTTGAGTGGCAGGTTTCTTTTCCTTTTTAGGCCTCAGCGTGCATGGCTCTTCTTAGGGAGCTTTCTGTGACCATGCTCCTGCCGCAGCCTTGCCACTCTCTAGGCCTCATGCACCCTTTCATGGCATTTGTCACCAACATGAGTCTGCACTTGCTGATTTAGTGGATTTTTTTTTTAAACTTTGTACTGAACTGTAAGCTCCTAGAGGGCAAGGTTTTGTCTATTTTATTCACCATTTTTTCCTCAATGCCCAGTCAACTGACTTGTTGGAAAATGATGTTCCCTGGATCTCATGTCTGACACAGCAAGGTGATGGGAGAGAGTCAGGCATTCTGCAAACTTGGGGAGGCCCTCCAGGCTGAATTCACCTCTGAGGAAAGCAAGGGAAGGGGAACAGGTATCCCCAGAGCTTATCAGAGGAGGTAACCATGGTCACTGTTTCTGCCAGCAGGAAAAGTCCCTGCTGGCATGAAGTTACATGTCAAAAGCTGTGAGTTACATGTCAACAAAATGAAGAAAGAAGGTAGAATGTATTATTTTCTTTCTTTTTTTTTTTTTTTTGAGACAGTCTTGCTCTGTCCCGCAGGCTGAAGTGCAATGGCACAGTCTTGGCTCACTGTAACCTCCGCCTCCTGGGTTCAGGTGATTCTCCTTCAGCCTCCCGAGGAGCTGGGACTACAGGCGCTTGCAACCACACCCCTCTGCTGTCTCTTTTTATTTTTGTATTTTTAGTAGAGACGTGGTTTCACCATGTTAGCTAGGATGGTCTCGATCTCCTGACCTTGTAATTCGCCCACTTGGCCTCTCAAAGTTCTAGGATTACAGGCATAAGCCACATGCCCTTCCTATTTTCTAATTTCAGAATTACATATTGAGACAGATAGCCATTCAGTGAGCAGTCTCGGTATGGAAGGAAGCCAAACTGTGCCATATTTCAAGGTGGACCCCACGTAGGCTCCCTCGTTTTACTTTTTGGAGCCTTTAATAGCGTCAGTGTCATTAAATAAAAGCCTGTTTGGAGGAAAATAAGCATTCCAAATTTTCAAAAGTAGTTAAGATTTGCCCTAGACCACACAAGTGAGTGAGGTTGACTCTTTTATCATACTTGACGTTGTATTTGACATATAATATTTGATGTTTGTCGTCACCCTCACCACAATCATCACGTGCATGTCAAGTGTGATGGCCCTGGTAGCAGTTGCGACGTTCCCATTTTGCACATTGTTGCCGCTTTAGCTCTAACCAGTTAAGGTCTAGTAGACAAGAGTTGTGGGGGGCCGGGCGCGGTGGCTCAAGCCTGTAATCCCAGCACTTTGGGAGGCGGAGGCGGGTGGATCACCAGGTCAAGATATCGAGACCATCCTGGTCAACATGGTGAAACCCCGTCACTACTAAAGATACAAAAAAAATTAGCTGGGCATGGTGGTGCGTGCCTGTAATTCCAGCTACTTGGGAGGCTGAGGCAGGAGAATTGCCTGAACCCAGGAGACGGAGGTTGCGGTGAGCCGAGATCGCGCCATTGCACTCCAGCCTGGGTAACAAGAGTGAAACTCCGTCTCAAAAAAATAAAAGAGTTGCAGGGACTGACTCCAACAAGGGTGGTAAGAACCTTGTATGCTTCATATGTCCTCTTAACCCGATGCCTAAGAATTTAACCTGGCTTTGCAGCAGCAAATAAACTTTTAATTTCCTTTGGTTTAAAAAATAACATTCAGATTGCAGCCTTTCAGAAATGAGGAGAAATGGTGAGAGAGAAAAGAACTGAGAGAATGAAAATACAAATGTTGAGAGCCCTGATGTGATCCCCACACAGTGAAAGGTTCTTTTCCTCTTTTCATGAGACTGAACAGGTAGACGGCCTCCACTGTTCCAGAAGCCCCCAGGGGCAGTTACCCACTGGAATGCTGTCTGCCCTGTGGCTGCTCTGCAGAGGCTCCCCTTACCAGCTGTCAGCCCACTATAAAGCCAAGTTAAATCTAATTTAAGGACACACATTGACAAAGCAGGTTTGTTTATTGCAGGGTAGACTTACTAACTTAGAAAAGCCATGAGCCCTGGTCTTTCTGTTTACAGAAATAAAATGGAACTCTAAATGAGGTTTAATGGGCTTCCCAGATCATATTCCCTGGACAAGTTTTTTTTTTCTTCTTCAACAATAAATTTGAAAATCAAAAGGACTGAAAAGAAAGGGGAGTGCTTCCTGTTATAAATAGGACTGGTGGCATTCTTCAGAGCATTTTATAGCCTCTAACTGAGCATTATAATTTTAGAGTAGCTGAAAAGCATTCCAAGTTTTCAAAAGTGGTACATTCACTTGGAAGCATCTATCAAGTACTATGTACTAGGCATCATGATAGGCCCGAAGATGGCCCAGAGGCCCATGCTCTCCCCAGACTTGCATGATACTATAAATAAATACATCAGACCAACATAGAAGGATACAGCAGTGCATAGAGCAGTTGGGAGCTAGAAAGGCTGCAAAGCCCAACTCTGAGAGTGGCCCATGGGGGCACATTGGGAGTTGAACTCTGGGATGCCAAGGTGAGCTAGGGGATGTGGACATATCAGATCACTTAAGTGAACATGGGTCTGCTAGATGAGCTGTGGCCACAGCAATGCCATCTAGTGTCACAACAGATTCCCTTGTCCCCTCTTTCTGCTGGCCAAAGCACAGCTTTCTTGTTAAAAGGCTAAAGAAGTCATCAGAAGACTGGAAGACGGTGGAGGTGTAGTACAGTGACAGAAGGGCACTGTGCTAGTAAATGCAACAGTGGCAAGTAGAGAGAAGGAAAGCCCCAAATCATACACAGGTCAAGTCTCCCTTATCTCTAAGATGCTTGAGACCAGAAGTGTTTCAGATTTCAGATTTTTTTTTCCAGTTATTAGGATATTTGGATTATACATGACTGGTTGCTTCTTAAATCTGAAAATCTATAACTCTGAAATGCTTCAAAATCCCAAACTTTTTGAGTGCTGACATGACCCCCCTCACCGCCCACCCCCAGAAAAAAAAAAAAGCTCACTGGAGCATTTCAGATTTTGGATTTTTGAGTTTGGGATACTGAACACATATCTGTATTGATTGCTGCTGTTGGAAAGACCAAAAGTGAATTTGACATGAATTGCTAGAATTTCGTGTATATTGCGTTCCGTATTTGTATATAGTCATCTTCTTATAATTTTTAACTGTTTAAAAATAAAACAACGAAAGCAGCTACCAAAAGGAGCCATCGCACTTTTCTAAGCATGGTGACGAGCGTGCACCAAACTGAACCCTTGGCTCCAGGATTGCTGTGGAAGAGGCAGTGAGATCATTCCTGTCTTTGGTCTTGATGGCCTTTGATGGTAGCACCGCACCTCTTGGAACCAAGTTGGGTGTCCTAGCTGAGTTCTTAGAGCATCTGCTCTGTCTTGTGCCTGTAGCCATAGCCATGTCTGCTCAGGCCCTTGTGGATGATGCTTATTTTTCAGGCACAGTAATTCTTCTGTAAGACACTGGTTTCCAGACTGTATCTCCAGTATTGGGGTACTCTAAAGATGCAGTACCCCTTTTTAATGAGTCTGATTCAGGATGAGTGCCTGAGCATATTTCCTTGTACAGAGGAATTTGACCTGCAGAGGGAGGAATAAGGCCCAGGGTGTCAGGACCAGCATAAAGCAGCATCCCAGATTTTCTCATGGGTTGGTGCTAACGCTGGCCCAGACCTACTAATGGGGCCGTTGCTCACCTTTTGCCCCATCTCTGTGTTCAGTGACACCATATTGGTGGATGCTTGGGGGCAAACAGTAGTATATCACTGTGTATACTGTGCACTGGGAGCCATACCTTGGGCACCCATTCTAGAGCGAGGATTCTCTGCTCTCATGCCACGAGCCTCAGACTCGGCCCAGGCACTTCCTCATCCTTGTGGTTCCTACCTCCTACCTTGTGCTGACCCCAGCCTGAGCTTGTTCGGTTCGCTGCCTATTTTTGTAAATTACATTTTATCCAACGACAGCCATGCCATGCCCATGTATTTACATGTTGTCTAAGGCTGCTTTGACCAAAAAGCCAAAAATACTCAACATCTGGCTCTTAAAAGAAAAAAATTGCCAGCTTCTCTTCTAGAGTTTGCTAGGATTCTGGTTCTGGACACATTAAGGTATCTTGGGTTAAAAAGAGATTAGGGGCCAGGTGCAGTGGCTCACGCCTGTAATCCCAGCTCTTTGGGAGACTGACGTGGGGGATCACTTGAGCCCAGGTTTAGAAGCTGCAGTGTACTATGATCATGCCACTGTACTCCAGCCTGGGTGACAGAATAAGACTCTGTCTCAAAAAAAAAAAAAAATTTAAAAAGATTAGAATGGTTCAAGTTGCGAGGAAGCTTCAGCAACTTTTCTGTTTCTAGGAAAAAAGCAATCAAATAAGGGGAAGCCTTCTTCACCATATCCTAGTTAAAATTACTGGTTATATCATTAGAATGCTCATTGTTATGGGACCTGTGTTCCAAATCCAACATGTGGTTTATAAATGGCCTTCCTAGGCATATGCCATTTTTTTTTTTTGAGACGGAGTTTCACTCTTGTTACCCAGGCTGGAGTGCAATGGTGTGATCTCGGCTCACCGCAACCTCCGTCTCCTGGGTTCAGGCAATTCTCCTGCCTCAGCCTCCCGAGTAGCTGGGATTACAGGCACGCGCCACCATGCCCAGCTAATTTTTTTTGTATCTTTAGTAGTGACGGGGTTTCACCATGTTGACCAGGATGGTCTCGATATCTTGACCTGGTGATCCACCCGCCTCCGCCTCCCAAAGTGCTGGGATTACAGGCTTGAGCCACCGCGCCCGGCCCATATGCCATTTTTGTAGCATTGCAAGAGATCAGAATAGCAGGCTTCCCTCTGCACTGTGTTTCTTACATAGCTCCATGGAACCTGTCAGGTAGTGTGTGATATGTTTCCTGCAAAGGCAGAAGTGGAGTCTGGCTGAGGCTGGGGTAAGGCTGAGGGAGCTATCTTTACAAATGAGTGTATTTCCCAGGAGATGGCATGAAAAGTTTCAGCTCTCCCCAGGCCCTTACTACTCCCAAGGCTCCCCTTCTCCCTGTGCTCTCTTGCTGCAAGCCTCAGACCCGGCCCAGGCTCTTCCTTAGCCTTGTGGTTCCTACCTCCTGCCTGGGAGTAGGAGGCTCTGCCAGCCCAGCCTCTGTTCATTGTCCTTCCGACATGTCGATGCTCTGCTAACCCCCTTCTGGGGAGCTGGAGCTGGAGTGAGGCATAGTTAGAGCAGCTTGCCTGAACCGACAAGGGTCCAGCCTGGAGCACTGGGCTCTGGAAGCCGAGCTTGTATATAGGTTTTCACGCTGTGGGGGGAGTCATACAATCAATCTAGTAGGTCACCAACCAACATTTTAAAAAAGAAAAGAAGAGGCTAGGCACAGTAGCTCACGCCTGTAATCCCAGCACTTTGGGAGCCCGAGGTAGGTGGATCATTTGGGTCAGGAGTTCGAGACTAGCCTGGCCAACATGGTGAAACTCTGTCTCTACTAAAAATAAGCTGGGTGAGTGGTGGCGCATACCTGTAATCCCAACTACTCAGGAGGCTGAGGCAGGAAAATCACTTGAACCTGGGAGGCAGATGCTGCAGTGAGCTGAGATCGTGCCACTGCACTCTGGCTTGGGTGACCCAGTGAGATTCGGTCTCAAAAAACAAAAGAAAAAAATATTAGACTGTATTGCATGTAGTGAGGGAAAGCATTGGAAAATAGCACTTTGGTTTCAGTGTGTGTATGTTATGTTCTACATATACACATTTGGGGATATGTATGCATACATAAATATGCATCCGTGTTTGTACTGACCATCACTCTGCCCCACACCATATCCCAATGCCTGTCATGCAGTTGGCGGCCATGAATGTGCTTGGGAATCAGTGAGCCGCCATCCTCATAGCCTGCACTTGTGTGTGTGCTTCCCGCCATGTGCCTTTTGGATACCCAGACTGCATGTTTGCTCAGGTCTCCCAGATGACTTAGGCCTGTACCACGGACAAACCCTTTCCCTTCTGTGGCAATCTCTCAGTGAGACAGGGTCCACCATCCTGGAACCATTATTTAGGTTCCTTGAGGATTTTAATTCTCTACCATCACACATGGGCCTGATGCAGATTGGCTTCCACACACCTGCCTTTCATTCTTTCCACCCCAGATTCCAAGACCCTCCCACCTACACCCAGACTCAAAGAACCAGTCAGGTGGAGCACTCCTAGGAGAATGTGGAAATCTTTGCTGTCATTCCATGTGTTTATGGAGGCTTTGGAAACTGGAAAATGCTGGAATCTCTTTCCAACAGTATAAATAGCACCTCTGTGTTAAACCGCACCTGTACACCAAGTGAGGGCAGCATTCTCATTATTTTTTTCTGTTTAGTGTCCCATAAGCAGAAAACTTTGAAAAGCAAATTTTCAAGGTAATTTTTATTGGACCAAAGTATTCTAGGGTACACACCTGTGTATTGTGCAAGGGTCAGTTTCACTGTGATGACATAGAAAGGATCCAGAGACCCAGATGCCTTTTCTTCTTATGAGAGCTGTGCCAGTTTATTCCATGTGGGAGCTCTCGCCTGCTTCCGGCAGGTCAGGAGGCCAGCCTGGCCTGGGCTGTGTCTGCTCTTCCCTCCAAGGCCACTTGCTTGTCTGTCACCCAGAGTCAGCACCAGCAGTTTCAGAGGGAAGAGATGAGCACCTCCTTGGTAGGGAAGGCGTCAAGTGCTTGAGAGGCTGGCATGAGGCGGCTGGCACCAGGGTAGAGGTGCAGATGCTTCAGGTGTCCAGGACCCTGTGCTCACTGCCATGGACAGCTCTGGTCTCACTTCTCAGTGTCCTGTCCCTGTTTCCCTTCTGCTGTCTTGTTCTTTCTCTACTTACCCACTCTCCTTCCCCCCCACACCTACTTGATCGTTTTTCTTCCTTGCCCCTTCGATCAGGGTCTGGGGTCTGGGTCTGTTTAGGTCTGAAATAGGTGCTGACTCTAGGCTCTCAGGTGATTCCTGGCATGCATTTGGGGTGACCTGATGAATTTTAATCATAGTTTTAAAGATGATTAAATTTTCAACTTATTGAAACTTGAATACAATAAAATGTGGCTATTCAAAGTGTACCATTTGATTACTTTCAGCATATGTAGCCATGAAACATTAAACATAAATGAAGAGAACTGAGAAGCCGTAGGGAGAAATCTCTTTCTGCACTAATGGGAATCATGAGTCAAGATACTCTATTAAATATCTATGTAATTGTATTAAGTAAATACATATTTTTATTGGGGTACAGATTAATGCCATCCATGAAGTCATTTTTGTTAGGAAGAAAAGGAAAAATACATTGTGTGTGCGTGAAACACACTGGCACAGTGGGCAGAGGGATGAGAGGAAGGCCTTACAGTATTTTGTATATTAATCTAGAAACAATTCTAAAAAGCTAAGAAAAAATGGACTTCTTTTGGGTGTGATTCGTTTGCTGATTAGTCTCCATTTGTTTGGGTCTAAAATGAAATAGTTACATTTTTCTCCCATCCCTATTCCCAGCTGGGCTTTGTCCAGTTTCCCAGGGAGCTAAGCCCTTATCATAATTTCAGGTTTAAACTTCTGATCTCCTGCCCAGGTGTAGGCTTGTGGGGGTAGCCTGTGGCTGGGGAGGATCTCATCTGGTTCTTCTGCGTTCTTCCAGGCATGGGGAGGAGAGGGGAAGGGGACACTGTCTCTTAGTAAGTCCCTCTGAGTGTCACAGCTGCTCCCCTTTGGACAGCCCCAGCCCCTCATGTCCTTTCTGGCAAGCAGCCACAGCTGGCTCTCCCCAGGAGCCTGGGTTATGTGTTCCTCCAGCCAAGGGGAATAGGAAGGGCCTGACGACATCTCCTTTCCCAGGTGTGGGACGGCACAGGGCTGTGGCTCTGGGGACGACATCTCCTTTCCTAGGCGCGGGACAGCACAGGGCTGTGGCTCTGGGGGAGCCTGGGCCAGCCTCTAGCACTCCCCTGGCTCCCAAGCAGGGCAGGAACAGAGAGACAGCCAGGGAGTGTGGCTTTCACCTCTGAAAAGCAAACTCCTACCTAACTGTGCAGAGAGGACAACTCCACAGGGAGGCTGGTCTCCCCACCAGGTGCTGTGGGGAGGCTTGGGACCAGAAGAGATGGTGAGGAGTGCCCGCTGGTGCCAGGCACTGTCTCGGGGCATGTGGTGTCCCTGTTGTTTAATTTTATTCTGACTAAGTTACAAAAAGACACATCGTCCACTCTTGTTAATGAAGAAATAAGAGTAGACCTCTAGACTGGACATGCTGTGGAACCTCTCTCTCTTTGTGGCCCCAGCTCCCTGGCCCATAGGGCTTTCATGCCTTATCAGTTGCAGAGGAACTTGATGGAGGAGGGCGGAGCATCTTTCATGACCATGAAGCCCCTTGGTGGTCTGGAGATGGATATTCTGTCAGGGGTCCCTCAGAAATGCTGCTGGGTTTCAGTGAGACTGAAGCCATCCCAACTCCTATGGTGATGAATGCTGTGTGAATTGTGTGTGGGTCCTTGAGTTTGGGGGATAAAAATAAGGATTTTTTTTTGTTTCTCAAAGGAAAGAAGAGAAGTGAAGACTGTAGCGCGCAGGAACTATCTGGCCTCCCACAGCATTTCTGTGTTGTCTTCTCAGCATCCTGTCGCTGAAATATTGACATACACTTAGCTCTTTATAATGAAAAGACTTGTTTTTATCTTCTCTTCGTGGGGTGGGAAAGGGAGTGGGGGTGGGAGATTAGGCTTCGTTTGTCCTTCCTGGATGCCATGATAGCCTCCAGGGGTCAGAAGCCTGGGTCTCTTACTAATCTTGACAATAAACTATTTCTAACTGTAAGAAAAGTGGAAATACTGACTTCAGATTTGCAGTGAAAGAGCCTCTTTCACCCGCCATCTCCTGGACCTGCACCAGCTATGGCCTGCTGCTGCCTCCTGTACCCCCCGAGGGCCTTGTTCTACTGGGAAATAAACCCGTTTATGCTTTGTTGTTTGTGTGTGTAAATAAGATGAAGGAAAGCACAGACAGAAAAGGAGAGGCGAAACCCTCCATTCTCAAATCTAAATTATATAATGTCCTCCAAGTTTTAGAATGACAGTAGTCATTGCCGAAAGTGAGGTGTGGTGAGATTAGAGAAGCACTGTTTGATAGAACACTTAAAGAACACAGAAGCAGGCCCATCTCACTACAGGATCCCTACAAACTGGTATAAGTAAGGTTTCTCTTGTGCAGTTAAGAAAGTGAGGCTCTTTCCCTGAGTCCCAGAGCAGTGGCAGAGCAGCAGGTCCCTATCCCCAGCTGTCCCTCCCATCCATATGTGGGCCATCCTGCCAGGCCACACCAGCTCGCCTGGCCTTTCCGCCTCAGGAAACTGGCACCCATCTTCACAAAGCTTACAGCAGAAGATACCTCTGTTTGTGTGTGGACCTGGCAAATGGCACATTTAGGTGGCTGTGAGTTGGAAGAGAGATGAGAGATGGAGGCATCCAAGGAGTAGTTTGGGTTCTCCACAGCTGGATGCACAGTTTCTTCTAGCAGCTTCCTCTGGCATGTGATGGTGAGCGGGCTTCTTTGAGCTGGTCACTTGTTCTCTCTGTTGGGGAGGTTTTGTAGGGCTGCTCGTCTTTACATGATCTGTTGTTAATTTCTGTTGGCTGTACAGGAAAGCACATTTTGTTGAAGGCAAAGAGATTCTGCAGCCCCAGCCTCCTTCCCTTTCGCTCTGAGGGGAGAGGCCCTTCCCCAGAGGCATGCCACTTCAGGACTTCAAAGGGCCTGGCTACCTGTGAGCCCAGGGCCGCCCAGCAGAATTTTGAGTTAACACTACTCTCAAAGGGCTCTGTGGCCTGGGGGAAGGATTCATTCCAAAAGATTTGTTTCTCCGGGTCACTCTTAACTGTTTGCATGTAAACCTATTTAGAGTAGATTAAAGGAGAAATCAGCTAGGTCTATGGAAAATGATGTCATTTACAGGGGCCCTAGCCAAAATGTTGATGTTGCTTACATTTTATTTTGCTGCAAATATATTACTATAGAGGATCTCCCTCTTTCACAGTAAATAGAAACAAGCCATGACAGAAGGAGGCCAGTCTAAAATGCGCATAATCACTTCCATGTATGCTGATGTTGATCCAGTAATGGAGTATAGAGTGGTCGGCTGCCCGCTTGGTATAACTGAGAGAGCTTTGGTGCAATAGAAAAAGGCAGGGGACTGGGCTCTGAAAAACAAATGGTAGGTGAATCTTCTGGTAGAGAACGTGTCTGCAGCACCAAGAATGCCGCCTGCTCTGGGATGCAGGGAATACCTCAAGCAGGTGCCTCTAGGCCTTGGTGTACAGAGGGCGGTTAGGGCCGGCATCAGACTCTTCCACTGTGTCTGGACAGTCGAAGGGGGTGGGGAGGGGTGGGGGGGTTCCTTCCAAATTCCTGCCGGTAAACCTTTAATAAAGTATATCTTTTAAAAGAATGGCATTCACCTTTAGCTTGTCTGTTCAATACATTGTGCAAAACTGTGCGCATGTGGATACGCACTAGGAACTGCCCTCTTCAGGGTGTCCTGGGCTCACTCCCTCCCCAGACTCTCAGAAGGGGTGCTCTGCCTCTTCCCGGGAATCAGAGAGCAGTCTCTCCACGTCTTACTGTGTTTCTTGTTACAAATCAGCAGCACTGAGCCAAATTACTGCCGCAAGAACTTAAGGAGTGGTGGCTTGAAAGGGAACCTCACTCACAGCACCCTACAGGAAGGAGCACCTGCTGCCTGGTCGGGATGTATGTTGAATTTCCTAGTTATGCTTTGCATTTAGTATCTATCATCTTGCAAAATCGTGTATAAAACAGTAAAACACCCATCAGAACACCTACTTTCCCCTCTGAAGTTGACTGACAGCCTAATTAAGACTGTGGTTTCTTTCTTTAAAAAATAAACTGGCCAGGCACAGTGGCTCACACCTGTAATCCCAGCACTTTGGGAGGCCAAGACAGGCAGATCATGAGGTCAGGAGTTCAAGACCAGCCTGGCCAACATGGTGAAGCCTGACCTCTACAAAAATACAAAAATTAGCTGGGCTTGATGGCAGGCGCCTGTAATCCCAGCTACTCAGGAGGCTGAGGCAGGAGAATCGCTTGAACCTGGGAGGCGGAGGTTGCAGTAAGGCAACATTGTGCTATTGCACTCCAGCCTGGGTGACAAGAGTGAGACTCTGCCTCAAAAAATAAATAATAAACTAAAAGAAAATGTAAAACTAAACATGTCAAGAGTGCCAATCTACTTGAGAGCACAGCTATCTGGAATACACAGGCTGCCTGTCACTGGGCCTGGTGGACTGCGAGGTCTGTCCACTTGTTGCTCACGGGATCTCTCTTGTTCCTCCAGGTTCGTCATCGGTGGTGTGAACTCATTGTTAAGCACAAGTTCACGAAAGCCTACGACAGTGTGGAGAGGTTCCTTCAGGAGGATCAGGTAGGTGTCCTCTTTCAGCGGATGGCGATTCTATAAAGCCTGTCCCCTGCACTTCACACAGGAACCCATGTTCTCAGTATCTCTTTCATAACAAATAATTAATCTGTTCCAGAGATTCTTAAGGACTGGTAGCATCTTACCTAACTCTGGTTCTTCTGAGCTGCTTTTTTCCTCTCTTGGCATCTTTGAAGGATTGAGTTGGGGACCTTCAATGCTGCCTTGTGGCCCACACATCATCCGATGATGCGTGCTCACACTTCGTGGTGTCTCCAGCACCTGCTAGGCCATGCTTGGGCCTTGGTGATGCCGTGGGGTAGATCCCTGATTTCAGTGGCCCTCATTTAAAGTACATGTGCAAGTTAGACTGGAAAAGCCCCAACAGGACAATCTTGGTCTGTACCTACACCTGCAGTGTTGTGCTAGGCGAGTGTCCTTCCTAGCTTTTCTCACTGTTCACCAGGGCCAGCAGTTGCCTTCCTAGGAGCCCATAGGCAGTGTGCCGGCAGGAGCGGATCTCAGGAGACCTTCATCGGCCACCTCTTCATTGCCTTCAAGGCACAGCGGCACTCCTTGAGACTATTTTGGCCACTTCAGGTTTTATAATCTGTAGGAAAAATCTGATGTCCACGGTATGTGTCAGGGTCGCTAGTCAGGTGTGTCCTGTGACACATCATGGCCACCCACACCCATCCCTTACCCCCACCCCCTACCCCTTCTGCCTCTGAACAAGCGGCCTGCAAAGCACTGTGGGTGACAGCATGGAGCTGCGTTCCAGGTGGGGTGGACAGTGGGAGTGAGGCAAACAAAAGGACTTTTGACAGGGTCTCTGCATGGGGGACAGCCAGCCAGTGAGGCCTGAGGCCTCGTTATTCCCACAAAGCAAAGTACATGCTTTGTACCAGAAGAAATGTCACATTTGCACAGCAGAGGAAGAGGCGTCTGGAAAAACATACAGGAGTATAAGAAGGACAGAATTTAGGAGCAACTCTAAGGTCTGTTGTAAAGACCAGAATTCACTGCAGTATATTTAGAATCGTGATCTTTGTCAAATAAGGATCACCGTGTCTGGGCTTTTTTGGGAAAGCACTTTTGAACTCTTAACTGTGAAATTGTGCTCTTGTGCTGTCTTTGAGACCCTTCTTTTAGTTTGCTCCAGCAAAATGTAACTCACGGCGTAACTAAGCCTGGCACGAGAGCAGGCAGATCCAGAGGGGCCCTTGGATCTTCCAGAACGTCCTTGGCTGTTTTAAAAATATAGGAAAAGTGCAGATGTGAGTCTTTGTGGCACTGTTCCCAAGCAGCAGAGCTGGTGTGGACTGTTGTGCAGGGCTGTGGAGGAAAGCACAGGCGGGGTGGGCGGCTCTGCCGGTGTCATGATGCGCCCTTGCTGTGGCTGCTGCGTGTTGTGTCCTTCATTTCCCTGGCAGGGAGTTGCTGGGTGAGCTCAGACCAGCGACTCCTAGGGACATACTTTTCTGGGCAGGAGCCCTGCATTTCTGTAATGCCACACAGGCCTTCCGCGTGGTCATTCTGGGAACTGTCTCTGTCTGTTCAGAGCATTCCTGACATGCCCATCATGATGGGAATGCTCACTCATCGTTCTGTCACCAGTGAAGTCATCAGAATCTCTGGAGAGAACTGGGAGCTGAGGATTCCTTGGGGTTTTGATGAGAACGAGGAGGAGACGGGGATTGCAGACTGCAGCTTCCAGAAGCTCAGTCACCCCATGGCCTCTGTCTTCTCTGGGGTCTTTGCAGTTTCCAGACAAGCAAGTGTGTGTGGAACAAGCGCAGACTCAGCTCATGTGTGCATGGGTGCCCGTGCCTTAGCCTGATGCCCTCTGGCCTCTATGCCCTGCAGGCCATGGGGGTGTACCTCTACGGGGAGCTGATGGTGAGTGAGGACGCCAGACAGCAGCAGCTTGCCCGCAGGTGCTTCGAGCGGACCAAGGAGCAGATGGATAGGTCCTCAGCCCAAGTGGTGGCCGAAATGTTATTTTAACGAGGTGATTCTCTCCCTTTCCTTTCTGTCATTTAGTTCTAACCAGATACTCCTCTTAGGAGCCAACTAAATAAGCCGAATAGTGAGCCAAGACCACCTGCAGCCTCAGTAGTCAGCTCCCTGGCTGGGGGCCTGGAGAGTAGGACGAGTGGGTGCTGGACTGGGATGGGAGCCCAAGGTCCCTGGAGCACCGTGTCTGGGTGGGGTGGTCACCAGGAAGCAGAGGCTACCCACCTGAAGGCACAGCGGCACTCCTTGAGACTATTTTGGCCACTTCAGGTTTTATAATCTGTAGGAAAAAAAATTGTGGGAGAACATCTTGAGTGGGTTTAGAGATGAATGGAAAGCCTGGTGGAAGCGCTGGTCTAGTCCTCAAGGTCACGGCTGACACAGGAGTTTCAGTGGCCATGTGACTCCAGAGCCTAGCTTGTGCAAGTAGTTGTTTTCTTCCAGCCATATGTGAATTGGAGGTACCTTGGGCTGTCCATGCCTGATCATGGGCTGACAGGAGAGCACATAGTACATGCACCACATGTAGCGCACGCAGCACACGTACCACAGGCGGCACATGCACCACACGCAGCACACACACCACACTCCATGACCCTGTGTCTTGAGGGCAGGTCCTACTTTTTGCTTTGTTGTGTTGGAGCAGAATGTCTCCCCTGGTTTATATTTGAGTGAGTCCTAGATCACTTCTTCTGTTAATAGTGCCTGGAATTAACCTGTTAGATTTTACTTCTTAACAGTTAATTGTTAAATATGGGTTTCTGCACTATTAAAGTAACCTAGCAGTAGTACATCTAGTTTTTTTAGGACAACTGTG
Source organism: Callithrix jacchus (assembly GCF_049354715.1). Taxonomy (NCBI): domain Eukaryota; kingdom Metazoa; phylum Chordata; class Mammalia; order Primates; family Cebidae; genus Callithrix; species Callithrix jacchus. Next base: position 78,457,659 of record NC_133502.1, read on the forward strand.
CAATCATTTTTTTTTCTAACAATCCTTATCATTTCTGTTTTATGCATTTTACTTCAGTGTTTTATGTAATATAATAGGGGATGTCTAATTTTGTATCTTTTCAAAAAAAAAAACCAGATCTCAAGCATTTTTCATGTTACAGCTTTAAATGAATTTTTCATGGATATTGAATATCTGGTGTTGATACACTCTTCATTCATTTTTGGAAATTGAGTTCGCTTCTAATGTTTTATGCTTATGAAAACCATTTCTGTGTAATATGTTTAAGTAGCTTATTTCTATGAAAGAACTTACTAATGAAATAAAAAGTTTTTTCTAAGCATGATCATATTATTCCAGAAGAGTCAGGAACCATGTGTGCCAGGAAAGGGAAATGTGGGTGGGGAGAGGGGGATGAAGTGCTACTGGATGTCTCATAGCGAATCGGCTGCTGCAGACATGACCCGGCTCCCCTCTAGGATGGGCTGGCAGCACAGACTGCGTACTTAGCCCACTGTCAGCCTCATATAGTAATGAGTGTAAACTGTGTTTCTCTTGAGTTGTTATTTCTTGGAGTTCATGTTAAAGTGTGTGAAACTACAAGACCAGCTAGTCCTTTGATCATTCCCTTTGTTCCAGGTTTTCCAGCAGCACCTCAGGGAACACCCCTCACCACTCTTAATGGGGAATTTTTGTCCAGACAAAGGAGTCATCTTGGTCACAAGTCTCCACCTTGCCCACTCCCAGACATCTTCATTCCTGCCCCCACCCCTCCAGATGAATCCAGGGGTCACAAGTGCCCCCCTCCCCCGGTCCCCAGTAGGAACAGTGGCCAGGGCTTCTCTCAGGGCCCTTCTAGCAGGGGGACATTCCCAGCCTGAGAGTCCCCAAAGGCTTCCCAGGGCAGCTAGAAGCCATGCCTGGTGAGAAGGGGTCTTGTCCCCAAGGGTTAGAGGCAGTGAACTAAGCAAGGACAGCTGCTGTAAGCAATTCTGTCACTGCATTTTTCATCAGTTCCAAAGCTGCACTGGGATTTTTATGGTCATCTCTTGAGTCCCTTTGAGTCAAAAAATGACACCTCTAGGATGCCAACTAAATGAAGAACAAACAAACTCCGCCCGTTTGCTAGTGTAGCAGCATGAAGGCAGCAGTGTCGCCGGCGTCCCTCAGCGGAAGCCCAGTGCGTGCAGACGGGGGCATGGGGCATGGCGCTGCTCTCGGGTGCTCTGGCTGCTTGGGTTCCTGGCATGCTGATTTGTGACTTAAGATTAAAATCACATTGCCAGGGATTACCACGCAACCACGACCTTGGCTGCTCCTCCAGAAACCATAGTCACGCGCCGCAGTTTGGAGAACAGGTGCATCTTGTAGCTCTTTGGAAACAAAAGAAGCCACCAGCTGAGGAAGATGCTCACCGGCCCTTTATTTATGCCCAGCGATGACCTCTCTGACAAGGTGCAGAGCTTAGCTGATTGGTGAACAGTGATTGGTTTCCGCTTTGTTCACAGTGGCTAAGTTCTGCACCTGAAGAGAAGGTGAGATGGGGACAGTTAAGTTGGAGCCGCTGGGGCAGAGGCCGTTGCTGACGGGCTGGCCGCTGCTGCACAGTCAGCTTGGGTGCAGAGCACGATCCTGGAGCACGAGAGACCACTTGGCCCCCTGGATGTACTGTCTCCTGCCGGGAATGCAAGCCGTGTACAGAGTCCTTAAGTTTGTCCACAGAAACACACGTCCACTCATCAGACCTCTGTCTGAAAGGTCAAATGTATTTAAAGTTGCGAAAATTATTCTTACAAAAAACTGAAACCAAATGCATCACATAAGTCAAGTGAAACCATGTGGTGGCTCATGGCGTGTGAGTGGGGCAGGGCGGGGCTTTCAGAGGAGCTCCTGATGTTGTTCCAGGCGCGGTGAACTCTCTCTTGTATTGCAGTCCAGGCCTCCGCGACTCCTGCACCAGCGAACAGTGCCCACGGAGCTCCCAGCTGAGGCGCTGCTTCTCCTGGCTGTCGATTGGACCCGCCCTCCGGTGCCTACTGAGCTGATATCAGTTCTCATTTTACACACTGGCTCAGTTCAGCAGGAACAGGAGTCGAGCCCTTGAGCAAAAAGCCTTCGTGTCTGTAAGTGCCCGAGGCTCAGGAGAGCTGGGGCTCCCACTCGTGGCAGACAGGCCCGCATCTGCCGTGGCCCAGCGGCACCACGGTGCTGTCATCTGTATGTGCTACTGTGGCATGGGGGTTTGTAGACTTGGAAAACCCTATGGCCTGAAGGCAGGACACAGTGCCAGTGTGGGGGTGGGGGGCACGTTTGCCCCCAGATGTGAGGGAGGCAGGGCCCCCACAGTGAGCTGAGACTTTTGGAGAGCAGTTACAGTGGGTGCAGGTCGGAATTGGGGACTCCTCATAGCAGCTATTATGTACGTAAAGGCTGAGTACAGGCTGCTGGTGTCACGGCCATGTGTGAGAAGACCAGTGTCACACAGGGCTGTGAGATGGGCCTGGGTCTCCTCCGTCTTGTGACGAAAGTCTTCTCTTGAAAGTGGAGAGCAGAGGCACACAGAGAATTCCTCCCGGTGACTGGGTAATAAATGTTATTGCTGTTTCCTTTTCAGGAAAGATCACAGCGAGATTCTTTCATTTGTCTCCTCCTAGCCTGGGGGACCAGGCTTGCACTGACCCTCGACATCAAAGGAGGGATTATGTGGCTGCGAAAGCCATCAGCCCGCAGCACCGTTCACATCTCGGTGCTTCTCTTTCCCAGAGGCTGGTCCCAGCCGGGCACACACAAAAGGCAGATTCTCATCAACACAGCCTCCCACTCTGGAGCCTGCCTCCCGCCCTAGATCTGAAGTGGAGCTGCTCTGGGATTTTGAGTTCTTCAGCACAGACGATTAAAGATATCTGAGAGACATTGGAGAACCTACTGAACATTTTACATCAGTCTGCTCAGCACATGGGTGGACGTGGACATTTCTATAATTTCAGAAAGTCACACAGCTCCTCTGTACTGAGACCAGTGGGCGCCATTTGATGTAAAACTATGGGATGAGAATCTAAGATACATTATTAATAAATGTAATGGTTTTCTTTGTATTTGTTTGCTTCTGAATTTTATACTGCTTAAAAATAACAAGGAAAAGGTATTCTCCACATTCTAGTTTCCCTACCTCACTAGTTTCTCTGCCATTTTCAAGGTAGTGTTCTCTTAGAAGCCTGAAAGCAAAACAGATTGGGCTGGGTGTGGGCACTTTTACAAAATGGAGAGGCTGGGCATGTTTGGTCACTGTGGGAGTCTGGTGGTGTGATTTTTCTTCCTCCACAGTGCTTAAAGACAAGCTGGGCACCGAGCTTCCTGGGCACCGTCCATGAGGCCAGATGGTTGAAAATGCCTGGAGGAGGCCATAGAAATGGGTGCAGCCAGGGGCCCTGTGCAAGGCTGGGTTGAACCTGAGTGCCCCTGAACACACCCACAGTCTCTTCTGTCTCTAAGGGGTGCCTCGAGTTCTGTCCTATTTGGGGTAAAGTGGGGTTCTACCATGGATCTTCATTAGGAGCTCTGGACTGGAAGGCCTTGGTCTCCAGAACCACCCTCTTGTGCTGGTGACAGATTCTAAAAGGTTCCTAGGATTTGCTCTCTGCTCTCACGTGCCTTTGCATGCAACTGTATGGCTGGCGGTGCCATTGTGGAGGAAGACTCGGAACTTGACTGTTTTATCTGAATAAATACACAATCACTGCTTCCTGTGGAAAGTTAGGATAGATGATGCTTTCTCTGCTTTTTTTTTTTTTTTTTTTTGAGACAGTTTCACTCTTGTCCGCCAGGCCTGGAGTGCAATGGAGCGCTCGCTGCAACCTCCGCCCCCAGGTTTCAAGTGATTCTCTAGCCTCACCCTACCAAGTAGCTGGGACTACAGGCATGTGCCACCACACCCAGCTAATACTGTATTTTTAAAATTTCGACAAGTTTTAACCATGTTGGTCAGGCTGGTCTTGAACTCCTGACCTCAGGTGATCCACCTGCCCTGGCCTCTCAAAATGCTGGGATTATAGGCATAAGCCAGCAGCCTGGCATCTCTCTCTCTCTGCTGAGTGCTTTTGGCTTTCACTGAGGTGAAGCCAGAAAGAACCCTGGGAGCGTTGGCCGCTCTATCCTGCAAGGCTCCCACTCCCACTGTGTGCAGACGCTTGGCACCTGGACCTCTCAAGAGCTGCGGGCGGCTTTACCGGCCCAGTGGTTTGGGGTGACCTTGCTTTTCCAAACAGTGAAAGCCATGCTTTGTCTTCTTTAGAAATCACTAAAGCAAAGCTGAACTGCTGAATAGGTGGGGTTCTGCACAAAGACCGCTAATCCTCTGGCTCCTGTGAGTCACCAAGTCTTGTGGCTTGCTTTGACCACTGGAGATCTAGCCAGTGGGTGACATTAATTTGGTGGACTTCATCAGAACCGGACACTGGTGTTAGGGCTTTGGCTGAGGTCCTGCGAGGAGAGGTGGCCTTTGCTGCCTCCAGGCCTGGAGCGTCCTGCCCATGCTGGGGCTGCCCCTGAAGATGAGGGAGGGAAGGGGGAAGCTGGAGAACAGCTCTGGCTGCTCTGTCCCTGTGGTTCTGCGACTTCCTCATCGGTGTCTTCTACCTGTGCCTCAGCAGACTGGGTTCTGCCAGCTGCTCCTCTGGCATCTCCTAAGAGACCTGAGAGAGCCTCCGGCCAGGACCTGGCAAAGAACCCTCTAGATTCCAGCCTGAGAATGAACCAGGGTCTCAGGATCAGTAGGAGAAAGACGACATGACTGACCAGCACGCTTCCATTTTTAAGTCACATCAGAAACTAGTTCAGATCAACGGGCATGTGATGGGATGAAGGCTAGAAAGCTCACTATCCTCATCAGCCCGGCCATAGGACCTTCAGAGAGCAGGAGTGTCTTCAGGGGAACCTGAGTTCCTGCTGTGGATTTACCTGCCAAGTGGCTGAGTTTGAACGCAGGTTCACAAGGCTCAGTGTTTTCCTCCACACCACAATGCCCTCCCGCCCCTGTGGGCCCTTCATTGAGTAGCATCTGCTGAGGCCTCCGTGTCCAGGCACTCCTGGGGGCACTGTTGTCATTCAGCAGCCAAGACTTGAGAGGCCCTTCTTGGCCTTCTGCTCCTAATCCAGTCTTGATGGAAGGGCTGGCTGGGTGGGGGTATGGCCTGCTTTGGGAAGCATGGAACCCTGAACTTGAATCCACCAGTTAAGTGCCATTTCCTGGCCTCAGCTCAGCAGCTCCCCCTTGGCCGACACATGGGCAGGACCTGTCACAGGCCCTCAGTGAAGCAGATGCGAAGATACTAGCTCCCCCACCCTCCAACAGGCTGTAAGAAATAAACTGATGATAGGCACAACCTTCTTTACCAACAAGCCAGTGCCTCCTCAGAGCAGACGGATCCAGGACTGCAGGGTCCCCACAAGATGCCACCGGCTCCCTGGTCTAGGCAGAAGCCAAGAAACACCTGCTCACATGGGGCTTGCTTAGGCTTTGTGTAAAATGACTGGGAGATGATGATGCCATGGGGTGGGGGAGCCCCATGGCTATGCCCTAGAGCTGGGTGGGCCTGAACAGCACTGGAGGGGCCAGAGGGCAGGTGCCAGCAACATGAGCCCTGGCCTGCAGACATTAGCATGACAGAGCCATCTGTCCCCCAAGGGGTGATCAGGCACAAACAGTTTTAACTGCATTTGCCAGGTTTAATAAAAGATCAGAGAGAAGCAGCAAGTTAATGGGTTAATTGCCACTGTCCTCCAGGAGAAAAAACAGCTACCTTTGGGGGTCCAGCCCTTCCCCCCGAGGCCACAGAGATGTCAGTGTTCCTCCCAGCCCGCAGGAGCCCCAGTGTCCCCTGCTGCTGCCTCCAGCTGTCTGAACACCAGCTGTGCCAACCTGTGGCTGGGACTGGGCCCGGGGCCCTGCTGAAGGAGGGGAGGTAGCCAGGGCATCTGAGGTTGACCCCAGCCCAGAGGGCCGCCCCCCATGATTAAAGGAAGTGGCAATGACCATACCCTACATTCAGTCGCCTGCAGGCCTTGCCAGCACCCTGGGCTGGCCTGGAAGGGCAGCCCCCACCTCCCTGCCAGGGTTTAGCAAACAGGCGGACCTCCCAGGCCTGAGGCTTTGGGCAACAGCCAGGAGAGAGGGTCCGGGAATTCTGGCCAGACCAAGGCAGAGTGGGGGGCGAGGGAGGGCTCAGGAAAGAAACACCAGGGAACACAGGTCACCAGCTCGGCTTCCATTTGAGGATTAAAGGCTTTTAAAGCATTTATTTTTACTGGAATTTCAAACCAAAACATTGAAATAATAAGTCTCCATCCTAGGCAAGGTGACCTTGCCTGCAGCACAGAGGTCAAACACCCAAGACAGGCCTGGCCAGAAAACCTGACCTCCGATGACAAAGAGGGGCTCAGGGAGGCTGTGGCTTCCCCCGACCTCCATTCAGCCTGGAGCAGCCCACCGCAGGCTTGAGGCTGGTGGGGAGGCCGAGGGGAGGGACCTGTGCCACAGTGACCTCACCAAAGGCAGCTGTGACCCACAGAGCAGCTTAAAGCGAGGCCAAGGGCCACCTTCTAGGGATCGTTTGTTTAGAGCTTCGAGTTCTAGGCCAAGCACCTCCTCATTCTACAGATGGGGCCAGGAGGACTTACATGGGTGGGGTGGGCGCAGGTAAGGGAAAGCTGCTGGCAGGGAAGGGGGGCTCCTCAGCAAGGCAGACCTACCTGTTGGGGGTCACAGTCTGTCCCGAGAGGCTCCTTCCAAGCAGAACTCTGGGTGCACAGGCCCCAGGGGGCCCTGAGTCTGCAGGGTCCACCACACCCATTCTTCAGAAGTGGAGTGCTACCCGGCACTTTGTCAGGGGCTACCATTAAAATTAGTCGATGCCTTGGGCCACACCACTACAGACTCTGTGCAGAGTCCAGCCATGGCAGGGACTCCGCATGGGGGCAATGAGATGATGGTCATCTGAGTGAGAGGTTTCAGGGGGCCTGGAGGCTGAAAGAGCTGCCTGGACCTCCCAGGATCATTCCCAGAGCCTGTGGAGAATGACCTTGGTCTCACGGCCTGGGCTCTGGAGGTTTACAAGGTGGAAGGGAGGAGAGAGGCCGGTCAAGACTATTCAGGGGCAGGGTTTTATAGATCTCTTCCCACCCTCTCTGCTGTCTGGGAGATTGATCACCTGATAGGCATTTCTGTTCCAGTGGGATGACCAGCTGGTGTGCGAAAGACCAGCAGTCGAGCCTGGGATGGAAGGAAGCTGCCATAAAGCCACAGATGTCCCAAGACCAACTTGGCTTGTGGCCCCAATGAGGCCCAGCCCAAGAAGCCATTCTTGGGGCTGGGGCGGGAAAAGGGGGTTGATCCCTGTGTTTCTCACATAGACACAGAAGAGAGGAGAGGCTGGGAGCTGCTGTCACCAGGGTGTGGCCTGTGAGAGTTGTTGATGGCACCATTAGCCTCTTCAGGGCTGTGTGCATGCGTGCAGTGCAGGGCCAAATGTAGAAATGCAGAGAAAGACTTCCGTGGCCACACAGTTCTGTCTAGTCCCCACAGCTCATAAGGAACCAGTCTGGCCCCTGCAGTGTTGGTTGAGATAAAACAAGGTCAGAGTTTGGCTTAGCCCCAGGACTTAAAAGGGGATGGGCAGCTGCTAGACCCTCCCACCCCACCCGGGCCCACCCAGCCTCTGATTGCTCTGCCACCCCTAACCCTGACAGTGGCTGCTGAGTGGGACCTGGGGGTGGGGTTGGGGCTGCTCCCAGTAGGGGCTGTCCATTCTGTGTCTCCCGCAGGCTGACCACCTGGGAGAGGGGTGCCCCGCTCTGATCCTGCCTGGGGCTGCCTGCCCAGACAGCTCATCTGTGGCTTCATCTGAGGAACAGAGGCGACTGGGTGTGCACCCTGTGGTTTCCATTTTCTTAAGGTTTCTTTGTGCTCCTTCTGCCTGTAATTTCTTTCATCCTGGGCCTTTGTGGAATCTGTCCACCATTTTAAAGTCGAGGAGGTGCTTTTGCCAGTGGGGTATGGGTGGGGTGCTAAAGCTGCCCATGGTCAGACCCTGACTCGCTGCCAAGAGTCCCAAGTTCCAGAAAGTTCTTTTCTGACCTCATAGTCCTCCCTTGCCATACGAGGTCTGGCAGAACAGAAGTGTCTGTCTTGAAGACTGGATTGGATGCTCCTGGAGAGCTCTGAAAGTCAGGAGCCAAGGAAGCCCTCTCTGGCTAAGACACCACACATCACCACTAATGCCTGGGGTTTCCACATTCTGACCCCATGATTTAAGGCCCCAGAGACTTCAGCAGCAGTTATGTTCAGGGAGGCAGGCTCAGGAAGAACGTGAATTATAGGTGTAACTCAGAGGTGAAGCCAGAGTCCATTTCAGTGATTGCTGATGGAACGGAACAAGTGTTGTTTATGTTGGGCTTAAAGACAGATAATTTATGGGGAAAGAACTACAGTTTCATGATTGTATCTGCTTTGCTAAATTAAATGCTGCCAAGGAAGCAGCTGCAGAAACTTGGTGTTAGCACAGCTGAGGCAGGATTGCCTTGAGCACTGCAGGAAAGCCGTCATGAGCACAGGGCCGGGGCAGATGGAGGATGCATCTTTGAAAAGCTGGGTCATGGCCCACAACCTTCTCCAACTGGGGGCATCCAAGAAGCTCAAGTCCCCAGGGTACATGTCAAGACACATGCATGTAGCTATAATAAGTGGTCTTTTTCTAGGAAATTCTGATAATGCCAACTTATTTTCTCATAGATGACACGTGCAAACAAATATAGGTAATATGTAAAAAAAAGTTTTCTCCACCTTTTCACCTAGTCTCTTCCCCAAGACTGTCACTGTAATGAAGGTGATGACTGTCTCCACCCCAGCGGTGGTGAGCACGTGTGCAGGCCTTGCTTTATACACAGAAGGTGGCATAGGGTGCACGCGGGGCTGGATTGGCTCATACATAACACTTGCTTCTCTGTGTTGATGGCTTCATCGCATGGACCCCATAACTCGAGAGGCGGAGACACCCAGCCTTCCAGGGGCTTCAATCAAGTCCCAGCCCTGCTATATGACCAAGGTATAACCTTGGGCACGTTACTCAGCCTTCCGGTGCTTGCATTTCCTCCTCTGTAAACTTCACTGACTTTGCTGGTGAGTGAATGTGAAGCCAACAGCAGGCTTGGCCTCAAGGGTAAGAGCGTGCACTTCTTGCATGTGGGCTTTTGCTTTTTCTCTCATTTCTTTCTTGTTCTTCTTTTTCTTCCTGTCTTCCTTTCTCTCCCTTTCCTCCCTCTCCCCATTTCCTCTTTATGTCTATATGTGAACCTGTGAGATGCCCCGGTGGTTGGCTATCGTATCCTGCACATGTATGGGCACAGGTGCCAGCATCTCTGTGCAGGGAAAGCCCTAGACGTGCATGCTAGTGTGCATCCCTGCGGTCTGCAGTGGACGGAGTGGGGTCAGGAGAACTGGGTGTCTGCTCCTTGGAGAAAGGATATATATTTTTCAATCTTAGTTGGGTCTATGCTTAGTTAGGGTTAGGCAGGGAGGCTCAGGAAGAATGTAAATTACAGCAGAATACACATAGGACTGACCAGTGTAACCACATGTGAGGACCCAGCTCAGCAGCCTCAGTGCCTTCATTGTTGTGCAGCTCACCACCATCTGTCTGCACAATGTTTTCATCTTCCCCAGTGAAATGGAACCCATTCAACATTCACTCCACACTTCTCCTCCCCCAGAGTCCCTGGGAACCACCATGCAGCTTCCTGCCTCAGAAGTTTGCCTGTTTTAGGGAGGTCATATGAGAGGAGTCATAAAATATTTGTCCTGGAGGGGATCCAAGATAGCCGATTAGGAGCAGCTCAGGATTGCAGCTCCCAGCGAAAGCACAGAGCGTGAGTGGACGCCACATTTCCAGACGGATTTTTATTGCCCACAGACCAGGAGATTCCTAGGCGGAAGAGCCCCATGGGTCACCAGAGCGGCTGGTTTGGCCCCCGTGGCTGTTTTTGCCAGTGCAGTGGTTCTCCTTATAAAGTACAGACACCGTTTTAAGGTGGCGATTGGAGCTCCTGGGAGACAGAGTTACCCATTCAACTGATAAAAAAGGGGGCTGAAACAGAGAGCCAGGCCAGGAGATTCCTGGGCAAAAAAGCATCACGAATCTCAGCGCAGCTGTTTCAGCTGGCACAGTGGGTCACCACACAGGAAATTACACAGATCCCGGCATGTTTTCAACAGGCAACCAGAACACCTGGGAGACAGAGTTGACCATGCAACTAAAAAAATTAAAAAAAAAAGAAGGGCTCTGAGGCAGAGAGCCAGGTGATCAAGCTCAGCTGACCCCACCCCTACAAAAAAACAGCAATCGGAAACACTCTGGATTGAGAGTTTCACAGCAAGCACAGCTGAACCCGGGACAGTCCTGCTCTGTGGGGGAGGGATGTCCACCATTACTAAGGTAGTCCACCACTAAGGAGGTAGTTTGCCATTGCTGAGGCAGTCCGCCATTACAGAGAGAGTCCGCCATTACACAGGTGGGACGCCATTGCCAAGGCAGTTTTAACTATACCCTTAAAAACAGGACTGCAGGGAAGTTTACATGGCAGCTGGGTGGAGCCCATGGCAGCTCAGCAAAGCCCCTGCAGACAGACAGTGACTAGGCTGCCTCCTCGCTGGGCAGGGCAGCTCTGAAAAAAGGCAGCAGTACAACAGAAACTCATAAATAAAGTCCTAACTCCCTGGGACAGAGCACCTGGGGGAAAAAAAAAATAAGCGGTTTATGAGTTCTGCTGCAGCAGACTTAAACGTACCTTCCCAGCAGCTCTGAATGAACAATGGAGCTCACACCTGAGCACTTGAGCTCCTATAAAGGACAGACTGTCTCCTCAAACAGCTCCCTGACCCCCGTATATTCAAAGAGTCACTTCATAAAGGAGAGCTCAGACTGACATCTGGTGGGTATCCTTCTGGAACAAAGATAGCAGAAGAAGAAACTGGCAGCAACCCTTACTGTTCTGCAGCCACTGCAGGTGATCCCCAGGAAAGCAGAGCCTGGAATGGACCTCAGCCAGCTGAGGTCCTACAGCAGAGGGGCCAGACTGTTAGAAGAAAAACTAAGAAACAGAAAGAAATAATTTCATCATCAACAAATGGGACGTCCACTCAGAGACCCAATCTGAAAATCAACAACTACAAAGACGACAGGTGGATAAATCCACAAAGATGGGGAGAAACCAGCGCAAAAAGGATGAAAACACCCAAAACCAGAATGTCTCTCCTCCTACAAGGGATCACAACTCCTCACCAGCAAGGGAACAAGGCTGGATGGAGAATGAGTATGATGAATTGACAGAATCAGGCTTCAGAAGGTGGGTAATAAGAAACTTCTGTGAGCTAAAAGAACATGTTCTAACCCAATGCAATGAAACTTAAAGAGGACTATGAGTGAATTGATGGAGCTGAAAAACACAACATGAGAACTTCACAAAGCATGCACAAGTTTCAATAGCCAAACTGACCAAGCAGAAGAAAGGATATCAGAGGTCGAAGATCAACTCAATGAAATAAAACGAGAAGCCAAGATTAGAGAAAGAAAGGTAAAAAGAAATGAACAAGGTCTCCAAGAAATATGGGACTATGGGAAAAGACCTAATCTATGTTTGATAGGTGTAGCTGAATGTGACAGAGAGAATGAATCCAAGTTGGAAAATACTCTTCAGGATATTATGCAGGAAAACTTCCCCAACCTAGCAAGGCAGGTCAATATTCAAGTCCAGGAAATACAGAGAACACCACAAAGATATTCCTCAAGAATAGCAACCCCAAGGCACATAATCATCAGATTCACCAGGGTTGAAACGAAGGAGAAAATGCTAAGGGCAGCGAGAGAGAAAGGTCGGTTTACCCACAAAGGGAAGCCCATCAGACTCACAGCAGATCTCTCAGCAGAAACCCTACAAGCCAGAAGAAAGTGGGGGCCGATACTCAACATCCTTAAAGAAAAGAACTTTCAACCCAGAATTTCATATGCAGCCAAACTAAGTTTCATAAGTAAAGAAAAAATAAAATGCTTTGCAAACAAGCAAGTACACAGATTTCATCACCATCAGGTCTGCTTTACAAGACCTCCTGAAAGAGGCACTAAACATAGAAAGGAACAACCAGTACCAGCCACTCCAAAAACATACCAAATGTTAAAAAGCATCAACACAATGAAGAAACTGCATCAACTAATGGGCAAAACAGCCAGCTAGCATCAAAATGGCAGTATCAAATTCACATATAACAATGTTAACCCTAAATATAAATGGGCTAAATGCCCCAATCAAAAGACACAGACCGGCAAATTGGATAAAAAGCCAAAACCCATCAGTGTGCTGTATCCAGGAAACCCATCTCACATGCAAGGATACACAAAGGCTCAAAATAAAGGGATGGAGGAAGGTTTATCAAGCAAACAGAGAGCAAAAAAAAGCAAGAGTTGCAATTCTCGTCTCTGATAAAATAGACTTTTTTTTTTTTTGAGACGGAGTTTCGCTCTTGTTACCCAGGCTGGAGTGCAATGGCATGGTCTCGGCTCACCACAACCTCCGCCTCCTGGGTTCAGGCAATTCTCCTGCCTCAGCCTCCCTGAGTAGCTGAGATTACAGGCACGTCACCGTGCCCAGCTAATTTTTTGTATTTTTAGTAGAGACGGGGTTTCACCATGTTGACTGGGATGGTCTCGATCTATTGACCTTGTGATCCACCTGCCTTGGCCTCCCAAAGTGCTGGGATTACAGGCATGAGCCACCGCGCCTGGCCAAAATAGACTTTAAACCAACAAAGATCAAAAGAGACAAAGAAGGCCATTACATAATGGTAAAAGGATCAATGCAACAAGAAGAGCTAACGATCCTAAATATATACGTACCCAATACAGGAGCACCCAGATACATAAGGCAAGTTCTTAATGACTTACAAAGAGACTTAGACTGACACACAATAATAGTGGAAGATTTTAACACCCCATTGTCAATATTAGACAGATCAACGAGACAGGAAATTAACAAGGATATCGAGGACTTGAACTCAGACCTGGAACAAACAAATCTAATAGATATTTACAGAACTCTCCACCGGAAATCCGCAGAATATACATTCTTCTCAGCACCACATCACACGTACACTAAAACTGACCACATAAATGGTAGTAAATCACTCCTCAGCAAATGCAAAAGAACAGAAATCATAACAGCCTCTCAGATCACAGTGCAATCAAGTTAGAACTCAGAATTCAGAAACTAACTCAGAATTGCACAGCTTCATGGAAACTGAACAACTGGCTCTTGCATGTTGACTGGATAAACAATGAAATGAAGGAAGAAATAAAGATGTTCTTCAAAACCAATGAGAATGAAGACACAACATACCAGAATCTCTGGGACACATTCAAAGCAGTCTCTAGAGGAAAATATATAGCAATAAATGCCCACATGAGAAGCAAGGAGAGATCTAAAATTGACACCCTATCATCAAAATTGAAAAAGCTAGAGGAGCAAGATCAAAAAAACTCAAAACCTATCAGAAGACAAGAAATAACTGAGACAGGGCAGAAGTGAAGGAGATAGAGACACAAAAACCCGTCAAAAAATCAATAAATCCAGGAGCTGGTTTTTTGAAAAGATCAACAAAATAGACTGCTAGCCAGATTAATAAAAAAGAAAAGAATAATCAAATAGATGCAATAAAAAACGATAAAGGGGATATCACTGTATCACCACAGATTCCACAGAAATACAAACCATCATCAGAGATTATTACAAACAACTCTATGCACATAAACTAGTAAACCTGGAAGAAATGGATAAATTCCTGGACACTTGCATCCTCCCAAGCCTAAACCAGGAAGAAGTCGAAACCATGAATAGACCAATAATAACATGGTCTGAAGCTGAGGCAGCAATTAAGAGCCTACCACACAAAAAAAGTCCAGGTCCAGATGGGTTCATAGCCAAATTCTACCAGACATACAAAGAGGAGCCGGTATCATTCCTTCTGAAACTATTCCAAACAATCCAAAAAGAGGGAATCCTTCCCAAATCATTTTATGAGACAAACATCATCCTAATACCAAAAACCTGGCAGAGACTCAGCAAGAAAAGAAAACTTCAGGCCAATATCCATGATGAACATAGATGCAAAAATCTTCAATAAAATACTGGCAAACTGATTGCAACAGCACATCAAAAAGCTTATCCACCATGATCAAGTAGGATTCATCATGGAGATGCAAGGCTGGTTCAACATACGCAAGTCTATAAAGGGAATTCACCACATAAACAGTACCAAAGACAAAAACCACATGATTATCTCAATTGATGCAGAGAAGGCCTTTGACAAAATTCAACAGCCCTTTATACTAAAAACCCTCAATAAACTAGGTATTGATGGAACAGATCTCAAAATAATAAAAGCTATTTACAACAAACCAACAGCCAATATCATACTGAATGGGCAAAAACTGGAAGCATTCCCTTTGAAATCTGGCAATAGACAAGGATGCCCTCTCTCACTGCTCCTATTCAATATAGTACTGGAAGTCCTAGCCAGAGCAATCAGGCAAGAAAAAGAAATAAAGGGTATTCAAATAGGAAAGGAGGAAGCCAAATTGTTTCTATTTGCAGATGACATGATAGTATATCTAGAAGACCCCATGGTCTCAGCCCAAAATCTCCTGAAACTGATAAGCAACTTCAGCAAAGTCTCAAAATACAAAATCAATGTGCAAAAATCACAAGCATTCTCATACACCGATAACAGACTAAAAGAGAGCCAAATCAAGAATTGATACAAAGAGAATAAAATACCTAGGAATACAACTTACAAGGAACGTAAAGGACCTCTTCAAGGAGAACTACAAACCACTGCTCAACAAAATAAGAGAGGACACAAACAGATGGAGAAACATAAGCAACTTCAGCAAAGTCTCAAAATACAAAATCAATGTGCAAAAATCACAAGCATTCTCATACACCGATAACAGACTAAAAGAGAGCCAAATCAAGAATTGATACAAAGAGAATAAAATACCTAGGAATACAACTTACAAGGAACGTAAAGGACCTCTTCAAGGAGAACTACAAACCACTGCTCAACAAAATAAGAGAGGACACAAACAGATGGAGAAACATTCCATGTTCATGGTTAGGAAGAATCAATATCATGAAAATGGCCATACTGCCCAAAGTAATTTACAGACTCAATGCTATCCCCATCAAGCTACCAATGACCTTCCTCACAGAACTGGAAAAAACCACCTTAAACTTCATATGGAACCAAAAGAGAGCCCGCATAGCCAAGTCAATTCTAAGCAAAAAGAACAGAGCAGGAGGCATCACACAATTGGACTTCAAACTATACTACACAAGTAGTATACTATACAATACAAGGCTTCATAATCAAAACATCTCGGAGGCAACACAACATATCTACAACCATCTGATCTTTGACAAACCTGACAAAAACAAGCAATGGGGAAAGGAATCCCTGTTTAATAAACAGTGTTGGGAAAACTGGCTAGCCATGTGCAGAAAGCAGAAACTGGACCCCTTCCTGACACCTTACACTAAAATTAACTCCAGATGGATTAAAGACTTAAACATAAGACCTAACACCATAAAAACCCTAGAAGAAAATCTAGGCAAAACCATTTAGGACATAGGCGTAGGCAAGGACTTCATGACCAAAACACCAAAAGCACTGGCAACAAAAGCCAAAATAAACAAATGGGACCTAATCAAACTCCACAGCTTCTATACAGCAAAAACAGTCATTAGAGTGAACTGGCAACCAATAGAATGGGAAATAATTTTTGCAGTCTACCAATCTGACAAAGGGCTGATATCCAGAATCTACGAAGAACTAAAACAGATTTACAAGAAAATAACAAACAAGCCCATTCAAAAGTGGGCGAAGGATATGAACAGACACTTTACAAAAGAAGACATACGTGAGGCCAACAAACATATGAAAAAAATGCTCATCATCACTGGTCATTAGAGAAATGCCAATCAAAACTATATTGAGATAGCATCTCATGCCAGTTAGAATGGCGATCATTAAAAAATCTGGAGACAACTGATGCTG
This sequence comes from Callithrix jacchus, assembly GCF_049354715.1. Lineage (NCBI taxonomy): Eukaryota > Metazoa > Chordata > Mammalia > Primates > Cebidae > Callithrix > Callithrix jacchus. The sequence goes on from NC_133502.1 coordinate 78,473,791, forward strand.
GAGAGGATGTGGAGGAATAGGAACACTTTTACACTGCTGGTGGGAGTGTAAATTAGTTCAACCATTGTGGAAGACAGTGTGGCGATTCCTCAGGGACCTAGAAATAGAAATTCCATTTGACCCAGCAATCCCATTACTGGGTATATATCCAAAAGATTATAAATTGTTCTACTATAAGGACACATGCAAATGAATGTTCATTGCAGCACTGTTTACAATAGCAAAGACCTGGAACCAACCCAAATGCCCATCGATGATAGACTGGACAGGGAAAATGTGGCACATATACACCATGGAATACTATGCAGCCATCAAAAACGATGAGTTTGTGTCCTTGTAGGGACATGGATGAACCTGGAAACCATCATTCTCAGCAAACTGACACAAGAACAGAAAATCAAACACCACGTTCTCACCCATAGGTAGGTGTTGAACAATGAGAACACATGGACACAGGGAGCGGAGCATCACACACTGGGGTCTGTTGGGGGGAAATAGGGGAGGGACAGCAGGGGGTGGGGAGTTGGGGAGAGAGAGCATGGGGAGAAATGCCAGATATAGGTGATGAGGGGGAAAGCAGCAAATCATACTGCCATGTGTGTACCTATGCAACAATCTTGCATGTTCTTCACATGTATCCCAAAACTTAAAATGCAATTAAAAAGAAATTTGTCCTTTTGTGTCTGGCTGATCTCGCTTAGCATGAAGCCCTCCAGGTTCCTCCATGCTGTGGCGTGCTCAGGAGGCCCATCCTGCTGTGGGCACCGACAGTGTTTCCTTTCTGTGCTGGCTCACTCCTGGCAGAGGCGGTTGTCTCTGCCTCTTGGCTGTGGTTAAGAGCACTGCTAAGAACATGGGGGCCAGGATTTCCTCAGTTGTTACTTTCCATTCCTTTGGGTAAACATCTAGATCAGAGTTCTAGGTTTCCAGCATGATTTTTTAAATTTTTTCATCCTCTCTTATGGTGCCGACAAATTTGGATATTTGACAAATTGTCCTCCGAAAAGGCGGGTAGCAGTTTCCCTTCCCTTCCTCTGCCTGTTCCGCACTCCATCACCAGCATGGCAGCATCAGCCTTGAGTGTTTCCCAGGCTGCTGTGGAGATTATCAGAAGCATTTGGGCTTCTGCCACACTGTGGAAAGGCCCTGCCATCCTGTTCACTGTGTCGTGTATGTCCCTGCCCATGCATCGAGGGCTAGCAGCCATTTCCTTCCTGATTTGTAGAAATGCTACAGAAGTTAGGAAATTCGCTTTTTGTGTGCTGCAAATGCTTCTTCCCTCAGTTTACCATGTATATTTAGATACTTTTGTTAATTCACTTCTGATTTCTGTATGGCCAGTTTTACCAGCCTGTTCTCCTGAGGTTTCTTGCTTTTGCATTGGGCATGGACAGGGTTCCCTCTGCAGCAGGCATAGCTGAGGGAGATGTGTGGGGGTCCCTGCAGCCCAGCCTGAAAGAAGGCATAGAAGTCTGCAGGGATGTGCTGGAGCCTTGGGTCCTGTCCCTACCTCGCACAGAGCAGCATCCTCTCCACTCCTCTTCCTCCATCTGCAGGACTGGGGAGTCTGCCCTGAGCAGTGTCCCACCAAGCTTTGAACCTGCAGATGGGGGTGGGTGCACTGGGAGGGTGAGGCCAGGCTGGACAGGAAGAAAACCACTGAGGAGCAAGAAGCTCTAAATGAAAGGTCAGAAAGCGCTTGCTGCATTTTAGGGGGAGGGGAGCTTCAACTTCATAAGCTAAATCCTTACTTATCTAATACAGCATCTCCCGAGTGGCTGCAGCCTCCCTGTCTCTCCCAAGCAGAGCTGCTAGAGGCTTCTCAGAACACACAGATCCCGGAATGAGTTATGCTCCAGGTGCTGACGCTGAGGAAAGGCAGAGGGCTGGGGAGATTTTTCTGTAAGTTTTACTCCTGATGCCATCTTTTCCCCGTTGATGGCAATGTCTTTATCTTATACTAAATTCTGTACACATACACATTTATTAAGTGGGAGATGACATCTAAAACCTAAGCACTGAGTGGTGGGGGATGACAAAGGGCCAGCTTCCAGGCTCCCCGATGGGCTGGATGTGGCAGTGGGAGAAAGGAAGGGGTCAAGAGTGACCTCAGAGCTCGCCCTGAGTCACTGGCAGGATGGAGTGGCCATTGGGAATGCAGGGAGCTGGTGGGTGCAGGAGGCAGGTGGGGCTGGTGGGCCCACCTGGGATGTGATAAGTCTAGAGGGTCCTCACATTGCTAGTATAGATTAACGGGCAGTAAGCTATCCGGGCTGGCTATCCAGTAGCAGGTGTGGCCCCTCTTCCCAGAGATGCCATGTGAAGCCACAGGCAGGACAGGGTCCAGCCTCCAGATGGAGTCTGGAGGAGGCAACCAGGAGGGGATCACCAGAAGAGGAGGAGCATGTGAGCTGGGAGGAGGCCAGCCTATAAGGCCTGAAAGCTGACCTCTGGCTGCAGCTGTGGGGGCCCTTTCAGTCCCTCCCATGTTTCCATTCATGAGAAGCTCACAGCAACATGTGTCTGTGCGTGGCGTGCTTCATGACACTTCACTTTCAGAACGTGCCTGGCTGTTTGTGTTTACTGTCCATATGAATGTTGGCATCAGGTTACCTAGTTTTCATGTAAGTTAATTCTCTGCCTACAACCGTTAGTGTCTATGTTCAGGATATCATTCCAGAAGGGAAGGCTCAGCAGTCATAGCTGGAAAGGGGACTGGGCAAAGTCTGAAGAAAGTCTTGTCATCACTGGTGGGAGGGGTGCACTGGCATCTAGCGGCTACGGCCAACCACCCTGCAGTGCACAGGACACCCCCACAACAGAGAGGCATCTGGTCCAGAGTGCTTATAGTATTGCATTTGGGAAACCCAGATTTAGGTGCCTACAAAATGGCTTTCTGAGAAGGCCTGCCTCTGCCTGTTCTTCTGGTGCTGGCTGCTGGGCTATCTCAAGGGACACTGCCTTCTAAAATGCTCTGGCACAGCCTAAAGTATTGATGCTGTATGGAACTGCAGACATTTTTATTGTCTCCATCTGGCCAGTGTCTCGCCCCTTCCTGTAGCTGGGTGATACCTTTGGTGGTATCCAAGGGACCCAGTAACGGTACAGAAGCTGAAGAAGCCAGATGCTTGCTTTCTCAGCATCCCTGGCAGCCCAACTGCAGACCTGTGACCAGGCTCCCCCATCAAATGCACCCAGGCAGGAGCGCTAAAAGCAGTGGGCAAAAGGGCCTTTCTCCCAGGAGTAAGGTCTGGAAGGGCTGGGCATCTGAAGATGCATCTGAAACAAGGCTGGTACTGTTGCTGGTTGGCTCACACCAGGCTTTGTCGGCCCAAGACCTTTTTCATCAGTTCCCCTTTACCTTCAGTATTCAGTGCATGTTTCTGTTGCTTGCAACCAAAAGTCCTGGATGTACAAATTCCCTGCCCAGTACAGCAAGTACAGTAAGACACCATGAGAGGATGGGGAGGGAAGGCTTTTGCTCTGAGCTCTCTGTTACCAGTTCGCACATGACGGGGTGATTTGTACCCATGGTATAAGCGAATCATGGAACTGGATTTTAGGAGAAGGTTTGAAAGTACATTGTGTACTTACTGTACCTTAATTTTCATTCTTCGGTTGTAAAATGGCTTAGTGATGATTAATGACTTAGGGTTTTTGGACAAAAACTACAGACTCCCCAGTGTCTGACACAGGGAAGAACTGTTTCCTCTGGGGCCTGCTTCCCCGAACTTCTTTCAGAACACTCAGAGCCCCCTTCCCAGACTGAAGGCAACAGGAGGGGGAGGTGGGCTTAGGAGCGCAGCCTCGGCTGCCATCTGTCCTGGATGTGGAGGGAACAGCAGAGGGCGGCTCCCCTGGCTCTCCACCTTTGAGCATCTCTCAGGCCAGGGCAAAGGGTCATATATGAAGCCAGCAGGCACTTCAGTACCATGTCCCCCGAGGGCAGTCCTCCCACCCAGGAGCCCCTGGTTGCCCAGAAAGTACCACTGGCAAGGCCACCTCCACTGCCTACAAGAGGACTTGGCAGCTACGAAGGAACTGGGAGAGTCTACAGACAGGACAAGGTCAGGGCTTCCAGACTAAGAAGAAGTCTTCCAAATGCCTACCTTCACCAGTGCCAGCTGGAGAAGATGGAAGAGGCATGGGTAGAGGCCTGGCAGGAGGAGGAGGGAGAGGCCAACCCTCTACACAGGACCACAGGACAGGGTGGAGGACTGTCCCAGGCATCACCTCCACACCAGGAGGCCTAGTCCCAGTGGCCCCTCTCTCTAGGGGTTCCCAGCTACCACCATGTCCACAGAGGAGTCACAGCTTCCATGGCCCAGCCACAGGTTCTGGCTCAAAGTCAGAAGAGGAGAGAGGCCCTCAACTCCAGTGACGCATGCAACTCCTTTTTCAACCCCCACACTTCTGACAAAGCGTGTTATATGAAGGCAGTGATCATGACGGCAACTGCCACCAGAATATTTTACCAGCACACCATTCTGACTGCAGCATTTCATAGAAGAAAGGCTCAGGTCAAAAGTTCCTGGAATTTTCCAGATCTTCAGGTGGATCTACTAGCATTGCCACATACCGAAAAAAGGAATTTCCCTAAAGGTTAACCTCTAATCCAGTGAAACTTTGCTCATACCTCAAAATGGAGCCAAGATTCAGAGACTACTAATAACACATAAATCAAAATGGACAAAAGGAAGTCTTGACTCACTTGACAAACAGAATAGACACAAAAGAATGTACAATCAATACAATTCCAGAATGACTCTGAAAGGAAAATGCATCGCCTACTGACAGAAATAAATATTAACCTTGAGATTAGACTACCAATGCCTTTTTTTTAAAAAAAAGATAGGGTCTTGTTTTGCTGCCCAGGTTGGGATGCAGTGGCAAGACCTCAGCTCACTACAACTCCCGCCTCCTGGGTTCAAGTGATCCTCATGCCTCAACCTCCCAAGTAGCTGGAGTTACAGGTGTGTGTCACTGCACACTGCTCGTTTTTGTATTTTTAGTAGAGATGGGGTTTCGCCATGTTGGCTAGGCTAGTCTGGAATGCCTCGGCTCAAGTGAAATACCTGCCTTGGCCTCCCAGAGTGCTTGGATCACAGGTGTGAGCCCCGGCACCAGCCAGGCCCACTCTTTATCAGGAATTTCCAATTCCCATTTCGGTTTAACAAGAGAACTAACTGCTACTAATCCTGTCTTCTTATGTTTCTGAAACACATCCTCTAACCTTCGCCTGCTGGCTCCTCTGATATCCCAGCAGCTCTTTGGTAGCAGTCAGTGTGCAGAACATACAAAGTGGAAAGGGTGTGCAGGAGGCCCTAGCCTGGGCGTGCTATCTGCTCCCATGGCCTGTCGGGCAGTTCCGGGGAGACACAAGGGAAGGCTGAGGGACCCTGACTACCCTTGGATGATGAATTTCTCCATACAGCAAGACTTTCTATGTGGCTTTATATCAGATCCCTGATTCCTAGAAAATGATGCATGAAAAAGAGCTAAGTTCTCTCTAAATTCTTTAAGCGTTCATGACCAAATTCTTGGTTCTAAGACTTTGAATCTTTAAATAATAGATGTGCATCTTGACTTGGGTAAAAATTAGAAACCTATTCTCCCACCCAAGCCTTTGCTCCAGTAATTCTCCAGCTGACAGTCTGGCCAGGCAGGCACTAGGAGAGCTGAAGGCTCATTCAAGTCATTGGTGAACATGTCTGACTGAGTTTGGGCTGAGGGACCTGGCTTTGCATTTTGTGAAACAGATACTAGCAGATCTTCCCAAGATATGTATGGCTCATTCTCACAGCCCACAGAGAACACTTACTCCACAAATGCATGGCCATGGGGTCATCACCTGTTCTGTGGCCTTGGTGAGCCTGATCCCTCATGCCAGGCACCCACATGGCCTATGTGCCTTGCTGGACTTGAGTTTGCAGCTCTTTAAGGAGTTCTCGGGCCAGTTTTCCTGATCTAGGGCTTTCAATACCAAGACGATCCCATCTGTACAAGGTCTGGTCAAGAAAGCCAATGATCTCATGAGTTATCTCAGCAGTGTGAGCCATCTGCAATGGGGACAGAAGAAAAGGCAAATTAAAACATTTTCCAGACAGATTTGTACCTTTGTCCAGAGACGGAGCATAACCACCTCATCCCTGAAAGGCGTCCTAGTTAGCATTTTCATCAGTTCCAAAGTAAAGCACTGACGGCTCTGGTTTTCAAGGTGATTAGCACAGTGAGTCTGTCTCCAAGGCTGGCTACATTTCCTAATAAGCCTCCTCACATGGAGCTCAGCTGCCAACAGCCTCAGACTCACAAAGGCCACAGACAAACGCTGCGCGCAGTCAGAACTGTTTCTCGGAATGCCAGTCACAAGTTGTGGGATGATCGGCTGTGGGGAACAAAGGCAAATGAGCATGCTGTGACTTGACTTTCTGCAAAAGGCTCACAAAAAATATGAGAATTGAAAAATGCCACCTGCTTTCACACAAACAGCCCAGGAATCTGGCATTCCTGGGCAAGCAACCGGACATACTTGCTTTTTAATAGGCCTCTAAGGTTTTAACACCTGATTCTTGCAGGAGAGCAGGAGACACAGCCTCAAGGCATTCATACTTGTTGGTGCCTGTAAGTATTTTCCTAAAAACTTAGTTGAGAAAAAAGGGAAGGGTAAGAATTTGAGTGGGGAATTTCTGGTTTAGGCACAAGCAGTATTAAGAAGGCTTAAGTTTTTGAAAGAGTTATCAACATATTCATTTCGTGTGTGTCAGTTCATACAGAACCCTCAAATGTTTAATTAGCCAGAGCAGCCCAAGGTCAGCTTCCTCTGGAATGGCTCTGTGCTGGGCCATTCTGGCAGGGTGAACTCCCAGACTATTGGGACTCTTCTAGTTTTACTGCCTCACCCTTCGGAACTGGGCCTTCCACCTGGTGACTACCAGTAAAGGGAGCCTCTTGTGGCATGTGCACTGTGTGAGCAGAGGCATGGGGACACAGGGCTGAGTAAATGATGTGGGACAGACTGTGACGTTTGCTTCCCCCACCCCCCACCCCTGCTGGCAGCAAACAGGGCCTGCAACCAGTCCGCCAGGGTCAGTGCAGCCAGCACGGGGGCTCAGGCTGTAGCTGTGGTGCATGCCAGTGTGTCCCTGGGTGTGTGTATTATTATCACTTGGTTTTCACTCAGAAATGACAGGCACATAATGCTGATGACCTTCAGCAGATGCAGCCTGTCCTTCATTAAGGAAACAATATGAGCTGGCTGTGGACCCCTTTCAGAGTTAATTTACCACCCAGACCCTGAGCGGGAGGACTGTCCCCTGCTCAGGGGCTGGCCATGCCCATGGTGATAGGCTCAGCCATGTCTGAAGCAAGGCCAAGTTGTCATTAGAAATCCAACCTTGCATCTTCCTTACACGACACCAACACTCCTGGGTGGGCCTCATCCCAGGTCTCTAGTAACATGCAAAAATCCACAGCCCTACAGCTGCCTGGAAAACCTGCCTCCCTGCTGACCTTGGCTGGTGCACCAAGAGTGGGTTCAATCCATTTTGAGTTCGACTAAAGAATGGAACTGTGCATCTCAGAATCTTGCTAACTGCTGCTGTTGTTGCTGTCACCCAGCAACAGGAGGCAGGAGAGGGAGAAGTCTGAATCCAGGTGAGGACAGAAGGTGGGGCCCCGGGGCTGGACTCCACACCCTCCTCTGCTTTGTGCTGGCCTCCTGCAGGTGCAGGCAAGGGAGTGAGTGGGTGGCTGGGGCAAGCCAGAGTGCTTGTTGAAAGGCCAAGAGCCAGAGAGGCAGAACTGCAGGGACATTGGGCAGGGCCTCATGGATGGAGTTCTGGGGAAAATCAGAGGGCCAAGGTCAGAGAAGAGGATTCTAGAACCACCAGGGAGCAGACCTCCAGGTCTCTAGAGAAGAGGTGTGCAGCGCTCACAGCAAAGACCACACAGGAAGCAGGCTGTGGGCAGATGGGGCTGCAGGACCAGTGCGTCCTTTAGGTCAGATGGAGCCACTTGCTCAGGCCATCTCCAAGAGGGTGCAAGGGCTCCGAAGAGAGACAGTGACCTCTGCTTTGAGCCGCCTCATTCCACCTTGAGCTGGCACTGCTCTCCAAATCTGGATGCCAAGACAGAGGGCAGAGCCTGGGACCAGCTGGGAGGTGGCTGTACTTGGGCTGGGTTCTGAGGGTGGAGAGGCCCAATTGCAGGAGGGAAAGGCTGTCTCACCAAAGCCACCATCTGGCTACCACCTGCTCGTGAGCCAAGCAGACCCGGTCCCTTCCAGAGTGCTGTCAGCAGAGAAACTGACAAAGGCCAGTAAAGGCAGGGGCAGTGGGGGGCGGGATCCTTCCGCAGAGGCTCTCCCTGCCACGTGGCCACAGCAGCGAAGCCTTCTCATTAGGAAGACTGATGTGTTAATAAAAATGGTTTCAAAACATCCAAAAGGATAGCATCAAGGAAGCACTTTCACCACAAAGGGTGCCCAGATGGCCAGCACCCACCTCTGACAGAGCCAGTGCACAAGTGCCACGCTGGCATCTGCTCTGGGAATGAGCTGCTGTGTGTCTTCTCTGTGGTGGAACTGACTTGGGGGATGTGATGACAAAGCACTGGGGCCCTCCACACTCCTGCGGGTTCCTATTTGCATCAACAGCGGGGGCTGAACCATGTGTCGGGACCAGTTGCCCGGCATAGGACTCAGGCTGAGCCTGGCAGCATCATTCTTACTTTCAGCAGCGTCTCTGAGGGCCAGTTTTGAAGGCAATCCACTTAGAACGTGAACTGAAAGTTTCCTCCAAATAGATGGAAATGTGGTGAGAAAAACTGAAGCAGAGACCTGGGTGTCTCTGGGGTGCTTCCTCTGGGTGACATTCTCTCACACCCTGTTGGCAGGGCTGGGGCCACCAAACTCCCATGCTGAACCCCGCTGCTGAGCAAGGCAAGCCCAGGCCATGGGAAGCTCCTCCACTCACAGGCACTACAGGGTTGCAGAGGAAGTGCCTGAGCTAGAATTGTCCTTGTCACAAGGCAGGGCTGACCATCACCCCACTGCTCCTCCCTTAATCCCCCATGAACACCTTTCCAGTGTTTCTATGAGTTTGACTTTTTGGATCCCACTCATAGGTGAGAGCACACATTTGTCCTTGGGTCTGGCTTATTTGGCTCAGCATAAAGCCCTCTAGGCTGGTCCGCATTGTTGCGGTATGCATTTTATGAGCACACAATAGATTCTTGAAAGCATTCTGTGTTGGGGCCTGGCCAAAGAAGTGGCACCAGGCATATGGCAGTGGGTCATCTTCTGCCCTGGGCTGCCCTCAGGCTCTTGGATCCAACTCAGCTGAGGTGCCAGCATGTGGGAGGCACAGCCCGGGCCCGCTCCACAGGACTGTCCCACCAGGATGGAGACAACCTCCTGGCCCCAGCTGTCAAGAGTGTCAGTTGTTACAGGGACTTTCTGCACATGGACACACATTCCAGCCAGGCCCAGCCTGGACAGGAGCAGGAGAACCAACTCTCTTTTGTTGATTGCTGGCTGCACAGGTGTTGTTGGTTTGTGAAATTCATCAATATACATACATATATTTTCTGTATGTATATTATATGTCAGGAAGAAGTACAAATAAAACAAAAAATGTGACAAAACTCCCAGAGCCAGCATGCTGGTGCTCACTTGTTCTGAGTATTTTTTAAGACTGTGGTGAAATATACATAAAATGTGCTGTTGTAACGATTTTTGTGACTCAGTATTTTACAGTATTGTACAACCATTGGCACTGTGCATCTCCTGCCCCTTTCCATCATCCCAACACTGACTCCCCAACCCCTGCCCCTGGGAAACTTCCTCTCCCTGGACTTGTATTCCAGGTGCCTCATCTAAGTGGGCTCATACAATGTCCTTGTACCTGGCTTATTTCATGAAGCACAGTGTCTTCAAGGGTCATCTTGTTACAGCACTGTCTGAACTTCCTCCCATCTTCAGGCCGAACAACACTCTATCACGGGCACAGACCATACTGTGCACTGCTCATTCCTCTACAGGCATTTGGGCCGTCTCTGCCTGCTGGCTGCTGCAAATAGTGCTGCCCTGAGCACAGGCCAGATGGCTGTCCAGCCCCTGCTTTTGGCTCTCTTGAGTGTAGACCTAGGTACCGCCCGCCACACAGTAATTCTGGGTTTGGCTGTTTGAGGAATCACGCCACTCTTCTCCACAGCAGCGGCATGATGTTAGTGTCCCCACTTGGTTCCTGCATGTCTTCATGGGCGTTTCTCTCCTCTCCTGCTGAGAGCCATCCTGATGGCTGTGCGGTGCACATTGCTGTTCTTTGCCTTTCCCTGGCCTCTCGTGTCCTTTCTGTGAGCATTCTCCGCATGTCTATTGGCCATTTGTATATCTTCTTTGGAGAAATGTCTATTCATTTTTGAATTGGGTTGTTTATCTTTTTGTTGTCGAATTATAAGAATTATGTATTCTGAATACTAAACTCTAACCACATACATTATTTCAAAATATATTCTCCCATTCTGTAAACTGTTTTCACTTTCTTGATGGTATCCTTTGATGCACAAAAGCTTTTAATTTTCATAAAGTCCAATTTAACTATTCTTTTCTTTCACTGCTGTGTCTTTGGTATCATATCTAAGACATCATTGCCAAACCTAATGTCACAAAGAGTGCTCACTTTTGACTTGGACCATTCTTTACCCGTCAAGTGGGCTTCAGGAAGGATTTCTTTGTAATAAACCAATTTGTTAAAAATTAACAAAATTCTTTGCACTGTTGCAGTAGATGCACTCACTGTAGATGCATTTGCGAGCACTTTCTCATTGTGGCCTTATTTCTTTCTGTGAGGAGGAAGAGAGCAGCATACTGCAATGGAAAGAAATGGACGTAGGGGAACAGGAGACCTGGCTTCTACTGCGGGCTCTGGCAGCAAGCCATGGGCCCAGGAGATGGCATCTCCTTTCTCTGAGCCTCTCTTTTTTCCTCTGTGACAGAAAAGTGTTACAGGGTGCAGGCTCTGGGGTCCGTCCCAGCTGTCAACCTCCCTGACCATTTATCCATGCTGGTACACACATTCTGCAGAGGCCAGACCCTCAGGCAGGTAACCCACCTCTCACCTGGGGCAGAAATGAGAACTAGGATGCTGGACCACAGGGAGACTTACCAGAGTGATGGCATCCCGGGCAATCATGTGGCCTCTAGGAGCCCAGAGCAGGAAGTTGAGGAGAAGGTGCCTGATCAGCTGTTGTGCAGGAGCTCTGGGGTCTGTGTCTGTGCCCTGTCCCGCTGCCGTCTGGAGGTCCTTGGCAGAGAGGGTGGTGCTTCTGCACATCGCCCGGAGGTGGCCCAGCACAGCCTTTACCTGGACCTAGGCAACAGCATTTGACAAAGGAGAGGTTAAGAGAGGCAGGACAGACATGATTCTAGGATTTATTTATTTGTTTTGAAGCGATCTCCCAAAATGGGTGAGGACCCGCCCTGAGAGAGGGAGCTATCAGTGGCGGAGTGTACACTCTACTCCACACAAATCCAAATGGGTGGAATAGAAACTGCTTGATTTTCTTTCATCTTGCTCATCAAGCAGCCAGGGCACCATGCCAGGAATTGACCTCTTTTTTGCATAAAAGGAGAAAGAGAAAAGTCCTCAACAGAATGTAGTCAGATTTTTACACTGTGGGGAAAAACAACGAAAGGCTTCTTGCAGACTCGCCTTACTATCACAGCCACAAATCAATTAAAGCCCCACGCAGCTGGACCTTCACTGAGCCAATGTTCCCATATGAATGCGGGCTTGCCTTTGCTTCCTGCTTTATTTGGGGTAGGAGTGGAGGGATGGGGGGAACACACATACCCAAGCACGCACATACACACATGCACGGTCATATACATATACATGCACACACAAGAACAACACATTTGTTTTAGATGCTGGAACAATCTGTTCATACATGTTTAATGCTCAAGCAAGGTCACAAGTCTGTGGAATCCACATAATAATGGTAATTGTGAGTCTGTGGGTTTTTACATAAAAAATATTTATTCCATGCTGAGATGTTTCTGCTTGCTACAAGAATGGTACACCCAGTCATGACTTGGAAAACAAAGCAAAAACTGAAAGCCCATAGATCCAAATGCCACATAGAACTCATGAACAGCTATGTTCCATCATTTCTGAAAGAATATTTAGGCCTATTCTGAGAATTCCCGTGACTGATTTTATGGATTTTGTGTGAGGCGTTTTTTTCCCTGGAAGTCAAGGCCTCATTCAATGAAGTCTGTCATAAACTCCAGTACACTGGGCGTGTTGTGTGAGCTCCACCGACCACAATATGAGACCGTGAGAAACTGCACCATCAGGCTCTTCCACGGGGAGCGACCGCGTTCCAGCAGGCCAGGCCATGCTCTCCCCACCTCGCCCTCAGCTGGGCCCAGCCTGCCATGGTCTGATGGTGTCTACAGGAGCCCAAGGCCAGTCAGCCATCTAAATAGGTCTGCAAAAATGTCGGGGTTTAGGAGGCTATGCCTTTATATACATTTTTTTCTCTTGACCCACAATTGCCTTTCTGCCCTTGTCCAATAATCCCTAAGATGGGGTCTTCTTCCTTTCTGTTTGTCCCAGACTATCTTTCCCTTCAGATGCTGTCTGTGCCCGTAGGCTTCCATTTGAACACCATTAAATGCTTCCTAAGTTTTTCAGGAGAAAGATGTAAACTTTCTTTTCTTTTTAAAGTATTTTTTATCCTGCATCATAAAATGTTTATGTTTCCATATGTTTACTATGGAAAACTTGAAAAGAGAAAATGAAAAACCATTAAAATGATCTATGATTCTAACATCCAAAAAGATGCACTGTTAATAATTCGGTTTATATAATTCTTGTGTTTTTTCTATGCATTGAGACCATACCACTCACTACTGAGACCAGACCAATACACATAATGCTTTGCATCTTTCATTTTTCTCTCCATAATGCACTATAACCAGTTCATTATCTATAAAACATGTTCTTCAAAAACATGATTTTTCTTTTTTATTTTTGGAGAGAGTCTTGCTATGTCACCCAGGCTGGAGTATAGTAGTGCAATCTCTCCTCACTGTAACCTCTGCCTCCTGGGCTCAAGAGATCCCTCTACCTCAGCCTCCCGAGTAGCTGGGAGTATAGGCACACACTACCATACCTGGCTAATTTCTTCATTTTTTTTGTAGGGACAGGGATCCATGTTGCCCAGGCTGGTCTCAAACCTATGGATTCAAGTGATACAGCCGTCCTGGCCTCCCAAAGTGCTGGGTTTACAGGCATGAGCCACTGCACCTGGCCAAGAGCATGGTTCTTCATGATGTATAATAGAATACTATTCCATGGTTAGGATATACCACCATTTATTTGGCCAGTAGCCTTACTGTTGAAAGTTTAGGCCATTTCCCATTGCTGTATTTATGAACAATGCTGTGCTGAATATTCTTGTACATATGCCTTTGCATGGATCAGATAGAGAATTACCTAGGGTAATTCCTAGAAATGGAATGACACAATTAAAGGTATGAACCCTTCCCTGATTCTTTTTTTATTTTTTCCTTGTTTTCTCTAGTCATCATTGTACCTTGACTGATTCTTAAGGGTATCTAAATAGACTTATTTATTTTGTTGTGATCCAATTCACTTGGCAAAAGGAGATGAACTCTGGCTGGTAGAGAACATGGCTTTCCCGTGAGTGGCACAGGCCTTCTCATGGGCAGGACACAACCTGGGCGAGGACAGGTTTGCCGTCTGCACCCATGCTCTTCACCTCAAGGACAGCCACAGAGGCAGTGACACCAGCCCCAACACATGATGTGGGGATACGCAAACAACTGATTTAGTTGTGCCTTTTTAAGTAAGGCAAATGCACAGATCCTGCTAATTCCAATCAAATCTCATCAGAATCATGCTTCACAGTTTGTCTCTTAGGCCCCCCAACAGATCACCAAGGGATTAAAGCTCACAAAACCCAGGGAAACCACAGGTATCATTCATTCAACTAAAGCCCCCTTCCCAGGACGCCACATACACCAATGCCTCAGGCAGACACCAGTGAGGAAGGGGCTCTTGAGTCACCAACAGGAGCACTGGACTGAATTGCCAGGCAGATAGGCACCTGTGACAGAAAGGCAGGGAGGGAAACGGATACCTGCCACCACCCCACTCACAGTGAGCCAATCCATTCTCATCCAAAATCCTAGGCATCCCCTGAGGGAGAACTATGAAGGTTTTGCTATTTTTTCTTCAAAAAAGGACTAAGTTAGCTAGTAGAAGATGTGCCAATGTAGAACTTTCTAGAAATTAAGTGTTACTGGATAATTTCCTTTTTTTTCTGACGTGGAGTCTTACTCTGTTGCCCAGGCTGGAGTGCAGTGGCATAATCTCAGTTCACTGCAACCTCCGCCTCCCGGGTTCAAACGATTCTCTTGCCTGAGCCTACTGAGTAGCTGGGACTACAGGTGCATACCACCACATCCGCCTAATTTTTTATATTTTTAGTAGAGATTGGGTTTCACAGTATTAGGATGATATCGATCTTTTGACCTCATGATCCACCCACCTCAGCCTCCCAAAGTGCTGGGATTACAGGCGTGAGCCACTGCTCCAGGCCTATTTCTTTATATTTCAAAAGTGACTCTCTGTCAGTACCCATTATGGTGACAGAATTGAGAACATATCTACCAACTTAGCTTATACAGAATCAAATAAGACGGAATATAAAAGGGCTTTTGAAACCATGAGTACTCCATACAGCTTATTACTATTAAAAACATCAACCAGGATTTTCCTTAATTAGTTTAATGTGATCTTTTAAAGGGGAAGAAATAAAAAGCTTTCTTTTTAATCAGACAGCAATACGCAAATACATATGCGGGTTTGATAATGTCTTCACAAAACTTTATTTCTGAACTAAAATAAATTATTAACAAATCTCAACATTTAAAATCTAAAAATATTTTTCTTTTCTATGCCATGCAAGCCTTTAAACAAATAAAATGCAGCCAGGTGCAGTGGCTCATGCCTGTAATCCCAGCACTTTGGGAGGCTGAGCCGGGTGGATCATGGGGTCAGGAGATCAAGACTATCCTTTCACCAACATGGTGAAACTCTTGTCTTTACTAAAAATACAAAACAATTAACTAGGTATGGCAGCGAACCCCTGTAGTCCCAGCTACTTGAGAGGCTGAGGCAGGAGAATTGCTTGAACCCAGGAGGCGGAGATTGGAGTGAGCCGAGATTGCACCACTGCACTATAGACTGGGCAACAGTGCTAGACTCCATCTCAAAAAACAAATAAAATGCGCAGACATCTTTACTAGTCCCTGTGTTTTCAAACAACAGAAAATACAAAGCCAAGAAGAGCAGTGCTCCATACAAAATGAGCATTGTCCTCTAACTACTAAAATCAGCAGAGAGCACCGGCACTTGAAGTTTCAAGAGCCTAGCAAATAAATGCTTGCAAGGGAGGTGCCAATGCCTTTAATCAAAGCACTGCTTCCTGTAATTATTATATTCCACATAAAATAACAACTGCTTTTGCCACACACAGTTATCCAGTCCCATACTTAACTGCTCTGTTATTTAGGAAATGACCAAGTCCTTTTTCAGAAGCAAAGTGGTTAATATCATGTGATTACTTTAGGAAGAGACGTAAACAAAGCCAGTAATGTAAGGATCTGTTGACTGATCCAAGAAAGCAGGCAGTTAAGATGGAAGCAGCCCCAGCCAGGCTGCTGGGGAGCGAGACAGGGCACTGACTGTGGCTGGGCTCTGTTGTGGGTGCACCCCTCAGAAGAGCCCCCTCTGCAAGGCACGCCCTGGAGGATGAGACCCCAGGGCAGATGTGGCAGCTAAGCAACAACAGATCAAACGACCTCGAGGAAGAAAGGGTGTTTTCCAGGAGAATGGGCTGACAGTCTCTCGTCTCTGGCCAGGGCGGGCAGGGGAAAGGAAGGAGAGCATCTGACTATAAGGCTGGAGGTCACCATGCCTGTAGGTTGCCACAACATATGCCACCTGTGGGCAGAGCTCAGGTGTCATGAAAGCCAAGCCCACAACAGAGCCCCTCTCCACAGGCTCCCCTCAGCCCCCAGAGCCCACCCCAAACACACGCAGTGAGGCTTGCTACTCACCATGGTCTGTGTTCTCTGCTGCCTCCCATCACAAGGGCCGTAGTAGAAGGCCAAGAGCCACAGCACGGCCGTGGGGGGTTCAGCTGCTGACATCAGTAACTGCTCGGCTGCCATCTCAGCCCATCCTCCAAAGTGAATGAACAAGAACCAGCTCTCAAAGGGACCTCTGCAGGACCTGGAACAGAGCCAGAACACATGGCAGCCAGCAACCTGAATTCTTCCTCCTTTGGGTTTTTAAACCAACTTTAATGTTTGCCAACGGTTGGCTTAAATTGTACTTATCCACTGAAGTGCAACCTGCAAGGAATACAAGTTAGACTCAGAAAACTGTTCTGAACACCACTCTGCACCATCACAGGACATCGAAAGAGTGCCTCTCAGGGAACCCGTGAGGCCTGAGGCCTTCAGACATCAGTCTTTAATCCAGGTACCTTCAGTGAGGAAAGGCACTGAGGAAGCAAGATTGTGGCCGTGACCAGCAGGAATGTCGCAGGATGTGGCGGCACATCACCCTGCCTTCTGAGATGCAGAGAAAGAGGTGGAAGGTGGGACGCAGGCAGAAACATAGGCTGCTTCCTTCAAGACACGAGGTTCGGGTGGATGTTTCAGCAACTATGAATAATTTTTGAGGGGGAGGGGGACAGAGTCTTACTCTGTCGCTCAGGCTGGAGTGCAGTGGCACTGTCTCGGCTCACTGCAACCTCCTCCTCCCAGGTCCAAGTGATTCTTCTGCCTCAGCCTCTTGAGTAGCTGAGAATACAGGGTGCACCACCACGACTGGCTAATTTTTGTATTTTTAGTAGAGACAGGGTTTCACCATATTGGCCAGGCTGGTCTTCAACTCCTGACCTTGTGATCCGCCTGCCTCGGCCTCCAAAGTGCAGGGATTACAGACATGAGCCCAGCTGCAACTATGAATTTTTAGCAAGCTGCTGTCCTCACGTGTGCATCAATGCCAGAAAGTTAAAGTGTTTGCAAAGCTATCCCCTGGCCACACTGGCAAATGGGAGTTGTAATACTTGTTTAAGGGCAAAATTTGCTCGAGATGACCCATTAATTGTGTGCAGTGCCAGTTTCAGCAGGTTAACATCTCCCTTGGAGAGAATGGAACAGACCGGCTGAGATCACGTTAGATGCAAACTTTCCTTCTGGTCTGGGGCAGTGGGTGGAACAGGAGTGTTCCTGGCCCCTCTGCAGCGCCTTTGTTGGATCCAGCTCCATGTTCCTCCTCCTGGCCCATGGAATTCCCATGCTCTAAGAACTGTCCTCACCTCCCTGGTCAATGCTATCCTCCTGCTCCAGTCCTCCCTGAGAAGAAGTGGTTAATGTTCTATAATTGAGCAACAGAGAGGAAAAGACAGGAGGGTGGAGTACTGGTCTTACCCCTTCTTCCCCAGGAAGAGCTCATGCTCTGGCGGCCACATTGGCAGTAGGCTGGGTTAGGCTGTATCAGAGTGAGGAGGGGACTCCACCATTCCTCTTCCCTGCAGGCACCATGTTGGAGTACAGAGATGCACAGAGCAGTGGGGCCTCCTCATGTTCCCTGCTCTCAGGTTGGCAGTGTGCCCAGATCAGGATCAGAGACCAGCCTGGTCCTTTCCTCTCTTCCATCAGTAGCTGAAGGCACAAGGCAGTCCCACATGGCCACCTGAAAGGTGACTCCTGACCTCAAGGTCTGGGTTGAGGTGGGAGCCCCACGAGGCCTAAGTCCTGCTCCACAGTGCCACACACTGTGGCAACCCTTTCTGGTTGCTGTTTTATTACAGTCTCCATGCATTTTGACATCACATATTATGAGTATGGCAGAGAGGGTGGATAGGTAGAAGAGAAAAACACTTAGGGAACCTGCAGCACCGCATTTCTCAATCACAGGGTCGGCTGTTTACGCCACCTTCATCTACTTCCATGTCCCTGAGTTAAGATTCTTTGAGGTTCAGCTCTGTGTAACACCAGGACAACCAGGGAGGGTGTGTAGGGTGCTGACCAGCCATTGCTTGTTATTCATGTGGCCAACCCTGCGGCCCCCACTGGCTTCAGGTCTTTTTTGTCTGCTTTCCATTGGTAAGAATCGTAGTGGGGAAGAAGTGAGCATCCTGCACCCAAGCCATCAATCACGGAGCTGGACAGAGGCACATCACCCATCATATGTCTTGGCTCGGTGTGAGATTACAGAGAATGCCAAGAGTGAAAAGTGGCAAAAGGAATAGATAAGATAGTCTTAGTATGCTAGCAGAGACAATGAATAAAATTATTTATACTCTAAAAGAAAGGGACTTAAGAGGAAGCCAAAGAATGCTATGATACAAGGAATTTAGCCAAGCCTAAATGTGAATGCTGTCAGGAAAGTCACACACATAAGAGGATACCTAACAATACTGTTAGAAATTAACAGGCTGGCACAGCGGCCACACCTGTAATCCCAGCATGATGGGAGGCCAAGGCAGGGGGATTACTTGAGCCTGAGAGTTTGAGGCAATATAGCAAGACCTCTACAAAAAAATTTAACAAAAAAAAAAATTTAACTAGGTGTGGTGGTACACACCTGTAGCCCCAGCTATTCAGGAGTCTGAGTTGAGGATCACCTAAGCCCAGAAATTTGAGGCTGCAGTGAGATGTGATCATTCCAATGCACTCCAGCCTTGGCGACAGAGCAAGACCTTATCTCTAAAAATTAAAAAAATAATAATAATTTATTTAGAATAGATTTTCTTATTTTTAGAGATATTTATTAGACAGAAGGAAAAATAAGCATTTAACATTCCACCCTGCTGTGCAGAAGTTTCAAATTTCCTTCCCTAGAGAGGTAGAGAGAAGATCAAAGGACCCAAACAGGTGCCCTTTTCCTTCTGCATGGCCAGGGGCTTCCAGCAAGTGGGCATTGCTTTTTCTAAGGTCTCTTCTTTTTTTGTTATGCCTGTGTATTTCAAACGAAACCAGATATTACAGGTATTGACACACGCATACAGGTGCATGCCTATTTATCCTGACCTGTTCCAAACCATCCATGCAGCCATGTGCTTCCTTCACTCCTCACTTTGCCATAGTGCTCACCTGTTTATCCCAGACCAGTAATTTCTTCCTCTGTCAGCCCTGCCCAAAAGGCAGATGAGGATCTAGGGAAACCGTGTGTGAAGTAGATTTGGGTGTGGTGTTTGCTCACCCGTGAGTCTGATCTTCAACCGCTTTTCTGAGCAGTTCAGAAATGTGCTTCAATGTCTGGAGCCACTGTCCCTGAGGGATACCTGCAGGTGGAAAGAGACATGTCAGAGGGCAAGCGAGAAAAAGTCAAGCCCATGAGGAACCATCTGAAGTGAGACCTGAAGAGTCTTTGGGAGACGCCCTTTTCTTCTGGTTCATGGAACCCAACACTGTTCTCATGCTCTTCCCAGTTAGTATCTATCTCTTAAGCCCGGGAAAGTAAGATCTGTCTATGTTACACAGAGTTTTATTTATAAATCATCTTATTTAGTGGTTTTTTTTTTTTTTTTTTGGACATGTTCTTGCTCTGCCAGAGGCTGGAGTGCAGTAGCACGATCCTGGCTCACTGCAGCCCCAACTTCCTGGGTTCAAGCAATCCTCCTACCTCAGCCTTCCCAGTGGCTGGGACTACAGGGGTATGCCATCATGCCCAGCTATTTAATTTTTTTGTAGAGATGAGATTTCACTATGTTACTCTGACTTGTCTCAAATTCCTAGGCTCAAGTGATCCTCCCCACTTGGCCTCAAGTAATTTTCAATTCAGGTATATGGAAGCAGCTAGAGTATCCATAAGCAGCCCACCCGAGGCTGAGAAATGTCATGTTGCAGGTGCCCCAGGTTTCTTCTTTCCTACCTACCCACTCCTCCATCACTAATGTGTGATTTCAAAATAGATGGAGACTGTAATAAAGCAGCCAACAAGGAATTAGGAATAGACTGCCTGACTGTTTTCTTAGGCTACGATGAATTCAGAATATGATTTCAAGTAGTGGGAAAAAAAGGCCAGGAAAAAAAAAATAAGTGAGCGTTATTGCAAACAAATGTCTTTTCTTGAGTGAACTACTCTGGTTTCACAATCATCCTGTGGTTTTAAACACATCTGAGGAGCACATATCTGCAGTTCTACACAGCATCTGCAAAAGTTTTCATGCAGTGATAGATGCCGTAATCGAACACACAAGGAAGATAAGGTCAGTGATGGATGAACCACCGCTACTCCACAAGGCCAGCCCTCTCTCCTCTGAGCTCCCACAGCCCTTAGAGCACAGCCTTTTGAAGGCATTTTTCATTTCTTCTTTTTACTAGTTATTTAGATATTTATTTTGCTTTTCCTCCACTTGTAGTTCCTAGACGGTTAGTGCTTGTAAGTGATCATCTTTTATGCCCCCTCCCCTGGCCTTCACAATGGGTAGGAAATAAATTTCTTATAAACAGAAGATTATGCTACTAAAAAACACTTCTTCAATTTGTGACCGTAACACTCATTGTTTCCAAAAGTAACATACAGACAGCTCTTCTAGGAACTACCACAAAAGGTTCTTGTACTTCTGCTTGAAGCCACCTATTTGTATTTGGGTATAAACAGTTACACAAACGGATAGGTAGGGGTTTGAGCCTGTGCCCGCGCACCACCTCGCCATTTGCTTACTGTTTCCAAACTGAGACACTAACAACTCCAGTACATTTTCTGGAGCTCACTCAGTGTCCACGGTGGGCTGACTTCAGGCTTTGCCGATCTGCTGTAAGCTGTAAGGTGAACCCTGGGAGAGTGAATTCCTCATTTTTCTGTCTTGTTAATAAAGTTTCCCATTGTGTTCCCAGAGATCCCACTCCCAGCTCCAGCATCTGAGAGGGAGGTCACCCTAGGTGAAAACTTATATCTTCTAGAGAAAGGAAGAGGAATTTAGGTTTTATAAAATGCTGTGAAACTTTGAAATATCTGCATTTCTCATGCAAATCTACTCATTCAAGTCTCAGAAAAAAAGCAGGCCTAGTTGGGTGCAGTGGCTCACACTTGTAATCCCAGCACTTTGGAAGATAGAGGTGGGTGGATCACGAGGTCAGGAGTTTGAGACCAGCCTGGCCAAGATGGTGAAACCTTGTCTCTACTAAAAATACAAAAATTTGCCGGGTGCGGTGGCAACTGCCTGTAATCCCAGCTACTCAGGAGGCTAAAACAGGAGAATTGCTTGAATCCAGGAGGCGGAGGTTGCAGTCAACCAAGATCATGCCACTGTACTCTAGTCTAGGCAACAGAGCATGACTCCGTCTCAAAAACAAAGAAAGGGAAACGTGACTGGCTTGTTCCCTTCCCTCTCCTCTCCTCCCATGCACTGATAAGACACCTTTATGGCTGGCACAGTCTGTGCCCATGTCAGGGCTGCCTTCTGTCAGGTTTCAGGCTTCAGAGAGAAAGGGTGCCCTTATTCTCTATTTCTGAAATGTCTCCTAAGCACCAGGTCACAGCCACATTCTGGATCAACACCAGTCAAATGAAGGCTGGAACCATCACTTCCCCAACTGGACAGCCTTTGGAAGGCTGGCAAAGGAAATCAGGAAAAGCTGTGGGTGAAGCATCTTACTGAACTCTCTCAAAATCCTTCCCTTAGCCTGGTTAAGGTAAACTTCCCCTGCATTTCTTCAGCTTCATCCATCATTTTATCTTCTCTTCTGAAACAAGGCTGCACAGAGTAGAAAGAATGAAAAGCAAATGAATGTACTGTTATATTCTGACTCAGCCAAGTCTTAGCCTGTTCCTGGCATCTGGTGGATGTGGTTAGCACCGGCAGAGCCTGTGTTGTCTGGACACAGACTAGCAAAACCTGCCAGAGCCCACTAGCTTTTTTTGTTTTGTTTTTTCTTTTTCTTCTTTTGGTAAGTGATCACAACTGGGAAGCCAGGCAGACTCTCACATCAAAATCCACGGAATATGGGATCCTGGGGGCTTAAAGGCATCTTATAAATAACCAATTCTCCCTCATGTTATAGATAAGGGCCTGGTGGAAAGGTCATGATTTGACAGTGCTCTTCCCAGGAAACCATTTTGATGTGGGTAAAGTCAACCCTAACTCACCTTGAGGGTCTTGTAGCAGCACCGTGGCAAGAGATGGAGAAGTGTACGGAAAGTAGGTCTTGAGTGTAAACTGCAGCTGCCACAGGATGGAAAGCCAAAGAACATAAACATTAGGATTAAAAGGGGGTTAGGAAAATACAAAACCCTGAGTCCCTCTGCCCAAAAAAGACCCACCAGTACTAACACGGTCAGAATATTTTCTTAAACGTTTATTTTTTGAAAAATAAGTTCCCAACAACTTCATATTTTCCAGAATAATTAACCTTTTAAAATCTCCTTCTGGGACTTAAGAAAAAATAATAAAGTTATGCTCTTGATGTCTTTATGAGTTCTACCTCACATGAACCCAATTATACAAATAAATCCTCTATTTTCAGTAAGATTTGCCAAAGCAGTTGTGAGATGTTAGGTATTCTGCATTTCGTTTTTGTTGTTTTTATTGAGATGGAGTCTTGTTCTGTTGCTTAGGCTGGAGCACAGTGGCAGAATCTCGGCTCACTACATTCTCCATCTCCCAGGTCCAAGAAATTCTTCTTCCTTAGCCTCCAGAGTAGCTGGGATTATAGGTGTGTGCAACCATGCCAGCCTAATTTTTGTAGTTTTAGTAGAGATGGGGTTTCACCATGTTGGTCAGGCTGACCTTGAACTCCTCACCTCAAGTGGTCCGCCCACCTCAGCCTCCCTAAGTGCTGGGATTATAGGCATTAGCCACTGCACCCAGCTCAGCATGGCTTTTAAAATAATAACAAAAGCATAAACAACCATGCTCACATTTCGATGGCCAAAGAGCTATAGCTATCTCTGCCCCCAAGAGGCACAGAAGCTTTTTTAAAAATTGAGGTAAAATCTATGAGGTAAAAAGTATGGAGTAAATGGACTTTAAATACATGAGGTTTGGTAAATGTGCAAATCCATGTGACCACCACCCCAACAAAGACACAACATTTCTATCACCTCGAAAAGTTCCCTTCCAATACTTAACCATCATTCCCTCTACCCAACCCTGGCAACCAATGTTTTGATTTTGATAAGAGAGATTAGTTTTGCTTATTCTTGAATTTTGTGTAAAGGGAACATAAACTACGTTTTCTTTTGTGTCTGGCTTCTTGGGCTCAACATGCTTTTATAAAGATTAAGCCATGTTACTGTGTATGAGTAATTCATTCTGTTTTTATTGCTCAGAAGTAGTCTGAATTGTATGAATATGCCGTAATCTGTTTAGCCATTCTCCTCCTGATGTGCACTTGGGCTGCTTTCAGTTTGGGCTGTCATAAATAATGCTACAGCTAACATGCATATGTATGTCTTTTTGTGGACACGTGTTTCTGTTTCTTCTGGGTGCATACCATCAGAATGAAATTGCTGGGTCACAGAATAGATGCTTGTTTGACATTCTAGGGCCATATCGTTTTCCAGTGTACCATCTCACTCTCTCCAGCAATGTATGTGCATTCCAGTTGCTCCACATGCTCCCCAGAATTTGGTGCTGTCAGTCTTACCAATTTCATCCATTCTAGTGGCTAGGGAACATTATCCTATGAATACTTGCTTTCCTAACTGTTTCACTCTGCACTTTCCTGATGGCATATGATGCTGAACAATTTCCATATGCTTACTGCCAACTTGTATTTCTTTTTTGAAAGTATATATTGAAGTATTTCGTCCATTTTAAAAACTGGTTTCTTAGAAAGTTGTAAGAGATCTTCATATGTTCTGGACACATATCCTGTCGTATAAATGTATTACAGATATTTTCTTCTAGCTAGTGGCTTGCTTTATCAGTTCCTTAATGATATCTATCAAAGGAGGCCGAGGCGGGTGGATCACGAGGTCAAGAGATCGAGACCATCCTGGTCAACATGGTGAAACACCGTCTCTACTAAAAATACAAAAAATTAGCTGGGCATAGTGGCACGTGCCTGTAATCCCAGCTACTCGGGAGGTTGAGGCAGGAGAATTGCCTGAACCCAGGAGGCGGAGGTTGCGGTGAGCCGAGATCGTGCCATTGCACTCCAGCCTGGGTAACAAGAGCGAAACTCCGTCTCAAAAAAAAGAAAAAAAAAAAGAAATTTTAAATTCTTTCTTATTTTTTGAGATACGGTTTCACTGTGTTGCCCAAGCTGGAGTGCAGTGGCATGATCACAGCTCACTGCAGCCTTGATCTCCCAGGCTCAAGTGATCCTCCCACCTCAGCTTCCCGAGTAGCTAGGGAAACAGGTGTGTGCCACCACACTCAGTGAAATTTTGTATTTTTTGTAGAAAAGAGGTCTTCCTTTGTTGCCCAGGCTGGTCTCCATCTCCTGGGCTCAAGAGAGCCTGCCTTGGGCTCCCAACGTGCTAAATGTGCCCATTAATGCCCCATGATTAATGCCCATCATGGCTAAACAGATTATGGCATGTACAAGTAGTTCATTCTGTTTTTAATGCTCAGAAGTAGTCTGAATTGTATGACTATGCCATAATCTATTTAGCCATGATTATGGCATTAATCATGGGGGCATAGCTTATAAGCAGGCATGAGCTATACCCGCAGCCTAGAGGTTTTAAATTCTGATGAAGTCTAATTTATCCATTTTTCACATATGGTTACTGCTTCTGAGAAATCTTAGATTACCCCAATGTCAAACAGATATATTCTCCTACACTCTTTCTAGGGGCTTTATTGTTCTAACATTTATGTTGAAGCCCATGATCCTCTCAAATTAATTTTTGTGTGCTTTACAAGGTAACAGTTGAGGTTCATTTTCCTACATATGGACATCCAGTTATTCCAGCATCATTTTTTGAAAACTTTCCTTTCCCCACTAAATTGTCTTGGCATCTCTGTCAAAAATCAATTGGCCACATATGCAATCCAGATATATGGGTCTATATCTGGATGCAATTCTGATCTATGGCTGTCTTTTTGCCAATACCTTACTGTCTTACTTACAGTAGCTTTTAAAATCTTTTTTTTTTTTTTAAAGACAGGGTCTCGCCCTGTCACCCAGGCTGGAGTGCAGTGGTGTGATCATGGTTCACTGCAGCCTCCACTTCCTGGGCTCAAGCAAACCTCCCACCTCATCCTCTTGAGTAGCTGGGACTACAGGCGTGCATCACCATGCCCAGTTAATTTTTTTTTTTTTTGTAGAAATGGTGGGGGGGTCTCACTATGTTGCCCAGGCTGGTCTTGAACTTCTGGACTCAAGCAATCCTCCCCTCCCACCTTGGCCTCCCAAAATGCTGGGATCACAGGCATGAGCTGCTGTGCCCAGCCGAGTCTTCACTTTTTGTACAATCTGACATTTATGCCTTTTTTACTAGAATATTTAGTTAACTTCCATTTAATTGCTGAAATTAGTGTCATTGTCAGTAGTTTCGAGTTTAGGTCTATCTTTTGATATTGGTTTTCTTTTGTCCCCTCAATTTTTCTTGTTCCTTTAGCAGCCTACCTTTCCATCTGTTGGCACCTTAAGTCAATCAGATTGTGCCAAGGGGTCCCCCACCCCTTCCCAACCTCACATGAGGGCAACTGGGGGGAGGCAGGAGACTTCTCAGTGTGCTGTCCCTTTAAAGGGTTGATGGCCTCTAGTTTCTGTCTGCTTTTTCAGGTGCTCTGTAGTGCCTTCAAACAGATTTCAAAAAATACTTTGCCTGCAGTTTGTCATTTTTATCTGTGGGAGATTTAATCTAGCTCATTACCAGATGCTGTCATGGCTGCAACCAGAATCGAACCTGACTGGCTGTACTGAGCCACAGTGCAGGCTTAGAAAAAGTGGCTTGTCACATGCACCTCTATTTCTGCCTACTGTCTAATGGGGCGAATTGATGGAGCTGACTGTGTCCTCCAAACAGAACAGGGGTGAGAGGAAAGGGTAAGAAGAGACAGAAGCACTGATATGAGTGCTTCTGTCGATGGGAGAAAATGTAGATTAATGGGATCACTCATAAACTGTTGCAGGGAATGCAAATGAACACCACCACTTTTGAAATGAGTCTGGCAGGATCTGCGAAAGCTGAACCTTTGCATATCGAATACCCAAACACTTCCACTCCTAAGTATCTATCCCAGAGTGTCCAGAGCAACATCATTTGTAATAAAAAAAAAACCTTGGGAATATCCCAAGTGCCTACCAGCAGCAGGGTAGCTATACTGCCATAGGTTTTCACAATGGACTATGCATAACAATACCTTCCCACAGCCACGTACAGCAACGTCAAGGAATCTTTGCTGAGTGGAAAAGCAAGTCTCAAAATACTGCACATGGCATACTGCTTTTGTTTGTTTTATAAAGTGCAAAAGCAACCAAAATGAAACAAAACATTGTTTAGGCAGTCATATATATGTGATCAAACTATCTTCAGAAAGAGCAAAGGAGTAATAAACATAAAATTCAAACCAAAGGTTACCCGGAGGGCTACAGAGGCAGGGAGGAGCACGTGGATAGACAGGTTCTTATCACTTGCCGCCCACTTCTTGTTGGGTTTAGAGATGTTCATTTTATTAAGAAGGTATGAATGAACAAAACACAGAAAACACAGAGAGAAAAGAGGGTCATGCATTTACCAAATATGACATGAAGGGTTTTGATTAGCTAAAAATTGACACTCAAGTAGGCAGAGGGTCAACAGATGCAGACAGCCATCAGTTAAAAAGGCAGGCACTCAGAAACAGCTCTAGGAAGAGAAACAAACTAACAGATGCCTACAAAGGCATTGGCAAAGCAGAGACTTTGCTCTCCTTTTCTGAGCCGAAGGTGAGGGTGGTGAATTCCTGTTTGTTTTTGGATCCCTGCCCAGCCTCACCAGGACCCAGTGTGTGGTCCCACATCCCTAGAGACGTATGCCTGCCCAGGGTACTATTCTCAATTAAAAGCAACTGCAACATCAGTCCAAATCCATAATGCCCACAGCCAACACAGAGGCTGAGTGTGAAGCTAAGAAGAAAAACAGGCACAAGCTAACCCTCAGGAGCACAGCAGCGCTCCTGCGTGGCCTCTGCTTCAACCCAAGTGTGCTCTGGGAGGCCACAGGCAAAGCTTCCTGGAGGCCCATTCCTAACGGGGACTACAAAGAATGCACAAGGGAGAATCAAAGACAATTATAGTCAGGCTCAAAATAACCATGAGGGTCAGCCATGCCTTCTAGCCAAGCCGCCTCCAAATTTCCAAGTGGGGCCATGAAAAGCGCAGCCCAGCTAACTTCTCCAGGGATTGTGAGGGTGGGAAAAAAAATAAATCACGAATATTTATTGTTGGCCAGGCACAGTGGCTCACACATGGAATCCAAGCACCTTGGGAGGCCGAGGTGGGAGGGTCCCTGGAGCCCAAGTGTTCGAAATCAGCCTGGGCAACAGAGGGAGACTCCATCTCTACAAAAAAATTTAAAAATTAGCTGGGAGTGGTGGCTTGCACCTGGGCTCTCAACTACTCGGGAGGCTAAGGTGGGAGGATCACTTGAGGCCAGGAGGTCAAAGGCTACAGTGAGCCATGATCATGCCACTGGACTCCGGCCTGGGTGACAGAGTAAGACCTTGTCTCAAAAAAAAAATAAAATAAAATAAAAAATATATATATTTACTGGTGCCTTAAAAAGCAGAAACAGGAATCTATCTCGTGAAGCCCACAAGGACCGAACACCCCCACCCCGATTTGGACCTGTGGGTGCTTCCCCACAACCCACACCAAAGCCCATGTAAGGAACTGAGTCCTTAAAGACTCAAGACAGACTATTCTCTGGAGAAAAATAAAATGGAAATTGTACCTAAAAAAAAAAATACAAAAAGGGCTGGGTGCGGTGGCTCAAGCCTGTAATCCCAGCATTTTGGGAGGCCGAGGCGGGTGGATCACGAGGTCAATAGATCGAGACCATCCTGGTCAACATGGCAAAACCCCGTCTCTACTAAAGACACAAAAAATTAGCTGGGCATGGTGGTGCATGTCTGTAATCCCAGCTACTCAGGAGGCTGAGGCAGGAGACTTGCCTGAACCCAGGAGGCGGAGGTTGCGGTGAGCCGAGATCGTGCCATTGCACTCCAGCCTGGGTAACGAGCAAAACTCCGTCTCAAACAAAACAAAAAACAAAAAGTAGCCAGGCGTGGTGGCATGCACCTCAGGTCCTGGCTACTCATGGGGTCTAAGGTGTGAGGATCACTCAAGCTTGGGAGGCTGAGACTCCAGCAAGCTGAGATCATGCCACTGTACTCCAGTCTGGGTGACAGAGTGAAACTCTGTCTGAAAAAAAAAAAAAAAAAAAAAAAAAGTAGAAACAGCTAAAACCTGAGAGATTTACTTGACATTGTGAGGGTGGCGTGTGATCTGATGGGGCCAAGCATCACAGCTCTGCTCTTATAAGTCAAACTGCAGAGAGCTTCACAGGGATGGTGACATACTCTACAGAGGAGATGCACGGTACCAGCACCACTCTGGATAGGCAATGTGCCCCATAAACATTAAATCTGCAGCACTAGAAATAAAGACCAAATAAAATGCCAAAAGGTGAAAGCTCTCTGGTAGCAAAAGTTCCTGTTTTCCAAGGTCACTGTAATTGGTCAATAACTCTTGGCAGTTGTTTGCCCAGCCTCTGCTGCTGGGGACCTGGAGCACAGTGTTCTGCAGGGTTCAGGCCTGGGCTCTGGTTTACCGACTGTGCCTAATACACACCACCTGGTCACTGCACTTGTCCTCTAGTTAGTCAAGTCTTTCCCAGTCACTCTTACCACTTCCTTTCTCTTCTGGAATCCAATTCGCATTTGGATCTCTGATAAGAATGAAGATGCTAATAATTAAGAATGTCCAGGACTGCTTTGTAACAAGTGTCATTTCCAATGCAGCATATGCCATATAGACCCCAGGGTGCCTCCTGCTGACCTGGGAGGTTCAGATGCAGCCAGAGGGCAGTGTCCTGCTCTGCACACAGGGCCAAGAAGAGCCACCCTCCAGGGCCACGCATGCTGACATGACAGAGATCTCAGATACAACAGTGGACAGATGCTTCTGGGTACCAGCACATGGGGCAGACAGACGTTGACTTATAATTAAAATGGTTTAACCTTTGTTGGGGTACTCATTAGGAACCTTTCTTTGTGAGCAGAACAGTCCATCAAAATTACTGAAAATAAAGTGCTCTTGTCCAAAATACTCTCAACAGCCTCTTATTCTTTAGGATGAACGACTAATATATGCAATATAACAAACCTGCCTGTTTTCTTTCTCCAGAGCTTCTACAAAGCACTGTGTAAACACTTGAATAGTGGCTATGACTTCTGGGGCCCCATCGGTTTCCAGGAGTGCACACCTGAACAATGCAAAGTCAGATCAGAACACGTTTAATGAGTAATCAGCAAGCATATAAACCTGCACTGTATAAGAGAAGAGTGGAAACACTCTTTTTATGACATAAGCTTCAGCAGTATCTCAACTCATCAGATTTCAGTTCTTGCATGAAAGCAGGATAAATGTTACTCCCTTTTAAAAATATTTTCTTTAAAATTGCAACGTGCAGAGCTCTCTTTCTTGGTTCTTAAATTAAGCAATGCAATTCCCTTCCACCCAGGCTTGCATATTCTGTACAAATATTTTTGTATTGTATGCTTGGACATGCAACATCAACATTTTGCTTTCATAAGCGGAGATGAAGGTGCTCAAAGGGGTAAAATGGCCTAGTCCATCCACCTAGCAAAGTCAGGAAAGAGTCAGTGTGTACCTTGTTTGGTTATTGTGCATTTTCATACAATTAATTTTTCTTTGTGTTTGTTTAGGCAAAGAAAAAGAAAACCCTCAAATTTTGCTAGCTTTAAGCCTTTAAGCCCTAAACAGTATTCTGACTTATTTCTACCATTTGGCTTAAAGGTGTTATGTTTCAAGGCCAAAATGTGGTGAGTTATTGTTACTGTAAAAATTCCTTTCCCCAAAGTCTGCAGGTCTGCCCTGAAGCCTCTGGGAAGGGAGGGGGATAGAGTTGATATGGGCTTCCCGGGGAGAGAGACTAGGATACTCCCAGGTGACAAGCTCCCCAGTGGGGTCCAGTCTTAGTACTCCATGGTTAAAACTCCCACTGACTGCCAGCCACAGCTCAACTTCATGGTTGTGAGCTCCTGGTCTCTTGTCGTCTATAAATTTAATGCATTTCCCAAGAAGCACTTGCATTTTCAAAATAAAAATGTAATGTGTTGTAAGAGAACATGCCTTTCAGAAGAGCTCTGTTAAGAATGGCTTTATTTATTTATATTTCTTGGCTTTCCTTAGCTTTAAAGTCTTTTAAAAAGATTGGTCAGCCCTCACGTGGTGAAGGGAGTATATTGCTACTCTTTATTCTCAGCTGAGAAAAACCCTACATGATTTTTTCAAGATATTAATATCTAACTCAATTCTGTGTTTCTATTATTAGAATCTTTAAAGGCTAAAGAAAAGAAAGTTATCTTAATTCTTAGTCACTGGCCTTAAAATTTACACTGATTTTTGAGTTTTTACCTCTAATTACCAAAAAGCTCAGAGGAGTAAGAGGGAATTAGAAACTCTAATTTCCCCGATGTACAGCCAGAGACTCCCACAACATTTTCTGATTCATGTTTGGAAATGGAACATTTTTTACATCAATTACTAGAAGAAACAGTGTAACATTTACCTGAATATCTCATCAACAACCCGGAATATGGCAGGGTGGCAGGCTGCTTGAGACTGCAAAAGAAGAAGACCATGAGAAAGTGAAATATCGTAGCAACTTTCTCAGTAACTTGCTATTACCAGCCAAAGGTGTTATGAGGAACTGCTGATTGCCAGAACACTGGCATATAACTCTTGGTTAGAAAAAAGAACCACTGCTATACTGAAAATGCCCCACATACAAGTGCAGACAGTGGTCTCCCTGGGCAGAGGTTACAGATGGCTTATTCCTCTGTATACTCCTATATGCTCCACATTTTTCTATAACAAGCTCAGGTGATCCATAATACAGAATCAGTAACTATTACGGAAACTTTAAAACATCCTTCTGCCCACATGCTGTGGAGCCTGCCTGTGCTGCCAATTCCACTGAAGTGTGCCTGTGTGTTTTCGTTTTTGTTTTGAGACAGAGTTTCATTTTTGTTGCCCAGGCTGGAGTGCAATGGCACGATCTCAGCTCATGGCAACCTCTGCCTCCTGGGTTCAAGCGATTCTCCTGCCTCAGCCTGCCAAGTAGCTGGCATTATAAGCGCCTGCCACCAAGCCTGGCTAATTTTTATATTTTGTATACAGACAGGGTTTCACCATGTTGGTCAGGCTCGTCTTGAACTCCTGACCTTAGGTGATCTACCTGCTTCGGCCACCCAAAGTGCCGGGATTACAGGCATGAGCCAATGTGCCTGGCCCATGTCATGTACCTGTGTGTGACCTCCTCAAATAGCTAGATGTGCCTCGAGGTCAGGCCAATGCCTGCAGCTTGTTTATTAGGTAATGAGTACATAACAATTTAGAATTATTGGCAAACCAGTGACCACTACCACACTGGACTAAATCACATCAAATCTTAGTGCACTATGGATTTAACAGCTTGCGTTATTTAGGATGAAAAGGGGGTTAACGAATTAGAATAAAAGGTATCTAATTTCTCCTTGAATATTCTGGTGATGGGTTCTGATTATGTGAGTCTGCAGAAGCTGGCCTCCAGTAGCCCTGGGAGCCAGGAGGAGCTTCAGTGGCTCAGTCCCAGGTTCCCTATCCTTTTGGCCAGGGCTCAAATTATGAGATGATGCCAGATGAAAATGCCCATTTGTGTTTTAAAACAGATCCTTTATAGCAGGGTGGTGTGCAACCTTTTTGGCACCAGGGACCGGTTTCGTGGAAGGCAATGTTTTCACAAACGGGGAGTGGGAGATGGTTTGGGATAAAACTGCTGCCCCTCAGATCATCGGAGGCTATGGGGTGCCAGTTTGGTGGAAAGCGACGCCTGCTGCTCTGTCAGGGGCGGGTGCAGGCAGGAAGGCCTGGGGCTCCCCTCCACTGTGCACCCGGAGGGAACGGACCCCTGCTTCATAGCTCCATTCACGTTAGTGGATCAAAGGCTATCGGAAATTCGAGTCATTCTGCATTAGATATGACTAGCTTTGGGAAACACTTTTCATAGGACCCCCGCAGCAAGAATAAAAAGCACTCTGCTGCATCGGTGCCCTGGACCACACTAAGATAGCACCGTGCCTCCCCGCGGTCTCCCGCGCCCTGCGCCTAGCGCCCCGCGCCGCACCAATGACATAGAGTCCACGCCATCTAGCGTCCACTCGCCAGCACTGCCGCTCTGCCACTTGTTCAGGACAGGATAATCGCCTTTTAATTATTTCAAGATTTCTAATTTGCAAGTTAAAATGTCCTACTCTTTAAATATCATGCTCCCTCATCCTTCACTGTTGCGCATTTTTATTTAAAAGAAACTAACTTGAAATTCTTACAGACAAATTCATTATCTATGCAAGCAAATAATTTGGCAGGACCATTGTTCAAGACAGGAGAGGCAGGTTATTTCGTGGCTTTGAACTTAGGCATGTCAGTTAATCTCCTGCTGCCCAGTCTCACTGTAAATAATAACAGTTATTAAGAGGTCACTGGATAAGCACAGAAAATATCAAAGTTTCTATGAATTCATAATGAAAAAAATAAAACAAGAGAAAAGCAAACTATATGTCTTAAAGAAATGTGATTCACCTAAGTTTGCCAGAGCAATTTTCAAAGTTTTGTATGACACCATCCTTGTTGAATAAGAGTGTTTAAGATCAAATAGCACTGCTACGTGCCCACAGGCAGACAGACAAAAACGAGCACGGCAATGCACTGATAGGATAAATTTGAAAATGGTAAAATCGAATTTCTTTTTTCTAAATGGTGAAACCATCCCAGAGCCATCCTATAGGTTTGATGCTAGTAGAGAATCATTCAATACTAATTATAGGGATTTCCAAACAGCAAAGAAAACGATGATCAGATGTGTAGAGTAGGGTTACATGAAAACCACTGGAGGAGCAAGGAAGACAGCTCTAGCTCAGTTTGTCAGAAGAGGGTGAGAGCTTGGAAACACTTTTCTTCTGTGCAGTGTTTTCTAGCAAAATAGTTCAATCCAGTGTTTTAAATGTCTGCTGGCTGTGTAGAATCTGCTTGTTCTTCCCCATACAGATGGACTCTCCTCTTAGATTTCTTTCTTTCTAAATATTTCAGACCCTTGGCTACTTTAAACCTGCTTCCACAACAGGTGGAAGGAGGTAACAGGCCAGGAGGCAGGGGAACCTGCAGAAACAGCAACGGCAGAGATTTTGATTTGCTCCGTCTCATCTGCACCCCTCATCAATGGCTTTTAAAATCAGATTCTTTATACTTTCTGAGCACATAATTTCAGGGTCAGTGAGTCCCCTCATGAGGACTGGTGTATGCACAAGTCAGACATGTGTCCCAGTGACATCAAATCACATTTTAAGCTGCTTTTCTTATCAAGAGAATCTTCCAAATAGAATTAAGTGTTTAATACATGCTTCTTTGGAAGCCGTATCTTCCCCCCTAAATCTGCAGCATCCTATGAGTGATGAAGCAGACATCTAGCTTCTGCGAATCCTGTCTTATTTGTAATGTGGGGCACTCTAGTAACACATCACAGGTCATTCTGTAACCCAGGGCTCTGGAGCCCCATGACTGGGGCCATTATCTTTTCTATAAAAGTGGGAAAAAAATAAACCTTTTTGGGGTTCCATCTGTTTATTTTTCTCCATCCTATCAAAATCTGTTCCTTCTCAAGCTCTCTCTTCTTCATCTGGCCTAATGATTTTCACGGGCAAATCACTTCAACTCGAGGGAGCTACGTCAGCAGGAGGCCTTCAATAATATGTGTCTTGTCCTTCCCTCCAACTCCCCCAGTTTTTTCACTGAATGCCACAGCAGGTGATGATAGAGAGCTCTGGGTTCTGCTTTCCTTCTTGTATAGACCAGATTGTTCTGCTGGGTGTACTTCCCCTTGGTTTAATGCGAGTTTCCCCTCTCATCTCCCTGCACTGCTACCCAGAACTGCATTATCTCACCCTCCACCTAGAAAGACAGCCCATCTTCAGCCCTCAAAACATAAGGGAAGAGAGTCAGCAGGGAATCAATACACAATAACCATGGTCTCTGCGCCTGTTTTGGAGGAAAGGCAAGGGAAAGGCCAACTTGTTACTCTGCACCATGTACTGTGCAAATTACACAGGATCTCGTGCTTGGCCCTTGATGTTTACGTAAGCTGTTATTTTCATACCAACTCACCACTGATTATTACAAGCCACTTGCCACTTGAAAGAGGCCTGAGAACACAGAACAGAATTCTCAAGAAGAAGCGTTTCTTTTTTTCTGTCATTTGCTTAGTGTGTGTGTGTGTGTGTGTGTGTGTGTGTGTGTGTGAGAGAGAGAGAGAGAGAGAGAGAGAGAGAGAGAGAGAGAGAAAACAAACCAAAAAGGGAAATTAGACTATGATTTAAGGTAATTCACAGACAAAAGTAAATCCCTTTTAGAAAAAATAAAAAGTGAACGAACAGAAAAAATTATCAGGTAGTACTTTCCATCTATCACCTTTCATAGGTATATTCTCCATAAAAATAAAGAAGGAAATAGCAGATGAGAAAGAAGCTGAAGTTCATTAAGCCTGGAACAGACTCTTTCCTGGTGTTTCCAAGTACTTGCATGTAGTTTAAATATTTACTTAGGAAATGGGTCATTTAAAGAATAAGCTGATGGGCAGCTTCCCCTCCAGGTTACCCAGCAGCCAGACAATCCCCTCCCATTGTGTAGCTGTTTCTGAGCCACTATTCTCTCCACAGTGGAGTTGTTAATATGTGCATATTCACCACAAAATAACTTTTTTCTTAAAAAGAAGATTCTCCATAAAGTCATTTCACCAGTGAACTCCTCTGTTGAGCTGAAAGAATGATTTGGCTTAAACAAAATCTATTTACACAAAACCTTCACATCTATCATGTACAATGAGGCACCTTTATAAATATGTATTTTTTTATTATGCCACTTGCTTCTTTTCTACTTTAAAAATACTAAACATAAGACTCTATCCCTTTTACATTTTCAGATCTATTTTGTTTTAAAATATTCAGGTTTAACAAATTTGAGTTTGGAAAAATTATTCTTTCTTTTTAATCTTTACCAGATGTTGTTTATACACAAACAATTTTTTCAGCATTCCATAATGCAATTATTGTTTAATTAGTGATAAATCTGTCATTCCTGGGCTTAAGAACTTAGCAAGTACCAAATGTATTTTTGCATCTTAAATTTACATGTGTTCTCCTCCGTGTTCAGACACAGAAATGGGAGGTACAGAGGTACCCAGTACCTGCTTTCCGATTCCTTACCCTGACCTGAAGTCCTTCCAGACTCACCCAGTGGCCTCTATCCAATTAGCCAGAGGTAGCCTAGGCCAGAAAAAAAGCTCCTAATTCCCCTGCTGCTTCACAGCACAGTCTCTGAGTGGCAATGACCCCTAGGTCCACCCTGCTTTGTTTTTGGGTTCCTCCTTTCTCCCTTCATCTCTGGTCACAAGGTCTGCATCCCTAACTGCAATTCCAACTGCAATTCCATTGCAAGGAAACTTGCAGTGTGGGCCTCTCTCCACAGAGCTGATGCTGGAGGATCTGGTGCCCCCCTGAGGCTAATGCTGGAAAGTGCAACTCCAGCCCAAGATGCCGACCCTTAAAGCTTTTAGCCACACACATCAGCCAGCACTACTACTGGACCACTGCTAAATTATCTACTTCAGCTATTGTTCAGTTACATGCACAACATTAAAGCGCTCAAAAGGAAATGCCGAAAAGACTGAAAAAGCAGGAAAAGAAAACCCTGGCATGTTAGTGAAAACCTACTTAAGCACAGAAAACTGATTATCATCATCCTGGATATGGAGTGAATTCTTCAGTAAAATATTTTACCAAGGAGGAGTAAATTGGGAGTTTGTGTAAAGGAAGTTTCTTTTATCTTTCTGAAATGCTGCAATTGCTACCTGGAGAATGGGGGTGGGGGGAGAAACATGTCCTATCCCATATCAAAAAGGATACTGAGGTATCTAGATGCTTCTTATTCCTAAGTTCTTAGATAAAGAAATCCTTTGCATTGAGCTATAAAGATTTTTAGGTAGGAGAGAACACAAATAATATTCTGATATCAACTCTGAGTGAGACAAAAACGGAAACAATTCTGCCTCCTGGGTGCCTCCTCTGCTCCTTTTCTTTCAGGGACAAGTCTGCCTGGGAAGGTGTGGCTAGCTCCTCTGGACCCAGCTGCAGGCGGGTTCTGCCAGCAAAGGAGCAAATGGGAGGGCATGGGAACTGGGTACCTCCTGGCCCTGGCACGCAGCTTGCCAGCCAAGCACAGTACCACCCTGACACCCTGCAGGCACTTTTCATTCCAATGTGGAATCCAAACAATAGCTTTCTGGGCTCCACAAACAGAACTGTAACTGGAAAACATAACATCCTTCTAATTTGGGGCCAGCCTTGGGAAAGTGAAAAATGCCAAGAAGGCTACATAATTAACAAGTGTCTTTCACTGCTGTCGGTGGCATCAGTTTCTAAGGTCAGGTCTGAAGCTATGGATTATGGTCTTCCTGTGCCCTCACTGCCAAGGGAAACACAAGACCATGTGCTTTTGAGAAGTTTCAGTCTGCAGAGTAAATGACAATCTAGGGTTAATACCTCTCTTGAATTGGGAGCCACCAACTGTGGCAGGCAGCCTGACTTGAGTCCAGTTCAGCACAGGGAAGCCTAAGGGAAGTCTCAAAAGTGAACAGGCTTTGAAAACTTCTCTTTTATTTTAGATGTTAAATACATACATAAGCATTTGGAAAACTGGTACTAGGAGACTTATCCCTCATTATTCATGGTCTTAATGGACAGTATCAGACCTGTGAGTCCGAGAGGCCAAAGAACATTTGGGAAGGTCATTTCACTTTGTACAACCTGTACCACACTTTTATCTTTTGTTTTTGTTACATTTTGGTAACTATAGAATTTACAGGACTCATTCTGGACAAGAGAGAGAAATATAATTAACAGTGCTCTATATAAAACACAAGTTATGTAGACCATCACACTTTAATTACTCTCAGAATCCAACTCTAATGTAATAGGCATCATGTTTCTTCTGGAGCAGTCTCGTGCTATCTGAGTCTTAGAGATCTCTCTGATACTTCTGCAGTCCTGTCACTGCACTAAGATACTGCACTACGATAAATTAATCAGATGATGCAATTAGGAAGCGGGCTCTTCAGGTTACCCCTGCAATCACTTAGCCACGTCACAGGCCTATTCCAGCCTGCCTGGCTTTCTGGCACTGCAGGCCTGGGATGATGAGAACAGCCCATGTCAATTAGGGGCTTCCAGCTCATCGTCTGTACTGTAATTACCTCCTTGAACCATGAGGGACAGAGAGGTCACATCCTGCCAATGCCACAATAAATTAAACCAAATAACACTCTTTAGGATCTCCCTTTAACCATAATGGAAGTTCTGAATTTCTGCACACATGATCCCGCTAAAAGCTTTTGTAAGTCAACGGACTTCAAAGCCGTATGACTCAGGGGGGATTACTGTAAACTACCAACTGGACACTGAGCATTATACAGTGATGTGCACGGGATGGCCTGTGTTCTCTGTCTTGCATCTACCGTGCTTGCCACGGTGCTGCTTAGGCATCAGGGCCACAGCAAAAAGCACACAGAGAAGGTTCAGAGAAGAATCCAAGGATTAAGGAAAGTCTGCAGAAAAGGCAACAGGACTAGAATTTTTCAATAGGGAGAAGACTAAGAAAATGTCATAAGCACCCTGGGAGCAAGCGCATAGCCCAGTTACTATGTTTTGCCACTTTTCTTTTGCCACTGAAAAGGGACCAGAGAAACTAAAATCCTAGTATGCACATGTAAGTTAGAAATAGATTTACCAGACAATAAAGGTAATTTATGACCCTGACTCACCAGGAATGGGCTGCCAGAGGGCTTCTAAAAGTACTGGTTTATTTTGAATTATACTGCAATCATTTTAAAATAAGGTACATTCCTATTTCTTGCCTTAATATACAATTCTTTTGGATAGTAAGGCTAGGTAGTAATTATCCTTAAGAAATCTCTTTGAGCTCTCTCAGTCTTGATATCCACATGTCTTCCTTTCTTTTCTATCATGGTAAACTTTCAAGTCAGGTGGGTTCAGTCTGTGCAGCCTGAGGTATCGGTG
Organism: Callithrix jacchus; assembly: GCF_049354715.1. Classification (NCBI taxonomy): domain Eukaryota; kingdom Metazoa; phylum Chordata; class Mammalia; order Primates; family Cebidae; genus Callithrix; species Callithrix jacchus. Next base: position 78,512,194 of record NC_133502.1, read on the forward strand.
AGAGTAGTGTGGCTGTCAGCACCTGCAACCCTATGCACATCACCCTGGGAGGCCCAGGGGAAGGGTGAAGGGGCCATGAAACAAGGGGAGAAATGCGATCAAGGAGAGAGGCAACTGATTCCATTAGGATTCCCTTAGACCGTCTCCAACTAGAAAGAAAAAGAGAACACGGAAGTTCCAACTGAACCAAACAAGCTGAAGGTGTCGGGGAGGCAGGGGTTATATGAGCTCAGGACAAGTGGGCACAGCCAACGTCAGGGCCTTCCTCAATCTCAGCTCAAGGGCGAGGGTGAACACTCCCTCCTTCCCTGTGTCCTAGCCACCAATTCAAGACCAGACTGTTCACTGTGGCTCCCAGAACTACTTTCTCCACCTGTAGGAAGAGGCAGAAGACAATCTCTGTGCCACATCCCTGCAGGTTACAAAAGCTAAAGGGAAAACAGGGCGGAGTCCACTGGGGCTCCTAGAGGACAAAGGCTGTGGGATCACAGCACCTGCAGGTTTCTGAATTTTTTTCAGGGTGCCTTGGTCTTTATTCCTGTCCTTACAAAATGTGCTCCAATCCCACAGAGCTGTCTCCCACGAAGGAAGATGACTAGTGAGTCAGTGGTGGCAAGGGCCACTGAGAGCCCAGGGTGACAGACACTGGTACAGGAGGTGGAAGTCCACATGGGCCAGAGTCCCCCCTGCACAGTTCTGAGCAGGAAGGGAGCCAGGAGCCACCATGGAAGGGAAGGTTGAAGGCAGGTGGCCTCACACCAAAAGAAAATGTACAGAAGTCCTAGCTGGTTCTGCTGCTTTAACCATATTTCTGGGGTTTTGTGTCTCTTGAGTATTTCATCTTTCCGCTAGTGAAGAGCTAAAAGTTTATTTTTTGAATGTGTTTAATTGATTCCTCCTCTAACCTGTAAGTTCTTCATTTCTAAAAACGTATTTTCCATATTGAGATAAAAAACACTGTTTTAAAAAATCTGTTGTACAAATGTCAATTCTGGTGAACATGCGATATATGGCACATCAACCAAGTAAATCTCAAGTCTCTCCCTGCATGCTCCAAGGATGCAGAAAAGCCCCCTACATTAGCGATTTTAAAAATAAAATGTAAATACATGATTATTTATAAAGGTTCCACTTGCTCTTTTATTTACATCCCCCCACTTTCATTCTTTGACTAAAAGAAATGATTCCCAGCATCTCCTTTAAGGATTTTTCTCTTCATCAAAGCCCAGCACATTAGCGATTTTAAAAATAAAATGTAAATACATGATTATTTATAAAGGTTCCAATTGCTCTTTTATTTACATCCCCCCACTTTCATTCTTTGACTAAAAGAAATGATTCCCAGCATCTCCTTTAAGGATTTTTCTCTTCCTCAAAGCCCAGCACGTACCAGCAATGAATCTTTTATAAAACATTCGATCCTTCTCAGACAATTTCTCTCACTGGAGATTAGCTTTTCAAAAAGATGCAGCATTGTTTTTTCAAGGCTGGGAAGGTGCCGAAGCCAGAGGCAGACTACAGCTGACACGGGGAGAGAAATCTTCTTCCTTTCAGAAAGAAATAAACAAAATTTTAAATAGAAATGGATTACTGAAAAAAGAAGATTAAGAAAGTTCAAAATGCAATCACTAATCCAATTTGTGAGACTTCCTCTCATCATGGTCATAGCAGTGGCTAATAATTTACAGAATCAGTGAATATTTACCAAGTACTCATTTGCAAAATAATGTGAATATGCTTCCACTTCAGCTCCTCTTAAGAAATCAGAAACGCTCAGGAAAAAAAATTGCTTTCAAAAAGGATAAGCAAATGTCTAGTGATGGAAAAAAAAAAGAGAGTGATAAAAAACAGGATGGAAAAGGCCTTGTGATGCCCAGTCTCTAACTGAAGAAGTGAGCATGTTCAAATGTAAGTCATCACGCTTTACAACAGGGACTCGGACCTGGGTTTCAGTCCCAACGCCACTGCCTACTAACTGTATGACCCTGGAGAAGTTACTTAACCTCAGTTTATTCATCTGTAAAATGGGCCTATCTCCTTCACAGTGTTCTTGTAATGATCAAATGCAACAATACATGTACAGTGATTAGCACAGTGCTTGGCACATAAATATTCAATAACTGTAATTGTAATCAGTTGCTTGAAAGTTAAAAATATTTTTAACAATTTCAAGGCCAGATGCAGTGGCTCATACCTGTAATCCCAACACTTTGAGAGACTGAGGTGGAAGGATCACTTGAGCCCAGGAGTTCAAGACCAGCCTGGTCAAATAGTGAGGCTCCACCTCCATGAAAAAAAAATTTTTTTCATTAGCCTGGCATGGTGGTAGCACACCTGTAATCCCAACTACTTGGGAGGCTGAGGCAGGAGGATCGATAGAGCCCAGGAAGCTGAGGCTGTAGTGAGCTGTGTTCACACCACCGCACTCCAACCTGGGCAAAAGAGCAAGACCTTGTCTCAAAAGAAAAAAGTCCAATTTTGTATATTGTGGTCATGGCCTACTTGATGTACTGGACCTTAAGTATGATACTGGATAGATCGGCAGGACTGGGAATCAAAGATACCTTTAAAAAAAAAGATGCAGTCTTGCTCTCTCACTCAGGCTAGAGTGCAGTGGTGTGATCATAGCTCACTGTAACCTCGAACTCCTGGGCTTGTGATCCTCCTGCCTCAGTCTCTCCAGTAGCTGTGACTACAGGTGCACACCACCGCATCTGGCTAATTTTTTTTTCTTGTAAAGATGGGGTCTTGCTATTTTGCCCAGTTTGGTGTCAAACTCCTGGCCTCAAACAATCTTCCTGTCCCACCCTCCCAAAATGTTGAGATTACAGGCTTGAGCACCAGTACCCTATAGACACAACCATTTTGTGTAGCTACTTTTTTTTTTCTATGGGAAAATATATTGAGGTCCTCTTGTGTCAGTGAACTGGAGCTCCACTTCCCCTCCTGGGAGAGAGCATGAGTGGTACATGTCTGACTCTGAGCCCCTGCTGCTGGCTCTGGGACACATTGGAGCTGCCCCCCAGGGCAGTTTGCCATTTACCTGCACATCTCAGACAGTGGGTGCTTACCAGTGGGTGCTTTTCAAACCTGATGCCTTTTTTTCATGAATCTCTTGTCTTGCCCCAAGGAAACTAAGCAAATAGAAATGAAGCCAGATGCACACAAATCTTGAGGTGGGGAAAAGAGAGCAGTGTGTGTGTCCCAAGGCCTGGCTCTCTAGCAGAGTCACTGTCACCCCCTCCTACTCTCTGGCTGCCACAGGTGCTGCTGCTATGAATAAGGAAAACTGAAGTGGGGGCACAGGCTCCCCTGACCCAACAACAATGCCTGTCCCTTCACCATGACTCATAGGCCGCTTCTCTGCAGAGCTGGTGTGAAGCCCAGCACCCGGTCCAGGGATGGGAAGGGACAGAGTAGGGGACATGGGGAGCAGTTCCTAGAGGTTTTGCTTTTTTGGCTTGCTTGCTGTAGCTCCTGCAGACCTTGTTCTGGGTTGACCACGGGGCAAAAGAAGCAGGGAAGATGCTGAAGACCCAGGGGGACTGCGGAGGAGCCTGCAGAAGACAGGGGGAGGGAGGGCACATTCACCTCAGAACCTCATGATCTCACGCTCGCACCCTGAACTTCAACTTGTCCAGGAGCCACCAGCAGGCCCTGTTCCTCATCTTCCCACCTCTCACACCCAGCAAAGCCCTGCCATGGTGCCACACTTCCTCAATGCTTGATATGCCACTTACTCAGATGTAAAGAAGGGAAGAAAAGATTTGTGGAGGATTTAGTAACAGCTCAGTTGAGGTGTGTGGGTTTGGAGTGTCTGAGGCACAACTGAGCAGAGATATTAACTAGGTCCTTGAATATCCAAGGTAGAATCTCCGGGAAAGGTACGGGCTGAAGGTACACATTTGGGAGTCAGAACCCCAAGGGAGGAAGCTGAGTGGGGTGTGGAGGCTCGAGCAGCAGGCAAGAGAGGAGAAGCTGCAGATGGCAAGAGGCACAGAAGCAGAGGACGCTGCCGCCAGAGCATGAGACACAGGCTTTGGGCAGGAAGTGTGCCTCTGAGCAGCGCTGCAGAGGGCAAATGCACCCGGGGTGTGCCAGGCAGGCCCTGGATGACAGCATGTGGCAGAGGGAGGAGAGGAGTGGAGGTGAAGCCAGGACTGGAGACAGGACTTCAGGGGACTGGTGGTGATGGAAGTGATGCCAGGAAAGATGATGTTTCGCTTACACCTGAATCCTCATAACAGCCCTACAAAACAGGTAAAAATTATTCCCTCCTGCGCAGACGAGGCAGCCGAGAAAAGAGAGGACCAGGACTCGCAGCTGATAAGACCTGAAGCCAGGGCAGCTGGGGCTGGAGTGAGTACAGGACCATGCTGGCTCCGAGGAGGGGTGCAGGATACCAGGCTCAGGGGAACAGCAGGCAGCTTTACTGGGTGAGCCACACACTGTGCCTGTGCTCATGCCCCTTGTGAAGGGGAAATGCTTTTCCCGTCCAGGAGGTCAGCCAATTTTAGCCACAACAAAGAAGCCCTGAGGAGGGGTTCCTGTCCAGTAATCAGGGGGAAGTAGAACACCCCGGGTGTGGAAAGGGTGCCCATAGCTTCCATCATGGAGCCGGGACCACCCATGCCACGAGGCAGGAAGCTCTGAAGAGGAGAGCTCTCCTCTCAGTGGCTCCTCCCATCTCAAGCAGCAGTGCTGGCTCTGACCAGCTTTCCTCATGCCTTATCTTTCTTCAGAATCTATGTAACATGAATCTGTATGTCATCAGAAAGGCGCTTCACTGCAGTGAGAGGTCTTCCACCAGCACCAAGTCCTGGCTGAAAGCCATGGCACAGTACATGTCATTCATCCTGCCAGATGATGGCAGAAAGGCTGCTGCCACATGCAGGCCAGGCTGCCAGGAGCAGCAGCAAATTCACATGAACCAATGCAGAACTGACCCGTCCCACTCAGCGGAAGGAATGAACAGACACTGCATAGTCACACAAGCACACAAGTCACGCTCCAGTCAGTAAGAGCATGATGCTCCCATTCCAGTTTGAAAACTATGTGTGTTAATGGCTTTTTATTAGAGTCTAGATTAGGAGCACACCCTACTAATTGCTGCGAGTGGTTAAGTTTATGGACCCGTGTTTAATATTTGAATAGATTTTGCTTTAAAACATCAGTGATTTAACTCTTTGTAATCCTTCCTGAACGAAGGAATCACCAAAGCAGTATGATCTTGATATGCTTGCCTAACAGAATTTGGCCGAGCCAACACATCTGTATTCTACACAGTGCTCTTCATGTGAACCGGGCTGGCTTTAAATAAAAAGGCAAATCACAGAAAAAGAACTGGAAAAATGTGTGGCTTCTCCACCTAATTAACAGTAAAGAAAGGGAAATGCACCAATACAGTCTGTTTCACCCTCGCCATGCTGGCGCTGAGCAGAGTGACAACACCCAGTGCTGGGGCAGGCACAGGTGTGCCTCCTCACAGGCAGGCAGGCAGGCAGTGGCTTCACACGTCCAGTCAGTCATGTGGCACCACTGAAGAAAATTCAAGACACACACACACCTGTCTTAATCATTATACTGCTGTGAATTCGCCTGGCAGAAATAGAAACATCAGTTTGAGGATATTTATTGCAATCTTTAAATATAAGGACAAAACTAGAAACACTGCAATGTGCAACCACGGGGACAGCAGACTACAACGCCGGCTACTTCAAATGAGCTGAATCGATGTCCTGTGAGGGGTATTTAAGACACGTTGGTTAAAAAGCAGGTTCTGGAGTGATGTATCTATGGTGTAATGCTGCTTTTGACAATGAGCAGACAATGGCTTTATATGGACTTTATGTCTAACAAGCATAAGGTACGGCTACCAGAATTACTGGAGGATGAAGAAGAGGAGGTAATGAACATTTTCTGTATATACCCTGTGCTGTATGGTTAGACCTGATAAAATGAATATATATTCTGTGGAAAATTTAAAGGGCCAATCAAGTAAAAAAGAAAAACACGTTTTTAGGAGGACTGAAAAATTTCATTCTGTTGAGTGTGTTGGCGACAGAAGCGTGAAGGTCATCCTTTTTCTCCTCCATACTGCTTCCACCCATCCTACCTGGACCTGACCAAAATCATCACTTCAAGGAAAACAAAGACACAAATTTGCTCCCAAATCCCTACCTAATAATTGAGAGAGTTTTCTGTATTTAGGAAATGGGTAGGGCATTTGGTATTTATGTGCATTACTATTTTCTCCTTTAAAATAAAATGAGCAGTAGGCTTCCAGTCAGGGCTCCACTTAGAAATCTCATTTACAGTGACAGTGTCTGGCACGAGGCAGGGAAGCCTACACAGGATGCTCTCCCCTGTCCAACAGACTCTTTGGACAGACACCTCCTTGACATTTAGAAAACTGTACTTTGTTTCTCCCAGATATTCAGTTTAGTAAGGCAGTTATTTTTTCTCATCCTTTCCAAAAAGAGGCAGCAAGTAAAGAAATTGGTCCAATTGCTTATTAAATAATTTGGCTCCAAATACCTTCATAGCTACAATTAAAAAAAAACACCAGAATGCATAATTAAATTCTTCTCAAGAAAGGTTCCTGATGAGGGAGGCCCATCTGGGAGGTTGTGTTCTAACACTGTCTGAGTAGAGGGGAGGCCAGGGATTCCTTAGGTAAAACAAAGGTGCACCAGCAACAATCTACCTTTTCAAACCAGAAACAGATCAAGGCTGTTTGAGCTGCCAGAGAAACTCACAAAACTTGGGTTTAACTGTTCTGGAGAACTGCTTAGTTCAAAGGGAGTGAAAAGAACACTGCTCGCATCCTAAAGTTGTATTTAGGTGATAGCCTGTTCTAAGCAATCATCACAATTCAGACAATGTTGACATCATTATAATCTATATGTGCAGAGCAGCTCACTTCTCAAAGTGCAGCCACCAACAAGCAGAAGAAATGTCCAAACCCAACACAGCAGAATGTCTGGTGATTATACATCAATATCAGATTTTTATTAGAAAAGTAAACTACGACTAAATTTGTAACCATATATTATTAAGGTTAAAAAAAAGACACAGGATGTGGGGCTGGGTATGGTGGCTCATGCCTGTAATCACAGCACTTTGGGAGGCTGAGGAGGGCGGATCGCCTGGGTCAGGAGTTCAAGACCAGCCTGACCAACATGGTGAAACCCTGTCTCTAGTAAAAATACAAAAATTAGCCAGGCACAGTGGTGGTCACCTGTAATCCCAACCACTCAGGAGGCTGAGGCAGGAGGATCACTTGAACCCAGCAGGCAGAGGTTGCAGTGAGTCAAGATTGCGCCACTGCACTCCAACCTGGGCAGCAGAGCAAGACTCTGTCTCTAAATCAATGAATAAATAAATAACAGAATGTGGCTGGGCACAGTGGCTCAGGCCTGTAGTCCCAGCACTTTGGGAGGCTGAGGAGGGTGGACTGCTTGAGTTCAAGAGTTTAAGAACAGCCTAGGCAACATAGTGAAACCCCGTCTTTACCAAAAATACAAAATAATTAGCCAGGTATGGTGGCACATACCTGTAGTCCTAGCCACTCGGGAGGTTGAGGTGAAAGAATCACCTTAGCCTGGGAGGTAGAGGCTGCAGTGAGCCATGATTGTGCCACTGCTCCAGCCTGGGTGACAGAGTAAGACCCTGTCTCAAAAAGGAAAAAAAAGGATGTGAGGCAGTCTCTGTTTCAATCATGAATAAACAATATTAATAGGAATGGAGTTCTGGTTACTGCTAATTCTTTGCCATCTCCCCATGTGCTAATCTTTCTTTTGTTTAAACACTCACCTATATGATTTGACAATATTTAAATCCTGATTTTTCTTATGTAAGTTGAAAAAAAGCACAAACCCAACAGCTTGATTGTAGGTCAGCCCTTTATTGTAATTTGCGGTTTCATTTTCAGAGGTCCTATTTTCCTGATTTGTAACATGGCTAGAGCGATACTGAGGGTATTCAAAAGAATCTGTGGCTCCCCAGAGTAATTCTAGTTAGACTCCTGTTTTGGGGGTAATCTGATATGCAAGAGCACACCAGATGAGTAAACTACTAATAAATAAATTAGTCAAGAAGCATAAATTAGGTTCTTCTCATAGGATAATTAATTGTTTTCTTATTAAGCATTGTTGGAAGCCATATTAGCTCTTCCAGCAATGGGAATTAAGCTTACATCTGGTTTTAGTTTAGTGATTCTTTTGTTAGGGACAAAAATGTGAGTTTGAGAAAACCTAATACTATACATTGTCAAAAATAATAAATTACTAGAGTCAATAATGGTAACAGTAATATGCTAACAGTTATTTTTACTTTTATTTTTGAGAGACAGGGTCTTGCTACATTGCCCAAGCTGGACTTGAACTCCTGGCCTTAAGTACTTCTCCTGCTTCAGCCTCCTGAGTAGCTGGGATTACAGGTATGTGCCAGTGTGCCTGGTTTTCTTCTTTTTTTCTTTTTTAAAGCCCACAGAACCTGCTGCTCCCCAGGCCCAATGCCCCTCAGCTTCCGAGATCAGGCGAGACTGGGCACATTAAGGGTGGTTTGGTGTAGACACTAATGGTTACAGAGTATTTACAGTGGGTACCAGGCACTGTGCTAAGACTATTATAGGCATTCAACTCATTTAAATCTTAGCGTGAGCATTTGTCCTAGTTTGCGAGTTTACTTCTGTTATCCCACCATACTTATAAAAGGGATCTCTTTTAATTCTCAAAAGTAGCATGGTCTAGATTTTAAATCATATGGCTACTCTATTTAACACTCAGAGCCACCCCTGAGCTGTGTTAGCGTGGTCAGTCAGTTACTAGAATGTCAGTCATTCCCACTACTAGGAGCTATCTTTACTCACAGAGTACTTCTCACACTCACTGTGAGTCTTGGATTTTCTCCTCCACACCAACCAATACTCCCAACTCTACACACTAACTGGGTGTCCAATGATTCAATTCTGACACCACCTGGAGTTAGCACAAACCCCACAGGTTAAGGGCTCAGTCCCACAAAACTGCCCCTGCTTCAGATGCCAATCACAATCCAGGCCTCTCATTCTTCTGACCAACTAGCTATAAAATCAGAGGTTCCAATGATCCTCTCCTCAGGTTTGATAATTTGCTAGAATAGCTCACAGAACTCAGGAAGACACTTCAGTTGCCATTACCAGTTTATTCTGAAAGATAACGGCTCAGGAACAGCCACACAGAAGAGATGCATAAGGCCAGGCCTGGGGGAAGATTCAGAGCTCCCAGGCCCTCTCCAAGCATGCCAACTTCCCAGCACTTGGAAGTGACCACAAATCTGGAAGCTGTATAACCCTACAGTTTAGCGTTTTTATGTAGGCCTCACAATGTAAGCATGACTGATTAAATCACTGGCCAGTAGTGATCAGGTCGAACTCAGGGGGTCAGGCATGGTACTCAAAGTTCCAGGCCTTTTTTCATATGGTTGGTTCCTCTGGCTACCAGCCCCCATCCAGAGGCTATGGCGGGGGAGCGGGGGAGCGGGTGGCGGGGGGGCACCAGGAGTTACTTCACTAGTCTATTCTACAGTCAGGTGTGGTGGAAAGGTACTTATGAATAATAAAAGATGCTCTTCTCACCTCATCACTCAGGAAATTCCAAGGGTTTTAGGAGCCTGGATGAATACCAAATATAATTTCTTATTGTATCACAAGATCACAGTCAGGCCTTCATTCTTTTTTTTTTTTTTTTTTCATTTGTCCACTGTTTCATTCATTCAAACATACGGAAAAAATTCTCCATCCAGTCTTCAAGCTTCTCAGTATTTTTGAAGCAGTGGATTCGGATAACCTCAGAGGACATGTCATGCTGAATTACTTATACTCCGGACTTATAAAAGGACCTCAGCAGCCCGCCCAGGAAGGTTTTATGCAATCTGTAGCCTGCAGGTGCCTATGACGGCAGCCCCAGGGACAGACATGAAAAGTTGACATTTAGGCCAAGAAATTTAAAAGTTCCTCTAGGTTATCTAAACCATAAAGAGGGGCAAGCATCTGCTGTTTAAAAGACGGGCAGCCCATTGCTGAAAATATATGACTGCATTTGGAAGCCAAGGCCAAAAACACCAGCCAATTGTCAAACAGATGAAATTCCATGGGTGTACTGTGGTAAGCAAATAGTTGGAAGGCTAAACACAGGGTAGGGAGCACTGGTCAAAGAAAGCATGTGGTTTCCAAATGACCATGCAGCACATTTGGGGAGGGGGTGCTGGGCGCGGCTGGTAATTTGCACTGACTGATTGGATCAGTCTCGCTGTGTCAACATGTGGCTGGGATGTTCCATCTATGGGAAAGTGTCCATGGAGAGGCTCCAGCTCTTACACCACTGCTTGGGGAACTTGCTGAGCTGAAGCCACAGGATTTGGACACACTGAAGACCACCCAGCACTTCTGGACAGTCTGTCCCTTATGGGTTAGCAGACATAACTTTCCAAACTAAATAAATTTTATGAGTTGTTGAGGGAGAACGTGCTATCACAAGCAAAATTACAAGCAAGGGAGCGTGGGCCTGCTTGGGGAGCCGCTGCCCTTAGTGTCCCTCTGAGAGCTGAGCTGGATCAGGAGTAACTGTTCTCTGAGCACGTCGCCTGGCCAGCGATTTCTGAAACAGCTTTTGGGGTTTCACAGAGGACCAGAAATGTTCTCCAGATTCCCTTCAATTCAGCTCTTGCTGAAAGAGTAAGGCTGGACATGGTGGTAGCTGAAACCATAATCTCCTATGAAATATATTCCTAGATGAATCGAGAAGAGAGCTGTCACAGTGAAAGGCAAGAGCATTCCAGTTAAATATTCTTTGCAAATATTTTGAAAAATCACTGTAGAGAGTGAAAATACCAGCTGGCGTGGTCAGCGGTGGGACTGTGAAGCGTGTGCTCCATTTCGGGTGTTGGGGCACTGTGAGGGAAGAATCCCAGCACTGTGCCACACGTTCACGGCACCCTTTATTCAATATCAACCAAAGATAATGCTCAGACTCCTCAGGAAGCTCACTCCACTTATTGGGTGAATTCTGAGAGAAGGTTTAGAGTAAGTAGAAAAAAGGACATTTTGGTTTTTTAACCATTTTTTGAAACATCGTGATGTTTTGGTTTTTTAACCATTTTTTGAAACATCAAGATTTGAAACATCTTTTTCTCTTTTTAAATCTCACTTTCGCAAAGTCTTGGATTACAACCTTTCATACAAACTGAAATTAAAATATATATCCTAATTTTTAAGAGTTATAGATAAAAAAATGGAAATACACTGAACTGTAATGACATCAGTGGTTTTGAGCTTGTTCATTTTCCAAAGGCAACAAAATAATGAAAATCTATTTGAAGATGGAGAAGATCTATTTATGACGGTGAAAACATTCAAAACACAAATACAACAAAACATTAGGAATAAGAAATGTTTACGTCCAACGCGTGAAAAATATATACAACACTCCCTTCAGATCACAAAAGCTGAACAAATGGAAAAACATATGTGTTATGAACAGGTGGACAGAAAGCCTTAACATCATGAAGATACCAGCTCTCTCATTAATCTATACACTTGTAAGAGTCTTCCCCCCAGACAACACTGGGTGTCTCCCCTGCAACTAGAAAAATTCGTTTTAAAAGTTACGTGGAATATAAGACAAGCAATGACAGCAAAACAAACTAAAAAAACCTGGTAAAGAGAAATCGAAGGTAAGGAGCCTTATTTTATATTGAACACAGTTGATGCCACCACTAAAGCAGTGATACTGCCATACACACATGCAAGAGACTAGAGAACCAGAACAGAAGGTAACAAAACAGGCCTGACTACATGAGAACTAAGAATGTGACCAAAGAAGCCACCTAAGCCCACAGGACTGCATTCCTGAGGCGCACACCCTTTATCACACTCAAGAGGGCGGACATGCTCTACCAGAGAGTGGGGAAAGCAACTGTATTATTTCAACAACTAGTTTCAAAACAAAAACCAAAGAGGGATTGAAAGAGAATTAAAAGAACCTATAAACCAAAGGCAATGTATAGATTTGAACTCTGATTCTAACAAACCGATTGGAAGAAAATTGTAAGACAATCAGGATAATTTAATTCCTGACTAGATATGTGATGATAAGAAACTAATGTCAATTTTAACATGTAATAAAGTTAATGCAGTTTTGTTTTTTAAAATGCACTGTATAGCAAGGAAGTGTCTATATATGTAACAATTCTCCTAAAAGTATTTAAATAAAGAATTGGGTGACCGGTCACAGCAGCTCACACCTATAATCCCAACATTTTAGGAAGCCATGGTAGGCAGACTGCTTGAGCTCAGGAGTTTAAGACCAGCCTAGACAACATGGTGAAACTCTGTCTCTACCAAAAATATAAAAAGCTAACCGGGTGTGAGCACCTGTGGTCCCAGCTACTCAGGAGGCTGAGGTGGGAGGATCCCCTGAGCCTGGGAGGTTGAGATTGCAGGGAGCCAAGATTGCACCAATGCACTCCAGCCTGTGAGACAGAGTGAGACCCTATCTCAAAAAAAAGAATTGAAAACATACATAGTATTAACAAAATAATTTAAAAACCATAGTATTCTTAACAAAATGATGTGAGGTTCATAAGCAGTATCATTTTAAAATCACATTGCATGTATACCTTGAATTCAGAAATGTGAACACTTTGAATCTAATTATCTGAGACTGAGAGGACTCTGCAAATTATACCACCATAGTAGATTTACAGTGTTTTAAAACACTGCTAACAGAGCAACTCCTAACTTGGAGTCATAACAACAGCAGTAGTCATAAGGTCATGCAATAATTTTCAAAGTGGGGTCCAAAGGACCCTTTCCAAGGTGGAAGGGAGGAACTGAGATGTGTTAAAGAAAAACTTATTTTGAAAATTACAGTTTCTCTTGGGGCTACACGGAAACATAAGAAGAAATAAGTATACTTTGTTGGGTTTTGCAGTAATATATATTTCTTAATTCTGAAAACTTTTCTAATTTTTAAATTTCATCTAAGTTATTTTAAATAATTTTATTAGATATATATTTTATGTATATATAGTGTATATTTTACTTATATATCTAATATATATTTTAGATTATTAAGATTATTATTTTGGAATTTTACAATATTTTATTTGAAAAGTAACATTTATTTATATTTTCTTGTATTTAAGAATGGATCATTGGCTTTAAAAATGAGGATTATCAAGATTCAATTTTTCATCCTACCAATGTTTCATCAAGAAAAGATGAAACTGACAAATCAGAGAATTTTCTGACTCACAAGACGAAGACATCTGCTCCAGAGAAAGTGGGCTAAACTGTAAATAAAGACAAAAAATATGAGGAAAGCTATTTTTCCCTTGCCTTTAAAGATGTTAATGATTTATTTAATTGTGTCTTATGCAACAATATTTAAAATACTATTATAGTGCAAATTAATTGCCACATCAGTTTGAGATCAATCATTCAGAGTGTAAAGAAAAAAAATAAACAATTTAAATGTAGATGTGATAAATTAGTATGTCACCAACAGAACTGTAATTCTGCCTTACAATAGAATCTCTGGGCTTACTGTATTGCTTGTAGTTGTCTGCTAACAGCTCTAACTAAGCAGAGAAGATCTTTTATATGAAAGTTGGCCACACACACAAGTGGTAGGGAAGCACTATTTTGAATCTCCTGGTTCTTCCTGGAACAACCATGTTGATGTTTGTGCTGATAGTGCAAAAGCAACAGTGGGTAACACAGCTGCATCTCGGCAGGAATCAGAGCAGAGACAGTCCTCATGCTAGTCTTCACCGCCACACACACACAGTCGAAACACCACGTTTTCACATACAAATGCTTGATGAAGCAGTATAACATACTGATTTTATTAAACTGTTGCCCTCAAGGATACTTTTAGAGAAGAATTCCATATGGTGAAAAGGAAAGTGTGCATAAAGCACTTCTTTTTTTTTTTTTTTTTTAATAAATGAGAACTTCTTATGTTGCTCAGGTTGGCCTTGAACTCATAGCCTCACCTCCTTAAGCACCAGAACAACTGGCTGGAGCCACCACGGCTCCCAAAGCACTTCTGCTTCATAACAAAAAACGATGGTTGTCTGGAGAAAAGCACTCCACTTGTATACCTGCACAACTCTTTCAGCTGGGTCTCACCTGACCACTTTTTGTCATGAAAACTGACTTGAAAGAATGACTAGCAGATAAGCAGTGGTTAGTCACACTTTGGGGTTAGGCACAAACTTTCTCAATAATTAGCAAAGTGACTCAGTCCACTAAGGAAAATGACAGTGTTTGCAGCCCATAATAAATTTTAGCTTTTAAGCAGAAATTAGAATCCTGGAAAATCTATGTCCACCAACATAAGCCTCAGAGCTTCCCAATACTTAAAGTCATTTCTGATGAGATCCGTGGTGACAGTAATGAATGTAGGTTTTGATACTGCATAATGAAATATGTCAATGTTTGGAAGATACATATAATGTATACATAATATACAATAAACTAAGATTTTCCACATGAACCATGCGTAATGCTACAAAATTATACGTAGGCAAAAAAGATCCATTGCAAGTGCAAGACAGACCAATGGGTTTTAATGTAATATATTATAGAAAGTTAAACTGACATAATTTCAGATTCCATACTGCAACTAACCTTTAAAAAATGACCATTTTCAAATTTTGGTGAGCTATCAAAGCAGAATTATCCACAGTGATCTGTGATGGCTATTAGAATACTCCTGCCTTTCCCAACTACTAACTATGTGGGGCTGGATTTTCTTCATACACTTCAACCGAAATAACACATCCCACCAGAAGCAGATATGAGAATCCAGCAGTCTTAGGGCAGAAAATGAGACTTGCAAAATGTAAAACCAATGCTGCTCTTGTCAAACTGTTTCTTTTTTGCTTTGAAAAGAGCATTTTTTTCATAAAAATACACTATTTGTGTTAACATGTAATCAAATTATTTTTATTTTTTAAATGAAGAAATAAATTTTTAAAAATTTGTTTTAGTTTCAAATATGGCAAGATTTTTTTTAAAACTCTTGGGAATGTATGAACACAAAGAAGGAAACAATAGACGCTGGGTCTACCTGAGAAGGGGTAGGAGGAGAGAGAGGAGCAAAAAAGGTAACTATTGGGAACTAGGCTTAATACCTGGGTGATGAAATAATATGTACAACGAACCCCCATGACATGTGTTTACTATGTAACAAACCTTCACATATATCCCCAATCCTAAAATAAAGTTAAAAAAAAAAAACTCTTTGAGATCTCCAGTAATTTTTAAGAGTTACATGGGGTACTGAGACAAAAACGTTTGGAAACTGCTGTCACGTAGTCTTTCCAACACACCACAGCCTTCTAAGAAAAGGAAAAATGACACAGTATGACAGGAGACGTGAATACCACTTACAGCAAAATGGCCTCGTTTACAGCCTCAAAGAACTCTTGCTGGAGGATTTCCTGAGGTTCATGTCCATGACAGATGAGCAAAGCCTCCACCAGGGGGTCGACATCTGGCAGGGTAATAAGTGGGACACAAACTCGTGACAGGGATGCCACTCGTTCGGGAGCCATTCTAAGGAAAAAATAAGAAATAATCACCCAAATCTAAGAACCACACATAATTGAGGACATATAAAACCTTCATGCGAAAAAGGTCAACAACACATCACCTGTTTTGCCTCTAAACAAAGAGAATGACTCTAACACCATCAATGAACACTTCTCTTTTATCCAGTTCTTTAGGAAGAAATCCGTTAACTGCCATTGTTGTTTCGGTGTCACTCATGGCCAGGACTTTGTTCTTTATATCCACAGGCACTTAATATGTCCAAAGCACAACTCCTGAATTCTCCTCCCAGTGTTCCCTTTCCCCAGTGCTGTCTCGTTTGCTCTGGCCCAAATCCTGATTCCTCCCTTTCTCTCAGGCCTCTCATCTGATCTATCAGTGAATACTAACGATACACCTGACCTCTTTGGAACACCTCCATCACCGCCCTCCTAAGTGTGGAGAGCAATCTACCACTACCTCCAGCCTGGGTGGTGGAGTAGCCTCTGGACTTCTTGCCTCTGCACTCACTCCTATGGTTTATCATCAGAACAGTTCTAGCACCCCTTTAACAATTCAGATCACAAAACCTGTCTGCTCAAAGCTTTGCAATGGCTTCCTGCCTTACGTAGAGAATAAGCAATGTCTTTCACTAGCCAGTAAGGCCTTCCATAGTGGGTCCCCACCTGTTTTACTGGCTTCATCTCCTTCCACTCTTACCTTTGTCTTTTCTGCCTCTGACTGCCCCAAATAAGGTCTGCTGTTCACTCTGCCTGAAATACATGACTTGCTCCTTGGTTGCAGCTCAAATGTCCCTTTGTTAAGTGAGGTAGGCTTCTCTGATCATCCCATGTCATTATACTGTCACGTGTGGCAATTTAAATGTAAATGAATTAAAATGAAATAAAATTTAAAATTCAGCTCCTCAGCTGCACTAGTCACATTTCAAGTACTCAACAGGTATAGGTGGCTGGTGGCTATAGTACCAGACAGCGCACATTTACAGAATGTGCAGAAATTGCCACTGGACACTGGAGCTTCAAGTGCCCTCCTACCCATGCTTTACCTCTCTTCCTGGTATCTTTCACCACCTGACCTATATAGTATTCCCTGGTAGCACTCATGGTTCACTTCCTCCTATGAAGGCAGAAGCTTTAGGATGGCAGGCGGCTTCTCCTACTTTACCTACCACTCTATTCCTAGCATTTGGATAACTCTTCTCACACAGCACATGCTCAACAAATCCATGTCCAGTGAATGATAAATAAAATTAAAGTTCTGGGTAGAGGCTACTCAATGTTTTTCTAGGTATTTTGATATGTAATTATAAATATAGAAATTTAGTCTTGTGTTTTGTGAAACACAAATGGCACCACAATATAGAGCATATTAACTGTCCCTCATTCTTAAAAACCTGCTGCCTAGTATTAAAGCATACATGTGTTCTGTAATTCAACAATGCCACCATCAGTAGACACGGAGGCTGCTTCTGATTTTTCACTTTTGCAACAGGGCTGCAGCAGTACCCTTGCACATGCCTGTCTATGTCCATGTGTGAGTACTTGCAAATTAAATTGCCTTCCAAGGTTGGGGGTGGTGGCTCACTCATGAAGTCCCCGCAGTTTGGGAGGCTGAGGCAGGCAGATCACTTGAGACCAGAAGTTCAAGACCAGCCTTGGCAACATGGAGAAACCCCATCTCTATAAAAAATATAAAAATTAGCCGGGTATGGTGGCTCCCACCTGCAGTTGCAGCTACTCGGGGGACTGAGGTGGGAGCCCCAAGGGAATCCCTTGCTTGAGCCCAAGAGGTCGAGGCTGCAGTGAGCCATGTTCCTACCACTGCACTCCAGCCTGGGAGACAGAGCAAGACCGTCTCAAAAACAAACAAACATAGAAAAACAACTGCCTTGCAAAAGACCATACCAATTTACTTTTCCACCCTTTCCAATAATATCATTATTTGTTTTTATTTCTTGCAAATTTGATTAAAAAATACTATTTCATTGCCTTAATTTGCATTTCCCTAATTTTCGAGACAATTGTTACCCACTTGTATTTCCTCTTCAGAGAATGTTTATGTATTTGTGTATCTTTGTCCTATTAGTTCATTTAATACATATTTATTGATCCCCTACTGTATGTAGTCAAGGCTCTTTTTGAGGTGTATATAATGCAGATGCAAAGATGACAAGGTCTCATCAGAGAGAGAAACAATACAATGCCAGGTGATATTGTCATGCTGAAAAGTAAAGAATACTGAGAGGTGACAGAAATTCACCAAGAAGGTGACATTTGAGCAGAGCTCTGAAGGAAGTACATAAACAAGTCACATATATAACTGAGACGAAAACATTGCAGACAGATGAAAAGCAAATGCAAAGGCCCTCAGCTTCTGAAAACAGAAAGAGGACCAATGTGGCCACATCCAGTG
Organism: Callithrix jacchus; assembly: GCF_049354715.1. NCBI lineage: Eukaryota > Metazoa > Chordata > Mammalia > Primates > Cebidae > Callithrix > Callithrix jacchus. Next base: position 78,530,207 of record NC_133502.1, read on the forward strand.
AACCAGGAAGGATGGTGGAAAGGCTTCTATAGATCACTGCAGGGGGCTTGCATATTCTTTAAAACTTCATTTTCATTTTCATGAAGTTAATAAAGGCATCTTTTTTTTAGCTTTGAATATTTACTTTTGAATTTTTATTTCAATAGCTTGTGGGTAAAAGTAGTTTTTTGTTTCATGGATGAATTGTATACTGGTGAATTCTGAGATCCTAAGATACCCATCACCTGAGTAGACTGCACCTAACATGTAGTGTTTTATCCCTACCCTCCCCTTTCTGAGTCTCTGAAGTCTATTATGTTACTCTGTATGCCAGGGATGTCCAATATTTTTGGCTTCTTTGGGCCTTGGAAGAAGAATTGTCTTGGGTTAATACAAAATACATTAACACCAATGATAGTTGATGAGCTTAAAAAAAATCGCAAAAAAATCTCAACGTTTTAAGAAAGTTTACAAATTTGTGTTGGGTGGCATTCAAAGCTGTGCTGGGCTGCATGCAGCCCACGAACCATGGGTTCGACAAGCTTGTTCTATGTCTTTGTGTACTCATAGCTTAGCTCTCACTAATAAGTGAAGACATAACAGTTTTTTATTTTCCATTCCTGTGTTAATTCACTTAGAATAATGGCCTCCAGCTCCATCCAAGTTGCTGCAAACGACATTATTTTGTTCCTTTTAATGGCTGAGTAGTATCCCACGGTGTATAGGTACCCCATTTTCTTTATTCACTCTGGTGGATGGGCACTTATGTTGGTTCCACATCTTTGCAATTGTAAACTGTACTGCTATAAACATACATAAGCAAATGTTTGGGTTTTTTTGTTTTTGTTTTTATAAAGACATCTTTTCCTTTGGATAGACATCCAGTAGTATAATTGCTGGATGAAATAGTAGATCTACTTTTAGCTTTTTAAGGAATCTCCATACAGGTTGTACTCCCCACATCCAAGCCAACATCTATTGTTTTTTGACTTTTTAATAATGAACATTCTTGCAGGAGTAAGGTGGTATTTCTTTGTGGTTTTAATTTGCATTTCCCTGATGATTCATGATGTTGAACATTTTTTCATATTCTTGGCCATTTGATTATCTTCTTTTGAGAAATGTCTGCCATGTCCTTTGCCCACTGTTTGATGGGATTGTTTCTTTCTTGCTGATTTGAGTTCCTTCTAGATTCTCAATACTAGTCCTTTGCAAACTAGATGTATAGTTTGCAAATATTTTCTCCGATTCTATTGGTTGTCTGTTTACTCTGCTTATTATTTCTTTGATGTAAATACTTTAAATGGTCATAGTTATACAAAGCTAATGAAAACAGTAACTTCTGAAAGGGCATTCCTATCCCCATTTTCTGATATCCAGAAATAACTACTTTCAACCCTAATTCATTCTTTAGTAGTTCAATGTGTTGTTTGTTGTTCAGTACAAACTATAACATCAAATTTGTAGTGGGAGGCCCAGGCAAGGTGGCTCACACCTGTAATCCCAGCACTTTGGGAAGCTGAGGAGGGCAGATCACCTGAGGTTAGGAGTTTGAGACCAGCCTGACCAATATGGTGAAACCTCATCTCTACTAAAAATAAAAAAAATTAGCCAGCATGGTGGTGGGCACCTGCAGTCTCAGCTACTTCAGAAGCTGAGACAGGAAAACTGATTGAATCCGTGGGGCAGAGGTTGCAGTGATCCAAGATCGTACCACTGCACTCCAGCCTGGGTGACAGAGCGAGACTCCGTCTCAAAGGAAAAAGAGGGGGGGACACACAGTTTTTCCATGTTGTAAGTTTTATAATTAAACTTAAAAAAAAAAACTAAAATACAATGTTAACTGTAAAACACTGAAAATGAAAATACTCATTGTTATTGGCGGTGGCTCATGTCTGCAATCCCAGAACTTTGGGAAGTTAAAACAATTTTTTTGTAGTAGGAGATCCATGAGATTATGGAGAAAAGAGAAGTCTAGGATGTTTCTGACAACAACATAAATAAGCACAAACACTTTGGAGAACAACTGGCAGCAATGTGCTACCATTTCTTCTTATAGGTTAGGGAGACAAACAGAACTGTTTGTAAAAGGTGGATTCAATCTTGCTGTAAATTTGTACAGAAATGACTAAATGATAATTTATTTACAGAGCGGAATGCTATACAGCAGTTTAAATGAATAAACTAGACCTACATTATCTGAATATATAAATCTCAAAAATAGAATAAATAAAGCAAGTTGTAAAAACATATCCACAATATGCTGTTCTTATGTAAAGTTTTAAAACACTCACAGCAAAATGTGAAGTAAAAGTGTTGAAACATGACAGGAAGAATCTACACCAACTTCTTGGGTATGCTTGCTTCAGGGGAGAGAAAAAATAAATGGCATAGGAGAAGGATGCTTCAACTGTAATTAAAACATTTTCTTAAAAAGATCAACTACAAATATTTTTTTTATTTTTTATTTATTTTTTTTGGGGGGGGAGGAAGGCAGGAAGGAAGGGAATAAGGATGGTAGGGAGGAAGGAAGGGATGAAGGAAGGAAGAAAGGGAGGAAGCGGGGAGGGAGGGAGGGAGGGAGGGAAGGGAAGAAAGGAAATCAAGCAATGAAAGAGACATTGCCGACCTGGATCTAGAGGTTTACAAGTTGATTTCTTTTTTTTTGAGAGAAGGAAAGAAAAAAAAAAATAAGTAAAGGAGAGGAAGAAAGAGGAAGAGAAAGAGGGAGAGTAAATGGAAATACTGCTTTATTTTGAAAAAAATTGGGTATTAATAATGGCCAATCAATGTTTCATTTAAACTAATGGGTAGGTGTGATGTGGTATTGACAAGAATGTATATTTTGTGTATTTGAAGTGGAGAGCTCTATAAATATTTATTAAGTTTACTTGTTCTGGATCTGAGTTCAAGTCCTTGATATCCTTATTAATTTTCTGTCTCATTGAATCTAAGTCTCCTATCTGGGTGTTAGGATCGTTAGCTCTTGTTGTTGCATTGATCCTTTTACCACTATATCTTTGTTGCTTTAAAATCTATTTTATCCGATACAAGAATTGCAACTCCTGCTTTTTATTTATTTATTATTTATTGTTGCTCTCCATTTGGTTGGTAAATCTTTCTTCATCCCTTTGTTTTGAGTCTTTGTGTATCCTTGCATGTGAAACAGATCTGGATGTAACATGCCGTTGGGTTTTGGCTGTGTCTTTTGATTGGGAATTCAGTCAATTTAAATTTAGGGTTACTGCCATTTGATGTTGACTGGCTGTTTGATCAATTCGTTGGTGTAAATTCTTCTTTATGTTGGTGCTCTTTACTTTTTGGTGTATTTTTAGAAAGGCTAATACTGGTTGTTTCTTTCTGTGTGTAATGCTTCTTTCAGAAGCTCTTGTAAAGCAGGCCTGGTGGTAATAAAATCTCTGAGTTCTTGCTTGTTCATAAAAGATTTAATTTTTCCTTCAGTTGTGAAGCTTAGTTTGGCTGGATATGAAATTCTGGGCTGAAGGTTCTGTTCTTTGAGGATGTTGAATATTGGCCCCCACTCTCTTCTGGCCTGTAGAGTTTCTGCCGAGAGATCTGCTATAAGTCTGATAGGCTTGCCTTTGTGGGTAATCTGACCTTTCTCTCTGGCTGCCCTTAGTATCCTCTCCTTCGTTTCAACCCTGGTGAATCTAACGATTATGTGCCTTGGGGTTGCTCTTCTTGAGGAGTATCTTTGTGGTGTTCTCTGTATTACCTGGGGTTGAATGTTGACCTGCTTTGCTAGTTTAGGAAAATTTTCCTGAATAATATCCTGAAGGGTATTTTCCAGCTTGGATTCATTCTCTCCGTCGCATTCAGGTACACCTATCAAACGTAAATTTGGTCTTTTCACATAGTCCCACATTTCTTGGAGACTTTGCTCATTCCTTTTTATCCTTTTTTCTCTAATCTTGTCTTCACGTTTTATTTCATTAAGTTGGACTTTGACCTCTGATATCCCTTCTTCTGCTTGAACAATTCGAGTGTTTACACCTGTGCATACTTCTCGGAGTTCCTGTATTGTATTCTTCAGTTCCATTAATTCACTCATACTCCTCTCTAAGTTGTCTATTCTCAATAGGATTTCATCAAACCTTTTTTCAAAGTTCCTAGTTTCTTTACGTTGGGCTACAACATGTTCTTTTAACTCACCGAAGTTTGTTATTATCCATTCCTTGAAGAGTGATTCTGTCATCAGGAGGCGCTCGTTCTCCATCAAGCCTTGTTCCATTGTCGATGTGGAACTGTGATCATCTTTAGAGGGAGAGGCGTTCTGACTTTGAGTATTCTCAGCTTTTTTACGCTGGTTTCTTCCCATCATTGTAAATTTATCCTCCTGTCGTCTTTGAAATTACCAACTTTCAGATTAGGTCTCTTGAGTGGACGTCCAGGTTGTTAGTTCCCAGGGCCAGAGCAGCGGCGTTAAAACTGATGGTGCTTTTCTGCCCAGGATTCTCCTGTCTGGCTTCCTTCTTGTTTCCGTAGTAGGCGACTCTGCCTTCCCGGGGCTCCAAACCTCGGTCAGAAGGGGAACCGGTCCCGTTTACTCTGTGCCGACCGCTGCCGCGTCGAGGTGCCGGCAGAACCGCTGCGCCGACCACGAGAGTCGCGCTGGCGACTCGTGTGTTTCCACCACTGGGGGATCTTCTGCTCCGTAAGCGACCAGACTTTGTCTGAAAGTGTGGCGTCCTCTAGTTCTCCACGCCTTCCCTGAGAGCTGCAATCCCGGGATGTTAGCGATCGGCCATCTTGGATCGTTCTCTCTACAGATATTAATAGTACTATAAAATCTGGGCAATAGGCACAGTTTTTCCATGTCATAAGTGTTTTAGAATTAAACTTTAAAAAAACTAAAATACAATGTTAACTAGTAAAAAACTGAAAATTAAAATATTCATGGCTAGAGGCAGTGTCTCACATCTGCAACCTCAGAACTTTGGGAAGTTAAGGTGGGTGGATTGCTTGAGCCCAGGAGTTTGAGATCAGCCTGGGTAACGTGGTGAAACCCTGCCTCTACAAAAAACAAAAACAAAAAACAAAAATTAGCTGGGTGTGGTGGCACACGCCTGCAGTCCCAGCCCCTTGGGATTCTGAGGTGGGAGGATGGCTTGAGTACAGGAGATAGAGGTTGTGGTGAGCTGAGATCATGCCACTGAACTCTGGCCTGGGCAACAGAGTGAGACCCTTTCAAAACAAGAAAGGAAAGGAGAGGAAAAGAGAGGAAAGGGAAGGGAAGGGGAGGGGAGGGAAGGGGAGGGGAAGGGAGGGGAGGGAAGATATTGGTAATAAAGAGTTATTTCCTGCCTCAGGTTCTTATTTCCAAATAGCAAAAGTAGTTCATTAAAAAAATCATTTTTCCCAGCACTTCAGGAGGCTGAGGCAGGTGGATCACAAGGTGAGAAGGAAGACCAACCTGGCTAAGAAGGTGAAACCCCATCTCTACTAAAATTACAAAAATTAGGAGGGGAGTGGAGGGGAGGAAGGAAGGGGAAATATTCATGATAAAGGAGTTACTTCCTGCCTCAGGTTCTTATTTCCAAAATAGCAAAAGTAGCTCATTAAAATATAATAATCTTTTCCAGCACTTTGGGAGGTAGAGGCAGGTGGCTCACAAGGTGAGGAGCTCAAGACGAGCCTGGCCAAGATGGTGAAACCCCATCTCTACTAAAATACAAAAATTAGCTGGGCATAGTGGTGGGCGCTTGTAGTCCCAGCTATTCAGGAGGGTGAGGCAGAGAATTGCTTGAACCTGGGAGGCGGAGGTTGCAGTGAGCCGAGATCGCACCACTGCACTCCAGCCTGGGAAACAAAGGAAGACTCTTGTCTCCAAAAAAAAAAAAAAAAAAAATTAATCAGCTTTAGATTGCTTAGTATTTATTTCCCTCTGGAATATTTTTCCCCATTATTTACATCTTTTTGTACTCTTCCCATTATTTGATTGTACTGGTCTCTTTTTCAGGCTATTTCTGTAGAACTATTTGTGCTTTTCATTTCCTCACCCTTGGACAGAAGACAAGCTGTTCAGAATGGTTTCTAAAGTTTTCTGGACCACAATTAAAAGACTCTGCAGGATGGTACCAGCTAAAACAATCTTTTTTTCCCCCTTTCTTTCTTTAGGGTCTTGTTCTGTCACCCAAGGTAGAGTGCAGTGGCACGATCTTGGCTCACTGCAACCTCAACCTCCCCAGGCTCAAGCACTTTTCCCACCTCAGCCTCCCTACTAGCTGAGATCACAGGTGCTTGCCACCACACCTGGCTAATTTTTGAGTTTTTTGTTTTTTTTTTTCGGTAGAGATGGGGTTTCTCCATGTTGCCCAGGCTGGTCTCAAACTCCTGGTTCAAGCAATCCTCCCACCCCGGCCTCCCAAGTGTTGGGATTACAGTGGTAAGCTACTGCACCTGGGCTGAAACAATGTTTATAGATTAAAAACTTGCCTTTGTGCCAGATTGTGCCATTTTGGAAGAGGTTTATTCCCGAGTTCAGAAGTTTGTTGTTGTTATTAAGAATACTTGTTTTACAAAAGTAGTATGAACAAATTCCCTGGCACAGGGTGAAGTCCACTGAAGGATGCCCATGCTGGCATCCCAGCTGACAGGAGTAGCAAGAATAAAATGGGAATTTAGTTAGCAGTTCAGGATATTCCCAGTCAAAGCAAACCTATGATACAATCAGTAAAATTCTTAACTGAATTTACTAAGAATATGAGATGCCTGTGCTAGCAGTGTTCCCTGTAAACCAACATATCTGATACATTCCTAATTTGCTCTACTGAATGATGTTTCGAATATTTTCTTTAAAGAATTTTAGAAATCAACAAGATAAATTTTTTCCAGGTACTTTTCTGAATGTGTTGAGCCCTAACATATAGTTTTCAAGGTAATTCAATCTCTTAGACTGAGTTCATTTATACCTATCAGAAGACTGAATTTAAAAAGCAATTTAATGCCTACCATGCTTTTTGAGTCTTTTTTCGGAGCTTTTCTGTTCACCATCCATAAAACAACTTGGATTCCTAAAAGCCAGTGTGAGAACCAAAACTTTAAAGTCTGTAGTTGTCTAGTGAATTATAAATTCTGCCAAGTGTGTTCCTATCTCAAGTAGAAGCCAGTTTAATAAAACCAGGTAACAGAATGGCATTGCAATAATATTTTCAAGACAGCTGCCAACCATGCTGGAGCCATTACAATTTTTGCTGTCATTAGTTATAATAACAATAATTAAAATAGGTATCACAATTCTATATAATTTCTCCTACATATCTTAAGTTCTCTGCACATTTTTAATATTTATAAATCAAAACAATTAAATCAGAATATAGCATAATGGGCAAACTACTTTCCAGTACATGCTTAAATTCAGGAGAGTCACATCCACTTATGAATCTGAGTTTTAACATTCCTTTCCTTTCATAAGTATGACTTCAAATGTCCAAGCAGCCAAGAGCTCCCAAACTTAAGCACCATATAAACAATGCTATACTGTTTTCCTGTTTTTTTCCTTCTAGAAGGCATTTATTTTTTCTGATTTTTTAGCACTTGAGTGTTTAAAGTTCATTTCCAAAGATTCAGAAAGTCTCACAGAAAATACAGAAATTGATCTCATAACTTAGATGCATGGATCGCCAGAGGAACAAAAAAAGTGGGAAAATTCGCTTATTTTCTTTTTGCATTATTTTTAGAGGCCTGATAAATGGTGTTGTCATAGGGTTTTAAATAGAGTTTCACTTGCCACCAAGTAAAGTCAACAATTCAGTGACATAATGTTTAAATTCTATCCTGTTCTTTGCTACAAACCATCTAGAAGAAACAACACTCTGAGCATTGTCAGTTTATCCCGTAGCCCTGTGTAGCCCTGTGGTTTGAGGCAGATGATTTAGAAGCTACAATACAGCCACACAGGAAGGATGCTCCCAGCAGTATATGGTTACTGTCTAGCCTTCTGCAGCTGAATTCCTGTGCAGATATTATTTGGAAGTGCTGCTCTGGCAATCAGTCAAGACCTAATGCTTAGTGTAATTCAATCTGGAAAGTGCTGCATAACTCCCAACTTGAACTTGGATCTCCACCCTCTGACAAACTTCAGACCAAAAGAGAAACCAGGAAGACTGTGTGCACCTTGAAGTTCTTTGGAAGACTATTGGTTGGCCTGCCCGAATTTTGGTACACCCAAGAACTACCTGTCTTTATGAGATTTTTTTAATTTTTCAGGAAAATTATATTGGATCATTTCCAGCCTAATTAGAAGATATAATCAACAGCCATGAGCTGCATTACTTGATTAATGGCTTCAGCACCACAGTCTTTCCACCTAGTAATAATCTCTGACTCGTTTCATTTCCTCTTTTCAGATAATGAGAGAAAAGTTGTACTTAGAGATCTTTTGGGGAGGAGGTCTGATGAATCAAGCTGGCGGCCTGCCTATTTCAGACGCCACATGAGTGATACACACATGCAACTCTCAGGCCTATCTTTCCATTGTACAAACGTCCATCCAGCCCTAATTCTATGCAATATATTCTGCTAGACTATGTGCAAAGTATACACCTTCACACACATATTTCCCTCTACCACCCCACACGCTAAGCTCATATATTCCAAAAATGTAAGACATTTACAGCTCAAGCTAAATGTGTCTTTTCTGTTAACAACTTAGATGATGGACTCAAAAACACATTAATGAATTTTAGATCTAAAACCACGGTGGTAAGAGAAAGATGATAAAGCACTGTGGAAGGCAAACGTTGAAAGGATATCTGGCACTTAAGAAAGTGGTAGAGAACAGGAAGTATAATTTAGAAAAGGTGAATATTTGAGGAGAAAAGACAAACTGTTCACACATAATAGATCACTATGGGTAGTCTGACAAAAAATTATCTTCATGAGAATTTACTATTATCAAGAAAATAATATAGCTAAGCTGTTAAGAAATTCAACAACAAAAATAAAAACCATAAATATAATTCTATCATGTCACCATACAGTATTCAGATTGTTATGCAGTTATGGGAACTGCTTCTAAAGAAGTAGTATAGAGCAGCATTTCTCGAACTTCCCAAGTACATATGGAAAGATGTTTTTAAAAACTCCTATTTCTTAGCCTCTCCCCCAGGGATGTTGATGCTGCTGATTTACACTTTGAGTAGCCACACTTTGAGTAGCTCTGTTATAGAACTGCTACACATCCTGGGGACTGAACAGCAAGACCTATTAAGAACAGTGATTCTCATAATCTAGTCAAGAGAAAATAAGATGGAAATGTAACCTGAGAGACTGAATCAAGTGACGAACTAAGGACATGAAGCGACGAACTAAAGACATGAATGTCCTAGCATTCATGCTATACTCCCAAATCCTAGAAATGATGAAAGAATTTTTACAATTAAATATATAATACTGTAAAATGGGGGTTTCTTGATAATCCACAAATTCTGAGAAAAGCTTGACATGGTAGGTAGGTGGGATCTTTTTGAAGGAAAATATCACAGCCCTAAGAGCTTGCAAAAGAGGATTACTACAAAAGGTAAGAGTTAATTTGGGGGTGAATTCAAGGAGCAGGGGGGAACCTGACAGCAAGCTGCCTTATACACTCTTCTTATCCACTGTCCTTAGGCAAGAGATAATAGAAATGTCCTGACTCCCAATCCCAAATGGCTATCAACCTCCAGAAAATATGGGAGCACTCTAATGTCCAGAATACAATTTATTGGCAACCTCAACCAACATTACCTCTTGATCTTCCCACAATTATTGGAGTAACCAAAGCACTCATGGAGAGACTGATGACGAATCCCAAATTCAAAGACCAAATTGTTCTGCACAGTGGCTGTACCTATTTATGTTCCCATCAGAACATAAATGTTCCCTCCTGAAGCTCAACATAACCTAATGGATGTGTCTAACTGATGTTGTAGTTTACATTTTCCTGAAAATGCAAAGAAGAGCTCACAGATCAGTTTTAAATTGTGGTGAAAAGTACATTAACATAAAATTTACCATTTTAACCATTTTTAAGTGTAGAGTACAGTAGTGCTTACTATATGTCCTTATGGGCAACAAATCTCTAAAACTTTCATATCTTGCAAAACTAAAACTCTATACTCATTAAACGACAACTCCCATTTCCCCCTTCCTCCCATCCCAAGGTAACCAGTATTCTACATTCTGTTTCTACAAGTTTGACTACTTTAGATACCACACATAAGTGTAATCATGCAGTATTTGCCTTTTGTCACTAGTTTATTTCACTTTGCATAATGTCCTTAAGTTTCATCCACATTGTAGCATATGACAGGACTTCTTTTCTAAGGTGGAATAATCTTCCATTGTGTAGAGATACCATATTCTCTTTATTCACTCATTTGCTGATGGGCATTATATAGGTTGCTTCCACCTCTTGGCTCTTGTAAATAATACTCAATGAATATGGGTGTGCAAATATTTCTTAGAGATCTTGTTCCTATTTAGAAATATACACAAATATGGGATTGCTTTATTACACTGCTTTATTACATTGAGGTCATCTCCTTCTATTCCTGAATGTTTTACCATAAGTGAGTGTTGAATTTTGCCATATCCTAGTTCTGCATTAATTAAGATGATGAGGTGGGTTTTGTTCATCATTCTATCAATGTGGCACATTATAGTGATTTTTGTATATTGAGCCATCCTTGTATTCGAGGAATAATTTTTATTCAGTCATGGTATATAATCCTCTTAATGTATTGTTGAATTCACTTTAAGCTGAGAATCTTTGCATCATGATTCATTAAGGATATCAGTCTGTTTTCTTGTAGTTTCATTGCCGGATTTTGGTGTCATGGTAATGCTTGCTCACAAAATGAATTTGGAAATGTTCCCTCTTCTTCAATTTTTTGGAAGAGTTTAAGAAAGATTGATGTTACTTCTTCTTTAAATGTCTGATAGAATTCTCCAGGCAAGCCATCTGGTCCTGGTTTTTTTCTTTGTCGAAAGGTTCTGAATAACCAATTCAATCTCTTTATTAGCTATAGATCTGTTCAGATGTTTTTATTTCTTCATGATTCAGACATGAAGGTTGTATATTTTTAGAAAAATATTTATTTCATTGAGTATTATTTAGGTTATTCAATCTGTTGGCATATAATCATTCACAGTAGTCTCATCATCTTTTTAATTTTTGTGGTATCAGTTTTAACTTCTATTCTTTCATTCCTGATTTTTGCTATTAAGTCTTCTCTTTTTTTCCTTAGTCTAAGGAATTGTCAATTTTGCTGATCTTTACAAAAATCCAACTCTTATTTTATTGATTTTTTTTTCTATTCTTTATTTTATTTACTTCTGCTCTAATCTTTATTAGTCTCTCCCTTCTAATTTTAGGTTTAGTTTGTTCTTCTTTTCCTAGTTGCTGAGTTGTAAAGTTAGGTTTCTGATTTGATACCTCTTTTCTTGTTTTTCTTCCTTCAAAAGCATGAACACCTTCTTCTTTTTTAATGTAGGCCTTTACCACTATAAACTTCCTGCTTAGAACTGCTTTTGCTGCATCCCATAGGTTGTGATATGTTGTGTTTTCATTTTCATTTGTTTCAAGTTATTTTCTATGTTTCTTGTAATTTGTTCTTTGACCCATTGATTGTTTAAGAGTGTGTTAATTTCCATATATTTGTGAATTTTCCAGTTTTCCTTTTGTTATTGATTTCCATTCCCTTGTGGTCAGAAAAAATAGTACTATGACTTCAGTCTTCTTAAATTTGTTAAGACTTGTTCTGTGGCCTACCATGTTATCTTTCCTAGAGAATGCTCTATATGTGCTTGAGAAGAGTGCATATTCTACTATTACTGGGTAGAATGTTCTATATATGTCAATTAGGTTCAATTGGTCTATAGCATTACTCAAGTTCTATTTTCTTCTTTTTTTTTTTTGAGACGGAGTTTCGCTCTTGTTACCCAGGCTGGAGTGCGATGGCGCGATCTCGGCTCACTGCAACCTCTGCCTCCTGGGTTCAGGCAATTCTCCTGTCTCAGCCTCCCGAGTAGCTGGGATTACAGGCACGTGCCACCATGCCCAGCTAATTTTTTGTATTTTTCGTAGAGACGGGGTTTCCAGAATGGTCTCGATCTGTTGACCTCGTGATCCACCCGCCTCGGCCTCCCAAAGTGCTGGGATTACAGGCTTGAGCCACTGCACCCGGCCTCAAGTTCTATTTTCTTATTGATCTTCAATCTGGTTAATCAATCTGTTATTGAAAGTGGGGTGGTGAAATCTATTATTGTGTTACTGTCTATTTTTCTCTTCAATTCTATTGGTGTTTGCTTCATATATTTGGATGCTTTGCTGTTAAGTGTATATATTATTGTAATTGTTGTATCTCCCTGGTGAATTGACTCTTTGACTATTATATAATCTTTTTCTTTGTCTCTTTTGATAGTTTTCTGATCTACATATGGCTACGCCTGCTCTAATTGGTTACCATTTACATGATATATATTTTTCCATCATTTCATTTTCAGCCTATATATATCCTTATATCTCAAGTGACAGAATATAGCTAGAACATAGTTGGATCTTGTTTTCTGATCTAGTTTGCTACTTCACATCATTTGAATGGGGTATTTAATTCATGTTCACCTAATTACTGATACAGAAGGACTTATTATTGGCATTTTGTTGTTTTCTATATACCTTGTAGTCATTCAGTTCATGATTTTCTCTCTTATTCCCTTCATGTTTCATTGATCTTTTTCATAGTGACATGCTTTGATTTTCTTCTCATTTTCTGTTGTGCATCTCCTACAGGTATTTTCTTTGTTATTACCATGGGGATTACATTAAACATCTTAGCGTTATAACAACCTAACAAGGTAACTTCAATCACATACTAAAACTCTACTCATTTACATCTCCCTCCCCAGTTTATGCTATTAATGTCATAAATTATATCCTTTTCTATTTTGTATCAACATAGTTTAATAGCTATTTATGCTTTTATCTTTTAAGTTCTATACCAGAATTAAAAATGATTTATGGACAGTCAGCCCTCTATGTCTATGTGTTCTGTATCCATGGGTTCAACTAATCATGGATCAAAAATATAGTATTTGCAGGATGTAGAACCCAAAGATTGACCATTTGTTTCTGTATGTTCCATACAGTTTACTGTAGAACTGGAGCATCCGCAGATTTTGGTATGTGTGGGGAGTCCTGGAACCAATCCTCTGTGGATACCAAGGTACAACTGTACTATATGACACAGTATTATAAAATTTTAAATTTTTCTGTATATTTACATTTATCAGAAGGCTTTATATTTTTGTATGCTTTCATGTTGCTGTCTAATATCCTTTCATTTCAACTTGAAGGACTCCCTTTAGCAATTCTTGTAAGGCAGGTCTAGTGGTGATGAACTTCTTCAGCTTTTGTTTATCTGGGGGTATCTTTACTTCTTCATTATTGAAGAATGATTTAGCCCAGATGAAGTATTCTTAGTTGGAAGGGGTTTTTGTTTTGTTTCGTTTCCTCCCTGGCTCTTTGAATGTATCATCCCACTCCCTTCTGGCCTGTAATTATGCTGAGAAATCCACTGACAATCTTCTGGAATCTTCCTTCTACATGACAAGTCACTTTTTTCTTGCTGCTTTCAAGATTCTGTCTTTAACTTCTGACAATCGAATTTTTGTTTACGTTGGTGTGGGCCTCTTTGGGTTAATTCTTTGGAGTCCTTTGAGCTTCTTAAATTAGGATATCTAATTCCTTCCTAATATTTGGGAAGTTTTTACCATTATTTCTTCGAATAAGTTCTTTGCCCCTTTCTCTCTTATTCTAGGACTCCCATAATGTGTATATTGTTCCACATGATGTTGTTCCACAAGTGTCTTAGGCTTTCTTTACTTTCCTTTATTCTTTTTTTTTTCTGACTTAATAATTTCAAATGATTTGTGTTTAAGTTTTCTGATTCTTTCTTCTGTTTGATCAAGTCTACTGCCGAACCCCTCAAGTAAGTTTTTCAATTCAGCTATTGTGGTTTTTTAGCTCCAGAATATCTGTTTTGTTCTCATTTATTCTACATCTTTATTGATATTCTCATTTTGTTCATGTATTGTTTTCCTGATTTCATTGAATTGTTTATCTGTGTTCTCTTGCAGTGCCTTGAGATCCCTTAAGACAAATATTTCAAATTCTTTGTCAGGTAATGAGTACACTTCTGTTTCTTTAGGGTCTGCTTCTGTAGATTTATTCTGTTCCTTTGATTATGTCATGTTTCCCTGGTTTACTTTGTGTCTTGTTGTTTTTGTTGTATTTTGTACATTTAAAGACACATCCACTTATCTCAGTCTTTATGGACAGACATGGTACAGGGAAGACTTTCACAAATGGACTCTCAACTAAAGATTGTGGAGGTCCCTCGAACCTTTTCCAGGGATGTGTCTTCCTTGAGCTTATGCATGTGATTTCCAAATTAGAGGGCTTGTGATTTCCAAATTAGAGGGCTTTATGGGTTTCTTTCTCAAGAGCTCCTAATCTCTTCCTCCCTCTAGTGTCTGTCTGTGGTATTACAGATTCTCCAGTGCTGCAACAAGCTGCTGAGCTATCTTGTTCCAAAGTATGATGCCATTTCTGTCAGTGCTGTGGGTCAGGCAAGACTGATACCAGTCTCTCTGGTAGGCCTCTGAAAAGCCAGAATACTGGATATATAATCCATTCTTCTCTTCCCCTCCCAAAGAACAAGTCATGAGCTAGGCACTTTCTCCCAATTATGTTGAGCTATGCCAGCCTCCATCCGCAGCACTGTCAATTCTCTGGTGCTACCACAAACCACTAAGCTTTCTTTTGTTTACCAGGGCCCCAAGGCATCAAAAGTAGTCTTCTTTTATCCGCAGTTTTACTTTTTGTAGTTTGAGCTAGCCATGGTCACCCGTGGTCCAAAAATATCAAATGAAAAAATTCCAGAAATAATTCTTTCAAATTGTGCAATTATTTTGTTTGTTTTGAGACAACACCTTGCCCTTGTTGCCCAGGCTATAGCACAGTGAATAGTGCAATCTCAGCTCACTGTAACCTCCACCTCCTAGGTTCATGTGATTCTCCTGCCTTAGCCTCCTGAGTAGTTGAGACTACAGACATGAGCCACCATGCCCAGCTAATTTGCATTTTTAGTAGAGATGGGGTTTTGTCATGTTGGCCACGTTGGTCTTGAATTCCTGAAATCAGGGGATCCACCTGCTTTAGCCTCCCAAAATGCTGGGATTAAAGGCATGTGCCACCCTACCTGGCCTAAATTGTGCACTGTTCTGAGTAGCATGATGAAATCTCATGCTGTTCCACTATGTCCCACCTGGAACATGAATCATCCCTTTGCCCAGGGTATCCATGATATGCACTACCTGCTTAGCAGCCATATTGGTTGTCAGATCAACTGTCACAGTATCACTGTGCTTGTGTTCAAGTAACCCTTATTTTATTAATGTTTAATAATGACCTCAAAGTCCAACAGCACTGGGGCTGGCAATTTGGATATGCCATAGAGTAATTATAAAGTGCTTCCTTTAAGGGAAGAGGTGAAAGTTCTCAACTTAATAAGGAAAGAAAAAAATCATATGCTGAAGTTGCTGAGATCTATAGTAAAAACAAATCATCTATCTGTGAAATTATAAAGAAGGAAAAAAATGTTAGTCTTATCATTGCATCTCGCATGGCAAAAATTATAGCCATCATGCATGATAAGTGCTTAGTTAGGATGGAAAATACATTAAATTTGTGAGTGGAATACAGAAATATGTTATGATTGATGGCAATCAGGTTTGGTACCGTCCACAGTTTCAGACATCCACTGGGTGTCTTGAAACATCCCCTGCAGATAAAGAGGGATTACTGTATACCATTTCCTCATCAGTGCTCTCAGTCAGTGGAGAGAGAAGTTCCTTGTCTGCTCCCTAAAAAGTGAAAATGTTGGATGCACATTCCACTTTTCTTTTTCCCTCCCAAGGGAGAGAAGCTACAAAGCTGTTTTTCCTACCAATCTCCCCAAGCTGTGTCAGCCTTGGAAAAGGGCCATCACAGTTGACACAAAATAGACATTTTTAACCAATTTCAATGTGGCTATTCTAGACTTTTAGCTTGCCTGCAGTATTGTGACTTCTTAATTGGTTCTGTAGTTCTCATTAAACTTTTGGGGGATGTATGTTGTAGTTAAGTCAATGTCTCTATTGGGAAATAAGGTCTAGGACTTCCTATTCTGCCATCTTGCTGATGTCACTCCTGAAGAACTCCTTTAATGTTATTATTAATTCAGTTTTCCTCTTTTGGTAACGACCTGCTTATATTCCTTGCTCTTTTCCATACTGGAGTATCTGCCTCTTTATGACTGATTTTTGCAAGTCATTTCTATATTTTGCATTCTGATCCTTTGTTTCTATTTATTAATAAATTTTAAAAATTATTTTATTGTCAGCTGCTTATTAAAAAATCATCAACTGTGATGTACATTTTGGGATTTTGGTGTAGGAAGTATATACACATTACACTGACTGATTTTTAAAGTCCTTTTAAATAAATTTATAATTATATAAATCTAAAGAGCCATCAGTCAACATTCACCTCACAACTAAAGCCAAGTCTTTACCTGACATGTAAATAAATAAATCTAAACACTTTCCATGTCTCCTATATATTCTTCTTCTTACATTGCCAATAACATAATAAAGATTTCTCCAATGTTTTCCTCTAATAATTACATAGTTTAAGGGTTAGGTGCAAAGGATTTCTAAAGGTTGAAGACAAAGACAATTTCTGATAGAGCTGGAATTAGCAACGGCTTTATAAAAAAAAAAAATCAATCCCTCAGTCTCAGATTCTCCTGGTTAATGACATGTCAAAAATGAAATGCTCACCAATGAAAACTGATTTCTTTCACAGAGTGAAGAAACATTTGTAATGTAATTAATTGCCTTTTAATTTGTCTGAATCTGTTTGTTTAGTCTAGATTTTGGAATATGATGATGTTTCTTAAAATAGGGGATATGTTCACATAAAATGTTGCCTTGTAAATATCCTGACTCTGTGTGTGTCTGTGTGCTGGGAGCAGGAGGAGGCAGAGCCAGAGCAGGCTAGTAGGAGAGCACACACTTGCACCTGTGTACATTCCCCTCCTGCAGAGTGAGCAACCCCAGGATAAAACTAAGTGCTGCTCTTTCTTTTGTGCTCCCTACTGTATACATAGGGCTTTTTACTTAATGGGCCCACAAAAGACATTGCATGATTTACTTACTATTCTGTGAGAGTTGAGAAAACAGTGATTTAAAAGAGTTTGAAAAAACTTACCAATTTGCTATGTATTCCACTAAAATAATCTTCCTACATAGAATACAACCATAACTGAACACACATTTCCTATGAATTGTAAATTTTCCTTTATAACCAAATTGACACATTTTGAAACTTGAGAAGAAGGATGTTTAGTTTAACACCTACCGCCTTTGAGTGTTAAATCCATTAAGATGATTCTCTCTGAGTTCAGATGCTAATGATAAAACCATCTGTAAAACAAAATCAGTTGCAGGTTAACTCATGCTGCAAACAGGATTACCTCAGTTCTGTTTTTCTTGGTGTGAGTGATATTTCCGTTGAGATTCCTCCAACCCACATCTTCTCCTCATGTTTTACTTTGTCAGAGTGAAAAGGAAGCAGTGCCATGTCATATTTACTAATAACCGGGATTTTATGTTTAATGTCTATAATTCTGCATTCCTATTTGGGCAATGAACAATAGACAGATCATTCATTTCGTAAGAATTAAAACCAAATCCATTTAAATAAAATGTTAGTTTATTTCTTCATTCAAAATCTAGTTGATTTAAAAAAAAATGCTTCTCTTGTATAAAGCTTCCGAAACACCAGAACAGTTAACAAACATTAAAAATCTTCTAACATTTTTTACAAGAGTTACATCAAGATTGTAAGTTAAAATTTCTTACATTTGGCTACAATTTAGGCCAGAAGAAAACAAAGCTGTAATACTAAGAGGTAAATACGTAATACTATGTATTGAATTTTCTGCTTTGCTTTAACAGAAAATTCCCATCAGGTTATTTTAAATATAAGATTTGTCTAATGGTACAAGACTGTGTTTATAATAGCTAAGAAAAGCTCTTCTCCCAAACATCAGAGTGAATAAGTGAGATGTGTTACAAGAAAGAGAGGTTGATTGGTTTGTTTAGTAAAACCCTTCCTGGTTTCCTTCTTTCTCATAACTTCCCATCTCACATTTCTTCCTTACATGGCCGTAAGTCTGCCCATGGTAAAAAGAGATAAACAAAGAAAAGTTAAACATCTCTTCTGGAGGACCAAAACATTTCCATTTACTCTTTTTGCTGATGATACATTCAACATTGAACATTTCAAAAGTGATAAATTTTAAATACTCACATTTTTAAGCAAACCAGGATAGTAATCTATAGGTGCATATCCAAGACCTTGAGTGAAAAGAGCAACTTCTTTATCAAATCTGAGTGCTGAAAGTATATGAGATAATAAACCCTAAAAAACATAAATAGAGAAAGTTAACTTATTTAAAAGTGGATACAAGTGGCTTTTATGTACAATGACTATGATTTATTTTTAAATGGGGTAATCCCTAATGAAACAAAGCAACCTATTTGTCGAAGTACCCAATTTACTTGATTCAAAGTGCAGAAATGTTAACATTAAAGTTAATACATTAAAAAGAAGTCAATTTAAACAAACTTTAACACTGAAACAAAAATATATATAATGAATAAGCAGTGCTTTATCTATATTAAGAATGAAATTTTATTGTTTTGAACTCAGTAAAATATGTTTAACAGAGATTATATGATAATTTTTTTCACACATATGTGAAACACCCAATCATCATGCTCTTGAACTAAAAAAGGATCAAGATATGATAATTTAATGTAAGATAGAGAACACATCACAAATCAGTAGAGAAAGGGCAGATTATGCAATGAATTGTTCCTCAGAAACTATTCGTACAAAAAGAAAAAAAGATTCTCACTGGGCATTATTTATCTGAATATAATCCAGTTTAATGTAAATTAAAGAGATAAATTTAAAAATGAAATAATACACAAGAGGAAAACATAAACATTTTTTTCAAGTGTCTGAATGAGAAAGAACTCTTAGAACTGAACATCCTGGGAGCAAATCATCAGGGAAGAGGTTTGGCTGTGCTCAATAAAAATAAAATCTTGTGTTTACCAGAAAAACAATATGATCACAAACTAGAAAGAATGTTAACAACAAATAGTACAGATTCTATGTTATCAAGTTAATGGACAAAATATATGACAAACACTAAGAACATAACCATAAATATGAATATATAATTCATAAGAGAAAATACAAACGACTAAGAAACACAGACATGAATGTTTGTCCTCCATAATCAAAAAGGGTAAGGTAAAACACCTATATGCCACTTTCACTTAATGAATTCAAGTTTTTACAGAGATGAATAGCTAATGCTGTATGGGGTTCTATGAAAGAGGTACTCTATATGAGCTCCTGGACGAACAGAAATAGGGTCTTCCGGCTACGCGTGGTGGCTCACACCTGTAATCCCAACACATGGGGAGGCCAAGGCGGGCAGATCACAAGCTCAGGAGCTCAAGACCAGCCTGGCCAATATGGTGAAATCCCGTCCCTACTAAAAATACAAAAAATTAGCTGGGCATGGTGGTGTGAACCTGTAGTCCAGCTACTTGGGAGCCTGAGGCGGAAGAATCACTTGAACCCCGAAGGTGGAGGTTGCAGTGCACTCCAGCCTGGGTGACAGATTGAGACTCTGTCTCAAAAAAGAAAAGAAAACAAAATAAAAAGGGTCTTTCATACAGGGTGGAGTTGTGAATGGCACCAACGCATCCATGAAGTGTGAGCAAATGTAACACAGCCTGGAACTCATCGTGAAGCTTAGACTTCTAGGAGTGTGTCTGCCTAGAGGTTTGTTACCTGAACAAACACAGATTACGGACTAACAAAGGCTCTACCTTATAGAAAGCAACTTGAAAAAAAATGTATTAAATGTCTTGAAAATATTCAGAACCCTTGATATAGCTGGCATACATTTAAGGAAACAAATGCAAATCTGATGACAGAAACTATGCTCAAAGATGCAGTTGTTATTTCTCATATAGTGAAAATTGTCTAATAGCAGGGAATGATTAATTTATAATATTCTTATATAGTGGCTCACTATAAGCTATTAAAATGTTTATAAAGGGGCCATGCATGGTGGCTCACACCTGTAATCGCAGCACTCTGGAAGGCTGAGTCGGAGAGATCACTTTAGCCCAGGGTTTCAAGACCAGCCCATGTTGCCCAGGCTGGTCTTGAAATCTGGGACGACAGATTTTGTATTTTGTATTGTATCCAGGTTTTGTATTTTTGTACAAAAAATTAGCTGGGCATGGTGGTGCACACCTGACATCCCAGCTACTCAGGAGGCTGAGGCAGGAGGATCACCTGAGTCCTGGAAATTGAGGCTGCAGTGAACCATCATCATGCCACTGCACTCCAGCCTGGGAGTTGGAGTGAGACCCTATCTCCAAAGAAAAAAAAAGTTTATGAATAATCTTAACAGTATTTTAAATGGTTATCTTATTAAATGAAGACAGATGTAAAATGTTATATTCAGAATGATCTCATCAATATAAAAATCCACACACGGGAACGGAGAAACAATGGGAGAAAATATCACTGTCTTAGTCCGTATGTGCTACTATAGCAAAATACCTCAGACTGGGTCATTTATAAAGAGCAGAACTTTATGTCTCAGTTCTGGAGGCTAGGAAGTCCACGACCAAGGAGCTGGCAGGTTCAGTGTTTGGTGAAGGCTTCCAAGGTGATGCCTTGTGGCTGTGCCCTCTAAGAGGGATGGGCACTATGAATGCTGTGTCTTTACATGGTAAAAGGAACAGAGGGGCAAAAAGGGCCCTGGACACTCTCTTTCACTTCTTATAAAATCATCAATCCCATTCATGAGAGCTCTATCCTCATGACTTAATCACCCCCCAAAGCCCCTCTTAATACTACCACATTGGTGATTAAGTTTCAACACATGAATTTTGGGGGATAGATCACAGCTATCACCAAATGTTAGCAGTTTCTAGGGGGGTGCTAGAGACCCATAATAGTGCCACCCTAGAGACTGCTAACATTTATATTAACATTAGATATATATATTCCCCCCCTTCTTCTTCTTTCTACTTTATTGTGTTTCCTAACCTCCCATAAATCTATGTACTTCTTTTAATACCAGGAAAAAAATTTTTGAAAAATTTTATCGGCTGGGCGCGGTGGCTCACGCCTATAATCCCAGCACTTTGGGAGGCTGAGGCACGTGGATCACAAGGTCCAGAGATCGAGACCGTCCTGGTCAACAAAGTGAAATCCCGTCTCTACTAAAAATACAAAAATTAGCTGGGCATGGTGGCATGCACCTGTAGTCCCAGCTACTTGGGAGGCTGAGGCAGGAGAATCGCCTGAACCCAGGAGGCGGACGTTGCGGTGAGCCGAGATCGCACCATTGCACTCCAGCCTGGGTAACAAGAGCGAAACTCCGTCTCAAAAAAAAAAAAGAAGAAGAAGAAAAATTTTATTTGGAAATAT
This sequence comes from Callithrix jacchus, assembly GCF_049354715.1. Taxonomy (NCBI): domain Eukaryota; kingdom Metazoa; phylum Chordata; class Mammalia; order Primates; family Cebidae; genus Callithrix; species Callithrix jacchus. The sequence goes on from NC_133502.1 coordinate 78,551,826, forward strand.
TTGATTTTTTGAAAAGTTCCATACTGCATTTTATGATAACACATGAGACAAAATGGATTTGCATCTGTGCATATAAATATACATATATAACTTCATACACAGATACTTGGAGATGACAGTCTAATCTGGGGTAGAGGCTAAGGGTGCCTCAGTGATGGGCAGGCAGGTTCCACATACCCGGGACAAGCATGTGGCATGCATATCAATGACACGCTGGGTGGTTATCACTATCACGGTGCTCACTTCAATTTCATCATAAAGTATCTGACACATCCAAAAAGATACAAGATATTATGTCAAATTTCACAAACCTTCAAACTTAATCAGTAAAACATTAGAAATACAAAAGAAGCCTTGTATGCCCTCTGCCCTTCCCCACCACGATTCAACAGCAGTCCCTACCCCTTGGGGGAAGCTCTACTCTGAATGTGAGAGGCATCCTTTTGTGCGGATCATGTACTTTCACCCTGTGAGCTCAGACCCCCTCCGTATCCTTAAAGGAAAATCCAGGCAACACTTCTAAGTCATGTAGGTGGAAACCTGCCATTTGTACATGACATCCTATCTAGTATTTTCAAATTAGAATTGTAAGTTAACAAAGTAGCTTTAAAACATTACTACTCAGTAGAAGACATTCATGATTAGTAAAAACAACAACAACGACAAAAAGTGGCAATAGGTACTACATGATTTACAGAAAAATGAATCCACTGGAAAGGGGGAAAAACAGGAGCTTTACAGAGTTAGAGTGAACCCTGCCTAAAATAGAGAGAAGGATGGCGCCTCTTGCTTACTATTGCTTTTTCCCTCTTTCAGTTCAAATCTGCCCCAAATGCAGACAGGAAACAGGAGCTGACCATAGCCCCAAATGAGTTCATCTCCATGTTGGTTGTGTTCTTTTCCAACACCAAGTGCAATCTGGGAGACAGAGGGAGCAGCCGTGGCTGGGTAAGCAGAGCCAGGGAGCTTAGGTACAAGCCAGGGTGCTATCTGTGGAGGGGCAATGGCACTTACCGCTGGGCTCCACTGAACTTTTGAAGGAAGACAGTGGGGCCTATACAGCAGGGAGAACACTTGGTGCACTTAGCAAGCCAGGATGGGGCCTGAACTCCCAGTGGGGTCCAGCGCAGGTGTGCCGGGAAAAGGGAAAGCCCAGCCAGATCTGGCCAGCCATATGTCAAATCCACGTGGAGGTGTCCAAGTCAGACCCAGGCAGAGGAAGGAAGACTTGGTTTAGAAACTAAGTGGGAACTCAGAGCCAGAACAAATAAACACAATAGAGGTCTCCATTTTAAACACATAAAATATGCATTAACCACTTTAAACACTCAAAATATTGATCGGCCATTATTGAAACCCATTTTAGGAATGAAGTAATATTCCTTTTTCCCTCTTTTTCTTTTTTTCCCCTTCTTTTTCTCTAAAAAACAAAAAACAAACAAACAAAAAAAGTAGCCTGTTTCCCCTAAGCAGCTGAAATCCTGCTCTGAAAAATATCTCCCGGTTAAAAAAAAAAAAAGAAAGACATGTGGCCCAGTTACCTCCATCTCCCCACAGACGGCTGACCAGCTCATGATCATGTGAGTGAGACCCTGCAGAAACAGCAGCCACCAACCTGTGCTGCTTGTGTCATCGCTTGAGAAGTGATTTGCCCAAGGTTACACAGTGAGGAAATGAGGCAATGAGTGAATTAATTCAATGAGTATTTATTGAGCACCTACAATATATCAGGCTTTGGGAAAGGAGCAGTGAGCAAAACAGTCCCTCCCTTGAAGGTGGGAGCAGATTAGCCTTTTGTGATCTGAATGTGGATCAGATTAGCCTTTTGTGATCTATGCTGTAAAGCAAAGCACAGCAAAGCCATGCTGGGTGTGGGGACAGAGTGAGAGCTGAGTGTGCTGTTTTTGGATGGAGAGCTTAAGGAAGGCCTGTCTGAAGAGGTGACATCTGAGTAGAGACCAGAATGAAGTGAAGTGTATCTACATAGATATCTAGGGGAGAAGAGTAACAGAAAGAGGGAACCACACATTAAAACACCCTGAGGTGGGAATATGATAGATTCCTTTGAGAAACAGCAATGTTGCTAGTGAAAGAATGGGATGAACAGGGGGCAAACTGGCAGGAAGTAAGGTCAGATGTAAAGTCAGGGGTTTGCCAGGCATGACGGCTCACACCTGTTATCCCAGCACTTTTGAAGGCCAAGGCAGGTGGCTCACACGGTCAGGAGTTTGAGACCAGCCTGACCAATATGATGAAACCCCATCTCTACTAAAAATACAAAAATTAGCCAGGTATGGTGGCACATGCCTGTAATCCCAGCTAGTCAGGAGGCTAGGGCAGGAGAATCACTTGAACCCGGGAGGCAGAGGCTGCAACAAGCTGACATCGCGACACTGCAACTTCAGCCTGGGTGACAGAGCAAGACACTGTCTCAAAAAAAAACAAAAACAAAAAAACTAATAAATACAAATAAAAAAATAAAGTCAGGGGTTTGATTATATAGGGCCTTATAAGTTCAAAAAAAAAAAAAAGAAAGAAACTAGGTGGGCTCCAAGCTGGCAGCAGTCTGGGTTTCATGGAGCAGGTCAGTCTGATGCTAGGTAGGGGGAAGGGTAGTGTCAGAATAATGCAACCTACTGCTCAGAAACCAGACTTTTGCATTCTATTTAACAAACACTTAAAGCACTTACTACATACCAGGGGCTGTTCTAAACTGCTTACAAATGCAACTCATTTAATCCTCATAGCCTATGGGTAGGTACTATTACTGAATTTGGGTTAAAGAGGAAGAAATCAAGACAGTTTAAGCAGCCTGCCCAAGGCTAGTTATTTATTCTATGAACAAACCTTATAATAAATCTCCCTGTGTCCACTGTCCATGAGATCCCTGGGATAGTTTTTAACAACGCAAATCTGATTGCTCTGTATGAGACCCTTATGGCTTCCAGTTACTCTCACCGTGAAGCCCAAACTTCTCAAAGTGAAGCAGCCTGGCTCACCAGTGTACCCCACACCCAGCACCAGGCTTGACTTCTCCTTACAAGCCTATTTGGGATCCTGGAAGGCCACAGACTTTAGTATGTCTGATCCCCTCTGCCTGGGGAGCTCTCCTATGCCCCTCACTTGTGAGAAGTCACTTCTTGAAGAGATTCTAACGATTATGACATCTAAAATTTACCAAGCGCTTATAATGCGTAAGGCACTACGTTCTCTAAGTATGGCATCTCACTGAAAACCTCGGGTTCAGTTTTTAATCAAATTCAATTCAGCAATGTTTCAATTAAGCCACCCATAAACAGGTGGCTACTGTTACTATATATTGTAATTCAACCTTAAAAAATTAGAGTGCAAGCACTACAGACTCAGTTGGGATGGAAAGTAATGTAGTATGCAACAGAGGAAAATCAGTTTTGAGGCAGTAATAGCTAAGGGCCAGTCAAGATTGTAGATCTTAAACAAAATCATGCCTAGGCTTTCTCCTAACCCACAGCCTCCAAGAAGCACTCACACCCCAGGCCTGGGAACAGCTCACGGAGGGTGACTTCCCAATACTGCATGAGCTCCTCTTGACATGTGATAGATTCACAGGGTGAGATGAGAGATTGTAAATAATTCCTAAGTAATGTTTAAAATAGCCACAAATAGTTTCCTAGATACCACAGTCATGCATCACTTAACAACTGGGACACATTCTGAGAAATGCTTTGTTAGGCAATTTCTCTCTATCCAAACATCACAGAGTGTACTTACATGAACCCAGTGTAAATTGGGTTCAGCCTGCTGTACACCTAGGCTACATGGGACAGCCTATTGCTCCTGGGCTACAAACCTGTGCAGGATGGGACTGTACAGAGTACTGTTAACACAATAGTATTTGTGATCTAAATCTATCTAAACACAGAAAAGGTACAGTAAAACTTACTGTACCTTCTCTATGTTTAGGACACTTACCATGACAGGAGCTTGCAGGACTGGAAGTTGCTCTGGGTGAGTCAGTGAGTGGGGAGTACATGTGAAGGCTGAGGACATAACTGTGCACCACTGTAGACTTTATGGACACTGTATACTTACACTACACTAAATTCATAAAAAGATGTATTTCTTTCTTCAGCAATAAACTATTCTTAGCTTACCACAACTTTCAAACTTGATAAACCTATTTTTGTTGAACTTTTGTACTCTTGTAATAACAGCCTAAAACATAAACACATTGTATAGCTATATGAAAATATTGTCTTTCTTTATATCCTTACACTATAAGGTTTTCTATATTTTAATTTTTTTACTTTTTAAACTTTTTGTTAAAAACTGAGGCACACTGCCACCAAGACACTTGTCCTGGTCACTTCAAGCCCTGGTTCACGGTTGTGCTGCTGTGAATACAAACCCGCTCTCTGGCTGCCAAGAATATATGTGGCCAGGATAGCAAATCAAGCATTCAAGCTCCAGGCAAGAGGTCTTCTCAGGTTCCCAAACAGACTTTCCAGAATCCCAAGATACTGAGACTCAGCCCCTTCCAGGCCTTGCCACCAAAGAGAATCAGAGAGGGGATGGGGGAGCCATCCAGACTCTCCAGCCCAAGCTTGTCAGCACACAGCCCAACACAAATTTGTAAACTTTCTTAATACATTATGAGACTTTTTTTGTGATTTTTTTTTTTTTTTAGCTCATCAACTATCATTAATGTTAGTGTATTTTATGTGTGGCCCAAGACAATTCTTCCAATGTAGCCCAGGGAAGCCAAAAGACTGGACACCCCTGCTATAGCCTCTTCTGTAGTGAAAATGAATTTTTACTCAAAGCAGCAACTCACTATTCACAAGGACACCATCCCAGATGCTGAGCATCGACCTCTTGCCTCCCTGGGACAGACCTTATCTGAGTCCCAGCAAAGCCCACACTGTCCTCCAGCCTCTACCATCCAGACATGTTCCAGAAGAGCCCCTCAGAACTGTCTTGATGAGATGGGACAAGGGATGGTAGAGCTTCAAATTCATAATGGCTGCCTTATCCCTCTCTTCTGAGAGGTCTGTACCTGCTGGTTGGAGCCTTCACCCTTAGGAGACTTAGCCCATGTCCCAGGAAGTGCCCCGTATGAGGAAGTACTGGTCTCTTCCTCCTCTGAGGAGGGTGTGCAGGAATGGACCTCTGTGCTAGGGAACACAACTGCCATTCGCACAACCAGGCTGACTGGCACCTGTGCACCTGTTTCTTCAGCTGTGGTGCCTATGCAAACAGTGGAACCCCAAAGCACACTGGGTGGTCAACACACAGAAACGGCACCAAATACAATTATGTAAGCTTAAGTTGAATACAAATGAGACTTATAATGTCATATAAAAATGCTGTTACTTGAATTTTATAAGAAAATTGAGTTAAATTGCGTAAAGGCATTAAAATGTAATTTTAATAGGAAGCTATGAAAATTATCTACATTTGATGTACAAATGCCTGAATTTTGGGTAACTCTGTAAAAGCCACTTTTACAGAGGGTGTGAAAAGGAGTCTGCCACTTACTTTATAAGACATTGACTTCCAAATCTCTGCTGTTTTTAACCAGCCCTCTGGTGATACTAACATTTCTTAGCCTGAAGGAGCATTTCCATGGAAACCATAATAGAGATTTTGCTAATTTTGGATTAAAATCATTATAAAATTGTTTGTTTGGTTTATGCTTTTAACCAAGCAGTCCTACAGATAGCATATTTTATTCATCAAATTTTATTTACTTTAGATAAAAGAGGCCTTGTCATTACCATGTGCTCTATGAATTTGCACTGTGTTTGAAATACAAACTCTCAGCTAAAACCCAGACCTATTTTATCAAAATCTGGATTTTAAATAATATTTCCAGGTGATCCACATGCACATTAATAATCATTAATTCTATTCTTTTTGTTTTTGTTTTTGTTTTTTTTTTTTTTTTTGAGACAAAGTCTAGCTCTGTTACACAGGCTGGAGTACAGTGGCAAAATCTTGGCTCACTACAACCTCTGCCTCCCAGGTTCAAATGATTCTCCTGCCTCAGCCTCCAGAATACCTGGGATTACAGGTATGTGCCACCACACCCGGTTAATTTTTGTATATTTAGTAGAGATGGGGTTTCACCATGCTGGCCAGGCTGGTCTCGAATTCTTGGCCTCAAGTGATATGCCCACCTCGGGTTCCCAAAGTGCTAGGAATACAGGTGTGAGCTACTGTGTCCAGCTGGTATTCTATTCTTAAAAGAAGAAAAAGTTATACAGGTGTACTGATTTGACAAAAAGATACAGTTTAGACTGTACATTTCAATGCACATACATCTTATAAAAATAACTAAAAATAATAATAAAGGGGTGGAATGGGCTGAAGTACAGATGAAATAGAAATAGCACATGATAAGTAGTTGTTGAGGCTGAATGTCAGGTCTAGTGTACATTTTGTGTATTTTGTTTATGTTTAAAATGTTCTGTAATAAAACACTTGTATAAAAATACAAAGTTTATCTATAACATTAGCTTTTACAATTTGGCTACGTTTGGGGAGGAAGAAGGAAGAAAGTGGATGTCGGAAGCATGAACAAGGCTGGTTCTGTTTTGTAGTTACAAAAATCTATTTGCTTTGTAATAATTAACTGAGCTTTATCTTAATGCTTTCAGCATGTACTTCTGTATGCATATTATATAACAATAAAAATTTATTAAAGAGAAAAACTGAAGCATACACACACTAGCCGAGGCCTACACAGGGTCAGGTAATCAATATCACTGTCTTCTACCTCCACATCTTGTCCCACTGGTAAGTCTTCAGGGGGCAGTAACGTGAGCTGTCATCTCCTGTGATAACAGTGTTTTCTTCTAGAATGAATACCTCCTGAAGGACCAGCCTAAAGCTGTCTTACTGTTAGCTTCTTTTTTTTTGAGACAGGGTGTTGCTCTGTCACCCAGTCTGGCAATCACAGTTCACTGCAGCTTGGAACTCCCCAGCTCAAGCAATCTTTCCAACTCAGCCTCTTGACTAGCTGACAATATAGGTGTGTGCCACCATCCCTGGCTAATTTTTTTATTTTGTTTTATTTTTTGTAGAGGCAGGGTCTCAGTATGTCACTCAGGCTGGTCTCAAACTCCTGGCCTAAAGTGATCCTCCCGCCTTGGTCACCCAAAGCACTGGGACTACAGGCATAAGCCACCACATCTAGCCAACTTAAAAAATTTTTTTTGCTTTCTTTCTTCATCACTCAATTTGAAGTTTTTTAAAAAAATAAGTAGTACACACTAAAATAACAATAAAAATATAGTATGATAAATAAACCAGTAACATAGTCATTTATTGTTATCAAGTAATTGTGTACTATATATAATTTATATAATTGTACATGCTATACTTTTATATGACTACCAGCATAGTATGTTTGTTTACCTAGAATCACCACAAACACATTGTCTGTGTGTGTATACATATAAAATAAAATTTTAACTGATGTCTTTTTTCCATAATTCGCTAATATAAGTGGCTATGAAGTGCCACAAGTTGTTCCCTGAATAAGATAAGTGCTAAGTCCTAGAAATGACACACAGAGGCCAGTATATGGTTACACAGTTTCAAAACAGATACTTCAAACTCTGGTCCCCTAAATTTTTATTTTAAAGTTAACTTACATATTGATGAGCATTTCTCATTGGTAATAATAATTCTTTTTACTGCCACCTAGTGGCAAATAGTCAAAATACAAAACCATTAAAGATTAGGCATTGGCTCTTGGACAAAAATAAATTCCTATAGTCATATAATAACAGGTTATTCTTCAAATGCTGGCAGAGCAATCTTGGAGATCCTTTACTCTAACTCCCTCATTTTACTAATGAAGCACTGGGTTTCTAAATACACAAATCAATATTTAAGAAAAGGATGTGGATGTAAATGAAAAGGTTCAGACATATAAGATGTACAGGTATCATCACCCTGAACCTTGATATAAAATCTTTTGTCGGTAGAAAGTGTGGGAACTAACATGGCTGTTCCTAAAATGATTTTAAGCCCAATTTTGATTCATGTAAAAGAATGAAAAAACTCTGCTAATGTATGAAAAGCCATTGAAAATGCTTAGATCATGTTGGGTGAACTTTCCTAAGAAGATAAGTTTTAAATAAAGTAGAGGGAAATCCACTGCCCTTGCTTTTGGGTGTCATTAGTTGTCCTTGCCTCACTGTACCTGCTCCCTCATGTAACAGGCAGCACATTCACAGGCAGGTTAGGAAAGCTGGAGCAATGGGCTGTGGTCTGGCACGTGGTTTGGGTGTGGAAGAAGGTCTGCGAGTTTTGCTCAGGCAAAGACTAGACCAAATTCACCCAGCCCCTTCCCATCTCCAGACCATTTCCTTCTAGGAGAGCCACACTGTGGTCAATATTCTCAAACTGAGACAGAGCACACATATTATGCTTCTCTAAACAATTTCTTCATCTGGTCATTAAAGTCTTTTAGAATTTCCACCACTTTTCTCTCCATGACATGTCTCTTTATACAAAATACACCCCCAAAAAAGTTTACAAACAGGGATCCCTTATTTACTCATTCAACAAACAAAGGTTGAGGATGATCTGCATTCAAGCCACTCTCCTGGACCACTGGGGTGAGAAGCCCTGCAGCCTGGTAAACGGTGCTGCAGGTGGAAGCCATCACATAGGTAGCATATTAAGTGCTGAATGACTCTTGGTGAGGCAGTCACTGTGGGAATGGAACAAGGAGAGATGAGTTCCAACTGCTGGGTTTTGGGGTGCTCTCAAAGACCATGACATGTCAGCTGATTATGAGGGCTGGGAAAGAAGAAAAAGGGGAGGAGGCAGAGGCGAGGAGAAAAAAGAGTACATGTGTGATGTGGCTGGGACAGACAGAGGAAGATGACTGAGGAGGGAGTAGAGAAAAAAGATGGGAAAAACTCCATCACCCACTAAGGCTCCTGGCCCCCACTCCAGTCTGCCCCTACATGGCTTTAGCCCACCTGGGCAAACTCACTTCCCCTGCCTTTCTCTTTATTCCCTATGACTTGGTGACATCAGACTCCTGGCTGGTCACCAAATTCACCCAGCCCCTTCCCATCTCTAGACCATTTCCTTCTTCTGAGAAACCCAACAACCTCCCCCCCCATCTCTAGCTGCCAAAATCACACCTGTCTTTCAAAATCCATCTTTCTCCAGGATTCCTGTTCTAGTTGTTGACTGGGTAAGATGTTGTTCCGCAGTCTCTGTGGTTCCTCCCTTGTGTTTCTCTCCCTGCACCTTCCAAGGTCACCTTGCAGTGTAACTGTGACCCTGCTCTCCTCTGTCCACCATTAGCATTGAGGCTCTCCACCGCAGGCAGTGCCTCACTAGTCTTCACATTCCTAGCACAGCTGTGAGCCACACAATAGTCATTCAATAAAGACAAGCCCAGTGAAAACCAAGAGCACAGATTGCTCTCTTACAGCTACTGAACAACATAATCGCTACAGGATTCCCTTGTGACCTCGTTATAGGAGAGCACAACAAGTTTTCTTTTTCACAATTTGCTTTCCTTAGTTGCAGGTCATAAAACATCCACAGAATACTGGGAAAACACGACATCGCTATGTGCTTTTACTTCAAATCCATTTACTCATGTTGGGAATGCTGACCAGAACCTGCACACTGATGAGGATGTCCCTTCATTGGCTACAGTGTTGCTTTGGTGCCATTCAGCTTGCAGTAACCTTCAGGCACTGCAGTATTAGCACCTCCAGGAAGGACTGGAGAAGCAGCAGCAAAGAACCATCTTTGCTGAAAAGGGCCCTGAGAAATTCAGCCTCAGCTATATTTAAATACAAGGTATAATGCATATTTACACATTTAAAAACACTTTTTTCCCCTGCAAACCTGGTTAGTAAAACAAAGCTTTTGTTAGTTCCATCAGATTCACTCAATGTATTTCCCAGGTATAACTCGGTGTGTTTAACCTTGTCTTTCCTCAAAACAGTCTATTCAGTCCTGGGCCTGTGGCCATGCTGCCGTGTCAAATACTTGGAGGGGTCTGTGACCATATAAAATACCTGTGCCCAAATGCTGAATGAGTTGCTTCCCCCTGCCCTTTTTATTAATCTTCCCATGGCATTTTATGTAAATATCTAGTAAAGCATTTATGTTATTATACCGGAGGTGTTTGTTTACTGAATATTAAAATGCCCAAATTGATTAAATTACCTACAATGACTTATATTATTGTAAATCAGACACCATGGTGAAAATTGGCCAATTTTCCTATAACACAATTTAAAATTGTCACTTCCTCCTAAAACAAAGACAAACTAGAAATGAGAACAACTCATAAGCACCACCTAAATTTACTTCACTAAAAAAGGAAAGAAATGTTGTCCTCTATACAATAAAATGGACCACCACTGCCCTGCATAGCATTACATGACAAGACAGCAAAGATTTGTGTTACAAACCATTAAAAATACATGTGAAAGTTCTGCATAAAGGAAGACCTTATGGTCTTACCAAGAAAAATGTCACAAAGATGTCAGTACTCTGGCATACAAACTCAATGCAATCCCAAACAGAGTTTTTGGTGGGACTTCAGAAACTTTCCTAAAATTTAACTGGAGAAGCAAGGGGCCAAGAAAAGTACATGCTAAGAAAAAAATTATGGAAATAAACAGGCAGCATGATTCTGTTTATATAAAGCTCAAAAGCAGGCACTATTGTAATCCCAGCACTTTGGGAGGCCAAGGTGGGCAGATCATGAGGTCAAGAGATTGAGACTATCCTGGCCAACATGGTGAAACCCCGTCTCTACTAAAAATACAAAAAAATACATGGCGGCATGTGCCTGTGGTCCCAGCTACTCGGGAGGCTGAGGTGGAAGAATTGCTTGAACCCAGGAGGCAGAGGTTGCAGTGAGCCGAGATTGTGCCAATGCACTCCATCCTGGCAACAGAGCAAGACTCTGTCTCAAAAAAAAGCAGGCACTAAAGGAGACGTGGTTCACAGATACACACACGACTGGTAGAAGTGCAAAGCCCTCCAGTCTCCTCTGGATGAACGTCCTAAAGGTACCAAGTAGAGTCAAGCGAATCAGATACTTCACACTATCGTATTCTCCGCCTGTTAGTCTGAAGCTATCTATAATACTAAGATGTCTCAGGAAGGAAATATTCTTGTAACATAGTTTCACCGATAACTTTTAAAACCTGAAACCCTTAATATCTGAAATGACAAAGAATTTCTTTCCATATTATGAAATACAGTGCATACCCACTGGCTGGTAATAAAACTATTACAGAAATAAGATACAAACTGCTTGAAAAAGGATTTGAAATTTTTTAAGTTAAAAAGTATTTCAATCTCTTATTTCTTTGTTACTTACAAATTAAGAATTAAAAGATAGTCCCACATGCAACTAGCACACTTCATACGAGAATAATCTACAATTCAAACAGAGAAGTCAGTCCTAAATTAAAGGTATAGTTTTGCTTTTAATACTTTCTTTCTGAAAATCAGACATGTTTAAGGTAATTTAAAATTATTTTGAGAAAAAAGGAGTCATTATCCTCATTGCAAATACTCATGATAACGTATCCTTCAGCAAAGTAATAATGAATGGTTGGACTTCTTTATGCATAAAGACAGTCTAAGCTTAGGGCCTAGACCTTATTTCTTTCAAACACAAAAATGGCAGTCTGACTCGATTAACCTAAGCAATGACACAGAAAACAAACTATGCCCAATTCCCAACCTTGAACGCAACAATTTTGCTTCCTACAGTTAATGGTCTTTCTCATTACTCTTATTAGTACACAACAGATTCCATCTAATAGATCTGCAATTACCATCGTTCCTTTTCTTTTAATCTAAGGGTTTAAACTGTTCAATGATTTCCAATTTTATAGAATCCATATCTGTGTAAGCCTAAGTGCACAAAGTATAAATCAGTGAACAATTCCCCACTGCAGGAAAACTATCCATATAAATCATGTAGTCAGGAACACTTTTCACCACTACAAAATGCAACAATTAACCATTGACAATTTTGCCTCTTTCATAAATCTCACTTTGAAATGTATAAAACTATCGCTAATTTCAAATCAGAGAAAAAGCCGAGTCTAATTAAATATTTCTTCAAAAAATTTGAAATCCTACTGTATGTTTAAAATAGACTTATTATCGGCACTCTTTTTTTGTTTGTTTTTGTTTTTTATGAGATGGGGCCTCACTATGTTTCCCAGGTTGCTCTGGAGCTCCTGAGCTGAAGCACAATATTCACACCTCTGTCTTCCAAGTATCCACTCTGGGGGTGCGGTTCTAGAATCTACTTCTCCCACAGGACCACCACCTACCCCACTGCACCAAAGGTTGGTGTTGATAAACTACATATCGATCAAACCCCTTAATAGGGCTGCTGAAACACCATTAAGGTAAGAAGGTTTAAACCAATCAGGTTTTCTCAGTGAAAAACCATTGACATTTTGGGCCTGACAATTCCTTGCTGCAGTGGCCTGACCTGTGCATTCCTGCCTTGTACCCCCTAGATGCCAGCAGCACCCCTCACAAGTTGTGGCAACCACACATGTCCCCAGACATTGCCCAGGTCCCCTCGGGAGCAAAACTGCATTAACTGAGCAGCTCTTGCTTAAACATACACCCATTTTTAGAACTGAGTTTGGGTTACAGTTTTTGAACATCCATCTTGTCTCTGGGATAAAGATGGATATTGGCAATATCCATCTTGTCTCTGGGATAAAGATGGATATTGGCAATATAAAGGAGACTTGTGTGGCTGATACAGAAACACTCCAGGAGTTACTATCATGTGAAGAGAGCAAGTGACATAATACAGCCAGCATAATTCCACTTATGTAAAAACAAACAAAACACAAAGTTATTTGTATGTATAAAAGCAAAGAAGACTACAAGAATCTGCATAGCCCACTCATATCAGGTTATTTCTGAAGGGGATTTTGAGGTTGTGGGGAAACTGCTGTGCTTGGACTGTTTGTTTGTTTTTGTTTGTTTTGAGAAGGAGTATCACTCTGTCGCCCAGGCTGGAGTAGAGTGGTGTGATCTCAGCTCACTGCAACCTCTGCCACCTGGATTCAAGCAATTCTCCTGCCTCAGCCTCCCCAGTAGCTGAGATTACAGGCGCACATCACCATGCCTGGCTGATTTTTTTGTACTTTTATTAGAGATGGTGTTTCACCATGTTGGCCAAGCTAGTCTTGAACTCCAAAACTCAGGTGATCTGTCTGCCTCAGCCTCCCAAAGTGCTGAGATTACAGGTATGTGCCAGAGCATCTGGCTTAATTTTTTTCTTTTTTTTAGAAACCATATTGATGTATTACTTGTATAATTAAAATAATAAAGGAAAGAAAGGTAGGTCATGGAGCTTTAAAGTTAAAAAGACTCTGAGTCCTAACTAGAGATTGCAGGGTAATCATTACTTATTTTTACTTTTTTTCCCCCCAGACAGAGTCTTACTCTGTCAACACAGACTGGAGTGCAGTGGTGTGATCTCGGCTCATGGCAACCTCCGCCTGCCAGGTTCAAGTGATTCTCCTGCTTCAGCCTCCCAAGTAGCTGTGATTATAGGCAAGGGCCACCATGCCTGGCTAATTTTTGTATTTTCAGTAGAGACAGGTTTCACCATATTGACCAGACTGGTCTCGAACTCCTGACCTCAACTGATGCACTCGCCTCAGCCTCCCAAAGTACTGGGATTATGCATGATCCACCGTGCCCGGCCCTAGGGTAATTTTTAAAAACACTGTTGGGTCCCCTCAGCTTCCACTTCCGTAAAACATAGACAATAAAACAGACTTTGTGGAAATGTCACAAAAGGGAGTGAGGCACATGTCTCATGGGAAGGAGCAAGCATCATGTGCTCACAGCACATCTCCCATCTGATGCTGCTGTATCTGTAGTCCCAGTTTGGGTGAGCATGGGGTATACAATCTGATAGCTGCACAACCCGAGTTCCTGAGCTCTGGATACCTCTCACCTTCTCCCTCTTCACGGTCATGGGCAAGGTCCACCTCCTGTCCTCTGGCTCATCTCCAGTGCCTGCTCCTGCATATAGTCACCTGAAGATATCATCTCTAGGTCTGCCACAAACATATGCAGAGGCCCAGGAGGAGCCAAGAGTGAAAACCGGAGTGCCTAAGTCAGTGGTTCTCAGGATGTGATGTGCAGAGACCTCAATCTGAACTATCCTGCAGACCACCTTGGTCCACCCAGCCCACTGAGTCCAAACCTCTGGGGATGGCACCCTAGAATCTGCTTCTCCAACAGGACCAACACCCCCTCCCCACTGCACTGTAAAGTCTGGGGCTCACCGCCACATACCTGACTAAAGCTCCAATGCCATGTGTCTTTATTTCCTGTGTACTAGGGAAAGAACCAGGAGAGGACAGCACAGAGGGAAGCCCAGGTCATCCTGTGACCTCCCTGCCTTTGCTGGAGCTGCTTCTTCCTCTGGTTCAAAATCTACAACAACAGGTGCAGACCAGTCCTCAACCACCGTGTGTGCTGAGATTCCTTGAGGACCTGAGGTCAAACTCCTTCAGAATGGAAATGCCCCCAGACTTGGAGTCAGACACATTTAGGCTCAGTCAGTTCTGCCACTCAGTGAAGAAAATCACTTACTGCCACTATGCATCAGTGCCTTCATGTGAAATGAAGAAAATGATACCTCTCAAGGTGAGGAGGACTGAGAGAAACCACGAGTGTAAATCACCCGGCTGGAGATCCGGCTCACAGTACGTGCAAAATAAATGTCAGTTTCCATGGTTCAGCGCCAGGGGCTTTCTCTGACACAGGCCAAATGCCTAGAACCTCCCCTCATTGGGGGAGAAAGAGGTCTTGAATGCCTTCTGTTTCATTTCTGCTTGCCTACACATCACCCATATATCACTACCTAGACTGAACTGCGCGCTTTTCCATCTCCCTCATGAGAGATGCCATCCATCTCCACTGTCTCTCCCTGGGGTTCTTCTTCCCTGGCTCCTGGGAAGGCAGGTGTCACACCACTGCTGCCACAGCTTCAGGGAATACACAGCGCATGGGTTAATGCAGCCTACTCTGTGAAAAGCTCCCGTTGGCTTTCGCCGCTGCCTCCCAGCATGACTTCATATTGAAAACACCACACCCCAGCACCATCATTGCTCCTGGGGAGAAGACCCAAGAAGTCAGAAGGAACCACAAGCCCAGAACTCTCACTGCTTGGTCCCATAAAGAAGGTCCGGAGTTCCTAGAAGGGAGAAATTGGCGTCCAGTGAAAATTGTTTTTTCTTTGCTTTCCTTTGTATGTATTACTCCTGTCTAAAACTTCAAAGCTTCCTACTCAGTAAACACCATCCTTCAGTGGTGGTCACGTGGCAGTCTAAAACAAGTCAGTGTTTGTGTCTCAATAGCTTCTCTTTTTGTTCCTCACTAACTTTTACTTCCTGAAGTTTCTCTTTCTCTTGTATTTTTATGTCCACTCCCCATATACCCCACCATTTATAATCCCTCCCTGGACTGACTCTTGGGCCTTTACCTCCTGTCCTAAAGCCTAATCTGCCCGAATCCTTTTCTCATTTCACTCTGCATACTCAAACTTACTTATAAGTCACAACTCACGTGTCTTATAATTTCTTTTTTCTTTTTGAGACAGAGTCTCGCACTGTCACCCAGGCTATAGTGCAGTGGCGTGATTTCAGCTCACTGCAATGTCTGCCTCCTGGGTTCAAGCAATTCTCCTGCCTCAGCCTCCCGAGTAGCTGGGACTACAGGTGTGTACCACCACGCCCGGCTAATTTTTTTGTATTTCTAGTAGAGACAGGGTTTCACCATGTTGGCCAGGATGGTCTCAATTTCCTGACCTTGTGATCCGCCCACCTCAGCCTTGCAAAATGCTGAGATTACAGGCATGAGCCACCACTCCCAGATGCATAATTTTTTAAAAAATGAAATTACTAATAAGTTATAAATGACATTTTAATCAAGTTGAAAAAAAGAATTTCCTTTCATTTAAATCTTGGTATATGTAATTTTCTCATGATCACGTATTATTTGTGCATTCTGCTATGCCATTTAAATACTGTAAATATCAGTTGAATATGCCAATTCCTCTAACTTAAAAAATTGTAACAAATTTATTCCTATCCCTTTTGCAGTTTTACATCCACAGCCAAAACAAATTACTGCAGACAGGTTTCTACAGATTTTGCTTCAAAATCCTGCCTTCGATGTTGTTTTTTTTTTCCCCTTTTTAAAATTTATATGTCCCATTGCAGTTTAAGTGAAATGATCTACAATAAAAATCTAACTGCCCTGGTATTTTTAGAGCCCTTTTTACTATGAAATAAACATTCAGAAATCTGGAGAATTGCAGTGGTTAAGTCTGTGAGTGGGAAGGAAGGCTGCTCATTCACAGACCCTCCCAGCACCCCTTGTTTACACAGCCTATTCCGCAAGCAGGATGCTGACAGAACACAATTCACAGAATTTCCACACACGGTTCCAACCATAACAAAGTCTGCAGCTTTTACTTTTGCTTACAGAACCTCTTGCTTGCTCACTCATTAGTTCCAGGGGGGAAAATAGAGTAGGTTTCCCAAAAACCAAAACCAAAAGGCTTTAGAAAGTAAACCTGAATGAAACCATGGCATTAAACCATATTTATAAGAACATATATAGAAATACGTAGATATATAGACCTGGAAATTTGTGCTTTACTAAATACATTTACTAGGAGCAGGTCATGCATTTGACAAATATTTTGCCAGGCTTAAATAATCATTCCTTTGAAAACACCCTTATCTCCCTGGCTTGCCCTCTTTTCTAAAGCCCAGTGGTACTTGCTGCATAAAACCCTGGCTCCTGTTGAATCCACGCTACAGCTTCTCTTTCCTGTGCCCACAGAGCTGAACACTGCTGGAGAATATCAGACAACTGAGCTGACTGCGTTGGCTTGGATTTCTGACCACAATCCTTGAAGGGGCTCAGCAGTGCCTTACAACCTTCTTATGCATCCGTGGTCATTTTGCTTGGCCACTTCCTAATTATTTCCTCCTTCCTCTCTCATCACACCACCACCCCTTCCCCAAAAGTCCTGGTGGGGATCTCATCTCATATATATAGTTGAGAAAATAGCAATTAGCAAGAAACTCACGCATCTCACCACCAACTGATTTACAAGCTCACCTGCACACGCCCACCCCCATGTCCTGTCTTCCGATGGAAGGAGTGTCTCTGCTCCCATAAAGTGCAGCTGTCCACTTGGGCCCTGATCGCCTCCACCCACCTTGCAAAGACCCTCCACAGCAGTGACCCACGTCATTGCTGGATTTCTCATGTCAATCACAAACATGCTGGAAGAGCTACCTAGATTAAAAAGAAAAAAGTTCTCCTTGATCCAGCCTCTCCCTCCTTCTAATTGCTGCTCATCTCTATGCTCTGCATTAGCACAATTTCCTGAGAAAGCTGTCTAAATTTGCCTACTCTGTTTCCCCAGCTCACAATAATTCTTCAGGCTTCTCTAATCTGGCTTCTATCCCTACCAGTTCACCGGTCAGAACTCCATGCTGCAAACCATGCGATCCACCCCTGTACCATGTTGCTTGCCCACACAGTAGTGCCCTGGGCTATACCTGCACATCTCCAGGATGCACATGCAGTGCCCACCCTGGCGCTGTGTGGGCGAGACCAGAGCAGGTCAGTAGGGTGGCCCTGGCTTCTGCTGCTGGCACACCACATACTGCACATTTTTCTTTTCTTCTGGTCTAACTTAGCTTGTACTTTCTCTTCAACCCCATTTTTAGACACTGGAGACCTGGGAGCTCAAGTGATGCCCGGGAGATTTTGTACAGTCCCATGATATTGGATCCCATTTCTGTCCCTGGAGTCTTCTGCCACAAAGAGTTGGGCCCCAGGAGATTTTGTACAGTCCCGTGATTTTAGATGCTGTTTCTATGCTAGGGTCTTCTGTCATAAAGCACTGAACACCAGGAGATTTTGTATAGTCCCATGGTTTTGAATGCCGTTTCTATGCTGGAGTCTTCTGTCATGAAGGACTGGACTCCAGTCTTGAGGTGTCAGTACAGAGGCTTTGAAGTCCATGGCTCCCCTTTCTCCTTCAGTCTTGCATCTAGGGCAGTCAACAGAAGCAGAAGACTAAGAAAGCCTGAGTGCTCCCTCCTGTGGCCTGGGATGGGGTTCAAACCCCACAAGGCCCAGCCCAGCCCCAGTCAGCATCCTAATTCCTTTTTTTTTAAGAGACAGGGTCTCACTCTGTTTCCCAGAATGAAGTACAGTGGTGTAATCTTGGTTAACTGCAGCCAAGAATTCCTCTGCTCAAGCAATCCTCCTGCCTCCCAAAGTGCTGGGATTACAGGCATAAGCCACCATGCCTGGCCACCATTCTATTTCTACAAGGTGACCACACCTTCCAAAATTCTAGCTCCAGCCCTGCCCACTCTCCTATGCTCCAGATCACATATGCAACTAGCTTACCTGACATCTGCAACTGTGCAATCAATATCTCAAATTTAACACATCTAATCCTCTTATCCCAGACATTCTCAAGCCCCCTTTTCATCTTGGCCACCCAAGAACATGATTCTACCAACCACATGGTTGCTTCAGTCAACATTTTAGATGTTACCTTCAACTCATCCTTCAAATCCTCTCCCTCATCCTCCATATCCAGTCCATCCTCAAGTCCTGTCAATTACAGCTCAACTACACTCTGGATGGGTCTGCTTCTCTCTAGGACAGTACTTTCACCCTGATCCCATCAACCATAATCTCTCACCTGGATTCTGTCACAGCCTCCAGTCTAGTTTCTCTCATTTTATTCTTGCTTCCTTCCTTGAAGTCCATTTTCCGTAAGGCAGCAAGAGGAGGGAATGTTAGGACATAGCTCTCTTAAGGCCAACACAATTTTTACAAGTAAGAAATATGAGTTGTTTTGAACAATTACTTTTGATGAGACTGATTTCCTATTTAAGAATGAAGATGCAGGGAACAATGGGAGGAACACCTCAGATGTGAAATCTAAAATCAGTTCTCATGGTGCTTCAGCCACATCAAGCTGGACGACTGCATCTGCTGGGACCAATGACAGAAGAAAGAGGAATGATGACGAAGGATATGACCAGGTAGACATCACGTTGCTATGTTAAGGTGACCTGGTGGCAGACACCTTCACTTTTCCCAGATTTCAGAGACAAGCAAGTCTGTTACATCTCCAGCTCCTGCCACAGGTACTTTCAGTTGAAACTTGATGCCCCAGGATGGGAAGCCCAGTAGTGACACAGAAACTGGACTGTACAGTCAATGATCTCAGTCCCAATTTCCCAACTTAACTAGCTGTTTAAATGTTTCTTAACATTTAGGGCCTCACTTTTCTCATTTTCAAAATGGGGATATAACATTTTTCACAGGAGTTGTTCAATGCAATTATGAATGAACAAACTATAGAACACCATGCAAATATGTTATTAAATATAAACTCTCTAGAAATGCCCCTTTTAAAAAAGTAGCTGTAATTTGACTATTGAATTTTTAAAATTACTATTATGGAAGCAACAGAAAAAGATTTCAGAAATTTCAGAGAAATAAAGGCATAGTCAAGGTAGAGACTCCTGGATCTTGCAGAAATGACAGAATTCTATTTCCAGCTTGTTTGTCCAACCCAGACATCAGTCTTTTCCTATATGGTTTCATTTCCCACCACATTCCCTTGCCTTCATTCAACCAAAGGTAACATGTAAGAATTAGAAATGGATAGGATTCACTTTAGATAAGTAAGGGAGGGCTATTCCAAAGACTAAGCAGGGGATCAAGACCTGAAAGGTAAGAAAAGAGCATACAAACAGCTAGTGAAGTAATCAGCAAGTTCAACCCAAAGGCAAGGAAAAACCCCAAGAAGGCTGTGGAACTGGGGCGGCGAGCAGAAGGAAGAGTGCTATGAGATAAGGGTGGAGACCAAACAGGCCTCCAATCATGTTGCATCTTGTATGCTGTGGTCGTAGGAGCTGTGGGTGTGATTTCAAGAGCAATGTGATGAAATCGAAAGGTATTCAATAAGAAAACAACTTGATTTTGTTTTCAAAAGTATGAAATTTGAGCTTATTTTATGAACAGTGGGGAGGAGAACACTAAAATTATCTCTAAATAGGGCAGTAGCATGAGTTATGCTTTACAAAGATTGTGTTGGTAAGACTGCGCAAGACAGACTGGAAGGGAAAGATGACACTGGAAGCTGAGATACTATAGGCTGTTACAAAAGTAACTGCAGTTTTTTGCCACTGACCAGCTATCGCAGTCAAAATATAAAAGGTGCCCAAATTGCAAGGGTGGCAATGACAATGAAGAGAAAGGGATAAAAGTGTGAGATACCTACATAGGCATGATGGATGGGATTTGGTTCTGACTGGAGCAAAAGAGGGAGAAGCCACAGCTGTGGAGGGTCATGTCAGTCTAGCCGGAACGAATGCTGCCACAGGAAGACATATCAGGCATAAAAGGTGAGGCACAGGAACTGAGAGGACACTGTATTTCATTTAATCCATGACAGCACTTTCTTCTCTCCTTCTGAGTCCACTCTGTTACTTCCAAGAGTGCATACCAGTACCATTAGTGACTCTGAGTCATACACCCACCAAACCAACTGAAAAAGGATGTAGAGGATTTTTTTTTTTTATTCCACTGGTAATTCTTGATGTGCAGTCAGGGCCAAAACTCACTGGGCCAGGGACAACATGGAAACTAGATTAATTAGATTTCTTATATTTTTTGGAGATGGAGGATTACTTCAGTAGTTTTCCTTCTGCTTGAGGAACAACCTTGGTACTCCCTTTGTGGGGATTTCTGGTGACAAATTCTCCTACTTTTTGTTTACCTAAAATGTCTCATTTTTAATGGATCCGCCAACCCCCATGAATTTGAAGATATCATTACACTGTCTCCTGGCTTCCATTACTTCTGTGAGAAGTCAACAAGCAGCCTGTCAAGGCTGGCCCTAGGAAGAGGCAGGAGAGCACTTGCCTTGGTACGAAACTATCCACAGTCATGTTTCTGCCAAAAATGCATGAGTAACGCAGCTCCTCCACATCTTCACCAGCATTTTATGTTCTTGCTGGCTTTTATTTTAGCCATTTGATAGGTGTGTAGGGATAGCCCACTGTGGCTTTACCTTTTTACTTCCCCAGTGGCTAATAATATGAAATATCTAGTCATGTGTTTATTTGCCTTTTTTGCTCATTAACTTATTTCACCTTTTTGGTGAAATAGTGTTTGCCTATTTTCTAACTGGGTTGTTTTTTACCATTGAGTTTTGAGATTTCTTGTTATCTAGATATTAGTCTTTTGTTATATGTGGTTTGCAAATATCTCTCCCAGTCTGCCATTGTCCTTCACATGGGCTTTCACAAAACATAAGGTTTTAGTTTTGATGAGATCCTAACACAGTTGATTTTTCCTTTTACATATTATGTTTGGGGTATTAAGTCCAGAAACTATACTAGTTCTAGAGCCTAAAGACTTTCTATGTTTTTTTCCCAAGTTTTACAGTTTTACATTTTACATTTAAGTCTCTGATCCATTTTAATTTTTTTTATAAGTTGTGAGGTTTAGCTTGATGTCCAATTGCAAAAGCACCATTTGTTGAAATTTCTCCATTGAACTGCTTCCGTACCTTTGTGAAAAAACAGTTGAACATATTTGTGTGGGTCTATTTCCGGGTTCTCTGCTCTGTTCCATTTATCTATGTGTCCAGGCTGCTGCCAATATCACAGAATGTAATTATTGCAGCTATCATAGTAAAGACTTAATATTAAATAGAGCTATTCCTCTCACTTTCTTGTCAAAATTGTTACAGCTATTCTAGGGCTTGTGCCTTTCCCTATAAATTTTAGAGTAAGTCTATCTACAAATGTAAAAAGTCTTGCTAGAATTTTGATAGGAAATGTTTTGAAGTTAACAGATCAATTTAAGAAGAACTGACATCTTTACTAGGTTGAGTCTATGCATCATCACTATATGTCTTTCCATTTATTTCCATTTTTAAGCATTTATTTCATCAGCACTTTGTAACTTTCGTTATACAGATCCCATTTTGTTATGTACATACCTAAGTATTTTATTTTCTTTGGAGTAACTCCAAAAGATAATTGTGTTTTTAATTTTGGTTTTCAAATGTTCATTGATAGTATATGGAGATACAGTTGACTGTTGTGTGTTATCTTGTATCCTGCAGCTCTGCTGACCTCATTTAACAATTCTAAGAGTTGATTTATTTTGGCTTCTGGTAGATTCTTTAAGATATTCTATGTAAACAACATCATTTGCAAATACCAATGATTTTTCTTCCTTTCTAATATGCAGGCCTTTTATTTCTTTTTCTTGATGATAACAGTGTCTTCAATTTCCAGCATTATTAGAGAACAAATCTTCTCGCCTTGTTTCTGGTCTTAGAGAGGAGGTATTCAGTCTTTCACTATTAAGTATGATGTTTACTCTAGATGTTTGGTAGAAGCCCTTTATCAAGTTGAGGTAATTCCCCACTATTCTTAATTTGTTGGGAGTTAAAAGCACTTTTTTTTTCTGCATCAATTGATGCAATCACATGATTTTTCTTCTTTAATATGGTGGATTACACTTACTGATTTAGAATAACTATTTTAAAGTCTGAGTCTTCATGCTAATATCTGGAGCCCCTATGTGTCTGTTTTATTGTCTGCTATTTCTCCTGATTCAATTTTGTTACGCTGGCTCTTTGTGTACCTAGTTATTTTATCTGTACCAGACATGACACTACACTTGCAAAACTGCTAGCAGAAATAATTTGAGATACCAAGATAATAAATACTGTCTTCCTCCCAGGCTTCTGACAGATCTGAATCACCAGCAATCCAGGATTACCTTAATGCAGTGTCAGAGACTGAGATTATCTGAGGCTAAACAGCACATTCTCTGAGGGCCTGTCTGCTTCAGCTCACACTTAACTCTTTAGGTGCTTCCCTTCAAGATCCCAACCTCAATTAAAAGGTTCACCAGGGGCTGGGTGCGGTGGCTCAAGCCTGTAATCCCAGCACTTTGAGAGGCCGAGACGGGTGGATCACGAGGTCAAGAGATTGAGACCATCCTGGTCAACATGGTGAAACCCAGTCTCTACTAAAAATACAAAAAATTAGCTGGGCATTGTGGCGCGTGCCTGTAATCCCAGCTACTCAGGAGGCTGAGGCAGGAGAATTGCCTGAACTCGGGAGGCGGAGGTTGCGGTGAGCCGAGATTGCGCCGAGCCGAGATTGCGCCATTGCACTCCAGCCTGGGTAACAAGAGCGAAACTCCATCTCAAAAAAAAAGGTTCACCAGGGTGTGCTTGGTTGGCAGACCACAAACTCTAATTTCTGCCCTCCCAGTCCTGCAATGCTCTCAAAAGCACCTTGCTGCTTAATCATCTCCCTTGGAACTAGCAGACACCCCTAGTCCTAAACCATAGGCTCACCCCCTGTGGCCTCTAACCTTCCCTAGAACCTGACCAATAACATATTTTACTATACCACGAGCTTTTTCAAGCTTTAAAGCATATTTTTCATATTTAGTCTGAGTTTTCTCATCCTCAGGAGGAGGTGTCAATCACTTGATTTCTGAGTTTGCAATTGCTAAAAACAGAAGTCCCTCATGACCTATCCTGAGTATCTGATGAAAGTTGTGAACCCTCTTCCAGGAAAACTATGTATGTCTATAATATTTCCACACAATTTCATGGAGTTTTCTGACCCCTTGAAGCCCATCCACGAACATGGTCTTCAAGTTAAAAAACTCAAATATAGCCAGGTGCAGTGGCTCACACCTATAATTCCAGAACTTTGGGAGGCCGAGGCAGGAGGACTGTTTGAGGCCAGGAGTTACAGACCAGCCTGGGTAACATAGGGAGATCCTATTTTTACAAAAAAAATTTTTTTAATTAGCCAGGTATGGTGGCAT
Organism: Callithrix jacchus; assembly: GCF_049354715.1. Taxonomy (NCBI): domain Eukaryota; kingdom Metazoa; phylum Chordata; class Mammalia; order Primates; family Cebidae; genus Callithrix; species Callithrix jacchus. The sequence continues at coordinate 78,575,787 of NC_133502.1, forward strand.
ACACCTGCAGTCCCAGCTATTTGAGAAGCCGAGGTAGGAGGATTGCTTGGGTCCAGGAGGTCAAGGCTGCAATGAGCCGTGATTCTGCCATTACATTCCAGCCTGGGCGAAAAAATCAGACCCTGTCACAAACAAACAAACAAACCCCAATATAACAAAGGACTGGTATGACAGTTATAGTTCACATGTACTGAAAGCTTTCTCTGCCAGGTACCACGCATCCAGCCCTGTAATCATGCTTATCTTGCACATGGCCCTCGCAGTCTGCAGGAATTGTGGCTTGTCATTTAAAGTACAGGGCTGACTCCTGAGGAAGGACAGTGGTACTCGGGCCAAGAGGACTTTCTACTGCTGCTGCAGCTAAGATACCAAGCCCTGAGTCGATGAAAAGGAGTTACTAGGCAGAAGGCCAAGAAACAGTCTCAAGGCTGAGCATGTTCTGAACTGATAAAGCCATCCAAAGAGCACTTCTGAGTGGGTGGAACGACACAGCAGAGGTCCCCACAGGACCCAAAAATAGCAGTCAAACAGGCATCAGTGGCCAAATTCAGGAGTCCCTAGAGGAAGAGCTGATTTCACCAGGGGAGAAGGTCTACAATCAAGAATATAATCACAGGTTGAGACTCAGACTCCTAGGACAGGCACAGGGCTTTATGCCAGAGTCCTGGCTAAGAGGTGTTAAAGGCCCCTGAGCCAGCACCCACAGCAGTGAGACACACATCATGACCCAGCAGCTAGTGGAGATGAAATTTCTGAAATGCTACCACAATTCATTGTCTTTAGCTTGGGGCTTAGGTGGGAAAGGGCTATAGAACACAATAGTGGCTCTTGATGGGGCCAATTCCGAATCCACTAATCCACTATTAAAATATTTTTGTGGCTTTACTGGCTTTTAGTGGTTAAGGAAAACTAAAAATATACCATATAATGGAAAAACTATCACACACAATTTTCAGATATTCCACTGTACTATCATGTATGTAGTACCTTCTTTTAGAGCCTAAAGCTCTTTTACGTAGAAATACAAAATATGTTTTGCATGTTCTGGCATCTTTTGACTTCTCCAAAAATGTAACTAACCTGTTGATCAGGGAGATCAGATGGCAGTTTCACCAGAGCTTTATCGAGAGTTGTCCATCGTTTCGGAAAATCACCTCCTGGAAGGCAAGGCCACACAAGGCCCTCCTCTATCAGCCTGAATTTGCAGTGGTCACATTCTCAGAGAGGCCATATGTAGATGCATGCATCTGTTCATGATGTCTCCCAGCCCCATAAGACCCAAGTACTAACGTTGGAAACAAATATTATCTTATTAAAATTGTTTTTCTTTTTTCAAAGACAAAGTCTTACTAGAGACAGGTCCAGCCTGGAGTGTAGTGGCACCATCACGGCTTACTGTAGCCTCTACCATCTTGGCTCAGGTGATCCTCCCACCTCAGCCTCCCAAACAGCTGGGACCACAGGTGTGCGCCAGCATGCCTGGCTAACTTTCAAACTTTTTTGTAGAGACAGGGTGTTGCTATGTTGCCCAGGCTGGTCAGGAACTTTTGGGCTGAAGTGAACCTCTTACAGTACTGAGATTATAGGTAAGAGCTTCTGCACCTGGCCTATTTTTTCTTTATATTGTAGTAAAAGCAATATACGAATTTTTTTTTTTTGGAAAGAGTATTTTCAATTTCATTTCAGGATCTCCAAGCAGGTATTATAAAACATCTATTCTTGAAAACTGGTGTCAGATCTGAATGCGTGGACATTCCCAGGGATCATGTCTTTAAAACAATCTGTTCTGCAGACTACACTCTGGCCAGTTTTCAAAGCCCCCCACCTCACCCCTAGTACTTAAAATCCTTTCCTCCTGCTGCTGCTCAGATACAGAGAAGCCTCCCCAGGATTGGCTCTGCTGCCCCCACTGCACCCACAGCTCTCTCTGCCTCCTTGGGCCCCTCCAACTTGCCATGCCTCCTCCCACTGCATTCTGCTCACCTCCTACATCCCCTTCTCTCTCCTTGTCACCTACTAAAGCCCTAATTCCTCTTCTCATGTCAGCTTCAGCTGGGACCAGCTGGTGTCCATTTGCCATGACCTTAGCAGCAACCCTTCTCCCAGGGCATGGTCTCTCAGTCTGATGGCTGTTTGCTTCCTGGACCATCTGAGCACCATTTTGTGCCCAGTACAACACAGGCAGCGCCCAGTGCACACAAGCATTTCATTGGTTGAATGGAGGGGTAGAAAAACAGAAAAAACCACCACCAGAGGCCCCTGGTTTCCATTCCAAGGATGAGTGTTTACAGTAACGACTTCCAGAGTTTTGAAAGGTACACATTTGCCTTAGTATAATGGCTCTGTTGTTTAGGTGAAACCTTCCATATCATTTCCCCACAAAAGTTTTACATTTTAAGAACCCTCTTTACAACAGAGAGGAAATGTATTAGACACAAAAATTTCCCCAGCTTATATGAACCCTCTTTGTTTCTTAATAAACATTTATCTTATTTTTAGGATGATTTATATAAGTTAGTATCTATCTGCTCCATGTAGTATACCTACTGATAATATTATGTATTTTATATTAAAAATTTTTTTTCTTTTGTGTAAATTTAGAGGATAAACCTCTCATTTCTAAGTTTTCATGGTCAAATCTTCAAGATTACAGATGAATGCAAAGTGATGCTATTACAAATACCAGTGAATGCTTGGCATTTGAAAATCTGGCATATGAACCACTATCGGGAGCTCATGAACGGTAGCAGTCAGGGACCCTGGATCTCAAAGCAAAGCTGCTGGGGTTCACATAGCCACTTACTGGCTACAATGCCCTAGGAAGCTCAACACACCTATCTAATGAACCTGAGTTTCCTCATCTACAAAATAGGGATATAATAATAGTTCCAAACTCAGAGAGTTGGTGAGGGAATTGAGATAAGCCTATCTCAAAATGTGTGAAACTTTGTAAGCAGTCAATAAATGTTTGTTATAAACAATATTATGGCAGTTGTCCATCCACAAGGCATTGTGTAAACTATCAAGGAGGTCTAAGCGGCTGTTTACAGGACAGCAGTAAGATGAACAGTAGAGTCAGGGATGTGAGGACCTGACTCAGCTCCTTCATTTACCAAACAGGGGATTTCAGGCAAATGCCTTACATTTCTCATCTCATCTATAACATGGAGATAATTATATCTGCCTTGGGGTATCATAAGGTTGTTGTGAGAATTAAATGAGATAACATATGAATTTGCTTTAAAATTTACAAAACAGCATTAAAATCTAAAGTATTAGTGTAATTGTTATTTACATTAGAAATTCACTATTCTTTGAGTAACTTATGCATATAACAAGCAGATGACATATAAATAACAAATCATGTTTTCTTAAAAAATATACCCACCTAAGGAATAAAAGGTACATATTTTAACTTCAAGACATTTATTTGAACCAGGAATAAAACTGTCTCAATCATGAACAGTTAAGTGTTCTTTTAAATTCAGACAGGTAAAATGCACTCTCCAGAACACGTCAGCTAAGATTATGCTGAGTTGTAAACTGTAGTACATTTCCCAACAAGAAAGCAATTCTGCACAATGAATTGCCTTTTATAAATGCAATAGAAAAATACAATTAACAAAAGAGAACATTTTTTAAAGTTTTCAACAATGGAGTATAAAGCATTTTAGGATAATTTGACTTGCTTCCTTTTTAGGCAACATTCAAAGTACACGTTAATGACAATAAAAAAATTTCTTTTGCACAAATCAAGAGGGAACAAGCATACACATAGCACACACCCACCCCCTTGCACTGCTAGTCTCTCATCACTTCCAGCTCAGTTAAGCTCTGTGAAACTAGTACAGGAAAAATAAACCATGCTGCTACTGTGGTGAAGACCACACAACTTATTAATGGAACTGTTCCAAGGCCTGAAGTTCCATTTGAAAGTCACTAACAAAATCTTTGGAAATGTTAAGAAAAAAAGCAAGCCAAAGAACTGAAGGGCTGGCAACTCTTGAAGCCCATACTTATCCCTGCTCATGAAAAGTAATCACAAGTCAAGTCTGGTTCTCTCTTTCCCTCTACATTTTCTTCAAAGCAAAACACTAACAAAATTGTGATTTCCTTTTTCAGTGAAAAGAGAAAAGAATGAAGGAAAAAAGGCAGTCTGCATAAACAAAATGTTGGGGGGAAAAATTTGTGCCACCACACAATAACTACAATTATTTCTTAACTAACCCATACTGAAATCTGTTGGTTTAGTACCTAGTGATTTAAATTTGTTCATTTATGTGTAAGAAACAAACATCACACTCAAACTAGCCAAGACACAGAAGGCCACCTACTTAGATAGCTGCAGATCCATTTTTAAGTCACAGGTTTAAAGGTTTCCAAGCTTAAAAAGATTTCCAGAAACCAAGTCCCTTAATATACTCCAAACCTCAGACTGGTGATACTGCATTACTTTCTATAATATACGCACCTATACTTTGCTTACTTAAAGAAGCATTTGCAGCTTTAACTCATTTAATGTAATATATAAGGTAGATGGTTCTTGACAACTGTAATCTCGGAAGAAAACTAAAAAAATCAATTCGGCATTTGGCAGAACTCAAAAAATAGCCTAATAAGCTCATTGTCCTGAAAATCACCTACATATCAAATATTTAAAACTGCTGTATTAAGCTCAGAGGAGGAGGAAAACTTCCTCTTCATCCATGTGACCGGAGACTAAAAGGAAGACTCCAGGCTGCTGCTGGCTGGGAAGAGAACTGGAGAAACTGCCCCAGTAGAGATGGAGATGTCAGAGCAGAGAGAGCTGGGCCTAACAGGGGCAGGGCTGCCTCTAGAAAGAGACAGCACTTCTAGCCCAGGTCAGGAGTGAGGCAGCTTCCCACCGATCAGTGAGTCAACCTTACCATAAGTTGCCAACTAATATGCTCAGGACAAAGGAACCAGATCAGATCTTATGGGACTCTTTTTCTAACTATAGAAGTTTGTTCTGTGGGGCAGTGAGCCCCTTCCAAGTAAGAAGTAATTACATTCTAAAGGATCGGTTACAAAGCAAGATAAACTAAAAATAGAAAGTGTAAAATAAGAATAAAGGCAAAAAATAATAGCTATTTTCCCAGTTACATTCTTTTTCTTCTTCACCCCCAAACTAGAAATCAATTGAGAAATAAAAAATATTAGGTAACTGAGGCAAAAGTGGTTAAAAACATCCCAAGTATACACAGAATGATAAGCTCTATCCTTAATAAAATTGCCGTAGATCCCATGAATAGCAAAAAATCACGTATGAAAGATGGCAATCTACAATGTTTGTTAAAAGCCACATATTACAATTCAGATGGGTCCAGATTGTGCCAAACTACAAAGACATATCAGTTAAATAAGTAAAAGGGACCATAACTTTAAAACCTATGATACCTTATTAAATTTACAAGAGGACAGTGGCAGCTTTGCTTGATACTTTATTCATAAAAAGACATATGAGGCCGGGCACACTGGCTAACGCCTATAATCCCAGAACTTTGGGAGGCTAAAGTAGGTAGATCACTTGAGCTCAGGAGTTTAAGATCAATCTGGGCAACAAAGCAAGACCCCATCTCTACAAAGAACACAAAAAAATAGCTGGGCGTGGTGGCACATGCCTGTGGTCCCAGCTACCTGGGAGGCTGAGGTGAAAGGATCACTTGAGCCCCAGGTTGGAGGGCACTCCAGTCTCCTGGCTGGATGACAGAATGACACCCTGTCTCAAAAAAAAAGAGGCCGGGTGTGGTGGCTCAAGCCTATAATCCCAGCACTTTGGGAGGCCAAGGCGGGTGGATCACGAGGTCAAGAGACTGAGACCATTCTGGTCAACATGGTGAAACCCGTCTCTACTAAAAATACAAAAAATTAGCTGGGCATGGTGGTGCGTGCCCGTAATCCCAGCTACTCAGGAGGCTGAGGCGGGAGAATTGCTTGAACCCAGGAGGTGGAGGTTGTGGTGAGCCGAGATCGCGCCATTGCACTCCAGCCTGGGTAACGAGCGAAACTCCGTCTCAAAAAAAAAAAAAACCACCTGAAAATGTGAAGGAAACAGTTTATTAAAACCTCATAACTGTAGGCTAAATTCACTCTACATTTTATATGCTCACTTGGATAAAACTCTCAGAGAAGCCATCCCAATATATATACATTAGCAGTTAAGTTTTCTGGTCTCGGGATCCCAAAGCACTTTATATTCTGGTTTTACCTATCACTCTTTACTGTACTGGAACTTAAACCTCAGAAAAATTTAAAATATCCATCTAATAATTCATATGAGATAACCCTTTACATATTAACAAAAATATTATTTATGAAAAAATTATGTTTTCCAAAACAGAACAAAAAATTTTGAGTAGAGTAGCACTGTTTCATATTTTTTTGCAAATCTCTTTAATGTCTGTCTTAACAGAAGACAGTTGTGTTCTCATATCTGTTGCAGCATTCAATTTGTTGTGATATGTTGCTTTAGTTCAATTTATAAAGAAAATCCAACATAATAAAGTTACAAAGCTGGACCACATAGGCCTCCTGAAATACTCTTGAAGACCCCACAGTCCTTCAAGACCACGTTTTCAGAGTTGCTAATCTATAACACAAAACACAACAATGTATATTTATGCTTAGAATGAAGTGGAGGGTATATAGAACTGTAACTATCACCAGGAGCACAGGAACACCATGTTTAATTAAGACACGGTTAGTATATGCTAATGTGTTCTTTATAGACAAAAGGCCAGGAAAGTAAAATAATTTCAAGAATAACAGTTTAAACTCATGTGAAATATTGATGCCTCACTGAAGCAACTGCAAAGAGTAATATGCAGAACATTTAGTCTTCTAGTCGTCTATTACGTCTCTTATATGACTACATATCTGTTTTATAAATGGCGTTCAAGAAGCTTCATCTATACAGACCTATGGATGTCCATCATGAGGACATTCATTAGGCAGCTTAATTAGACACTGGAAACTGGGGAGATATTCTGAGAGCATGTCTGTGAACAGAAATCTGCTGAACTGGGTCTCAGGCAGTCCACTCAGTGGGAACCACAACATGAGTCTGAAATGAGGGATTAAGGACTTCCAAAACACATTTTTTTTGGTGAAAGAGGGTTGGCCTTGGTGTCTTAATGCAAATCTGACATCCATCAGGAAGCTCAGGAAAGGGGAGACTAAAAACTTAGACATAAGTATATGTTAACCAGTAATATGAAAATTAAATCTGTAAAAATCCTTGCTTTTGATATGGTTACCAAACTCCAAATGGTGACTTCGAAATTCAAACCCAACCTGCCTTACCCCTACTCCACTTAAAATTAAATGTAATCCTTCAATTTATATAGAAGAAAAACAAATCCAAAAGCAAGTTAAATTCAGCATCCTTAACTTGTCCCAGTTGCACCCAGACTCTGGAGTTCCAATCCGCTCTGCCAGAAGAGGGTCCCACATCAAACACACGATGGCTCGCCATAAACAGAATGGAACATACCATAGAACAAAGGGTGCCCAAAATAGCTTCAAAATACCAAAGGGGATTAGCCAGCAATTTTTGTCTTAAATTAAGCTGTTATGATCTAAAGCTTGGCAAGAAGCATCAGAATAGAGAATTAGATTAGCTTTATCATAAATGAAAATGACTAAAGCATTTTTTAAATGCTTTCATGAACAGCAAAACTCCAAAAATTATGTATAGCACTGCATTCCATACAGGTATGATTGTAAAAGGAAGTTATTCCTTCTAAAATGTATAATCATACCACATTCCCTTTTAAGCTGGTTTTGACAATGTCATTATAATTGCTGGTAATTCATTTTTAATCAGCTTGTGTAAAAAAAAGGTACAGTATACTATGACTTTATTAAGGATTATATCTTATATATACATTTCAAACTATTTTTAACATAGTTCCTTTATATTACATAATTATATTCCTTATACAAAATATCAGCTAAGATGTCATATTTTATATTTAAAAACTTGATAACTGTCTTTAATTTTATAAAGACTAGGAATAGTCTGCCTATAATTTAAAACAATAAGACAGCACCTCCTAAGGAAATCCCTAGGGAAGGAAAGAAGAGAAAGGTGCACATCTGTAAAATTAACTGTTCTTTATTAAAATACCTGTGTTTTGCTAAGTCTTTCTTTAAAAAAAAAAAAACACTCAGAAAATGTTAACACTTCAGAATGATACATTACCATTTGTATACATTTATTACTTAAAATAACTCCTCCCCAGAGAAACTGACCAAGAGCTTTAATAAACTCCACAGTTCTCATGAATGAGCAAAAAACTAGTGACTTGCTTCTTTTATCAATATTCATTAACATTAAAGATTAGGATCATAAAAGCTTCAAAAAAAGGGAAAGTTGAAGAACAAAACAAGCTAGCAAAAACAAAATTTTTGAATGAGGAAGAAAAAACTTTGCAAATGACTCAAATTTTCATTTAATCAAACAAACATCAAAAGAAACAAGGGATAAAAGTTAAATTTTAAAAAAAGAATAGGGAAATAAATTGATTAAGTTCAATTTACCAGGACTTACAAGGAAAAGTTGCTAACTTCTCCAAAGAGCAAAATATTCTACTGGTCATTTTCAGCTTTCAGAGTATTGGAAAATAATATTTTATTTTGTTGCCCCAAATAAAAGCTAGACAAAGAAAGCAAAAGCATAAGCAAAAAGGTTCTTCCTGAAAAAGCAAACATTCTAAACAACAAAAATTTAGAGGAGGAGGCAGGAGGAGGAGAGAAAAAGGGAAAGCAACCTAAAAGAAATGCTATACTTTTTCAAAATCAAAATCCTGAAAAGCCTGTGGAATGCTATTTACTTGTGCTCTTGCAATGGGACCAGCCTGCCTGAAATGTCTGCGGAGCGTGACCACCCACACTATGGGAAGCATGATGATGAAAGAGTGTGCTGGATCCCAGTATCTGCCAGCGTGGTCTGCGCCATGTTGTAATTATGAAATTTGCAGTCTTTTTATAATCTATTGCATGTGTTGTGGCAAGTCCCCTACATCGTCTAACAAGAAAACCACCTAAACATGAATAGCAAGTTATTTTTAATGTGCACAAATGACTAGAAAACTGGATACTTTTAACATTACACTTTCAACTTTCACAAAAATGGTTTAACTTACCATACATCTAATGCTGCAATGAAAGTAGATATGCCACTCTAAATTCCCTTTCAATCTCTTAAAGAAGATATACAGCCCAAGTTAAACCCCTTAATAAATAGGTAAGATGCAGGTTAAACATGTACCAAGGGAACAATAAAATTCACCCTTACATCTGCCCAGTGATTAACCACACAGGAGAATACCAAGGAACACAGCAGTTGTAAAATTCTGCAGGTCTATTTACCCCCAAACTTGTTTTATAACAAAAATTTCTTTCTATTCTGTCTAATTTTGTTCATAATAACGGTAATGGGGCTATAAAGACATGCTTTTCCAGGTGCATTATCCCAGGTATGCTGTATGAGAGTCAGTCAGGACACCCAGGACAGGCACTCAGAAAGAGAGGTGAACTAATGAATGGGAGTACAACCAAACCCTGCTCCACCCCCATCCCCCAGACCCCACACCTGTAACTGCATGTCTTCTCTGTAGGAACAAAGATAATATCGTTTATTTTTTTAAAGGGCAAGTCAGCTCACTCAGAAACGGCAGGCAGACCTGGCTCAAAGGTGGGCAAGGAAGACCCTAAACCTCCACCTAAACTGATCTATATCAGGGTGCCTGCCTTGGGAGGGGCAAGTGAGTGAACTCACATGAAGAGCTGGCCTTGACTTCTATCACTAAAAAGGAAAGAAATAAAGAAGAAAAGAAAACAAAAGAGCTATAAGAATTTTTTAAAAGATCCTTTCTAGAAGCATAAGGTCAAAATAACCAAAAAAATCACAACTTCCATCTCTGTAGTGCTCCTGCTAAGAAGAACCTTTCATCTGGAAGACAGATGGTAGTCTTCCATTCCTCTGCTCAGTGATCAAAGTCCTTGAAGATTATTTGCATAGGTTAAGCAAGGAATGAAGACCCTTCCTTCCCAAACACATCCCCCAAAAGCCATAAAATCCTAAAACCACAAGACCAAGACTCAGAAAACCATCTTTGAACTATGCTGGCCTCCAGAAGATGCAACATTGCCCATCTCTCCCCTAGACTCCTGCTCCCTGGATCTCCGGGTGGCTCCACTACTCTGATTAGGCAGGGCAGGTGGACAAATCCCAGGTGCCTTCTCATTGACAGTGTTACAACCTCTCCACCAGCCCCATCTATTTCATTATATACTGTACCTGTGGCAAAATGTTACAAAGATAAGAAATAACACAAAGCTGCTGGAGCCATAAAGCAGTTTGTTTAGCAGCTTAATATAACTTAACAAATTTTACTTCATCCCAAGAAAGGGGAATGAAGAGTGAGTATGTGTGTATGTGTTTGTGTGTGTCTGTCTTTTCGGTGTGTATTTTTAAATTTTAATAACAGATTAGACTACATTTATGAATGTGATACAAATGGCTCTGACTGTAATATTTCAGCCTCGATGTTAAAATCCATCTTCTAATAAACTTTGCAGGGAAGAGGTAAGGGATAGAAAAGTATTAAAACTCTGTAAATGCCTTGTGCTAATCTATAAGCCCTTTTTTTATTTTCTGAGATGGAGTTTTGCTCTTGTTGCCCAGGCTGGAACGCAATGGTGCAATCTTGGCTTACCACAACCTCCGCCTCCTGGGTTTAAGTGATTCTCCTGCCTCAGCCTTTCAAGTAGCTGGGATTACAGGCACACGCCACCACACCTGGCTAATTTTGCATTCTTAGTAGAGACTGCGTTTCTCCATGTTGGTCAAGCTGGTCTTGAATTCTCAACCTCAGGTGATCCGCCCACCTCGGCCTCCCAAAGTGTTGGGATTACAGGTGTGATCCACTGTGCCCAGCCTCCATAAGCCTGACCAACATGGCAAAACCCCTTCTCTACTAAAAGTACAAAACTAGCCAGGCATGGTGGTGCATGCCTGTAATCCTAGCTACTCAGGAGGCTAAGGCAGGAGAATTGCTTGAACCTGGGAGGCAGAGGTTGTGGTGAGCTGCAATCATGCCATTGCACTCCAACCTGAGCAACAAGAGTGAAACTCCATCTCAAAAAAAAAAAAAAAGGCTAAAATCCAGAGCCCTGCCAGCACCAAATGCTGACAAGGATGTAGAACAACAGGAACTCTCATCCACTGCTGGTGGGGATGCACAATGATGCAGCCACTTTGGAAGACATTTTGGCAGTTTCTTATAAAACTAAGCATACCCTTACCATATTCTCCAGCTATCATACTCCTTGATATTTACCCCAAAGAGTTGAAAACTTACATCCACACAAACACCTGTGAACAAATATTTTTAGTTTACTAGTTTTAGTAAACACAGATATTTTATTCATAATTCCAAAACATGAAAGCAACCAAAATGACCTTCGGTAGGTAAAGGGGTAAGCTGTAATATATCCAGACAATAAAATGATATTTAGCACTTTTAAAATGAGCTACTAAATGATATTACCAAATGAAAGAAGCCAAATTGAAAAGGCTAGATAATCTATTATTCCAACTACAGAACATTCTGGGAAAAGAAAAAATGTAGAGACAGTAAAAAAAAATCAGTGGCTGCTAGGGATAAAGGAGAAGAGGGGAATGAACAGGGAGAGCACGAATAATTTCTAGGGCAGTAAAACTACGCTGTATGATACTTAATGGAGATATGTGTCATTGCACATTTGTCCAAACCCACAGAATGTATACCACACCCAGAGTGAGCCCTAGTGTCAACTACAGAGTCTGGGTGATAACGATGGGGCAGGTTCATCAGTTGTGACAAATGCACCCCTCTGGAGAGGAACTCTGATAACAGGGGAGGCTGTGCATGTGTAGGAATGGAGAGATAGGAGAAGTATCTGTATCTTCCACTCAATTTTGCTGTAAACCTAAAACTACTTTAAAAAATAAAGTTTAAGCCAGGTATGGTGGCTCACGTCTATAATCCCAGCACTTTGGGAGGCCAAGGCGGGCGAATCACCTGAGGTCAGGAGTTCAAGACCAGCCTGACCAACATGGAGAAACCCTGTCTCTACTAAAAATACAAAATTAGCCAGGCATGGTGGCACACGCCTGTAATCCCAGCTACTAGGGAGGCTGGGGCATAAGACTTGCTTGAACTCGGAAGTCAGAGGTTGCAGTGAGCCAAGATTGTGCCATTGCACTCCAGCCTGGGCAAAGGAGAGCAACACTCCATCTCAAAATAAATAAATCAATAACTATTTTTCTTTTTAAAAGCCCATGTATTAATTAAAACAAAATAAAATATGTCTGTTGGGGAGCAGTTCTCATTTCAGTAAATGGCATCTTGACTTAAAATCCTGGGAATCTCCTTGATGTTCTTTCTCATCCAGCCCCCCTTTATAAAATACACCATCAATACCTATTGATCATATTTCCAGACAAAATCTCCAATTCACCTGCTTCCCTCCATCCCATGGTAATCACTCTGGTTCAAGCCGTAATAACCCTTGCCTGGCCTCCTGTAATAAACTACTTCCACTCTGGCCTGCTCCAGCGAGCAGCCTGCTAAAGATATTCAGAGCTCTACTGTTTGTAATAGCAAAAACCTGGAAATAAACATACTCTACTGTGGTACAAATGAATGCACATGACTACATGTACCAACATGAACACATCTCAAAAAAAAAAAAAACCACCAAGTAAACAAGCAGGTGATAGAAAAATACATGTCACTATATCTACATAAAATTTTAGAAAGAGGAAAAATTAGTACATATTGTTTATGACTCAATCAACACATAGTAAAACTATTTTTAATAAAGCAAGGCAACAATAAATAGAAAATTCAAGATAGGATGAGAGAATAGGACATGTGAGCAGAGACAGTTATGTGGATGATACTGAATATATCAGTAACATTCTATTCTTAACACTGGATGGTAGATATGTGTTACTTATTACTCATTAAATTATAAAATAATATACTTGGTTAAGAAAGCAAGGGAAGTTTCAATTAAAATGGTAAAAAAAAAAATTCAGGCTTAATAAACTTTAGCTTAATCAGAAGCTCAGTTCCCTAACAATGACAATCACAACATTGATGATAATTAACATTTATTGAGTACATAACATCAGGCATTGTCTAAAAACTTTACACACACACACACATATAAAATCATTTAATCCCCCAACACTTCTATGAGGTGGTAAAGTTATTTTGTCATTACAGATGGAAAACTAATTCTGAAAAGTTATATGACTTGCCCAAGATAGTAAGCTAATAAATGACAGACCAAGATTTGAACCCAGGCAATTAGTTGTGTTGCAAAGGACTTGGCATAGCCATTCCAAAATTCAGTTTCAATTTGGTATAACTCCTTTTAAATCTGATATAGATGCCCAACAATTTTTTTTCAACTTAACAATCTTAACAAATGGCAAATATTACAGAATGGATACTCTAAAAACATTTCATATATATATACCATAAACTCTATATACTAACAGGAGAGGTTACAATAGATCTTTGTAACCTAAAAAATGTTAATTTTATCAAGGTCAAGTAGCATATTAATATATATATACTACCCTCTAAAACTACTTGAAAATTTCTTGAAGCCTTACTAATTTGTTCAAGGGATTTTAAAGCACGCCGGTTGTCTTCAGGACTTCTAATTCTAGTAAGCTATTATTACATGTACCCTCCTGCTACAGAAAACTAGAAAACTGAACAAAATATTTTCAGACACTTGACAACAGGCAGCACCAGACTGTGATCCTGAAAGCAGAAAAACCAATGAGGGAAGCCCTATGATTGGCCTGGCTTTCCACCTGGGTGCACTTTCTGAACCAGGGCTGGAGAGCCATCATGAGCAGAGCACAGAAGTTTCACTGAGTTAAGGAGACTGACACTGGAGTTTGAAGGAAACTAGATAAAGGCTCCAGATCAACATGGGGTCTCTGAGTTTGTGGCTGAATAATAATCTGTGCATATGTAGGGTGAAACTCCGCAAGGGCAGATAAAATTAGGCCTGGAGAAAGGCTACTATAGACCTGCCCCAATGACATTTACAAAAAGCCAGGAGAGGACAGACCTAATCTACAAAATGTAAATGCCTGCTGAGATAAAACAACACTCTCTCTAAGAGAAGACAACATAATCAAAACATTCATCACTGTAATGTTCATAATAACTGGCATAATAAAAAGTTACTAGGTATGCTCAGAAACAGTAAAATATGACCCATAACCAAAAAAAAAAGCAGCTTAAGGAAGCAGGTTGGAAATGGCAGAGATGATGAAAGTAGCAAAGACCTTAACCAATTATATGTATTATAGGTATTTAAAGAAAAACATAAATATAATCAGGAGAGAAATGAATGGGGGGAAAAAAAACCAAACCAAAACCAGTCACAATTTCTACAGATATAGAATACAATACATGAAACAAAAAATACACAAAGCAAAATTAAGCAGATTAAATATTTTAGAAGAAAGACTTAAAGATTTAAAATCATTCTTTAAACCTTTTTTTTAAAGAAATATCTTTAGTAACTTAAAGACACAGCAATAAAACTATCCAAAAGGGAGCGGAGAGAGAAAAAAGATGGGGAAAATTATGACAAGAACCTCAATGATCTTTGGGAAAATCTCAAGCAGTTAACACCAATATAATTCAAATCCTAGGAAAGGGGCGTACAGGACAGAATAAGTATTTTAAGGAATGATAACTAACTTTTTTCCAAATTTGATGAAAATTATAAATACACAAATACAGGAATCTTGAAAGACTACAACTAGGAAGAATACAAAGAAAGCCACACCATGACACATCACAACCAATCTTCTGAAAATCTATGATAAAGAAAAAATTCTTAAAAGCAGCCTGAGTAGAAAAGGCCACAGATGAACAAAGATAAGAATGACAACAGCCTTCTGAGAAACTATGCAAGACAGAGGTAAATGTAATTACCTCTTTAAAGTACCAAAAAGCAAAGAAAAAATCTTGTCAAATTAGAAATCTAGCATGCAAAAATGAAGGTGAAATGAGGCCTCTTTCCGGCAAACCAAAGCTGAGAAAATCTGTCAGCAGCAGACATGCTCTACAAGCAATGGTAAGGGAAGCTCAAGAGGACGGAAAGTGACATCACATGGAAGTGTGTATCTGAAGAAGGAAAGGGAGAGTACTGAAAGGGGAGAATCTGTCTTCCTTGCTTGTCAATTTTGTTAAAACAGTAATTTTGTTTAAAACTAAATAAATAATATATTGTGGGTTTATAAAATGTTTACAAGTAAATGTACCACCACGATAAACAGGAGGAGGAGATGTGAATATAGACTGTGATGAGGTTCTAATAGCATACACATATGTTATGTACTCTATTTTCAAGTAATATTTGAAGTCATGCATTGTGCAAAATATGAATAGTATAAATCCTAGAGCTCTGCTTCCCAACATAGTAGCCATTGACCACATCAGCAAATGAAAACTTGAAATGTGGCTTGTCTGAACTGAGATATGCTACAAGTTATACACTGAATTTCGAAGATTTAGTATGAGAAGAACAACAAAGTATCTCATTCTGTTTATTTTGACTACATGTTTCAATGACATTTTCATTATACTAGGTTAAATATTTTTATAATAAGTTTCATCTCTTTCTTTTTAGTTCTTTAATGTTGCTAATAGGAAATATGGGGCTCACAATTGTGGCTCACATTATATTTCTATAGGACACTGCTGCCCTACAGCAGCCAGTAAGAGATAAAAAGACGTACCTAATAAGTAAAAAGTAGAGATGAAAGGAAACAGAAAAAAACATCAATCAAAAGAGTTAGAATAGCCCAAACAATCCCTAAGAAAAACTAAGCTAGAAGGCTCACACTTCCTGACTGCAAAACTTACTAAAAAGCTACAGTAATCAAAAACAGTGTGGTCTCACCATAAAGACAGACATACAGATCAGTAGAAGAGAACACAGAGTCCAATAATAAACTCTTGCCTATCTGGTCAAATGCTTTTCAACAAGGGTGCCAAGATCATTCAATGGGGAAAAGAGATAGCCTTTTCAACGAATGTTGGGAAATTCTGAATATCCATATGCAAAGGAATATAGCCTTACCTAGCTCCATATACAAATATTAACTCAAAATGCATCCATGGCTCACATTTAAGACCTAAAGCTATAAAACTCTTAGAAGAAAACAGGGGAAAAATTTTATGACATTAGATTTGGCAATGATGTCTTGGATATGACACCAAAGTCATGGACAACAAAAGAAAAAAACAGGCAAATCAAACAGTCAAAATTTAAAACTTTCAAAAGACGCTATGGATACAGTAAATAGGCAACCCACAGAATGGGAGAAAATATTTGTAAATCATACACCTGGATAAGGGATTAATACCCAGAATGTATGAAGAACTAAAAACAACAACAACAACAAAACACAATTGAAAAATAGATGGAGGACTGAATAGACATTTCTCCAAAGATGACATATAAACAGCTAACAAGCACATGAAAAGATGTTCAACACCATTAATCATTAGAAAAATGCATCTCAAAACTATTACAATGTGATACTACTTTACATTCATTACGATAGCTACAATGAAAAAAAAACAGAAATGGGCCAGGTGCGGTGGGCTCACACCCGTGACCCTAGCAATGTGGGAAACTGAGGCAGGAGGCTTAAAGCCAGGAGTTGAGAACAGCCTGGGAACAAAGCAAGACTCTGTTTCTTTTTAAAAATTATAGAAAATTAGCTGAGCATGGTGGTGCGTGCCTGTAGTCCCAGCTACTCAAGAGGTGGGGGTGGGAAGATCAGTTGAGCCCAGGAGTTTGAGGCTACAGTGAGCCATGATCACACTACTGCACTCCAGCCTGGGCAACAGGGCAAGACCTTTTCTCTAAAAATTATAACTAAAAAATTAAAAATAGAATTACCAGATGATCCAGCAATTCCACTTTTGGGTTCATACTCAAAAGACCTGAAAGCAGGATCTTCAAGAGATATTTGTACACCCATGTTCCCAGCAGCATTATCTACAAACAGCTAAACTGTGGAAACAACCCAAGTGTCTACTAACAGACAAATGGATAAGCAAAATGTGGTCTATTCATTCAACAGAATTTTAATGTCTTAAAAAGGGAGGAAATTCTGACTTCTGCTAGAACATAGATGAACCTTGATGGCATTACACTTAGTGAAGTGAGACACAGAAAGACAAACGCTGTATGACTCCACTTATATGAGGTACTTGGAGTAGTCAAAAATCACAGAGAAAGAATGTAGAATGGTGGTGCCTGCCAGGGCAGGTGAAAATGGAGAATTACTGTTTAATGGGTACTGTTTCACAACATGAAACGAGTTCTGAAGATGGATGGTGGTTAACTGTTGCACAACAATATAAATGTACTTAATACCACTGAACAATATGCTTAAAAATTAAGAGAATAAATTTTATTTTGCATTTTACCACAAAAATATATATAATAAAAGGTTTAGAATAAACATTAAAAATAGGTCAAACTGAAATAACAAGTTTAGTTATGAAAAAGAATTCCAAACTAGCAATAATTTTGAAAAATTAAATGGTGTAAACTTGCCAGTTCAAAGACAAAGAAAACTCTTACAATTCGGATACAGATCACTGCTTCTGCAGTAATAACTAGACAAAATGGGTAAACCACTTTGCATCTGAGGTTGCAAAGAAATGTAAAGGAATTAAATTCCCTAAAAACAAGAGCTTCTCTTACGGGAGCAGAGAGCAGTGTGTATGGTCTCTGATGAGGTAAGGAGAAACAAGAAAGTGAGGGAAGAAAGGAGTGGAAAAGGAGGAGACAGGGAGAAAGAGAATGGGAAAGATGGGAGAGGAGGAAAAAAATAACAGATGACAAAAATAAAAAACAAATAGCAAGGTGCTAAATGTGGCAGTTTTTAAGTATGTTGTTAAAGATCTTTGATACTCCTCCCCCTGAGACATGGGGCTTCTTCAGTTCCCTTCCCCTAATATGGGTGGGGTGGTTATGATTGCTCCTGCTGAGAGTGTAGTTAACTGTGATTTCCGAGGGTAGGTTACAAAAGGCTATGTAGTTTCTGCCTGCTTCTCTTGGGGACACTCTCTTGAAACCCAGCCACTATACTGTGAGGAAGCCAAGAAGCCTCATGTAGAGGCCGTGGATTCCAGGTGACAGCCTCATTTGAGGAACCAGCTGACATTTAGTATCAACTAACATCAGGAAAATGAGGGAGTAAGCACTGAGATGACTCCAGCCCCAGCTGCTGAATCCTGCCAGCATTCAAGTCTTCCCAGCAGAGGCCTATTACATTGTTTAGTGGAGTTCCTGACCCAGAATCCAAAAAGGCATTAAAATGATTATTATTTTATATCACTAATTTTGGAATGGTTGTTACTTAACAATATCAACTAGTATTAAAGATTTAAACCAACCATATCAATAATTACATTAAATAGAAATGTTTTACATACTAGATGAAAAGGCAGCAGTTGTCACATTAGATAAAATCAAAAACCATGTGCTACCTATGAGAAATCCACGTTAAATATAAAGACACACTAGGTTAAAAGTAAAAGAATGTACTATGCAAACAGTAACCTAAAGAAAACTGTAATTGTTGTTACTGTTGTTTTAATGTCAGACAAAGCAGACTTGCGAACAAAACGTATTACCAGGAATGAAGAGAGATTTCACAATGATAAAAGGGTCAACTTATCAAGATGTAACATTTCTAAATACATTTATATGCAGTAACAGAGCTTGGAAATAAATGAAACAAAAAATGACAGAAATGAAAACAGTAATGAGTAACTCACAATTATAATTGGAGACTTCAACATCATCTTTTAGGAGACTGATGAAAAAATAGACAGAAAACCAGAAGACTATAGGAGACCTGAGCAACACTATTATTGGGAGAGAATTCTCTATGGGTCTGCTGCATTTCTGCTTTTGCTCCAGACTGTCTTTTCAATGATATTTGTACAGCCAACCCCTTTGGAAAAGAGACAGGGTCTCATTCAGAAGAAACGGACAGGTTTAACTACCCAATAATAAAAATAATGTCTTCCTCCAGGTAAAGGGAAGTTTGTTTGCAGCCTATTATAAAAGATTTGAGCAACACAAGCAGAAGTTTCCTCAGCTGTGTTGCAAACCCACGTGTGCATAGTATTTACCTATATGCATCTCTCCCATAGATCTTCTGTGAGCAGATACAAACACGAAGCTCTTGGTGCTTGCTGTGCTGTGATTATAAAATCCTTTGTCTCTGACCCAGAAGTCCTATGTCTTCAGCCAGCATGCAAGAAACAGTGGCAGTCTAACTTGTTATCTTCCAAAGAGGAAGGAAAAAATCTCAGACTCTCCACAGTCTTCAATAATTATCAACTACCTTAACTGACATTTAGAAAATATACCACCCAACATTATTTTAAAGTTTGCATGGAACAATTACTGAAATAGAATTCATTCTCAGTGAATTTGAGTAGACTGAAATAATATAAATATATAATTAGACACAACAAAATTAAATTATATATCAGCAACAGAAAGATGTCTGGAAAAACCTGAAATATCTGTTAATTTAAAAACACATTTCTAAATAATCAATGGTCCAAAAAAGAGATCACAAGGAAAATTAGTAAATATTTTTTACTAAACTTAAATAAAAACAATATCAAAATTCAAGGGATGCACATAAAGCAGTAATTGAGGGAAATTTATAGCTTTAAGTCTCATGTTATAAATGAAGAAAGGTCTCCAAGCAATTATCTATATCGCCAGCTTAAGAGCTGGGCGGGGAGAAAGATCAAATTAAATACAAAGTAAGAAGAAGAAAAAAAATCATAAAGAAAAAAAGTCAAAGAAATCACAAACAATAGATAAAATCAATAAGCCAAAACCTGGCTATTTTTTTAATTTAATAAATTTGTTAAACTGTTGTTCAGTTCATGGGGGAGAAAAAAGGGAGAAGACATAAATTCCAATGTCAGAAATAAAACAAGACATCATTACATATCCCACAAATATTAAAAGCCTTATTTAAGGATGTTATACCAATAAACTTGACAACCAAGATGGAACAGATAATTCTTTAAATGACAAAAATTATTAAAACTGACTCAAGAAGAAACAGATAACCTGAACAGAAACTTCCTATTTAAAGAAATAAACCTACAATTTAAAAACTTCCCCTAAAGAAAATCTGAGGACCTACAATTTAAAACCTTCCCCTAAAGAAAATCTAAACTGAAATCTAGTGATTTCATTAAGGGAGAAAAATAAGGGCAAGCTGAGTGTGGTGGCCCATGCCTGTAACCTTAGCACTTTGGGAGGCCAAGGTAGAAGATGGCTTGAGACTAGGAGTGCAAGATCAGAATAGGCAACACAGGAAGACCTCATTACCACAAAAAATTTCAAAATTAGCCAGGTGCAGTGGTACACATCTATAGCCCTAGCTACTCAGGAGGCTGAGGTGGGAGGACTGTTTGAGCCCAGGAAGTCACGGCTGCAGTGAGCTACAATTGACCACTGCACTCCAGCTTGGGCAACAGAGGGAGACCCTATCTCAAAAAATAATACTCAGTGAATTACCCTGATGTCACAACAAAGACATTGTAAGAAAACAATAGATCAATATTCTTCATGAACATAAACATAAAAATCCTTAACACTTCAGCATATAGCAGCAATATATTAAAAAGGTAACACTACGTGACTAAATGGGGATCATTCCAGTAATAAAAAGTATGTTCAACCCTAAAAAATAAATGACTGCATTTGCCATATTTTATACTAAAATAGTATAAAAAAGAAAAACTGTATGATCATCTCAATAGGTGCAGAAAAAGCATTTAACAATATTCAGCATTTGATAGGCTGATGTCAGCCAGATGGCAGACTAGGATGGCCTCTCTGTTCATCCATGGAAACATCAAGTAAACAACTATACAATGATTAAAATGGCTTCATGGAAGTTTTGGAAACCAGTCAAGGATGCAACCAAGCAAACACCCAATCAAGAAAAAGCCACACTGAAAATGACAGGAAATGTCATGCTGCCCTTGCTTGAGCTTGCCCTAGTCTTTCCCTGGCGCAGCATGGGAGAGACACAGTGACCCAATTCCTGGTTTTCTCCCACATTACAGAGGGGAAAGTATCTCTGCAGGCTGCCCAAGGGACCGGTTCTTCACTGCCTGACTCAGAGTTAGATGGGAATGATGGCACACTTTGGAGCACAGGTTGAAAGTTGCAGAAGGTAGTGACAAGTGCTGTAGTGCATGGAAACTACAGAAAACTGCAGACGCCTGTGGGCAAGAGATTATGGGCAGAGGAAAATAGTAGAACAGCTAAGTCTCTGTGAAGAAGCAGGACCAAGGCTCTTAGAGAAATTAATACATGTAAAAGCAGCTATGTATATGGGAGAATTGGAAAAAAATAAAAAGCCAGACAGACAAATCCAAGGGAGATGTATACCCCCAAAAAGCCCAAAACCTAAGCTTTCACACTGGGCTAACTACTGAAGGTCTTCCCCAACATGGAACCAGTCTGCAAAGATTGAGAAAAGGGGCATTTTTAAAAAAAATGACCAGTTGTCAACAAAATATCACAAGGTACATAAAGACACAGGGAAATGTGGCCCCTTCAAAGGAACAGTATAAATTTCTAGAAACAACCCTAAAGAAATAAAGTTTTGGACTTACTAGGCAAAGACTTTTTAAAAACTGTCTGAAATATGTTTAAAGAGCTAAACAAGAAAACGGAGAACAAATGCAAATCTATAACCTCTACCCCCACCTCATAACCATCTAGAAAAGTTAACTCAAAATAGATCATATATATAAATGTAAAAAGTAAGACATAAAACTTTTGGAAGAAAACACAGGACAAAATCTTCATAAACTTGACATAGGCAAAACATTTTTAGGATACAAAAAGCATGAATTGTAACAGAAGAAAACAACAAGGATTTTGTCAAAATTTAAAACGGTATGTATTTTTGAGTACATATGTATTAAGAAAACGAAAAGGCAAGCCACAAACTGAGCATATATGTTCTCTGAATACACATCTTTGACAAAGGAACAGTATCTGGAATATAAAGGCAGTGTTATACATCTTAATAAGAAGAAAAAAAATTTTAGTGGGTAAAATATTTTCACAGACACTTCACAAAAGAAGACAGGATCACATGAAAAGATGCTCAATGTCAAATCATCAGGGAAATTCATACTAAAACCACTGTGAGAATTATATACATGAGAATAACTAAGATAAAAACAGACTGATAATGTGAGGTGTTGGTAAACATGTGGAGCTACTGGAACTCTCATAAGTTGCTGGTGAGAATGTAAACCATTTGACAGTTTCTTACATTAAACATATACTATTACACAATCCAGCTATTCCAATCCTAGGCATTTATCCAAGAGAAATAAAAATGTATGACTATATAAAATTTTTACAAAAAATGTTCAAACTGGGCCTGGGAGCACATGCCTGTATTCCCAGATACTTGGGAGGCAGAAGTGAGAGGATCACTTGAGCCCAGATAAGTCCAGCCTGAGCAGCAGAGCAAGATCCCATCTCAAAAAAAAAAAAAATTCAAAGCGACCTGTTAATAGTCAAAAGCTAGAAACAATTCAAATTGCTATCAACAAGTGAACTGATAAACAAAATGGTATAGATACAATATACCAATGGAACACTCTTAAGCAATAAAAAGTAATCAGCTATATATGTTAGAACATGGATAAATCTCAGAAACATTATGCTGAATGCAGGATGCCAGACACAAGAGTATAGACTATATTATTATGTTTGTATGATATTATAGAAAAGATAAAGTTCATCTATGGTGATGGAAAGCAGATCAGTAAGTTAACTCAGTCCAGAGCTGGGAGAAGGACTGACTATAAAAGGGGTAGAGAGAACTTTCTGGATGATGAACATGTTTTATTTCTTGATTGTCGTGGTGGTTATAAGGAGGTATACATGTGTCAAAACTATCCAATTATACGCTTTAAAAGAGTGCATTTGATTGCATGTAAAATTTTCCTCAATAAAGTTGATTTTTTTAAATAATATAACACATTGCCACAATTCAACGTAATAAAAGAAATAAATTAAAAGAAACATTAAAAGAAAAAAACCCAATTATGATTCCATAATCCTAACAAAGCTTTTTCATTTTCTGTGTTTCCTTCTAATTTCAGTCCGATGCATATATATTTCACACAGCTGCTATCATTTTGTACAAAAATTTTCATCCAGCTTATTCGTATTATATATATTTTTCATATACAGGCTATACAAAATGACAACATAATATTTCATCAAGTAGTTATACTATAATTTGTTATAACTGGTTATTCACAAATAACTTGGATTGTTTCTCATTTTTTCTGATTATAAAAAATATTACAATAAACATCTTCACATATAAGGACCATTTCTTAATTTCACCACTGCTCTGGATAAACTGTCAGTAACCATGGTTAACTTTTCTTTTTGTACATAAAAAATCTTATTTTAGAAATTTTATTAGTTTGCTAGAGCTGCTGTGACAAAGTACCACAAGCTTCAACCACAGAAATTCATCTCCAGTCCTGATGCTGGAATTCTAACGGCAAGGTGTCCTAAGGGCTGATACCTTGTGAGGGCTGTGAGGAAATGCCTCTCCCCACACTTCTGGGGCTTCCTGGAAGTCTATGGTATTCCTTGGTTTGCAGAAGCATCAGCCAAGCTCTGGCTTCATCTCCACATAGCATTCTCCCTATGTGCATGTCTCTACGTCCAAATTTTCCTTCTTTACAAAGACAAGAGTCATGTTGATTAGGGTCCACCTTAATTCAGTGTGACTTCATCTTAACTAATTGCTTCTGCAATTACTCTATTTCCAAGTAAGGCCACCTTCTGAAGTACTGCGGATTAGTACTTCAACGTATGAATTTGGGGGCACAAATTCAACTTATAACAAGTACTATAGGCTATTACAAACTCAAAAAATGGAAAAATATAATGAATAGGTAAAGCTCTTCTCAGTCTTTACCAAACCATTCCACAGAAGTTATTACTATTGGCTGGGCATGGTGGCTAATGCCTGTAATCCCAGCACTTTGGGAAGTCAAGGTGGGCGGATCAGCTGAGATCAGGAGTTTGAGACCAGCCTGACCAACATGGAGAAACCCCATCTCTAATAATAATACAAAAATTAGCTAGGCATGGTGGCACATGCCTGTAGTCCCAGCTACTCAGGAGGCTGAGGCATGAGAATTGCTTGAACCCAGGAGATGGAGGTGGCAGTGAGCCGAGATCGTGTCATTGCGCTCCAGGCCTAGGCAACAAGAGCGAAACTCAGTCTTTAAAAAAAAGAAGAAGAAGTAATTACTATTAACGCCTTAATTTTTCTCACATTTGAGTAACATCTCAATCTCCCACAAACCAGCATTTGGTGCTGCTGATGTACCACAGATTAAATACAGTATGGCAATTTTTATTCACTAAAAGTAGTAGAGAATTGGTCTCTGAACACAAAAACACTTAAACTTTGTTCCTACTTGATGGGTCTTTGCAAGGTCTCTGGCATGTCTCAGAATCATAGAATCACAGATTCCAAAGCTAAAAAGCCTCACAGTGAGCCTGTCTTTAAGTGAGCTGGTGACAATACATTTTTTAAGTGGCTTTAGGGTCACATCTAGGTCCAACATAGTCTGCCACTTACTAACTAGTAAACTACATTTAAGTTCTCTCATCTATAAACAGGGTGACAATATCTACCTTCATGGAGTTGTGAATAGTTAATAAGATAATGCATGTATGGCACATACCAAGCATTCAGTTAACAGTAATACTATCCTTTTGAACATTAAAAAAAATTGTGGTTAAAAAAAAAACAGAAAATTTACCATCTTAATCATTCACATTGTTGTGCTACAGATCTCCTGAAATTTTTCATCTTGCAGAGCCTAGACTCTACATCCTTTAAACAACTCCCCTATGACACCACCCCTCACCCAGCTTGTTCTACTTTCTGTTTCTATAAACTTGACTACTTTAAGTACCTTATTTAAGTGGAATCACACATTATTTGTTATTTTTTTAATATATAAAAATGAGGGTATATAATTCGTAAAAGATCTCACCGGCATAACTAGGACAAATCTGGAAGGTCTGATTCCCAAAGGAGTGACTCATCTGAAGTTATTTTGCAGTTTCAGCTGAACTACGAAAGCCTCCTGATAGCCAGAATTTTTATAAGCACTCTTTATGTCTACCATAGAATAAAGTACTATTCAAACCACAAAGCTTTTAGAAGACCTGGAAATCATGACTTATGAATTTAAATATGCTTGGTTACTCTGCCATGCTGCTAATTTATAGAAATTCCACGGTTGTCAGATCTGATAGGAACAATAGTCAAACTAAGACAAAAGTATAATAATCTCTAGGTCAAGAGAATAAGCCAGTTACAGTTACCAGCTCACAATGACTAGATCTTGGGAGGGATGTCAGCCTCCTAAAGAAATGCACATGTGGTCTGGGAAATCACTGAACTTCAAAACATATGTAGTGATCAGGCAGCCACGTGTAGTGCAGACATCCACATAGCCTCAGTAGTGGCTATTCATTAGGAATATCTCCCACTACAGACATCACTGTTTAAATTTACTTTTCACAGGGATTTATCCCTAAACGTTCCAAGGAGCACTATTAAGGCAATTTAGGTTGAAATACAGTGAGCTTATGTCTTGGAAATACAGATTACATAAGAAACATACAGACCTAAAAATTCACAAGAGGGGAAGAGGCATCAGGAGGGGGCTGGAGGATAAAGAAGGGGAGCTGGTCAATGTTTTACTAACTAAGCCAACTCAGCTAGAGTTACAGTTTAATGGAAAAGCCAACATGATCATAAAACAAAAACAAAACAAACTGAAAACGTAAAACAGGTCATCCAGACAACATCACTAAACATCTCAAATATCCTGTTCCTAACTGACAATAGATGTCTTGATCTGGCCTATCAGAGCCATGGCAAATCACTCAGAAACAATCAGACAGTTAGTGTTATAATGAACAGAACTCCATGTAAATGAAATGAAAAAAACAAAATAAAACAAAACTCCCAAACAAAATAACAACCTAGCTAGGAACACAAATGGTATCTCATTTTACCTCTTTCGGGGAAGCAAATTTTCATAATGGGAAGTTTAAGAAGTTCAGTGCATTCACATTAATGACTCAGGAGACAACTACTACTCCCCCAAAACATGCACATATACAGACATTAAAAAAATTCACAATTAGACTACATGTGTGGAATGAAGTACTGATCACACCAAATGGACCTGAAATCGTGAAAATGGGAATAGCAGTAGTTTCTACATTTCCTAGAGCCCTGTCAAATGATGCTAGAGGCCCTATTTACACTGCAAAACTATGAAATGCTGAGAAGATTTTTCAGACTAAATAAAATCATGATATTTAAGAAAGTAATGGCATTTTGTAGATCTACTAAATATACTTGCTGAATTTAGAACCTACCACCAATTCTACTACCCTAATAAAGCACAACAGAAAGCGTTTGTGAGTTCCAAAGCTCCAGGGAAAATACAAACAAAATTACAAAGAAAATTTTCAACAATTTCTCTTTCTCAGATGTCTGTTCCCACCCACTTTTATTCAATAATAGACGGGGGGTGAAAAGGAAAAGGACTGAACTTTATTGTAGTCCCTGATCTATGCTCTAGGGATGGAAAAGGACACCAAAAGGTAGTGAGGGTGGCAGAAGGGAAGACAGCGTCTCCCCATGCAGGGGCCCAGGAACACAGCAGACAAGAGTGAGGGCAGTTGCTGCCATGTGCTACTGGCTTCTGTCATGGTTCCCGCCACCTCTTCCCCTTACACTTCTCAGGGAAAGGTCTACCTTCAACCACGAAACCTCAGCATTCCTTCTTAGAGGAGACAAACTGCTTGGTTTCCCAGAGAATACAGAATGTCCATGCACTCCCCAGGAGAGCAAAGCAGAGGAGGAACAAATGTAACATCTGTGAAGGATGTTGTGATGTGACAACCATATCATAATCAGCTGCCTCCACCTTGCCCAAGGTCACACCCCCACCCCATAGTGGCCACATCCCAATGACTGATGGATATAGAGCTACAAAGGTCCAGCCCTCCCGTCTCAGCACAAGAAAGCTCTTAAGGGTCTCCTGCTTTTACTCCCACAGGCACAGCTGAGGGTTCTGTGGAGACAGTTCTGTAGCTAAACTTTTTCCTTTGCACAGTCCTGTCTCCTTCCTTTCTGCCTCACAGCTGTCCTTCCCCAAAGCACTCCCTGAACGCTCATCTCCATCTCAGAGTTCCTGAGAGACCAACCTACGACGTCATCTGTCAACCCACTCTCTCCTCTCTAGGAGAACTGACCTAGTAGGTCAATTTGGGAGAGAAAATTTTAAATACCCAACTCCCCATATACCCCTCTTCCTTTGTCTTTCCAACTTGCCTTGCCTGCAGAAAGGATGTATCCTGACCTACTGCTGCACCATGCTGGGCCAGGCAGGCTCAGTCCTCTCGGGGCTCAGCTCACCAGTGCCTGGTGGATATATCTACCAAATCCAGAGGAGCCAAGTGAACCACAGACACAAGCTACATTCTTGAATCTGTTTTAGGTGTTAAGGAACTGTCCAATTGCCTGCCTCAGTATCTTATTCTCAACTAGTTTCTAAGACAGGAGACAACTGACAGGTGCTATGAGTCTCCTCAGTGCTGTCCTCCACTGCTCCACTCACACTTCTCTAACATCTAAACCTGCCAATTCCCTCCGTCCTGCACCGTGTTCAATGTATTTTCAATCTTATTTATATTTACATACGTGTCCTCCAAACCCCCATTAAAACCCTTTCAATTAAAAGTCTTGCCTTCCAAGGTAAATAAATTCTTTACTATAAGCCAAATGGTGCACTGCAATTGGGCCCTATCTAAACCTTCTTGAGTACCTAACATCTGATCAATGAGATGGCCATTCTTCTTCTTCCTATCATTAGCAAGAACGTTTCTAACTATCTCTGCCTACACTGCAAATCACTTTCAGGTCTCCTAGTACCATACAGGCCCTAAGCCTCTGCTCACTTGGGGCCTTGTTCTTCATGTTGCAAACTCAACTGTCCCTTCTGGAAGCCTCTTAACCACCCCTGCAACCTCTCTGCACTGCCACAACAAAGTGTCTCTTCCTTCCCTCTATCTAAAACAGTGCCTTCTGCATGCTGTTCTACCCCTTCACTTGGTAAAATGCAATAAAATCATCAGATCCTCGAAGACATGACCTTTCCATCCCCAACACCTGCTTGTACACTACAGGCACTCAGGATACAACTGTGGAATAAATGAGGGACGGAGGATGAAGAAAACACTGGAGGGGAGCCAGTGAGGGATCAGGGGCATGCGGCGAGTGACAGGTGCCACAGTATAACACTCCCACAGCACCTTTGCATCACACCACTATCCATAAACAAACTCACAAGCTTACATTCACAGTCCTCTAAAATGTGTCCCAAATTATTTTTCTAACCTTAATTTCAACTTCCCTCTCTAGGTACCTCATTCTCCAGCCTAACTGAAGTAATCACTATTTCCTGGCGATGGCCAACTTTGTCCACTCTCTTCTTTTCATGTGGAAGTCTCTCTCCTCATCCCACCACATTTTGCCACAAAAATTCCTATTCATTTCTTTACTGCTTCAGCAAATAATCACTGAATGCTTATTGTGTGCCAGGCACTATCCTAGTCTATAGTTCAAGGTCTCTGCACTCATGGAACATGTAACTAGTTGGTAGGTTATGGGGAGACAAAAAAAAAACCAGCATGTCAGGGGCTGACCAGCACTAAAAAGACTGTGGGCAAGTGATGAGAGTGAGGGTCTACCACAGGATGATGAGGCAGGCCTCCGCAAGGAGGTGATATCTGGAAGCAACCCAAGCAGTACCCAGAGGAGCCATGCTGTTCTCGAGGAGAAGCAGTGACAGTAGATGTTTAAACCCCAGGAGGCAGTTGCTGGGCACACGTGGGGAACAGTGAGGAGGCAGCTGTGGCTGAGAGAAATGAGACTATGAGAGAGAAGATCAGTAACACCCCACAGCCAGGTCACAGAGGGCCTCATGAGCCACGCACGCATGGACTTTGCATTTCACTCTGAATAAAATAGGAACCTACCCAAGAGTTTTGAACAGAGACACTTAAAAAGATCCTTCTGGGCAGGGCGCAATGGTTCACGCCTGTAATCCCAGCACTTTGGGAGGCCGAGGCAGGTGGCTCACCTGAGGTCAGGAGATGGAGACCAGCCTGGCCAACATGGCAAAATCCCATCTCTACTAAAAATGCAAAACTTAGCCAGGTGTGGTGGCAGATGCCTGTAATCCCAGCTACTTGGGAGGCTGAGGCAGGAAAATCGCTTGAGCCTGGAAGGTGGAGGTTGCAGTGGGCTGAGATCGTGCCACTGCACTTCGGCTTGAGCAACAGACTGAGACTCCATCTCAAAAAAAAAAAAGAGTCTTCTGGCTTAGACTCTAGGCGAGTTCACATAAAGATACTGCAACATTCCTGAAGAGGTTGTCAATGGTGTGGATGGGGGTGGAAGCAGTGAGGTTGGTAGGAAGTGGCCAGATTCTGGACACGTGTCACAGATAAAATCAACAGATTCATTTTAGATTAGATTCATAATAGATTAGACTGGATGGATTGGCAGACTGGAGGGCAGATCAGAGAGTGAGTATAGCCAAGGATGATGCCAGGGCTTTTGACCTGAGGACACAGAAGAATGAGGCTGCTTTTTAACAGAGTTAAGAAAGCCTGGAGAGGGACTACAGTTTTGAGGAAAAGATAAGGAATTAAGCTAAAACATGTTTAGTTTAAGATACTTATAGTCACCCAAGTGGAGATGTCAGAGAGGCAGTCAGGAGTGTGGGGCTCAGGGGAAAGGTTTTACCCGGAGATGTAGACTTAGGACCTGTCAGTGCATGTGTGCACACATGTACCTATACACATGCGCGCACACACACCACAGACACACAAACACTTTATAAATTTTTCATGGCTCTTTCCAGTGATCTTATAACAGATCATTTCAAAATAAAACAAAACTCTGGGTAGTTTTACCTTTCAAAAAGAGAAAAGGAAAACAATTCTGAATTATTAAAATTTAAATAATTTTATCTATTCAGTAGTTTTTTATTTTGTGCCTGCTATGAGTTATAAATACAAAACAAAAAGAAAGAACATGAACAAAAAGACATGGCCCAATTCTGTGGAATATAATTTCTGGAAAGCTGACAAATACTATTTAAATGATTGCTTCCTTAACTATTTCAGTAAAAAAAAATTTTTTAGTTTGCCATTCAGAAATCAGTGTGGGTATTTCTTTAGACTCAGCCCTGTTCTGTCCCCAGCATGTTGAGCCCAGTGAAAGAGATCTGTCTGAGGACCAGGGTTCTGCTGTGGTGCGGTGCAGTCGCAGTGGAATCACACCCACCACAATTAGATCGGAGTGCAATCTAATTGTTCTTCATACCAGTGAGTGGTTTCCCGAACTCAAGGCTGGTTTGAGGGGTGAGAAATCTTTGGAAGCACATACCTTGCTTTCTATGTTGCATCTGGACTATGGATGAATGAAGAACCACTGTTTCCAGTGCAAAATTATTTAACCTTATCAGTAGATTTCTTTTTGTAACTTCATTCCATTTACCAGTCTGACCTTGCATTAGATTCAATTTTAAGTATGAACCTTGAATTCTACTGTCACACCAAATACTATTTTAGACCACGAGTTTATCCTTGTGCTTTATTTTTTTGAGAGTGTCTATATGCAATATTTGCAGAAAGTAAAAACCAAGTCCATAAAATATCCAAACTATGTTACTTTTTCAATGGTGGTTGCAAACACATTTCCTAAAAATAAGGATACATCAAGGTCATATTGAGACAGCCAGGTGGGACGGTTCCCTGGACAAACTCCAACCAGCCTGCCCACTAACTGAGGTGGAGCCTAGGGAAGTTGCATCAGGGAGGCACCTGGCCTTTCCTCTTCCTGTGCAGAACGTGGGATTCAAATGGCAGGCAGGAAGCTCTCTGGCAGGGACTCCGTAGAGTCCCTGTTTCCCCCTCTTATTCCCTTTCACCCAATAAAACCCTGTCTCACTCATCATTCAAATTGTCTGTGAGCCTGAATTTTCATGGCCATGGGACAAAGAACCCCATCTTTAGCTGACCTAAGGAAAAGTCCCACAACAATCCTATATTTGAAAGTTCCAAGTGTGGAGAATAGAATTCATGATTAACCTAAAGAGAAATTCTTATGAGGACACAAATAAAAGAGAGGGATACTTTAAAAAGAAACTTATATGCTAGTCCTTTATTATTTGGTAAAACATGTGATAGAGGTGTTACTTGAAGGCCACTCTCTTTTGGCAAGATCTTGTTGACATTCAATTATTGGGTTTATGCCATTTCAGCCACCATGGAAATCAGTGTGAACTGACTGTATTAGTCCATTCTCACACTGCTATAAAGAAATACCTGAGAATGAGTAATGGAGGTGGTAAATAATTTATAAAGTAATTATAAAGAAAGGAGCTTTGTCTGGCTCATGGTTCTGCAGGCTATACAGGAAGCATAGCAGCATCTGCTTGGCTTCTGGGGAGGCCTCAGGAAACTTACAATCGTGGTGGAGGGTGAAGGGGGAGTAGGCACATCACATAGCCAGAGCAGGAGCAAGAGAAACAAGGGAGGTGCCACACACTTTTCAACAATTAGACTTCACAAGAACTATCATGAAGATGATACCAAGGGGATGATGCTAAACATTCATGAGAAACCACCCTCTTGATACAGTCACTTTCCAACAAACCCCACTCACCCTCAACATTGGAGATTACAATTCAACATGAGTTTTGGGTGGGAACACAGATCCAAACATATCAGTGACAAACATGCTATGAACTCACTTCAGGATTGTGCAAAGGAGTAAAATTGACTGAAGCTGAGAAGAATGCCTTCTTGAATGCATGTATCTTCTACAATGAATGGCAGTGAAAAAAACAATACAAATTAAAGCAATTTTTAAGAAACTGAAAGTATTTTGTTAAATTCAGTATTTATTCATAATATTCTTGAATAAATAGATTTTTTTCTTGCAATTGTGTCCATGTGTCCCCGAGTTTCAAAAACCTTTAAAAAAATGGTATTTTATGCCCCAAACAATGTTATCTCAAAATGCTCTTGGCTTTTAGTAACAAAATCCCGAACCAAACAGTTAAAATAGAAAAGGAAAGAAATTGGAGCATCTATGCCTGGGAAAGGCTTGATCCAGGGTCCACACAATGTGAATATGACCTGCTTTTGCTTTCTCTTTTTCTCAGATATGTTTTTTCAGGACTAACTCCATTTCCAGAGAGGCTCTGATCTCACGGTTCCACAGTGACCAAAAGCAACTTTAGGGATTAGGTGTTACTTAATTCATGTTCATCAGGAAAGATGCAATCCACTTCCCAATCCTGCAAACAAATGTTACAGCCCTGAATCTCATCAGGCTTGTGGGGCTCATCTTGACCAACCACTGTGGCCGGGGAACAGAGAAGCTGTGTTGGTTAAGCCAGGTAGGACCCACTCCAGGAGCTACATAAAGATACCTCTTACCCAGAATGAATCATGTACAGCTGGGAAATTCAGGGTACTATTAAGAAGGTGGGAGAGGAGGGAAAATGGATACTGGAAAAGCAATATAGGCAAATACAAAAATTCAATTATCAATTAATCTTTAAAAAAAAAAACCTGATGCTGTAGAAAGTCAAGGAAATAGAACATAGGTAGGAAAAAATATCAGTAACAACAATACACATTACTGATACTGAAAAAATATCAGTAATGTGTTTGTTATTTAAAGGTAATAAAAACAGTGGATGGAGCTGTGGAAGAGCTCTAACATCCCTGGCCTTGTCCCTGACTTGTCTCTGAATTTCACCTTGCCTCAACTATTTTTCACTAACTACCTTATTTTTCCTTTTAAACTGCCATTCAAAATTAAACAATAATTATTTCCCTAGGTTTCCATATCTCAGCCAGGCCAGGCTAGTAAGAGTAAAAAACCATTCCAAGGAGAGGAAAGAAAATTTCTGCCAAGTAAAAATCTATGCATAGGTTTGGCACGTCTGCAGCTAGCGTAGCAAGATCCTAGGATGTGGGAAGATCAGGTAGTGGCCTTAACATGTGGGTACAAAAATGGAAAATGGAAAGATATTAGGGTTGAGAAAGGATTAAGAGAAGCTGCATATACCAAGATAGCATGTGGATTTTATCAAAACTTATTAACATAAAGTTGGGATGTATACTCCAAGTAGTGCACAAGACAGTCCACTGAGATATAAAAACAACATTAGAATGTTTATATGTAAAAAGAAATTAAGCTTTGGTAATATTTCACAAATGTACTGGCACTATGACCTTAGCCAGTGTAGATGTTAGATGGTCATGTGTCACAAGTAGTCCAAATGGGACCCTGAGGGAAGAGTAGGGATTCCACCTCACAAAGGGCTGGCAGGAGCCCCTCCAGTTCCCACTTCCTCTCAGGATATGCATAATGGTTTCCATGTGACCAGCAAGGAAGGTCTACTGGTTATACTATGTAACTAAAGGAATCATCAGATGGACACCTGGCTTCAAAGGATCCCTGCAAAGAAGTCAGAGATTAAAAATTCGACTATGAATGCAACCTAAGAGAACCCAGAAATGGTAGCATGGACACTTCTCCTGCAGGCTAGTCATCAGCCTCATTAAAAGTTATGCTAATTAAAAGTTGGCAAAACTGTTTCAAAGTTATCAGGAAGACTGTTTGAAATAATAAATTTGTACATCTTGTCATTCACTTATTCATATCATATATTCATTAATTCATTCAAAAATTTATACTGTGCCAGGTACTGTTCAATTTGCTAAAGTAAACAAAGCTGAGAAAAATCAATTTTGCCTTAGAGGATAGGATGTGTAGAAAGCCATTGAAATTGGCCATTGAAATTCTCACCAAATTGACCAATTACAATGCCAATCAAAATGTCAACAACTTATTTTCTGTTTTGGTGAAACCTGACAAACATATTCTAAAATTTAGTTAACAGTTAATGCAAAGTTCCAGTATTAGCCAAGGCTGTCTTGATGAAGAACAAGATGGACGAACTTCTCCCAGATAGCAAGATACTTAGAAGGCCACATTAATGATGACAATGTGGCACTGGCATAAAGATAGTATATTTGTCAGAGTTCTCCAGAAAAACAGAACCAATGAGATAGACACACACAAGGATTTATTATAAGGAATCAGCTAACACCATTACAGTAGCCAGCAAATCAGAGACCCAAAAGAGCCAATGACCAGATAACCAGGAGAGTCACTCGTATAGTTTCAGTCAGAAGGCCAGCAAGCTTTAGACACAGGAAGAGGTGATGTTTCAGTCCAGGTGTGAAAGCAGGAAAATGGACAACAACTCTGTTTAAAAGCTTTCAGGCAGGAGGACTTCTCTCTGACTCAGGGGAGGGTCAGCCTTCTTGTTCTGTTCAGCCCTCTCATAAAGACAGTATATTTGTCAGAGTTCTCCAGAGAAAGAGAACCAATGAGATAGACAGACAGGGATTTATTATAAGGAATCAGCTAACACCATTACAGTAGCCAGCAAGTCAGAGACCCAAGAGATAAGGTCCACCCATATTAGGAAGGGCAATATGCTTTGCTCAGTCAACCAATTTAAATGTTAATCTCACCCCGACACCCTCACTGAAACACCCAGAATAATGTCATCAGGACCTTGTGTCCAGTCAAGTTGATACATAAGATTAATATCACAGATAAACAACAAGACCAATGGAGAGATTCAGGATCACACCTGTGCACCCAAAGGCACTTGATTCATGACGAAGGTAGCACCACAGATCAGTGAGAAATGATTTTCAGTAACAGTGTGAGGCAATGGGATATCAATGTGGAACAAGATGAAAATGGACTACTTACTACCTCAGACCATACCAAAAAAGTTACAGGTGGATCACAGACCTGCGTGGGAAAAGCAAACCAACATGCTTTTAGAAGATCATATGGAAGATCTTTATGATCTTCGAGTGTGGAAAATTTTTTTAAATAAGGTACAAAGTAATTAACCACAAAGGAAAAGTCTAATAAATCTGACTACAATAAAATGTAAAGCATTTCTTCTTTAAAAGATAATAGGGAATGTAAACACAAACCATGACTGGAAAAAACAATAGCTGCAATACACATAATTTCTACAAAAGGGCCCATATCAGCATGAATAAAAAATTTCTACAAATCAGTAAGAAAGATACCAAGTAGACAAATAATTAAGCAATTTGAACAGGAATTTCACAAAATAAGTGCTCAATTTCAGGGAAATGTAAATTAAAACTGTAACAGATACTATCACACACATTCATCAGAATACCTAGCACTTGAAACATTGTCAATGTCGAGAGACACAGAGGCTGTGGAACTCACACACGATGACCAGGGAAATTTAAATTGGAATCACCACCATGGAAAGCAATTTTGTATGAACTAATAAAATTAAAGACATGTATATCCTGGAACATGCAATATTACTTCCTTTTAAATACATGCTTTGGACTCTGAATATATGTGAGAATTTTCAAACCAACATTGTTCCTACTCACCCCAAAATGGAAACAAATTTCTATCCAAGGTAGAATCAATATATTGTGGTATGTTCATGAAATTGAATATTATACAGCAATAAAAATGAACAAACTACACCCAACATCATGACTGAATCTTACAAAAATAATACACAAAAGAATAAACACAAAAGAATACATAGTGCATTATTCCATTTCTATCAAGCTAAAAAATAGGGCAAATGGCATAATTAAGTGGTAAAACCATCAGGAAATGTAAATAAAAGCCAGACTAGTGGTAACTAGTGGAGGAGGCCAAAGGAATAAAAACAAAGAGGGGCACATGGAGGGCAGGGACATCTAGGAGCAGCCAATGTTCTATTCTATTTCTTTGTGTGGTGGTTACAAGGATCTTTCACAATTTGTTAAGTTTGGCATTTATATTTTGTGTAAGTTTGTTAGATTTTTTTTTTAATTTAAAAGTTTTGTTTAAAATAAAAGAAAATAGAGGACAGAAGCTAACTGGATATTGCTTAGCACTGCATTTCGAAAGGGAATACGATAGAATACAACACTTTTGATCTCTGTTCCTGGTACCCCGCTGGTTTTTTCATCAGAATAAAAAAATAACAGTGGTATGGTTTTGCCAGATAAGACAGGTGTCCCCTGACATTTGGCAGGCCCTGGAAACCTTCCCCTTCTATTGCAGCATCTGAGAACAGACTGTCTTTCTCGATCCAGTGCTATATCCTCAGCCTCTGTAGTAGTACCTGGCAAACAGTAGGAGCTCAAAAAGTATCTGTTCAGTGGATTCATGAGTAAAACTATGTTTTTCAAGACCACATATTCCCAAAATACATGAAAGAGTCCTGGAACTTTGTCTCTGAACTGTAAGAACAGCCGTTGAGGTGGTGCTCTATGACAGCACATTCAAGGTGGTTAGTAAAGCTCTCAAACATTTCATTAATGTTTCCAATTTAACATATGCTAACATGTCAAGTGTCAAACAATTATTTCTTCTCTGTGCCAAAAATACAACTCAGTTTACCATTTTCAAATTTATTAATTTGAATGTTTACTGAATTTTGTAATTTACCGTAGAAATTCTTGGTTTTTGATTTAGGGTATTTCAATCATATTTGTAATGCTCCGCTAACACAGAATGACCCAAGATTTTATCACTACAATTAGAATATCCTAGCACATGGTAGGCCCTAATAAATGCTTGCTGAATGAATTAGCAAACATTTAAAAATATGGCTGTTTTATAATTTTCACAAGGATACTGAATGACAAGGTACACATCTTTAACATGTACTATGTCACTCTAAAACATTCATGAGGAAAATATCTCCTCTAAGATAAAATAAAGTATACTCGAGATGTAAACCGATTTATAAACCAATGACTACCTTCTGTTTTGGTACATTTATGGTCAACATGAGATTATGTACTGCTTGGTGACAGGCACATTTAATTAGCTTTAGAGTTGTTAAGAGTTAGATAATTAATATGTTAATAATAATTGTTAAGAGTTAAATAACATGTTCCTAGACATCCTTTTATCAATTCATGTTATTTAGTTCAGGTTTGCTTGGTAAATGAGGAGGGAAACTGTTTGCCCAACCTCCCATGGCCTACCCTGCTCCCTACCCACACATTCTTCCCAGAGTAAAGCATGTTCAGGACTTGGTCAATTCAGCCAACCCCACCCTAGTCTGGCTATCACCTCCTTCATCGCCAAAGTCCTCCCTCCTTTACTGTCAAGTTTCTCGAAAGAATAAAATTTATCAACTCTGCCTCCTCATCTCCCATCATTTCTCAATCTCGAGTAATCTGGCTATTTCCCTCCACCTCTTACTAAACCTCTCCTCACCGAGTCTTTGCTCACAGAGGCTAAATCTAAAGAGAACTTCTCGATCCTTCTGCCTTATGCTCCACTGATGCCCTCTCCAACACGACGGCCACCTGCCACATGTGGCTGCAGAGCACTGCAGAGCAGTAAGCACCAGGAAATAACTGAATTTTTTATTTTGATTTTAATTTAAACACCAATACTTGATTCAATAATAAGATTCTTAGAAACAACTTTGGTATGTGAATCTACTTTTTTAACCCTGTAGTTTATGAAATCTAAATGCAGATCAAGAATTTCAAAGACAATTTAGCATCTGAATTAAGATATAACATGTAGACATAAGTGTTAGTGTAACATACACACTGGATTTCAAAGATGCAGCATGAAAAAGATTATGAATAATCTCATTAATAATTTGTATATTGATTACATGTTGAAATGACGGTATTTAGGATATATTGAACTAAGTAAAGTATCTTCTTAAGATTAATTTTAACTATTTCTTTTTACGTTTCTTAAAGCAGCACCCAGAAAGTCTGCCATTATCTATGCAGCATATATTTTATTCCTATTGGACAGCGCTGCGTTAGATATGAATGGCATTAGACATGAATGAGCACTCATTCTCCATTGCTTCCCTCCTTCTACTTCTTGGACCCCTCTTTGCATTCTGAAACATCAATCATTCTTCACTTCCCTTAAGGTCAGTGTCTCCCAAGGCTCTCTCTAGTTCTCCTGTGCCCCTATCCCAGCATTCTCTGGGGGCAGACCTCACCTCACCAAAGGCTTCCACTATTCCCACAGGCGGCTTTCAACCCGCTGCCAGCAAATCAGCTTAGTCTCCTGAGAATGGAATATTCACCTTCTCGCTGTACATTTCCAGCTATGCCTAAGTGTATCGACATTTAATATGACATTACACCTTCTGGGTGTTTACCTTTTTATATCTTATAAATCAAGCCCCCTTCTCCATTTTTTTGAGGCCCTCACAATTTCTCACCTTATCACTAAAATAGCTTCCACTGTCTATCCTTGCCCTCTTCTCAACCAACTTCCTTTTGTCGTTAAGTCTCTAAAACTTACATACTGGCCACATAATTTCCCTCTTTTTTTTTGAGACAGAGTCTCACTCTCCTGCCCAGGCTGGAGCGCAGTGTCGCAATCTCGGCTCACTGCAACCTCGCCTACCAGGTTCAAGTGATTCTCCTGCCTCAAGCCTCCCAAGTAGCTGGGACTACAGGTGCGTGCAACCACGCCTGGCTAATTTTTTGTATTTTTAGTAGAGACAATTTCACCATATTAGTCAGGATGGTCTCCATCTCCTGATCTTGTGATCTACCTACCTTGGTTTCCTAAAGTGCTGAGATTACAGGCTTGAGCCACCGCACCCAACCATGATTTCTCTGTTTAAATACTCTAGTGTCTGCCACACTGCGATCAAGATAAAAACCTTCTATAGTCATACGCAAGGCCTGTGTTTGCCGGTCTCTCTGGCTTCATGCTTCATCACCAACCCCACAAAACCCCAAGTTCCAGGTAAACCAAAGCATCTGCAGTTCCCTGAATACAACATTTGCTTTCTCACCACCATATTTTGCATAATCTATTTCTGCTAACAGGAATATTCTCCCTAACTCTATCCTTGCTCCTCTCGCTGTCCTTCAGAATTCAATTAACATGTCACCTGTCCCAGGAAATATCTCCAAACGCCCCCATCTGAGCAAGTTTCCCCTCTATGTCACTGTCACACCTATACACAGCTCTAGCAATAATCCAACTATGCTGCCCTGGAGTGACCTGGTTACCAGTCTGGGAATTCCCTGAAGGCACAGATTAAGTGTTTTAACTTTACCTCCATGAACTATACTTAAAAAGTACCTCCTAATTTGTATTTTTAGTAGAGACAATTTCACCATGTTAGCCAGGATGGTCTCCATCTCCTGATTTTGTGATCTACCTGCCATCCAATTCCCCTTACTCCCTTCTATTTTTTCAGTCTAACAGAAAATATAAATACCATCTTTATTAGGAATTTTGTCTAAAACAAAGAAATCCTAAAAAGCAGCGAATGTAATGACATCACCAGTCAGATTGATAGACAAAACCATATGCACTAATCTGGTTGGATGATTTCATAATACTAAGCATAATACTAATAATACTAAGCATAATACTAATCTGAAACACATGCATACTAAGTGGAGTTTGGCACGCATCAGCAAGTCCTGGGGTTGGTGCAGCAAGGCAGTGAGGGGAAACAGAAAAGAACAGCCAATGTGCCGCTAGTGAGGGCAGCTGCAGCCCAGCCTCACCACATCTCCACCTTACACCTGCCCTTCTGGAGGAAGCAGAAGCAGACAGAGCAATCTAGGAAGCTGTCAGCTACCTGGACTAGCATGGTAGGTAACCAACTAGAAAGTGTCAGCAGCAGAGGCCATGCAGTACCAAATTCCGGTATGTGCGTGTGCTGGCCCAGGCACGAACTGTGGGACACAAAATAGAGTGCTGCTCCCACCACACTGCTGAATTTTCATTTTACTACAAAATAGATTTTGAGAGAGGCAGGGAAGCATGTGGAAAGGAATTACTTAAGTATTTAAACCAGGTTGGGAGAGAAAAACAATTTTCTGAAGGATAGCAATTGCTAGAGTGAAATAGAATACATTATTTTAATCACCTGAAAGAAGCTTTTCAAAACCACTCAACATTAGGTCTTCACCCTAAGGACTAATATCTTTTGGAATTCACAGTCAAGCAAAATTGAAATCTCTTGAAAAACTTTATACCCAGCAAGATAATGTAACAGTGAAGGGTATTGAAAAAGTTTCTCAAACATCATAGAACTGGACCCCCCTGAAAAATTTTTTAAGCAGCACTTTTAAATGATCTATTTAAGTCAAACTGCAGAGCAATATTTACTCTCTTACCTGTATCCAGTAGTTAAGTTTTGATTGTCCAGAATTCTGTGGTTCTTTGTTAATCAGACAACATAAGCACCATATTAGAATTTTTTGGCTTTCATCTACAAAAGGAAAACTTAGTAAGTTTTATCAAACAGAAAAAATAACCAATATAAAAACAATTTAAACACTGTATTTAGGAAAATCTCAAACTACTAAGTTCACAGAACCAGTATCCCCGAATACAACATTTGCTTTCTCACCACCCTACTTGGAACGTTCTCTTCCTGCTGACAGGAATATTCTCTTTCACTCTATGCTTGCTCTCCTAGCTGTCCTTCAGAATTCCCTAAACTTAACTTTGTGGGTTTTTTTCCCTTCTTGTGGCCTCGGGATCACTTAACGCTTGTGTGGTCAATTCCCTGTCTTTAACAGTGGCAATTTTTAAAGCCAAATGAGAAGGATGGAAAGCACTTAGAGAACTGGGCTTTTCTCATGATCAGTTTTTTATTTAACATTTGAAACCATTAGTAATTTCGACCTTTCTAAGGCAACTTAATGGTT
This sequence comes from Callithrix jacchus, assembly GCF_049354715.1. NCBI lineage: Eukaryota > Metazoa > Chordata > Mammalia > Primates > Cebidae > Callithrix > Callithrix jacchus. Next base: position 78,616,896 of record NC_133502.1, read on the forward strand.
ATAGGCAGTCAGTAGCCAATATTTCTGATTTAATCTTTTAATTTTCTAATTTGTCAAAATAGCTTCACTTGTTAAAAAGAAATTTAATAAAAAGGGTTGTTTTAAAATATATTTTTAGTACCAAGTGCTTTGGATAAAACAGAAGCCTCTTACGTGCTCCTTTACTCTAAAATGTAAATTCTTTACTCTAAAATATAAAACTTTACCAAACATGCAATGAAAATCTAAACTTTGAAATCTTACATTTTGCAGGAACATCTACCTGATGAGCCACTTTCCTTTTCCCCTTGTGGTGACTGAGTCTATTCCAGTTGGAGAATTTGTAACACCATTAAGAAACAAACTGTGGCCTAGAAACTGAAGATGTCAGTAACTGAGCTAGAGCAAAGCAACTTCAGACTTTATAACAAGGCCATGGAGGTGAGTAAGACGCTCAGTGCCTGGAATCAGTCCTCTCTACTGCCTCATCTTCTGCAATCTCATAAACACAATCTTTCTTTTTTTTTTTTTTTTTTTTTGAGGCAGGTTTTCACTGTCACCCAGGCTGGAGTGCAGTGGCATGATCTCAGATCAATGCAACATCCACCTCCCGGGCTCACACAAGTCTCCCACCTCAGCCTCTTGAGTAGCTGGGACCACAAGTGTGTGCCACCACACCCAGCTAATTTTTATATTTTTTGTAGAGATGGGATCTCTCCATGTTGCCCCAGCTGGTCTTCAATTCCTGAGCTCAAGGATCCTCCTGCCATGGCCTCCCAAAGTGCTGGGATTACATGTATGAGCTACCATGCCTGGCCAAAACGCAGCATTTCTAAGGGCTTCATTAACAAAGAAATAAAAACAATACCAACTCTAGTAAACTACTTCTGTATTTTTATCCACAAACTAAAAAATGCTAGCAGTAATTTTTAGACCCATTTTTTTCCCTGTGAACATCCATAAGCTTATGCTTTTACAATAACTTAACAGTTCTGAAAAAAACTTTATCAGGGGTTATTCTGAGGCCATTCATTTTTTTACCCCTAGCTCTCATGAGCTCCAATAAAACATTATAAGGCACTGGCTTGTCTGGGATCCGTTCATTTCAAGAGTTCTATAATTTAACCACTAAAGATCCTAGGATTCTTCAGGTTTAACCAATGCCACTAATTAAAAATGTGACTGTTATACTTCCCATGGTTTAAATATCAGGAGAAATTCTACCTAGCTTCATGCAGCAAGTGTGACAGATGCACCCAATGACATCCTTATACATGCAGCAGATTGTTAAAAAGAACGTGATCTGATGGGGAGCATTTCCAAAAAACAGACACTTACCACCACCCAAAAAAAAAAAAAAACCAGGGAATGTCAGTTTATGAAACTTAAGTCTAAAAGAATCCCAAAAACTGGGAGTTTCCCCAGGTGTTGAGTGATTTTGCAAACTTAGTTCAAAAAGTATATTATTTTTTAATTTTTCCCCCAAAAAATAAAAAAAGAGAAGCCAGAGAAACTTCCACCCAACCTTTAGGAGCTGACTTTCCTTGCCCGGAGTCAATGCACTGAAATGCACTGCTAATGAGCTTACAGCTTGCTTTGCTTAGGCAATTTACAAACATGAGCCACGGCTTGTTATTCACAAGTGCCACTAGCACTCACTCCAGAGGCTGGCATCTGCCAGGCTTCTCCCTGGAGGCCCTGAGCTTGGGCTGGAACATCCCACAGGGCATGTTAAGGGAGATAGGAAACTGCCTGGGATTCACTGCAGGGACAGTGGCTGACAGCCCATCTTAGTGTAAATTTGGATTCTAAAAATGAGTGGAAGGGAAAGGATGTTAACATATACTTGCCACCTTATATTTTATTTTTGTATCTGGAATTGAAATTCCACATAAAAGCTGAACTAAATCTTTAATCTTTAATTCCATACTCTAAAAGTATGAAGGCAGCACATTTTTAAGACAATAAATATTCACTGTTTTAAACTGCTAAGTTTGGCAGAAATTTGTTATACAGAATAGAGTGAGTAGTGAAGAAGAGAGGTAACAGCTGTTACACTTCATCATGAGGGCAGAGTTAGAAGCAATGGACCAGAATTTCAGAAGGTGAAGGCAGTGTTTTTATGCTGAGGACGCTGCCAAATAAAAAGGTGTTCTCTTGCTTTCCATTATTATCGATTTCGTCTCTTCTCTTTTCAGTATCTTTTTATTTCCAAATCATCCCTACTTCCTTATTACCCTTTTCTGATCCTATTCTCCATGAACACTACGTATGGCTTACTTTTTTCCATGACGAAAATTGTTTGCTTTTACTGTAATTAAAAAGCAATTTTGATATTATAAAACCATAAGATCCCTTCCAGGAATAAAGTGCCCAACGTGTGAAACAACAGGGGTGACACAGGCAACATGTGACTGCTCACTGTCATTCAGCTGCCTCTGTGAGCTAATAGTCAGTGCATACCTCAACAGGAAACTGAAATTTATGGGCAGTTCAAAGGGAACACAAGTGTTGAGACAGAAAGGGATGGAGAATTTGTTTATGGTTGTTAGAGGGGGCCAAGGCCAATGCTGATAAGGTGCTAAGGAAAGATCACAGACAGATATGAGTTCAAGGACACGGAAACAAATCATCTAATTTCCTATTTTTACAAAAAAAAAAAAAAAAATGAGACCCCACGAGTTCAGCTGCCCTGTCTTAGAGAATCACATCTTCAAGTCAGCCCCAGTAGGGGCTCTCCTGAGAAACCCTCGTTCCTCTCAGCAACTGCTACTCCCATTCAGAAACAATCATATTGAGTGAGGCTGACCTGCTTAGGTATCTCTTTTCCCTGACTGGAAGGTCACAATGGGCAAAGACGGTGAGCCTTTCCTAAAGGCTGGCATACACACACACAAAAACACTTGGTAGGCCGGGTGCAGTGGCTCACACCTATAATCCCAGCACTTTGGGAGGCCAAGGCGGGCAGATCACAAGGTCAGGCGACAGAGACCATTCTGGCTAACACAGTGAAAACCCACCTCTACTAAAAATACAAAAAACTAGCCGGGCGTGGTGACAAGCACCTGTAATCCCAGCTACTCAGGAGTGGGGGGCAGGAGAATCGCTTAAACCCAGGAGGTGGAGGTCATAATGAGCCAAGATCACGCCACTGCACTCCAGCCTGGGTGACAGAACAAGACTGTCTCAAAATAAATAAATGAATGAATAAATAAATAAATAAAACCATTTGGTAAATACCTGCAGAATGACTATGTACGTGCAAGTGAAACTGGCTAGTGGGAATGCCAATACTGGAACACTACGATCACAGGATGTGATCCAATAGAGTCAGAACATTACAACAAGGTGGACTTTAAAGTCACATTGAGAAGTGAGATTCTGGCTCTTATTAGTGTTGTATTCTAGGGAAAGCTACTTATTGACTCCAATCCGTAATTTTCTACCCCACAACTCTGTCGTCAAGAATTCAATTAGGTCCATTATGTAGTCCACAGAGAACAGTGCCCAGCACAAAGTGAGCAATGCCTCTCACACTACATCATACACCTCCCCATGTTTATGTTAACGATATTGTTATCCTTGATTTATTGCATTGTTGTCATTGTTAATCCCTTAAACCAGGTGAGGTGGCTCACACCGATAATCCCAGCACTTTTCGGGGGCCAAGGTGGGCGAATCACCCGAGGTCAGGAGTTCAAGACCAACATGGCCAACATGGTGAAACCCCGTCTCAATTAAAAATCCAAAATTAGCTGGGTGTGGTGGCAGGTACCTGTAATCCCAGCTACTCGGGAGGCTGAGGCAGGTGAACTGCTTGAACTTGGGAGGTGGAGGTTGCAGTGGGCCCGGACTATGCTATTGCACGCCAGCCTAGGCAACAAATGCAAAACTGTCCCAAATAAAAAAAGAAAAGGAAAAGTTATATAAATGTGATCTTTCTCAAAAAATCTTATTGTTCTATACTGTGGGTAACTGAAACTGCAAAAAGTCAAAGAGGGGCTATTCTATGCATTCTTTCATGAGATGTGTTTTACTCTGTGTGTGTGTGCACATCCATGTATATATGCATATACACACATACACACGTACATAATGTATTTCTGGTCAAAGATGTTTGAACAACACTGACCTAACGGCAACAGATAAACCTAGGACAGATAAGCGTAGCCCTAATGGGAAAACACACTGACTCACTACTTTTGCCAATTTGAATCAAGAATTCAAACAAGTTTAGGGGTTGGGGGAAGAGGCGTAAGTGGAAAAAAGGAGGGACAGATGAGGGTGGGGTGGAGTGAGCGAGGCTGAGTGTGTGGGTGTCCATGCACGCATGTTCACAGGGCTAAACACACATGTTGTCCCTTTCCCGCCTAGTTCACATCTCTTCCAATAATTACTACGACAGCCTAGAAATGGGAAACTGTATGATTCTTTAAAACATCAGAGGGGAATATTCATTTTATTTTGGGTTCTAATGTCATTATATTATGCAATTAGCCTTTGACTTTAAAAAATCTGAAAAGTAAGTATTATATTAGCTAATATATTAGCTAATATTATATTGGCAAACCTCAGCCATGTTCCTTGGGAGGCCCTAGGATGACAAAGAGAACTAAAACCACGGTTCCTGTCCTGGAGAGGCATGCTGTCTTCCAGGGCATCAGACAGTGAAGTAAGTGTATTAAAGGAAGATGCTGGAGGTCATGGAGACACTCCCAGCAGTTTGTAACTCAGCCCAGTAAGGCTACTGCAAAGGAGAATGAGTGTAAAAGAAATTCTGATGCAAAGCACCATCAAGCACTGTTAGTAATAGGACCCAGCTACTATCATGAGGTATAGTGGTAGAAGATGTAACAAGAAATGACACTGGACAGCAAGCAGGAGCTCAATGAAGGATACCTCCCCAAAGTGCCCCCAAATTCCTCTCAACCTTAAATAAAACCAAAATGGCACTCCTAAATAAAGTCAAAGCAGCCAAAGGCAAAGGCAAAGTCATGGCAGGATTCAGACTCTGAAGTATGACTTTATAACATGGGAAACAGTGTGAGTTGTTATAAAACCGTGAAACAGTATGAGTTGTTATAAAACCGTGAAAAGTAACCCGGTATCAGTATGGCCATTTTATACTGAATTTAAAATGAAGTTATGAAAGTGATTACAGGCAAAAATAGATACCTAAATCATCTAGGAATTTCTGTCCTCTAATACAAAGGGCTCTATTTTCCTAAAGATCTGCACTGGGTGCATGTGTGCGTGTGCACGTGTGTGTATGTCTATACAAACCACACACAGACGTGAACAACAGTATAGGAAGCCATCTTTGTAATGGAACAATGAATACATTTGATAAGCTGTTCCAGAAAAAGAAATAATAAAAGAAAGGTTCATAATCTAAGCCTCTGTGAAACAATGCAAAGATTAAAATAGTCATTTTGAGAGGATTCATTTTGGATTCTTACCATATGCTAAAATAAAAGGATTCCAACAAGCTTTTGCCAATAGTTGACCAATTGTGGGGAATCTTTCAATAACTGTATTAGAATCCTATGAAAGAAAATTACATTTTGGTCAGTAAAGGTATTATGCAACTCAGAAAGACTGAACTGATATAGGTTAAGGGAGCCTGAATGCTTTTTGTTTAGTATACCATTTTTAAAAGGTGGCAAAAGAAGGATTAGAGAAGATCTTTAGCTAAGCAATTCAAATAAAGCTTAAAAAGCAACCGACCACCTTACTTCATCCTTAAACCATCCTTAGTCACCAAACTAAGATGTATGACATAGTTAGGTAAAATCAATTGTGTTGCAAAATTAATTCTACTCAGGAAAGGCTACTTTATTTAAAAATAACAAAGATTGCTCAAGAGTTGAAAACACATTACTGGGCTGAACACAGTGGCTCGCACCAGTAACTCCAGCACTTTGGGAGGCCAAGGCAGGTGGATCACCTGAGGTCAGGAGTTCACGGCCAGCCTGACCAATATGGTGAAACCCTATCTCTACTAAAAATACAAAATTTAGCCAAGCGTGCTGGCATGTGCCTATAGTCCCAGCTACTCGGGAGGCTGAGGCAGGAGAATTGCTTGAATCTGGGAGGAGGAGGTTGCAGCGAGCCGAGATCTCACCATTGCACTCCAGCCTGGGTGACAGAGTGACATTCCATCTCAAAAAAAAAAAAAGGGAAAACACAATATTGGTGATCAATAACCACAAAATCCTATATCTTCATCCTGGTTTTTTATTCTAACGTAAGAGAGGTTACTAACTCAGCTCCACTAAGGCTATTTCAAAGAAGGTTTAAAAAAACAAGAACTCTGGAACTTGAATAAAGAAATAAAAACAGCCAAAGCATAAATGTATATATCTCTGTTTATTACTATTTTGATTACTGTATGGTAAATTACATCATATTTAGTCTGTAACAATCTAAACCCTGACAAAAAAAGGATCAACCAAATAGAAAACAGCTTAAAACTTAAAAACACCCACGCTATTTTACAACTGGACCTTTTTCCACTTCTTACCTTTCATAAAAGTTAAAAAATAAAAGCAAACTAATGTGCAGGTAAGCTGAAACAATGGGAACTTTCTGCTGCGGCAGCAAAATATCTCTCAAATGTGTCCCAGCATCAAGGCTGGTCCTCGACTTTCTGGGACCACATAAAAGTCAAGTTACATATGTCTCATTAAATAAAAATATTTTTGCTCACGCCTGTAATCCCAGCACTTTGGGAGGCCGAGGCGGGTGGATCACGAGGTCAAGAGATCAAGACCATCCTGGTCAACATGGTGAAACCCCGTCTCTACTAAAAAATACAAAAAATTAGCTGGGCATGGTGGTGCGTGCCTGTAATCCCAGCTACTCGGGAGACTGAGGCAGGAGAATGGCCTGAACCCAGGAGGCGGAGGTTGCGGTGAGCCGAGATTGTGCCATTGCACTCCAGCCTGGGTAACCAGAGCAAAACTCTGTCTCAAAAAAAAAAAAAATATATATATATATATACGTATATATATATATATATTTATAAAAAATTTTATAAAAATATATATATACGTATATATAAATATATATATATTTTTTTAATTAGCTTGGTTGTTCACACAATTTTGCTTTTCATTTTGAAATTAAATGCAAAATACTAGCTCATAATATATAAACAAGTGTCAAGTCATAAAAATATGAAACATGATACCCATAAAAAATATTAAATTTTGAAAATAATAAATTATATAATAGTAAAGATACTCAAAATCTTAATATTTATAAAAAGTGTTATATTTATAAAAAATCTTAATATTTATCATCTCTTAGGACAGCCCACTTGAGAACAGGGTGGAGGAAAGGTTAAGCAGGTAGCAAATTCTCTGAGATTCAAGAGACACAAAGGCCTTTAAAAGAATCCCATTTACTACTTGACAAAAAGCATGAAATCTTAATTATTTAAAAACAACTTGCTTGGTCCGGAAGTCTCATGTGACAATACAGCTACTCAAGAAGAAATTATAGTAATATAATAAATCAGAGACTAGGAAACCAGCTCTTAGGTAATTTGTCTTCCTAATCCATTGGCATTTTAGGCAATACCACAAGTCCCAACTCTGGATGGCATTGTGTCTTGGTGAAATCTGGTAGAGACCCTGAAGTCAGAAAATCATTTCATTATTTTGGTCTCCTACTTACCATCTCTTTCAAGGCTTCATACATCTTCCTCAGGAACTCCTGGAACTGAGCCAGGTGAAGACAGGTGTCTTGCTGAGTTTCCAAAGTAGAAGCCTGATCCCATACAGAAAGCTTCTGCATCCAGAACTGATAATCACAAGAAAGATCTACTGAATCTTGAGCCATCTTGGAAAAAGGGAAAAGGTGACATCCCCTTCACAGAAGCCTGTGCAGCACTGAAGGAAATAGCGGGCATACATTAAATCTGTAAGAAAGGGAAAAAATAGAAGCATTTCTAAAAGACTCTTTTATTAGTGCCTACGTGACCCATTGATGGGTGAAGACGGGATTACAAGGAACTAAAACAGCATGGCTTCTATGCTAGAGTCATCTTTAAATTGTTATAAAATGCGTCATCCAGCTGGAGCTCCAATTTTTACCATCTGAATTTTTTATCATGATACTATCATTAGGCTAGAAGTCATTATACCTCCACAGGAACATGCTAATTATGCACAAAAAGCACAGCTGATAATACTTTATATCTTCTTTTTAAGATTGAGCTATTTTTAAATGTTCTGAAGTTGATTTTTGAGTATTTTAATGTAATAGGAAATCAAAAACATCCAAGAATGTTTAATAATAGTCTGTGCCTAAGAAATGCTTTTGAAGTTCTTATGTTTTATATGAATTTCTGGCTTCTCATTTAGATGTAAAAAAATCTCTATGCATTACAGTCTAATGAATCTTTTCCCAGTTTCTCATTTCTTGGAAAAAAGTAAAATAATTCATTCCACTTTAATCAATTTAAGCAATCTTTTAACTAAAGATTGCTTTATATGCTTGATCTCACTTCATTCACAAGAAGCCCTATTTTAGTAAAATAATAATAAATTCCAATTTCTGAGGAGGAATACTGGTTCTAAGTGACAGTAGATAAAATCTTATAAGCCTGACTTCCTACCCCTGAAGGCCATGCTAAAAAGAACAATGGAGTTGCACAGATGGAGCTGGTTCAGCAGCTCCAGTTGCCTGCTCCCATCCCACACCCCTCCCCTCCATTGCCAGTGGAAGCTGGAAGCAGGAATCCCAGAGGAGGAAAGGTTGCCTCTCAACAGATGCAGGCCTTCACAGACTCTGACACTCCCCGGTACAGGGAGGATATTCAGCAACCTAATTTCAAAAGACTGGTGGTAAATAAAGTAAGTTTAAATCCTCAACAGCCATAATTAACAGGTGAAATGCTCCCAATTAAATATCCAAAATATCAACAAAGGAGGTTCCCATAACCAAACAAGAAGAAATTTAAGACAACTGTACAATTTGACTGCAATGCAAAAAAATCTAGATTGGGAAAATTATAGTTTTAAAATACCTAAAAATGTGCAGTTTTTATGTTCACTTGGGCCGCACACATACTAGAACATTTACGGTTTAGGGAAGTGTAGGGTCCAGCCAGCCCTAGAGGGTTCTGTGAGCCCCTCCCAGCTGGTGCAGAGACGAGAAATTGTAGAAATAAAAGACACAAGACACCGAGATAGAGAAAAGAGAGTTTGGGCCCAGGGGTCCACTGCTACCCAAATCGCGGAGCCCAGCAGTGGCCCCAAATGCCTGGATGCTCTCACTTTAATTGGGTTGCAAATCTGGGGGCAGGGTAGGTAGGGTGGAGTCTTGGTGGTTGGAGACCGGGGACAGGGTAAATAGAGCGTGGCAGTGATATCGTCAAGTACATCACATGTCATTCAGGTAGGGGCTAGGAATTTCTGGCACCTGAAGTGAGTAAGGAGCATAATACATCAGCACTTTTTCCATACTTATCAAGAAAGAACAAAAACATTAAGATTTATATTACTATTACTGATTATCTTTTCGAAGAAAAAAGAAACTAGGTGCAGAGGCATAACATGAGAGTAGACATGGAACCTGGCCACTGAAGCACAGCATCACATAGAGACAATTAAGCCCCCAGATGTCTGCAGGCCTACCTGACAACCGTCAGGCCTTACCACAAGAGCTTGGAGAAGTGGAGTTTCTTCCTAACTCCTTGGGGGAAGGAGACGTCTCAGCTATTTTGGACGTCTCCTTCCCTAGCTAGCTAAACAGTGGGCACTTTGCCGCACAGCCAAGGCACCCTCCAGCAGCCCTTATGCAGGCATGACAGAGGGCATAAAGCATCTTGCCTTAGTGTCATTTTTTTTCACAATGTCACCTCAGGTTCACACTTCCGATCTGAGAGGCATTAGTCTAAGAATTAAGATCACCTATGATTAACTAAGACTACGACTATATTTCTAGGTACTTTCTTCTTCATTATTTATATGGAAATAGGCTGAGGCTTTTGGCTCCTGCCTCAGCACTTATGGGGTCTTTTCCCTAGAGGGAAGGTTCATGTCAAAATGAAAAAAAAAAAGTTTAATAATAGAGGGAATATAATGCATACTGTCAAAATGGTACTTAGCCAAAAATCTAGGTAATGTCCCTGCCTCCTCATTGTCTTCCTCATCCAAGTCATCATCACCACCTGTCAAGTCTACCGCCAAAATAAATGTGTGTGTTCTGACTCGACTGCATGCATTTCCTTCCACCTCACTGCCGCCACTCAGCCTAGCCCTGGAGTGTTGCACTTATCTACTGCCAGGCTGGGCTTGCCCCTCCCCAATTACTTCTCTATGCAATAGGCAGAAAACAACTTTACCAAATGTAAATGTGCTGGGAGACCAGCACACTCCCCTGGGTAAAATCCCTCTTTACAGCTTCCTTGAAAAGAAATTCAAACTCCCTGTATATTCCCAGCTGCTTGCTGGGGTTTTGAAGGCCCTGCAGAACATGGCTCCAGCACCCTCTCCGACAGCCCTTGTTTCCTCTCCCCACAGCTCACCATGGTCCAGTCCAGACCTCTCATCTGCTTCATGCCCACAACAAATCCTCCCAGGCCTGTCTGCTGATTCCTTCACAGCTCTTACCATATCGATAATTAACCTGAGCTTTATTTGTTCACTTAGTTACCACTTCCTTTACTAGTGTGTAAATTCCCTGTCTTCCTAGAATATAGCATATGCCTGGCAAGCACTCAAAAAATACTGAATTAAGGAATAAATAATTCACTGGTATTCTTCACAGTACAGTTCTAAGCTAAATGCCACAGCAGAACGCTTCTCCAGATGAAGTCGTTTAAATTTTAATGTTATTTATTTATTTTTAGACAGAATCTCACTCTATCGCCAAGGCTGGAGTGCAGGGCAGTAATCTGGGCTCACTGCAACCTCCACCTCCTGGTTCAAGCAATTCTCCTGCCTCAGCCTCCCAAGTAGCTGGGATTACATGCACATGCTACCATGTCTGGCTAATTTCTGTATTTTTAGTAGAGGCACTGGGTTTCATCATGTTGGCCAGGCTGGTCTCAACCTCCAGACCTCAGGTGATCTGCCTGCCTCAGCCTCTCAAAATGCTGGGATTACAGGTGTGAGACACAATGCCTGGCCAGTAATTTAATTTTTAAGAGGTAACTCCCAACCAAAAAAATTTTTAGGTATTTTTATGTTGCCTGTGTGAAACTTAATTAGTAATATCTCATTTTATAAATGTAATAGCTTATACTTGCATACATTTATACTAATGCTCTTGGCAGTATATTAAATGCTTTATTCACACTAATTTAATCATCACAGCAACACTATGAAATGGGTACTATTACCATCTCCATTTTACAGAGGCACCGAGAGATTACATAATTGCCCAAAGTAAGATTATGTAAAAACTGAAAGGAAGTAACTGCTAGTAAACAGCAGAGCTATGATTGTGGAATTTGAATCCAGGATCTAGCTCTGAAGTCTGTGTCCTTAAAGAAATAAAACTGAAGAGGCAGGGCATGGTGGCTCATGCCTATAATCCCAGCACTTTGGCAGGCGGAGGCAGGAGCATTACTTAAGTCCAGGAGTTTGAGACCAGCCTGGGCAACATACCAAGACCACATCTCTAGAAAATAATTTAAAACTTAGCCATGCATGATGGCAGGTACCTATAGTACCAGATACTCTAGAGGCTGAAGCAGGAGGATTGCTTGCGCCTAGGAGTTCGAGGCTTCTGTGAGCTATGATAGCACCACTGCACTCCACATTCCAGCCTGGGTGAGAGAGCCAGATTGTCTCAAAGAAAAAACAAAAACGAAAAGAAAAAAGAGAAAAAAGAATGGCAAATCTTTTGCTCAGCAACGGAAATATATCTGATTGTTTTAAATGGAAACAGCTTTAGGAATCATGCAGTACAGTGGTCCTTAATATGCTGCTCCACAGCCTCTAGGGCTGGGGTAGGGGTGGAAACATGGTGCTGTGGTAATGATGACCGGGGGGTTGGGGGTGGCAGCTGCTGACAGCATTTGGTTAATCAAAGTGCCTTGTGCCATCAGCCACATGTGGGATGATCACGCTTGTTGGGCAAATCCGACCCTGCTGAGAATCTGAGTCTTGAGTTAGACTGACAGGTGGAACTCGGTCATTCAAAGGCTCTCTTAGTCTAGATCACTAGAGCTATCTCAGTTCATGTTCTTAATAAGGTAAGGTGTTTCTCTCAATACTTTAAATAAATATTTTTAAATATTTCACTCCACTCTCTTCTTGCTTGCATGGTTTCTGAGGAGAAGTTGAATGTTCTGCTCCTCTACAGCTAAGGTGCATTTTTCTTCCGGCTTCTTTCAAAATAAGACAGCTTCCTATATTTGTGGTATGGTGTCTGACATTAATTTGTAAAATTCTCAGTAATTACTGTTTCAGATATTTCTTTTTTTAAAAAAGAAAATGGTTGATTCCCATAGATTTTGGGGGAACAGGTTGTATTTGGTTACATGGTAAGTACTTTAGTGGTGACTTGCGAAATTCTGGTGCACCCATCTCCCAAGCTGTATACCCTGAACCCAGTTTGTAGCCTTTTATCTCTCATCTCTCTCCCACCCTTCCCCTCTGTGCCGAGTCCTCAAAGTCCACTGTATCATTCTTATGCCTTTGTATCCTCATAACTTAGCTCCCACTTGTGAGAACGCATGACATTTGGTTTTCCATTCCTGAGTTACTTCACTTAGAATAATAGTCTCCAGTCCCATCCGGGTTGCTGTGAATGCCATTAATTCATTCCTCTTTAAAGCTGAGTAGTATTCCATCATACACATACACACACACACACACACCAGTTTATCTCCTTATCTACTCGTTGATTGATGGGCATTTGGACTTTCCACGTTTGCAATTGAGAATTGTGCTGCTATAAACATGCATGTGCATGTATCTTTTTCATGTAACAACTTATTTTCCCCTGGGTAGATACCTAGTAGTGGAATTGCTGGATCAAATGGTAGATATACTTTTAGTTATTTAAGGAATCTCCACACTATTTTCTATAGTGGCTGTACCACTTCACATTCCCACTGGTAATGTAGGAGTGTTCCATTTTCACCGCATCAATGCCAACATCTATTTTTATTTTTTTATCCTTTTATTTATTTTTTTTTTTGAGACGGAGTTTCGCTCTTGTTACCCAGGCTGGAGTGCAACGGCGCGATCTCAGCTCACCGCAACCTCCGTCTCCTGGGTTCAGGCAATTCTCCTGCCTCAGCCTCCCGAGTAGCTGGGACTGCAGGCATGCGCCACCATGCCCAGCTAATTTTTTTGTATTTTTAGTAGAGACGGGGTTTCACCATGTTGACCAGGATGGTCTCGATCTCTTGACCTCGTGATCCAACCGCCTCAGCCTCCCAAAGTGCTGGGATTACAGGCTTGAGCCACCGCACCCAGCCTTATTTTTTTATCTTTTGATTATGGTCATTCTTGCGAGAGTAAGGTGGTATCATACTGTGGTTTTGATTTGTGTTTCCCTGATCATTAGCGACGTTGAGCAGTTTTTCATATGTTTGTTGGCCATTTGTATATCTTCTTTTAAGAACTGTCTATTCATGTCCTTAGCCCACTTCTTGACGGGACTGTTTGATTTTTTTCTTGCTAATTTGTTTGAGTTCCTTATAGATTCTGGGTATTAGTCTTTTGCCGTTTGTGTAGATCGTGAAAATTTTCTCCCACTATGTGGGTTGTCTCTTCACTCTGCTGACTGTTCCTTTTGCCATGCAAAAGCTCCTTAGTTTAAGTAAGTTCCACCTATTTATCTTTGTTTTAGTTGCATTCGCTTTTGGGTTCTTGCTCATGAAATCTTAAGCCAGTGTCTAGAAGGGTTTTTTCCGATGTTATCTTCCATAATTTTTACAGTTTCAGGTCTTAGATTTAAGTCTTAATCCATCTTGAGTTGGTTTTTGTGCAAGGAGAGAGAGAAGGATTCAGTTTCATTCTCCTACATGTGGCTAGGCAATTATCCCAGCACCATTTGTTGAACAGGGTATCCTTTCCCCACTTAGTTTTCTTTGCTTTGTCAAAGATTAGTTGGCTGTAAGTATCTGTGTTTATTTCTGGGTTCTCTATTCTCTTCCACTGGTCTATGTGCCTATTTTTATACCAGTACCACATTGTTTTAGTGCCTATGGCCTCATAGGAGAGTTTGAAATCAGGTAATATGATGCCTCCAGATTTCTTCTTTTTGTATAGTCTTGCTTTGGTTATATGGGCTCTTTTCTGGTTCCACATGAATTTTAGGACAGTTTTTTCTAGTTCCGTGAAGAATGATGGTGGTATTTTGATGGGAATTGCATTGAATTTGTAGACTGCTTTTGGCAGTACAGTCATTTTCACAATACTGATTTACACATTCATAAGCATGGGACGTGACATATTCCCATTTGTGTCATCTATGATTTCTTTCAGCAGTATTTTGTAGTTTTCCTTGTGGAGGTCTTTCGCTTCCTTGATTAGATATATTCTTGAGCATTTTATATATATTTTTGCAGCTATTGTCAAAGTTCTTTATTCACTTTTCAGCTTGGTCGTTGTTGGTATATAGCCGAGCTACTGATTTGTGTATATTAATTTTGTATCCTGAAATTTCTCTGAATTCATTTACCAGTTCAAGGAGCTTTTTGGACGAGTCATTATGGTTTTCTAGGCATATGATCATGTCATCAGTTTGACTTCCTCTTTACCTATTTGGATGCCCTTTATTTCTTTCTCTTTTCTGATTGCTCTGTAGAACTTCCAGTACTATGTTGAATAGAAGTGGTGAAAATGGGCATTCTTTTCTTCTTCTTGTTCTCAGAGGGAATGGTTTCAACTTTTCCCAATCAGTATTATGTTGGCTGTGGGTCTGTTATAGATGGCTTTTATTACATTAAGGTATGTCCCTTGTATGCCAGTTTTGCTGAAGGTTTTAGTCCTAAAGGGATGCTGGATTTTGTCAAATGCTTTTTCTGCATCTATTGAGATCATCGTGAGATTGAGATCATCATGAGATTGTTCTTAATTCTGTTTATATGGTGTATCACATCTATTACTTGCATATATTAAACCATCCCTGCATCCCTGTTATGAAATCAACTTGATTATGATGGATTATCTTTTTGATATGCCTGGATTTGGTTAGCTAGTATTTTGTTAAGGATTTTTACATCTATGTTCATCAGGGATATTGATCTGTAGTTTTCTTTTTTAGTTATATCCTTTCCTGGTTTTGGTATTAGGGTGATACTGGCTTCACAGAATGATTTAGAGAGGATTCCCTCTTTCTCTATCTTGTGGAATAGTGTCAATAGGATTGGTACTAATTCATCTCTGAATGTCTGATAGAATTCAGCTGTGAATCCGTCTGGTTCTGGACTTTTGTTGTTGGTGGTAGTAATTTTTTTAATTGCCATTTTTATCCTGCTGCTTGTTATTTGTCTATTCAGAGTTTCTATTTCTTCTTCATTTAATCTAGGAGGGTTGAATATTCCCAGGAATTTATCCATCTCCTCTAGGTTTTCTAGTGTATGTGCATAAAGGTGTTCATAGTAGCCTAGAATGGTCTTTTGTATTTTTGTGGTATTGGTTGTAATATCTCCCATTTCGTTTCTAATTCAGCTTATTTGCATCTTCTGTCTTCTTTTCTTGGTTAATCTTGCTAAAGGTCTATCAATTTATCTTTTCAAAAAACCAGCTTTTTGTTTCATGTATCTTTTGTATTTTTTGTTTGCTTCAATTTCCTTTAGTTCTTCTGTTATCTTGGTTATTTCTTTTATTCTCCTAGGTTTGGGTTTGGTTTGTTTTTGTTTCTCCAGCTTCTTGAGGTGTGACCTCAGATTGTCTATTTGTGCTCTTTCAGACTTTTTGACGTAGGCATCTAAGGCTATGACCTTTTCTTGTAGCACTATCTTTGCTGTATCCCAGAGGTGTTAATAGGTTGTGTTGCTATTATTGTTTAGTTCAAAGAATTTTTAAATTTTCATCTTAATTTCATTGTTGACCCAGTGATCATTCAGGAGTAGGTTACTTAATTTCCATGTATTTGCATGGTTTTGAGGGTTCCTTTGGAGTTGATGTCCAATTTTATTCCTCTGTGGTCTGAGAGAGTGATATAATTTCAATTTTCTTAAATTTATTGAGACGTATTTTGTGGCCTATCATATGGTTTATCTTGGAGAATGTTTCATGGGCCAATGAATAGAATGTATATTCTGTGGTTGTTGGGTAGAATGTTCTGTAAATACTTGTTAAGTCCATTTGTTCTAGGGTATAGTTTAAATCTATTGTTTCTTTGCTCACTTTCTGTCTTGATGACTTGTCCAGTGCTGTCCATGGAATGCTGAAGTCCCCCACTATTGTTGTGTTGCTGTCTATCTCATTTCTTAAGTCTAGTAGTAACTGTTGTATAAATTTGGGAGGTCCAGTGTTAGGTGCATATATATTTAGGACTGTGATATTTTCCTGTTGGACAAGGCCTTTGATCATTATGAAATGTACCTCTCTCTGTTTTTTAAATGCTGCTGCTTTAAAATTTGTTTTGTCTGATAGAAAAATAGCTACTCCTGCTCGCTTTTGGTGTCTACTTGCACGAAATGTCTCTTTCCACCTCTTTACCTTAAGTTTATATGAGTCCTTACGTGTTAGGTGCATCTCTTCAAAGCAGCAGATACTTGGTTGGTGAATTCTTATCCATTCTGCTATTCTGTATCTTTTAAGTGCAGCATTTGGGCCATTTACATTCATCATTAGTATTAAGATGTGAGGTACTATTCCATTCATCATACTATTTGTTGCCTGTAGAGCTTGTTTTTTTGTATTTTTGTTTTATAATTTATGCTTTAAAGAGATTCCATTTTGATGTGTTTCCAGGATTTATTTCAAGACTTAGAGCTCCTTTTAGCAGTTCTTGTAGTGCTGGCTTGGTAGTGGTGAATTCTCTCAGCATTTGTGTCTTTGAAAAAGACTGTATCTTTCCTTCATTTATGAAGCTTAGTTTTGCTGGATATAAAATGCTTGGCTGATAATTGTTTTGTTTAAGGAGGCTAAAGACACGGTCCTAATCCCTTTTAGTTTGTAGGGTTTCTGCTGAGAAATCTGCTGTTAATCTGATAGGTTTTCCTTTATAGGTTACCTGATTCTTTTGCCTTACAGCTCTTAAAATTCTTTCCTTTGTCTAGACTTTAGATAATCTGATGACTATGTGCCTAGGTGATGATCTTTTTATGACAAATTTCTCAGGTGTTCTTTGAGCTTCTTGTCTTGGTCTCTAGCAAGGCTAGGGAAATTTTCCTCAGTCCCCCCGATATGTTTTCCAAACTTTTAGATTTCTCTTCTTCCTCAGGAACACCAATTATTCTTAGGTTTGGTTGTTTCACAGAATTCCAAACTTGCTGAAGGCTTTGTTCATTTTTTTTTTTAATTCTTTTTTGTCTTTGTTGAATTGGGTTAATTCAAAACCTTGTCTTCAAGCTCTGAAGTTCTCTCTTCTGCTTGTTCAACTCTATGTTGAGACTTTCCAGTACATTTTGCATTTCTCTAAGTATGTCCTTTGTTTCCTGAAGTTGTGATTATTTTTATTCATGCTATTTCACTGAGGATTTCTCCCCTCATATCTTGTATCATTTTTTTAAAATTTCCTTAAATTGGACTTTGCCATTCTCTGGTGCCTCCTTGATTAGCTTAATAACTGATCTTCTGAATTCTTTTTCAGGTAAATCAGGGATTTCTTCTTGGTTTGGATCCATTGCTAATGAGCTACTGTGATTTGGGGGAGGGGGTGTTATGTCGTATTGCCAGAATTGTTTTTCTGGTTCCTTCTCATTTGAATAGACTATATCAGAGGGAGGATCTGGAGCTCAAGCCTGCCATTCAGATTCTTTTGTCCCACAGGGTGTTCCTTTGATGTAGTACTCTTCTTTTCTAGGGATGTGGCTTTCTGAGAGCTGAACTGTAAGTGATTGTTATTTATCTTCTGGATCTAGCCACCCAGCAGGGCTACCAGACTCCAGGTTGGTACTGGGGGTTGTCTGAACAGTCCTGTGATGTGAACCACCTTCAGGTCTCTCAGTCATAGATACCAGCACAGTATTTGGGCTGTTTCCTGGGTCCTGCAGTAGCAATCCGCTTTCTTCAGAGGGTCTGTGGATTCTCTTGGCATTCCTGGTATATTCCTGCAGCAGTTCTGGAGCAAAAGTTCATGATGCAGGTCTGTACATGCTCTATCCATCCAAACAGGAGACACCTGTTTTTTGTTTTGAAATGAAGTCTCACTCACTCTGTTGCCCAGGCTGCTGGAGTACAGTCTGTTTCTAATATTTCTTAACTTCCCTTCTCTCTTCTTCAGCATACCTTCTGCTTCTGGTATTCCCATTTCATGTATGTTACACCTTTAGGATTTGTCCCAACGGTCTTGAATAGTCTGAGTTTTTCCTTATTTATTCTCTTTGCTTTTCAGTTTTGGAGGTTTCTATTAACATATCCCCAAGCTCAGAGATTCTTTCCACAACTGTGTCCTGTCTAGCAGTAGGGCATCCAAGGCAATCTTCATTTATTACAGTGTTTTGTTTTTTATCTCTCACATTTCTTTTTGGTTCCTTAAGGTTTCCAACTCTCTGCTTACACTGACCATCCATTCTTGCATGCCTGTCCATTTTATCCATTGGAGACATTAGCATTTTAATCGTAGTTGTTTTAAAACCCTTTCACATGCCTGATTGTGGTGCTTGCTCTATCTCTCCAAACTGTGTTTTTGTTTTTGCCTTGTAATATGCCTTGTAATTTTTTCTCAAGAGCTAAAAATGATACATGTGTCAAAGGAACTGCTATGACCAGGCCTTTTGTCATGTGATGGTAAGCTATAGTGGGGAGGGAGAGTGTTACAAAGGCCTATGATTAGGTCTCAGTCTTTTATGAGGCTATACCTCTGGGCTGTGAAGTCCACAAGTGTTTCTCAGGTTTTTTTCTCCCAATTCTAGCCCCACCTGTTAGGTGAGACAGGATGGCAAGAGTGAGGTAGATTTGTGTATTTCCCTTCTACAATATGGAAGGCTAAAACTGGCTGGAGTTTGGTATTACTCTCCTTCCTGGCCAGTTAGGCTCTCATTAACTAGTTTCTCCTTGTTAAGAGCAGAGTGCTCTGGCATATTTCAAAATGGTTCTTTTCTCCCTCACTCTTCCAGAACCACAAGGGGATTTTTCTTCAAAATTTACTGTGAGAACCTAGTTGAGCTCCTGGAGGTCAAACTCACAAAAGTGTCGGGGATTCCCTATGACTAGGTCTCCCTGGAGTTTTTAACTGACTCACCAATTTTGGGGGCAACAGTTTGTACTGTGCCTTCACTTTTTTTAAAGATCTAAGAAGAGTTGTTGGTTTTTCAAAATTTGTTCAGCTTTTTATTTACTGTTAGGATGGAGTATCCTAATTTCCAACTTCCTTAAATGTGGAAACTGGAAACTGGGTGTTCTTCTAAAGTATGGTTTTACAACTGTATCTGATTCTGTCAGCTACTGATAGGGTTTATATGTTCTGTCCCCTCTAAATCTCATGCTGCACTGTGACCTCCAATGCTGAAGGTAGGCCTAGTGAGAAATGTTTGGATAATGAGGGTGGATCCCTCATGAAGGTCTTTGTGCTGTCCTTGAGGTAATGAGTTCTCACTCTATAATTCATGGAAGATCTGGTTGTTTAAACGACTATGGGCACCTCTTCCCTCGCTCTCTTTTGCTCCCTCTCACCATGTGATGTGCCAACTTCCTCTTCTCTGTCATGATTGTAAGCTCCCCAAGGCTTCACTAGAAGCAAGGCAGATGCTGGTCCCATGCTTGTACAGCCTACAGAACCATGAGCCTAAAATGAACCTCCTTTCTTTATAAACTATCCACTCTTAGGTATTCTTTTACAGCAATGCAAATGGACAAACAGAGCTACCTTGGAACCTTCCCATAAATTCTTTAAAAAAAAAAGTCCCTTAAATTAACCACTGTTGGTTTCTGTGGTTTTCCATCAAAGAATACAAACTGAGAGAGTCACAGGTACTAGATAATGGATCATAGGCAACAGACCTTTTGAGAAAACAGGAGAATTTAGAACTGGTTATTAAGTCAACACAGGGAAAATGGCAGTAAAACTTCTGTTCATTTTAGGAATTTGGAAATCAGAAGACCATGGAAGAAGATGGTAATAGAGATCAATGAGGTATCTCCAGCAATCAAGGCCCCTGACTCATGCCTGTCAAATAAAACAGCCAAGTTAAAATCACTGGAATCTACCCGTCACCCACCCCCCAAAATAAACTAATTTTTTTTTAAACCCAATCCTTCACATATGGTGACGTGCAGAGAATCCTACCTGCCCTACTGAGAGGTCAAAGCCTCAATGACATTACTCTACCAAAAGCATAATCAAATGATAATTCCAACTCAAGCTGCATTTTCAGAAAGTGAGTCTTAACTGGAGGAAATTAATATGATCTTTGACACCTAGAACACAGTTATGAAGCTGGTGAATGCATTTCTCCGTTGGGATAAACTGAGAATGTGAGTAAGCAGTTCATTTTCACCTGCCTCAGAGATCTCAACTCAAGACATGCAGATTTCACTGGGCACATCATATTTACACTGGTCTACTGAAGATTACCATGCTCACAGAACCTGGAGAGTAGAAAGATACATGTGTCTTGCATATATTCCAGCTAGTAGAATGTAAAAGCCAGGAACATACAGGGCCTACCACTTCAGGAAGTTTCTTCTGATCCCATGGTCTGTGCCAAGTCAGAATAATGCCCTTTAAAATGAGGATACACGAGCAACTAGTACCAGTAGTTGCCTCCGGTGAAAAGATCTATGTGGCTGATTTTCCCTGTACACCTTTTTGTATCTTTTCAATTTAATGCCATACAGACTAGTTAGTTACTCAAAATTAATAACAGAAACTAAAGTGAATGATACTGTGAAGGTAGCATGTACTGCATGGGTTTTAGACCATTTATCTGCTTCTACCCATCAGCCTGGCAATAAAAACGGGCTAGGGCTGACAGCAAGTGTCACAGCACAGCTGGTCCTGCTGCAGCACTCTGCCACTCAATTATATGACCCAATGCTGTTTAAAGCATGAGTGGAAGATATGATTTCCGGAAAGAGCCTATGACTGCGCTGATCTTCCAAGCCACAAAGCTGGGTGTGCCTAGCAGCACCCTATCATCACGGGCACATTATGCCCACTTGGTAAAAATCCAAAAGTGAGGTTTTTAGGTGTTATCTGCATTTCCTTACTATGTAATACAATTTTTTAAAATTCCTTCTCTTTTATTTTTCTCACTCCTCCTACGCATATATAGAGTATATGACTAGTAAACACATTTTCTATTTTGTATATAATTTACAGGACATAACAGAGCTGGGAAGAGGAACTGACATCATCCAGAACTCCTGGGCTTGAACTGGGTATTACTTTGGATCATCTACCTTTTTAAAGGAAGAGAGAGCTAAATTATGTTAGCTGGAAGTATTTTTAAAATTTAGTGTGTGGAAATCAGTAAGTTTGAATGTCCTAAGAAGGCAGTAAGTGAAAGGTAGTGGATATCTGTGGGTTCTGCCTACCTAGCACTCTTTCCTGTTTTCATATATATACTCCCCACTATTGCTCTAAAGAAATGCCTTTCTTTCTTATAGTAAGGTCTTATTGAGACAATGGATCAAGGTATGCATCCCTAGAAAGTGGTGAGTTATAGATGGCCAGCAGATAAAACTAATAGGAAATATACTAGACAGATAAAATGAAGTGTATGCCTTTTTGTCTCACACCACTCAAAAACAGCTGACTCTCACCAAATAGGGAGGGTAGGCTATGTAGTACAAGTGAAGTTTTGTTGATGATTTCTCTTTTTTTGGTAACTATTTAATATTTAAAAACATACAACAAAGTACATAGAATGGCCAAAGTAAGCCCTATGTACTCATAACCAGTTCACACAATTGTCCATTTTTCCCATTTTTAAACATATCATGTTACCCAGAAGACTTTGACTTGTATCTCTTTTCTATGACCTTTAAAAAAGAAGAGACAATATCTCTTTCACACAGAATAAAACAATGTCAACTAGTAGTCCAACTACATTCAGATTTCTTTCAAATTTCCCTTTCTATTTGTTCATATCATTTGTTTTTCACATTAAGAGCCACAAACTACATATGGTCAATATTAATATTTCTTCCTTAAATCTGTACTGATTATCCTTCTTTTATATATTTTAAAATTTTTCATATCATTTATCCCCTGGAGAAACCAAGGCATTTGGCCTATTGTTTCTAAGAGTTAAGAGTCTAAGACTCTCTCATACTTCTGCATTTGACTGATTGTATCCCCAGGGTAGTGTTTTACATGTTTGGCTATCCCCTATATTTCTTGCAAACTGATAGATGTAGAGGCTTGATCCTGGTTCATTTCTTTCACAAGAGTACTTCATTTGTGGTGTTGTTTGTGTACTTTTAATCAAATCAGAAGGCATGTAATGTTTGGTTCTCTCACATTTCACAATGTTGAAACTGATCAATGAATTCAGGCACTGTCAACATAATCCATCCATTATAAAGTTTACCATCAACCTCTTCTCTAATGGTTTTAGGATCTATTGACCGTCATTTTAAAACTATTAGGGGTTGAAAAATAGTGATTTTCTAATTTATGGTGCTTCTTGATGCACAGAATTTTACATTTTTAAGTAGCAAGGTCAACAATCTTTTCCTTCGGAAGTCCAATGTATGTCTCTCCAACTTGTGAAATTGTCAAAAGTTCTGCTAGCCTTTCTCATTTTTAGTAGAACAGGCCCTATCTTCTAGGTTCTTGGTCACAAAATAATAATAACAATAATATGTTATTTTAAATTGACATATCTGTAATTCCAGCACTTTGGGAGGCTGAGGCAGGTGGATCACAATGTCAAAAGATCAAGACCATCTTGGCCAACATGGTGAAACCCCGTGTCTCCTAAAAGTACAAAAATTATCTGGGTGTGGTGGCGCATGCCTGTAATCCTAGCTACTTGAGAGGCTGAGGCAGGAAAATCACTTGAACCTGGGAGGCAGAGGTTGTGAGCTGAGATCGTACCACTGCACTCCAGCCTGGTGACAAAAATAAAAATAAAAAAATAAGTAAAAAATAAAACTATATGCTGTTATAAAACACACATCTAAAACATACAAAAAAGTTAAAAGAAGAATTTTTTAAAAGACCACTCAAACCAAATCAAAGGAGCCAAATAAATAGTATCAGATAGACTCTGGAGCAAAAAATATTATTAGAGGTAAAGAGAATCACTTCATAAAAGCTCTGATTTTTTGAAACATGACCTGATTTGGCATGCTTAGTTATTTAATAATGATGGTGTAATAATTATGGTGTAATAACCTCCTTGTATATGATATTTGCACATGTACCACATGTATAGGATGATCTCTTTCCAGCAGTTCTGTATACTCAGAATAAAATTTTTCCTGGTTTTCTTGGCTTTTTTGAAAGCAGAATGCTGACGCTATTTTGATAAAGAGTACTTGTTTATTTATACTTTCTGCCCTCTAAACTTTCATAGAATCCTTTGTAAAAGTTAATTTCATTAGTATATAATTAATATTAACAGTGCCACAGTGCCACCAGTAGCAAACTAGGTAGACCATTATTTGTTTTGCAACAACATGCCAAGCATGGGCAGAGTTTGAAGGTGAGCTTCATCTTAAGGAGCAAGGGAGGTAACTTCAGGATTGCCAATGGAAGATCCAGCTACATTAGGCTAAGTTCTCTAGAGCTAATGATTGTGTCTTTCTTACTTCTATGTCCCCAGCACCTAGAACAGTGTCACACAACACTCATTAAATGTTTGTTGAATAAAAGAATTGACGAACATAATTCAAAGCTATTTTTTCTTCTTATTTTTAGTATGAGACTATAATTGTTTCTCTAGAAAATGTATGAATCCAAACTTTATCGACTTGAAAAAAAATTCTTTTTTACAGAGATTTAAACTGAATGATAGCCTTTTAAAATATATAAATTTTTTGTATTTTTTTTTTAAAAAGAAAGGTCTTACTTTAGAAAATGACTCTCTCAGAAGAATGCATATTTTTCTCTATTTATTTCCATGGTTACTGTGCTCACAGTTAATATTTTTTGTATTTGATATTTTTAATATGTTTGATTGTTCTCTTTAAAGTGCCTTATCAAATTTATGGCTCTATGCTATTACTTTTTGAGCTCTGTAAATTGTTTACATAATAATTCTAAAGAAGAAGGACAGGTAGATGAGCAAATAATTGTTTAGCATATTAGCTCACAGTTCTTGATTAGTTTTATTAAAGATCACACATGGGGTATAATTTCTATACCAAAGATATGCTTATTTCAGTATCAGAGAATTAGTTTTCTAACATGTCCTGAAACTAGCAATTTTTTAAATGTGCAAAAATTTTAAAAAATAAACCTCAAAATGTAACAAAAATTGACACAACTATAACAGAAGTAATCAATTCCAGTCATAGTGAGAAACCAGAACACACTTCTCCCAGTAAATTAAATTTAAAAATCCACAAGATACAAACTTTCCCTTAAAGAAAACTCCAAGATTATTAAGTGTTTACATATACTAGCAGAATGTTCATAGCAGCATTATTCATAATAGACACAAATTTTAAACAATCCACATGCCAACCAAGACTAGAATGAATAAAATGTGGTATACTTCAACAATGGAATACCATGCAGCAATGAAAATGTAGGAACTACCACTACAAGCACAGAGATGAACTGGCAATCATAATGTTGAGAAAAAAAAAAAACCATAAAAATACATACAATATTATTCCACTGACATAAAGTTCAAAAACAGGTAAAATTAAATTCTAGTAATTACCATAAAAAGTCAGGAAACTTACCTTTAGAACAGTCCCCAAACTTTTTGGCACCCAGGACGGGTTTTGTGAAAGACAACTTTTTCATGGACCCGGGTACAGGGGCAGGGAGAGGAAGGATGTGGTTTTGTGATAAGAAAGTGTTCCACCTCAGATCATTAGGCGTTAGTCAGATTCTCATAAGGAGCGAGGAACCTAGATCGCCTGTAAGTGGCAGTTCACAAGAGGGTTCATGCCCTTATGAGAATCTAATGCTGCTGCTGATCTGACAGGGAGCGGAGCTCAGACAGTAATGCTTACTGGCCTACTACTCACCTCCTGCTGTGCAGCCTGATTCCTAACAGGCCATGGACTGGTACCAGTCTGTGGCCTAGGGCTTAGGGACCCCTGCTTTAGAGGAAGGGAAGATGTGCTATTGGGAAGGTGTGAATAATTGGCACCAAGATGCTGGCAATATATTCTATTTCCTGACCTGCATGGCAATGACTACATATTCACATTTTAATAATTCGCCAAAGTAGAAATCATGTTTATATGCTTTTCTTTTCTTTTTATCTTTCTTTAGAGATGGGGTTTTACCACATTGGCCAGGTAGGTCTTGAACTGCTGACCTCAAGTGATCTGCCCACCTCAGCCTCCCAAAGTGCTGGGATTACAAGCATGAGCCACCACGCCTGGCCTATATGCTTTTCAACATGTTACTTTCCACAATTAAAAAATATTTTTTAAAACATCCGTGGGCTACCAAGATGGCCAAATAGGAACAGCTCTGGTCTGCAGCTCCCAGTGAGAACAACACAGAAGGCAGGTGATTTCGGGATTTCCAACTGAGGTACCCAGCTCATCTCCTTAGGACTGGTTAAGACAGTGGGTGCAGCCCATGGAGGGTGAGCAGAACCAGGGTAAGGCATCACCTCACTCAGGAAGTGCAAGGGGTCAAAGAAATCTCTCCCCTAGCCAAAGGAAGCCGTGAGGTACCACACGGTGAGAAACAGTGAGTACTAGTCCAGATACTATGCTTTTCCCACAGTCTTCGCAACCCGCAGACCAGGAGATTCCCTTGGATGCCTACACTACCAGGGCCCTGGGTTTCAAGCACAAAATTGGGCAGTCGTTTGGGCAGACACCAAGCTAGCTGCAGGAGGTTTTTTTTCATAACCCAGTGGCGCCTGAAATGCCAGCAAGACAGAACCATTCACTCCCCTGGAAAGGGGGCTAAAGCCAGGGAGCCAAATGGTCTAGCTCAGCAGATCCCACCCCCATGGAGTCCAGCAAGCTAAGATCCACTGGCTTGAAATTCTCACTGTCAGCACAGCAGTCTGAAGTTGACCTGGGATGCTCAAGCTTGGTGGAGGAAGGGGCGTCCTCCATTACTGAGGCTTGAGTAGTTGCTTTTCCCCACACAGTGTAAATAAAGCCACTGGGAAGTTCAAACTGGGCAGAGCCCACCGCAGCTCAGCAAAGCTGCTGTAGCCAGACTGTCTCTTTAAATTCCTCCCCACTGGGCAGGGCATCTCTGAAAGAAAGGCGGTAGCCCCAGTCAGAGGCTTATAAATAAAACTCCCGTCTCCCTAGGATGGAGCACCTGGGGGAATGAAGGGGTGGCTGTGGGTGCAGCTTCAACAGACTTAAACGTTCCTGCCTGCATGCTCTGAAAAGAGCAGCAGATCTCTCAGTACAGCACTCAAGCTCTGCTAAGGGACAGACTGTCTCCTCAACTGGGTCCCTGACCACTATGCCTCCTGACTGGGAGACACCTCCCAGCAGGGGTTGACAGACACCTCATACAGGAGAGTTCCAGCTGGCCTATGGCAGATGCCCCTCTAGGACAAGGCTTCTAGAGGAAGGAACAGACAGCAATCTTTGCTGTTCTGAAGCCTCCACTGGCGATACCAGGCAAACAGGGTCTGCAGCTGACCTCCAGCAAACTTCAGCAGACCTGCCGCAGAGAGGCCTGACTGTTAGAAGGAAAACTAACAAACAGAAAGGAATAGCATCAGCATTGACATCAACAAAAAGGATGTCCACACAAAAACCCATCCGAAGGTCACCAGCATCAAGGACCAAAGGTAGATAAATCCACAAAGATGAGGAAAAGGTAGCATAAAAAGGCTGAAAATTCCAAAAACCAGAACATCTCTTTTCCTCCAAAGGATCACAACTCCTCACCAGCAAGGGAACAAAACTGGACAGAGAATGAGTTTGACAAATTGACAGAAGTAGGTTTCAGAAGGTGGGTAATAACAAACTCCTCCAAGCTAAAGGAGCATGTTCTAACCCAATGCAAGGAAGCTAAGAACCTGGATAAAAGGTTGGAGGAATTGCTAACTAGAATAACCAGTTTAGAGAAGAACATAAATGACCTGATGGAGCTGAAAAACACAGAACAAGAACTTCATGAAGCACATACAAGTATCAATAGCCAAACTGATCAAGTGGAAGAAAGGATATCAGAGATTGAAGATCAACTTAATGAAATAAAGTGTGAAGACACGATTAGAGAAAAAAAGACCGAAAAGGATAGAACAAAGCTTCCAAGAAATATGGGACAATGGGAAAAGACCAAACCTATGTTTGATTGGTGTACCTGAAAGTGAAGGGGAGAATGGAACCAAGCTGGAAAATACTCTTCAGGATATTATCCAGGAGAACTTCCCCAACCTAGCAAGACAGGCAACATTCAAATTCAGGAAATATAGAGAACTCCATGAAGATACTCCTTGAGAAGAGCAACCCCAAGACACATAATCATCAGATTCAAGAAAGTTGAAGGAAAAAATGTTAAGGGCATCCAGAGATAAAGGTCAGATTACCCACAAAGGGAAGCCCATCAGACTAACAGCAGATCTTTCTGCAGAAACCCTACGAGCCAGAAGAGAGTGGGGGCCAATATTCAACATTCTTAAAGCAAAGAATTTTTGACCCAGAATTTCATATCCAGCCAAATTAAGGTTCATAAGCGAAGGAAAAATAAAATCCTTTACAGACAAGTGCTAAGAAATTCTGTCACCACCAGGCCTGCCTTACAAGACCTCCTGAAGGAAGCACTAAATATGGAAAGGAAAAACAGGAACCAGCCACCACAAAAAACATACCAAATTGTAAAGACCATTGATACTATGAAGAAACTGCATCACCTAACGGGCAAAATAACTAGTTAGCATCATAATGACAGGATTAAATTCACACATAACAATATTAACTTTAAATGTAAACGGGCTAAATGCCCCAATTAAAAGACACAGACTGGCAAATTGGATAAAGGGTCAAGACCCATCAGTGTGCTGTATTCAGGAGCCCCATGTCATGTGCAAAGACACACACAGGCTCAAAATAAAGGGATGGAGGAAGATTTACCAAGCAAATGGAAAGAGAAAAAAAGCAGGGGTTGCAATCCCAGTCTCTGATAAAACAGACTAAACCAACGAAGATCAAAAAAGACAAAGAAGGGCATTACATAATGGTCACGGGACCAATGGAACAAGGAGAGCAAACTATCCTAAATATATATACACCCAATACAGGGGCATGCAGATTGATAAAACAAGTTCTTAGAGACCTATAAAGAGACTTAGATTCCCACACAATAATAGTGGGAGACTTTTAACACCCCACTGTCAATATTAGACAGATCAATGGGACAGAAAATTAACAAGAATATTCAGGACTTGAACTCAGCTCTGGACCAAGCAGACCTAATAGACATCTATAGAACTTTCCACTTCAAATCAACAGAATATACATTCTTCTCAGCACCACACTGTACTTACTCTAAAATTGACCAAATAATTGGAAGTTAAACACTTCTCAGCAAATGCAAAAGAATGGAAATCATAACCAACAAGTCTCTTAGACCACAGTGCAATCAAATTAGAACTCAGGAATAAGAAACTCATTCAAAACTGAACAACTACATGGACACTGAACAACCTGTTCCTGAATGACTTCTGGATAAATAACAAAATTAAGACAGAAATAAGTAAGTTCTCTGAAACCAATGAGAACAAAGACACAATGTACCAGACTCTGGGACACAGCTAAAGTAGTGTTTACAGGGAAATTTATAGCATCAAATGCCCACAGGAGAAAGAGGGAAAGATCTAAAAATCAATACCTTAATATCACAATTTAAAGAACTAGAGAACTAAGAGCAAACAAATTCAAAAGCTAGCAGAAGACAAGAAATAACTAATATCAGAGCAGAACTGAAAGAGATAGAGACATGAAAAGCACATCAAAAAAAAAATCAATGAATCTAGGAGCTGGTTTTTTGAAAAGATTAACAAAATAGATAGACCACTGGCCAGACTAATAAGAAGAAAAGAAAGGAATCAAATAGACGCAATAAAACATGATAAAGGGGACATCACCAGTGGTCCCACAGAAATACAAACTACAATCAGAGAATACTATAAACACCTCCATGCAAATCAACTAGAAAATCTAGAAGTGGGTACATTCCTGGACACATATCCCCTCCCAAGACTAAACCAGGAAGTCATCGAATCCCTGAATAGACCAATAACAAGTTTTGAAATTGAGGCAGTAATTAATAGCCTCCCAACCAAAAAAGCCCAAGACCAGGTGGATTCACAGCTGAATTCTACCAGAGGTACAAAGAGGAGCTGGTACCATTCCTTCTGAAACTATTCCAAATGATAGAAAAAGAGGGACTCCTCCCTAACCCACTTTATGTGCCCAGCATCATCCTAATACCAAAACCTGGCAAAGACAAACTAAAAAAGAAAATTTCAGGCCAATGTCCATGATGAACATCAATGCAAAAATCCTCAATAAAATACTGGCAAACCGAATCCAGCAGTACATCAATAAGCTTATCTATCACGATCAAGTCGGCTTCATCCCTGAGATGCAAGGCTAGTTTAACATACGCAAATCAATAAATGTAATCCATCACATAAACAGAACCACATGATCTCAATAGATGCAGAAAAGGCCTCTGATAAAATTTAACACCCCTTCATGCTAAAAACTCTCAATAAACTAGGTATTAATGGTATCTCAAAATAATAAGAGCTATTTATGACAAACCTACAGCCAATATCATACTGAATCAACAAAAGTTGGAAGCATTCCCTTTTAAAACTGGCACAAGACAAGGATGTCCTCTCTTACCACTCCTATTTAACACAGTATTGGAAGTTCTGGCCAGGGCAATCAGGCAAGAGAAAGAAATAAAGGTTATTCAAATAGGAAGAGAGGAAGTCAAATGTCTCTGTTTGCAGGTGACATGATTGTATATTTAGAAAACTGCATCGTCTCAGCCCAAAATCTCCTTAAGCTGAAAAGCAACTTCAGCAAAGTCTTGGGATACAAAATCAATGTGCTAACATCACAAGCATTTCTATATACCAATAATAGACAGAGAGCCAATTCATCAGTGAACTCCCATTTACAATTGCTATGAAGAGAATAAAATACCTAGGAATACAACTTACAAGGAATGTGAAGGACCTCTTCAAGGAGAACTACAAACCACTGCTCAAGGAAGTAAGAGAAGACACAAACAAATGGAAAAACATTCCATGCTCATGGATAGAAAGAATCAATATCGTGAAAATGGCCATACTGCCCAAAGTAATTCATAGATTCAGTGCTATCCCCATCAAGCTACCATTGTGTTTCTTCACAGAATTAGAAAAAACTACTTTAAATTTCGTATGGAACCAAAAAAGAGACCATACAGCTAAGACAATCCTAAGCAAAAAGAACAAAGCTAGAGGCATCACACTACCCGACTTCAAACTATACTACAAGGATACAGTAACCAAAACAGCATGGTACTGGTACCAAAACAGAGATATAGACCAAGGGAACAGAACAGAGGCATCAGAAATAATGCCACACATCTACAACCATCTGATCTTTGACAAACCTGACAAAAACAAGCAATGGGGAAAGGATTCCCTATTTAATAAATGGTATTGAGAAAACTGGCCAGTCATATGCAGAAAACGGAAACTGGACCCCTTCTTTACACCTTATACAAAAACTAACCCAAGATGGACTAAAGACTTAAACATAACATCTAAAACCATAAAAGCCCTAGAAGAACACCTAGGCAATACCATTCAGGATGTAGGCATGGGCAAAGACTTTATGACTAAAACACCAAAAGCAATGGCAACAAAAGCCAAAGTTGACAAATGGGATCTAATTAAATTAAAGAGCTTCTGCACAGCAAAAAAAAAAAAAAAAAAAAAAACAACTATCATCAGAGTAAACAGGCAAACTACAGAACAGGAGAAAATTTTTGCGATCTATCCATCTGTCAAAAAGCTAATATCCAGAATCTACAAGGAACTTAAACAAATTTACAAGAAAAAAACAAATAACCTCATCAAAAAGTGGGCAACGGACATGAACAGACACTTCTCAAAAGAAGACATTTATGCAGCCAACACACATATGAAAAAAAGCTCATCATCACTGGTCATCAAAGAAATGCAAATCAAAACCACAATAAGATACCATTTCACACCAGTTAAATAGTAATCATTAAAAAGTCAGGAAACAACAGATGCTAGAGAGGATGTGGAGAAACAGGAACACTTTTACACTGTTGGTGGGAGTATAAATTAGTTCAACCATTGTGGAAGATAGTATGGTGTTTCCTCAAGGATCTAGAATCAGAAATACCATTTAACCCAGCAATCCTGTTACTGGTTGTATACCCAGAGGATTAAAAATCATTCAATTATGAAGACACATGTATGTTTATTACAGCACTATTCAAAATAGCAAAGACTTGGAACCAACCCAAATGTCCATCAATGATAGACTGGAGAAAGAAAATGCGGCAAATACACACCATGGAATACTATACAACCATAAAAAAGGATGAGTTCATGTCCTTTGCAGGAACATGGATGAAGCTGGAAACCATCACTCTCAGCAAACTAACACAGGAACGGAAAACCAAACACCACATGTCCTCGCTCATAAGTGGGAACCGAACAATGAGAACATATGGACACAGGGAGGGGGACATCACACCCTGGGACCTGTTGTGGGGTGGAGGGATACCATTAGGAGAAATACCTAATATAGATGATGGGTTGATGGGTGCAGCAAACCACCATGGCACTTATATATCTATGTAATAAACCTGCATGTTCTGTACATGTATGCCAGAACTTAAAGTATAACAATAATAATAAACTTCCAGAATCACATTTACCAAAAAGAATCACCCCACAGGCAAGGAAAAAAAGAAATAGTATTATAGTTTATAAATGTGATGGACAGTACTTGATGAATACAATAAAAATTTTCAAATTGTTGAAACAGTATGTATTTTCTGTTTTTTGCCTGAGTTCTCTGTCTGAAAATATTAAAATCATCCACCAGGATAGGCAGAGATACAGTCCTAGCACTTGCTATCTTCTTTTCCTTCCTGTGTTCAAATAATGACTCCATTAAGCCGGGCGCAGTTGCTCACACCTATAATCCCAGCACTTTGGGAGGCTAAGGCGGGTGGATCATGAGGTCAAGGGATAGAGACCATCCTGGTCAACATGGTGAAACCCTGTCTCTACTAAAAATACAAAAATGAGCTGGGCATGGTGGCATGCGCCTGTAGTCCCAGCTACTCGGGAGGCTGAGGCAGGAGAATTGCTTGAACCCAGGAGGCGGAGGTTGCGGTGAGCCGAGATCGCACCATTACACTCCAGCCTGGGTAACAAGACTGAAACTCCGTCTCAAAAAAATAATAATAATAATGACTCCATTTTGCCAGTCCTGGCTTTAAGAAGGGGAAAATCCAAAACCTGCTTCCTGGGCCCCTTATCTTAGCTGTACAGCTTCTGCTTTGTCCAAGAGGGCTTTGTCACAAAGAGGGAGAGACATTCAATTCACTACTCAAGCAGGAATAAGACAGTGCTACACTAAAGCAGACACATAAGGTGGCTTCCATGGAGTTCAAAAAAATGCATGCCTTGAAAAATGGGTCTGATTCTTCAGATTTATGATAATTTCAACTTTTTTCACAAATGTACTAATTCTTCATCCCAGGTAATCTACAAATCTATTAGACAATGGACAGCTGACTACATTTTTCGCTCGATACCAAAATCCTTTATCTTGCTCCATACATAAATCCTTGACTTTCTTATGATTCTGCCTAGTGTCTGTTCCTAAATTCATTTCATTGCTAGCTCTTAGAGAAAAACCATTTAGCATCTTTTAAGAAATAAAAAAGGTTGATGTTTTATAACATATTTATTGAAAACTCAAGATTTTAACAAGTATTTTGTGCACACACGCACAGCATATACTAATGTAGCAAAAGCAAATGGCTTGAAAAACAAGAAGGAAATACACATTTTCCACTTCTTGAGTAATGTATCTTTTGGTGCATTTACCCAGTCCCTTAGGAATCAAAACCAACCATGATTTCACCTTCTCCACATATGCAGACTAAAAACAACAGAAGTTGTTAGATCCCTCAGTAAGTATTTCCAGGAGAAAATAAAGTGTCCTTCAGAAATTCCTATGCAGAGGGGACTAAAGCAAAGTCCTATGAGCAAAGAGAGCAGACGCTTGAACAGAAGGCAGTGTCCAGTGAAGGATCTGCACGTGCTTGCACCTACCCCCGTTTCCTGCTAGGTGGGAACAGATCCTTCAGAAGCAGGAAGAGGTGAAGGGGTGGGATAAAGTTCCAAGGGAAACCAGCCATGGGGCCATGCAAACATACAAGATACTGAAAAGAGACCAGTTCACAATGACATCAGCTTAGGACCACTGCCATTGTCCTTCTTCCTCACACATATAAATTGCTCAAGAGTTTGGTTGCTTGCTAAGTACTATTTTATGAACTCAAATCGCCATGGTACAAAGATACACCACTGTCCACAGGGGCTCATAGTCTGAGTCACTGAGATAACATGGCTCAGACTCAAAGTACAGCAGGCAACAAAGAGTTTTAACCTCAGGGCTAAATGTTCTTCATTTTGGTGAATTCTGTCCTTTAAGAGAAGGATATATTCAAAAACTTCATCGAAAACGTACCTCACAAGAATAAGGAGCTCTCCAAGCACAATTCAGACAGTAGCAGAAGCAAGTAAAAGCATCAAAACACTTGAGCAGTGTCTGAAGAAAGAAAACAAAGAGGGAGGAGACATTGGGTGACAGGCTGGGACAATGCATCCTAATTCATTAAAAACAAACAGAAAACCATCTCTTTTTACTTAGGATGGCTACTACAAGAAACAACAGCAATCGCTGATGAGCACACAGAGAAACCAGAACTCTTGTGCACTGCTGCTGGAAATGTAAAATGGTACAGCTGCTATGGAAATCAGTATGGTAGTTCCTAAAGAAAAAACTAAACAGAATTACCATTGATCCAGCAATCCCACTTCTAGGTATGTATCTGTACACCCACATTTACAGCAGCACAAAGTAAGAACTTAACAGCCAAAAGTAAGAAGTCAAATATCCGTCAGTGGAGAAAAGGATATACAAATACACAAAGTGTGGTACATGCACACACTGCAATATCATTCTGATACACACAGGAATAAAATTTGAAAACACTGTGCTTAGTTAAATCAGACAGACAGCGAAGGACAGATATTCTGTGATTCCACATAGATGAGGTGCCCAGAATAGTCAAATTCAGAGTCAAATTAATTCATGAGGGAAGACAGTAACAGAGCGTTACTGCTTATTGGGTACAGTTTCTCTTTGGGATAATGGGAAAGTTCTGCAGGTAGATGGTGGCAATGGTTAAACAATGTTAATGTAATCAATGCCACTGAATTACACGTAAAAGTGGTTAAGATGGTTACAATATTATACCACAACTAAAAAACCAACAACACAGAAATGACAAACCTGGAGTAGCTCCAGTCATGGCTGGCCCAGGAGAGGTGGGGCCTGGAGAACATCCTGCATCCCCACCCTGCCCTCCCCTCCATAACCACTCAGAACAGTGCTGCACACGCTGCTAGTTGCCCAGCCAGCAGCCCTAAGCCCTTTATTTCCTCTTTGTTAAGACTTTTGTCCAGGAATCGCAGGCCACATGTCTTAGGGGGACTGGGATATCCCCCAGTGCCAGGGTGAATCTTGATTCACACAAACCAGGTAATTTCAAATGTTTGGTTCTCAGGACCCGTTGATACCTTTCAACATTACTGAGGACCCCAAAGAATACTTGTTTGTGTGAGTTATATATGTTAATGTTTACCACCAGAAACTAAAACAGAAATATTAAAGACAAAGTATACAACAAGCACACATTCCATCAGCTGTCAGAACAATGGCATCATCATGTATCATGTAACCTCTTGACAACGCCACTGCACATTAGTGAGAACATGTAAGTGGAAAGGCAAACAGCAGCTTAGCATTATTATAAAAATACTTTTACCACTGTGAACCTCCTGAAAGGGTCTCGGGGACCCTGGGCCCTCAGCCACGTTTTGGGAATGGCTAGTACAGACCAGTCGTGATATTTACTTTTGCTCATGTATCAAACTGTAGGAACGTGCATGTTATGGAACTCTAGGGCATGAGAACAAAACTTAAACTGAAAGGTTTCTCAGTTTTAAATGAGTTCACTTTTTCCCATATCCAACACAGTAGTCTTTCCATGACACTCAGAATGGCAAAAGTCACCTTGAGATCCAGGGATAAGGAAGCCTGAGAGGACTGGCCAACATACTGCAAACAGCACAGTGTGTCCTCACAGCATAGTTGAGGCAATGATGGAGGCGACTGTGGAACTGCTCTTTTTGCTTAATCCACCATTGTTTGGCTTGCCTGTTACCTGCAGTCAAACACATCCTAGCTGACACATCTCAGAACCTAGTTTGCTGAGCATATTTTGAAACCCACGAACTCACACAATACCTGGTAAATTGTAGAAGTGTGATAAATATGTACTGAACAAATATATGGAAAATAAATACATAAACAAACAAACCCACCAAGGCTATTGTAGAGGAAAAATACAACAGATAAAATTCATACTGATTTTATATTGATAGAAACCCTTGTAGCTCCAAGACTGTCAACATTTAAAACCAAGCTCATTTTAAACCACACAAAAATGGCTATATATGGTACCTGTTGGAGGGACAAGAAAGTTTGAAAATGCTTTCCTTTGATCTAAAACATCTCTAAGTCCAGACAGCTAAGTCTACTCATGCCAGATATGGACCACATAACCTTCTCAAAGTGGACGCACCTTAAATAAAGAGCACTTTTTTCCCATTTCCCCTCAGTATGAGTCCTTTCTCTCATGAAATTAGCACCAAACAGGAGAGAATGCTATAAAACACACTATTTATGGAAAAAGAAAATGAGACAAATCACATACCTAGCTTCCAATCAATGTCATCAACTAGGGGCGCCATGACCTTGTCAGAAAATATTTAAAGCCCCTAAAATATAATCAAATATAAAATTAACAAATTTATGTTCAATTCTCCTTAAGTTGACAGGATTCTTCCTCCTCCTTGATGAAAGCCTGATAACTATTTTTAATTTGCTGAAATGTAATGATTCTTTGCTTCGCTTCACAGGGTAAGACTGGTCAATTTACCGGCTTTCTTTTTCGAAAATCACAATAAAATATTCTTGTTCCCATGAAGTGCTTATGAAAGAAACAAATAGTATTTTTTTCCCCCTAAAACCAATAAGGTTTTAAGAAAAGTTCCACTAGGAGGAGCTGGCTATTTCTCTGTTGAGTCAGTGGTGTTCTACCCCTGAGATAGTCTAATCAGAACAGAAGACTTGAAATTTGCAGATAATTTCAAACAAACCTCAATTGTAAACAAAATCTGGGTCTAAGGAATTGGAGGAGGCAACTTCAATCCAGGTGCAGAGCATGCATACACACTCTTCAGATGACTCTGCAAAGAATTAAGTAAATTGAATCTAGCAGATAACTCTAGAGATTTACTAAGTTCAATTCTCCCATCCTCATCCCCAGCAGTGGTGGGAGAAGAGCTCTTCTCTGGACTCGGCTTCAGAGTAAAAGCATCCCTTCACCACAGTGCTCACCTTTGAGGCTGCTAAGACAGAAACCCCTGATCTTGTTCTCTATCAGAGCACTGAAGAGCCATCATTCAGACTTGAAAAAATCAGCCTTCCCTCATCTGTTCTGATACAATGATTACTTCCTTTCCTTGCATTCTTGTCCTCAACTTCACTTACCTGACAGTAAGACTGTTGGGTTTTGGTTAGACCAGTTAGAAAGTGAGCAGAGGAACACATTAGTTATCAAAATATTAGGAAGCTTCTTTTTGCCTTTGTGACTGGTGACTTGGCTCCAAGTTATTTTTGCCTCTTTCTCCTTTTGGTTCCACAGGTAATTTATTGCTACCTAAACAAAAACAAGGAAACCCATACATTTATTAGGAGCCTATTTTATGACAAGAACCCTGAAAATCATTGCAAACAGAAAGATGACAGTGTTCCCTGCTCTCAAGTAACTTATGGCTAATGAAGAAATTGGGACCCTTAACAGATAACACTTAATAGGGAAGGGCTGGGAGAGAAGGAAACACAGGGGGCTGCAGGGAGCATGAGGAAGGGGCACCAGCCAGGCAAGGAAGTGTCAGAGGCCCCAGACAGCAATGACCCTGAGCTAAGCAGGTAGGGAGCATGAGCAGGAGCGAGCTAAAGACATCAAAATCAAATGCAAGGTGCTTGCTGCAATGCACAGCAAGAGTTAAGTTACCATTTGACCTATGGTTCTCAAACTGAAAAACTATTGAGAGCTCCCAGTATTATCTAAAGTCATTTTTCTTGTTAGTTAAATATTAACAAACATAAAGCAGAAAAACCTTATGCTTATAACTCCTATACAATTACAAAACAAAAAATGTACGAATTAAATACCAACAAATATATAAAATGAGTACAATTTAAACTAACAGAATTAACTCAGCATGATCAATGATGCAGTCATTGAAACTCACTAACCATGTGAGCTTGGTACTGACAGGCAGGTTCTGTTGACTGGTCAGTACTGACATATGCTGGGAGTCAGCTTAATTCACCCATGAGTTTTCTCTTCAGAACCACTGTGCAATGGCAGTCTCTTAGCTCAAACACATTATTTATATTTTCTCCTTTGTTCTTTTGTAATATCTCCCTGTATTTAAAGCAGTGCTCCTTGGCACCAATACAAACACAACTGCAAGTACTGAAATCTTAAGACATTACTTGGTTAGAATCGTAGGCATTTAGGTGTGTAGAAACATGAATTTTTTAAAATTACCATCAAAATGAAAAATAGAAGGTGAAACCTTTAGCATAGAAGACCATAGTGTCCTAATAAATCCCACCTGCCTAATCCCACTCATCTTTTAGGGCCTGCAAGCCTCAGGTGGAGTTTAAATAAATGTATACTATGGGTCACTAAGCTCTCATAGGAAGCATTCTTGTCATTAGCTTTTAGTACTATGTAAAA
The DNA here is from genome assembly GCF_049354715.1 of Callithrix jacchus. Classification (NCBI taxonomy): domain Eukaryota; kingdom Metazoa; phylum Chordata; class Mammalia; order Primates; family Cebidae; genus Callithrix; species Callithrix jacchus. The sequence continues at coordinate 78,655,242 of NC_133502.1, forward strand.
CCAAATATCTGTCTTTCTTTCCTTTCTCACATGACTTCCAGTTAAGATGGCACAGTGAATTCACTCTTTGATGGATTCTGTCTACTCCAAACATACAGCAAAGAGAGGAGAAACATAAAAAAGGAAAAGGATGCAGGCAAGCACACTCAAAAAATAAACAAACATTTATATGAAACAGATATGGGACAGAAACACAAAGAGGCAAGGCCCTGAGGACATAACCTTGAGCAGCCAGCCCCTCCTATGCTAGAATCCAAACAGGCAATGAAACTGTAGGTTTAGGTCTTAGAAAGGTTGGGGGCTAAACAGAGGCACAAAGGACAGAGAAAGAAACTAGTATCCCTGTTGGAAGGTGGAATGGAAGGTGCTGACTGGAGCCCTACCCCTCCATGCTTGAAGGAGGGCTGGCAGCTTCCTCGCTGCCTATGGAGTAGTGGTCTAGGGAGGATGGAGGACACCCGCCAGCCAGGACCAGGCACTCCATGAAGTAGCCTGTGACTGCCCAGGAGCCCCCACTGTGAAAGCTGGTTCTGCACCCAAGCTCCATAGAAGCCAGACAGAGACAAGCGAAATGGGGCTACACAGGGGAGAGTATGCAGAGAGGGAGAAAGAAATACGAAATATGACTGAATGAGTGAAAAAAGTTGTTTAAAACCTCATTCAAAACATGTCATTTAACCAAATTTCTAAAGAAATAAATGGAACAAAATCAGACATTAGATCATACATTCACTTTAGATGAAGTTAATCAGCCCAACAAAGGATATATTTAGATGCTAAAATATCCCAACAAAGTATACTTAAGATACTAAAGTAATCCCAACAAAATATATTTAAGGTGATTAAAAACACCAACAAAAACAAGTATATTTAGGGTGCTTTTTAAAAAGCTAATTAAAAAAGAATAAGAAAGTGTAAATCAAAAAGGCAGAATTAGAAAACGGCTCAAAAACAATCAACTAAAAAGTACGTAAATCAGTACTACAGTCATTAAAACTGAAAAACTCAGTGAACAAGATACTGGACAGTAGACTGGAGAGGAAGTACTCTGTCTCGCCAAAACACACTGCACATCACTGAATCTGCAGCCCCACAGCTCAGGAGCTCAGCTGCTAGCCCCACTGCCCAGCCTCACTCGGACCTGGCTGGTAGCCTTTCCACACCACAGGTAACTGAATGGCTCAGATCAGCACATCCAGGCTGTGAGTCCCACTAGCATTCTGCCTCTCTCCTACCAGTTGGAGGATATAGGTGAAGCAACTTTCGCTTTATATAACCCATACAGAAACTTGCTGAAAAAGCAGACCCCAAAATGCTTCTGGTAACTTCTGGCAACAGATCTGCCCTCCTTGCAATAGAAAACTCATTCTGGATTTAAATTTATCTTCCTTGCCCATCACAATTCTCCAGCATCACCAAATGTGGACTTGACTGGATTCCTTATTCACCATCATGGTATCACAACCAAGTTTGGACCAAGGAACTCATTATACAGCAAAAGGAGTAAAGCAACGTGCTCCTGCCAATTGTCAGCTAAGTTACTACTAGCTGCTGCATGAACTTGATGGCTTTCACCTGTATTCGTTCATCACTTCCAAATTTCTCTACTACATATTTCATTCTACTGCATTCTTCTCTGAAACTAAAACAGGAAACAAACATTAACGTAAAAGAAAACATAAAACGAGTGATAGCCTGAGTTATGTGGAAAGGAACTTTAAGGAATCACGGAAGAATAACAATTTAAAAAAATCTTGGAAAACTGGTAACGAAACACAGTACAATTGTTTGGATAAAGAGTCACAGTTTTTTTCCTTAAAAGGTCAGTAAGCTTCTCACTTAGGTTCCCCTGGAAGGCAGAGCTCAGACAGGTTAGAGAAGGTAAAGACGCTAATTCACCCCCTCATTTCCAAAGACAGAAAGCAGCTCACCAAACCAGCCATGTGATGCCCTCCAGGTGGTGTGCCTGGCAGTTACACAAGGGGACCGACAGGATACAGGCCCTGGAACCAGCCACTGTGCTCTCAGAACCTCTCCAAAGCCGGCACAAGAGCACCACCTACTGAGTTCCAAGGGACAATTTAGTCCATTTATTGAAAAATGGCTCAGTAAAATATGACTGTGGAGGGATGAACTCTATATCATTTCAACCTAATTGGCTATGTCTCTTTCTCTTTTAAACTAGAACATTTGCCAAGACTCCTGAAAAAGAAGAAGCATGCCTTCTTGCTCTCCCATTCTCACTTTAATTACCACAGTAAAATGAATCTCTTTTCCTTCTATCCATTTTTGGCTATCATAATGAACACTGCTATTTCTATATCACTTTTTCCCTGCCTGTTTTCCAAAAGGCAGAGAAAACCTCTAGGGGAGAAGCAGTAATAGTCCTAAAGGGTCTGGGAAGGATGTATGTAAAGTCAAGTCATTTGGTCAAATTTTAAGCCCTATGAGGCACAGTGCTGAAATGAAGGAACTGCTTTCACAAACTCATTGAAAGAAGATTATAACATTCCCTTTCTCCTTGAGGAGCTTAAGATGAACAGAGGTTCTAGACCAGCAAAGCTGGAGATCAGATGATCTCTTAATAAAATCGAATAAAGAAGAAAATACGTAGACATAAGGAAAGACAATTTATGGGATAAGTAACATCAGGGAGAGCTGATTGCTTCTGCTGTGCTGTATATTAAACATACAGAATACAACTGAAAGCAAAGAGTGGGTTCTTTCTGGAGCCCTTCATGCTTTACATGAAGCCTTTAGGTATTGCCAAGTACAGAAACCCTGAGACAGACTCACCTGAACAATTTACATATATTTCAGCCTGCTTATCATGCAGCTTTGCTATGTTTTATTGGTCTCATAGGGGCACTCTGGGAACCATTATATGTATAGCCTCTCCCATGCCTTAGTCATGATGAAAACGCCACAACTTTTTTGCGGACTTCAACAGAATGTTAGGTGTAGCAGAGAGGAGCAGTCACCTCTTCAGCATCCATTCTCCACATTCCCCATTCTTAACAAGACTGGAAATTTCCCAGCCAGCATATTTGAATGGGCTAAGAATGGGCTCTGATTAGGGTAAAGCAGCGGTTGTCAACCAGGGACAGTCTTGCCCTAGAGGGGACCCTTGACAATGTTTGAAGATATTTTTGGTTGTCACAGCTGGGAGGATGATGTCACTGGCATCCAGTGGGCAGAGGCCAGGAACACTGCTGAAACACCTACCATGCACAGGACAGTCTCCCACAACAAAGAATTAGCAGCCCAAATGTTGACACTTCATTCCCACACTAGCACATGGGACCTGTGAATATTACTTTACATGGCAAAGGAATGACTATTACCTTGTACAACAACTACAAAGTGTTGTTCAGGATCCTGAGAGGAGCTTGTCCTGGAATATCAGGATGGGCCACTTGCATCCTTATGAGAGAGGCAGAGGGAGTTGGAGACAGACACAGATGAGACAGCGATGTGAAGACAGAAGCAGAGATTGGAGGGATGCAGCCACAAGCCCAGGAATGCCATGCTGGCTGCCAGAAGCGGGAAGAAGCAAGAGTCCCCAGAGGGAATGTGGCCCTGTCAGGTTTCACACTTCTAGCCTCCAGAACTGCGACAAGACATGATTCTGTTCTCTTCATCCATCAGGTTTGTAGTAATTTGCTATAGCAGCTTCTGGAAACTAATATAACATCCTACCAGGAGGTGTATGAATTGCAAATCACAAAAAGGGAAGCAAACTTACATCTTGCTTTTTTTTTTTTTTTTTTTTTGACCACAAGATCCCATTCTACTGATATACCAAAGGTTTCCACATTAGTCAAAATCCACAGGAAAAGTACTATTAATATTATTAAGCACTTCTGCTGCTGAATGCACACCTTAAAAGTCCATCACCTGACTCACCAACCACCTTCCAAAGAATGACTCCTTCCTCCTTATCAATCCCAGCAAGCCTCCTTTTTCATTGAAGCAGCAAAGCATCATTTTAACACATTTTATGTACAAACTACATTTATTCAATTTTGAATCATTTACTAATAAAAAGTTTTCATTGCTCAATGATATATTTTTCTACTTGTAGAAAATACTTGGAAATCTTAGGTTGAGATGGAACATACCATAACTTTTACCACTAAAATCAACAGAAGTTAGCTAGCTGCAATGGCTCACACCTATAATCCCAGCACTTTGGGAGGCCAAGCAGGTGGATCACTTGAGGCCAAGAATTCAAGACCAGCCTGGCTACCACAGTGAAACCCTGTCACTACTAAAAACAGAAAAAATTAGTTGGCTGTGGTGTCGTATGTCTGTATTCCCACTACTCGGGAGGCTGCGACAAGAATTGCTTGAACCTGGGAGGTAGAGGTTGCAGTAAGCCAAGGTCATACCACTGCATTCCAGTCTGAGCAACAGTTCAAGACTGTCTCAGAAAAAGAATGTTTCTCAGGCTGGGCATGCTGGCTCATGCCTGTAATCCCAGCACTTTGGAAGGCCGAGACGAGTGGATCATGAGGTCAAGAGATCGAGACCATCCTGGCCAACATGGTGAAACCCCGTCTCTACTAAAAAAATACAAAAGTTAGTTGGGCGTAGTGGCATATGCCTATAGTCCCAGCTACTTGGGAGGCTGAGGCAGAAGAATTGCTTGAACCAGGGAGTCAGAGCTTGCAGTGAGCTGAGGTCACATCACTGCACTCCAATCTGGTGACAAGAGCAAGACTCTGTCTCAAAAAAATAAAAAAGATCTTTTCTGACCACAATGGTATAAAACTAGAAATCAATAGAAGGGGAAACCTTAAAAACTTTACAAATACGTAGAAATTAAACATGTTGCTAAACAACATGTAGATAAATTTAAAGAGACATTAAAAAAATTTCTTGAGACAAATGAAAATGTAAACATAACACACCAAATCCTATGGGACAGAGCAAAATCAATTCTAACAGGTACAGCAACAGATGTCAACTCTCAAAAATAACACCAAAGCACAAACTTTAAGAATGATTTATTAAATGCAAATACCCTGAAAAAGAATATCCCTTTCATTAAACACTAATATTAATATTTTAAGAGAAACTTGTTTTGTTTTAAACAGATGGGTCTTGCTCTGTTGCCCAGACTGGTATGCAGTGGCACAGTCATAGCTCACTACAGCCTCAAACTTGTGGGCTCAAGGGATCCTCCTACCTCAGCCTCCCCAGTGGCTGGGAACTACAGGTGCATGCCACTACTCCCAGTTGGACTTGACAGTGAGTAAAGGTTGTCAGGCACCATGCCCTATCTGGCAATGATAAAAGGTGAATTAGACAGGTGCCAGTGACAGGCAAAATGAGAAGATGCCAAACACAAATTCTGACTAGAGTCAGCTTGGTTACTCCAAAACATTTAGCCTGCCATTTCTGCAACATTCAGCTTTTAAAGATGGTGCATAGGACCAATAAGGCACAGTCTCTGCTATTTATTACAGAGCACTGACCAAATTACTTATCATTCTGTGGCTGTTATCTTGATTCTAAACCCACTCTTCAAAGTTTTGTTTCAAACACTTTCTTTCTCAAAGACCACTTTCTTTACTGAAAATACAGGCTTACCCTAAATTTGTATAAACATAAGAGTATACTTTACTCACTATGTTCCAATTATAATATTAGATGCAAGCAAATAACTCACTTAACAAAAAATAAAAATTTAATGAATGGCACCAGCTTAATTATTTCAAGCTGCCAGTAGGCATAAAGTCAAATGTTTTCCAAAAATACAAACAGCAACTTATGACTCACCTGTGCCTCTTTATTTTTATCTAATAAATGCCAGTATAACAGAGTGATTAAGAAGGCTGACTTGGAGGCAGACTGCCGAAGTTTGAATCCCTACAGAGTAGGAATTCCAGGTAGCTATCTGACCTTGGAAAGTTACTTTGCCAGTCTATGCTTCCATTTCTGTATCTGTAAAATGGGAAAAACCTAGTAGGGTTGCTGTGAATAATAAAATATATCAATTACACATAAAACATTTAAATTCTGTCTGGCACACTGTAAGCACCCATTCGTTATCAGCTATTATCATTAGTTATCACATTTCTAAGTAGAAACCAATGGCTTTCTCCAAGAGTCCTCTGCTAGGTAGAAATAATCTCTCTTGGCAAGCCTAAACACCTATCAGCAAAACTGTCCACAAAAGCAAGGGAGTCAGCAGTGGGAATAAGCGTTAATGTCCTGGATAGGCTGTGCATCACACAAACCTGAAAGCCCCAAAGTTGTTTACTTTTGTATCCCACAAATATTAAGAGGTTTCAAGATTTTGCTAAGCCAGTTCCTGCGACATTCACAATATGTTAATATGAGATGGATATGACAGTTTGGTCGGCTGTCAAGTCATGAATTGTATAAACACTAGCATATAACAAAAATGACTCTAAAAGTCGTGTGGTTCCTATTGGTTATGTTAAATTATACTTGAAGACTTTTGCTTCTCTAGCTGCAAATAATTGGAAAAAAGAGTGTACTTGAGAGCAAGACGAAAATTTAAATAAACTGTAAATTTCTCAACATCTTGGAAACTTCAGTTCAGCCTCTTTTTATGTGCAAGACTAAACCCAGTATAGTTTATAATTTGAAATCCAAACATATCTCTAGCAAACTAGGTTCTAATCTCAGCTCTGATACACATAGCACTATTAGCAGTACAGCCCAAAATATTTCATTTCTCTCTAAATGAAAAGCATAGTGATATGTACCAGTCTTAAATGACAAAAGAAGATTAAATGAGATAAAATTAACAATAAACAGCTGTTGTAGCTGTTAATAAATAGCACAGGAAAGTACTGTTTACTTAAGCTGAGACTCTCTCTCTCTCTCTCTCTCTCTCTCTCTCTCTCTCATGAGCATGCACACACACACAAAGACACACACACACAGAGAAAATAAATCTGAGCCAAGGAATAAGGGAGAAGGCATAAAAAGAAAATAATTTAACATTTCTTCTAAATAGAGAAAAAAGGATTTTCATATCTGGAAGAATATGAAGATAAATGGTATGTTCCCAAGGAATTGTGAGAAAAATCATAGACATGTAATAAATAATATAAAGGAATCAAGAAAGAAATAATTTATTTCTCAATCAGAACCAAAAACGAAGTCTCTATGTAATTAGGAGCTCCAGGAAGAATGTAACTATGATGGAATCAATCTCAGACTAGGCTCTGAGACAATTTATAAATTATTGTAATACCATAAACTAAACAAGCTAATATCATCCAGAATAACAAACTGAAAATAGAATGTCATAAATTATATGGAGTTTTACACTTAATACTAGTACATCTACTTTTTGTAGATCACTATAATAAAGCAAAAATAATGTCAATAATAGATGTGAATAAACAATATACACATCAAGAAACACGGATTTCTTCTTTCATTCAACAAATATCCACTAAATGCTGACTAAATGAAAAATAACGCTATGAGTCAAAAAAGCAGAGTGAAATCATCTTTGCCTATAAAATTAGCGATGAAAACATAATTCACAGATTGCTTGAGCCCAGGGAGTTGAGCCTGCAGTGAGCTGTGATCTGCACTCCAGCCTGGTCAACAGGGCAAGATCCTGTCTCAAAAAAAAAAGAAAAAGAAAAAAATTCCCAACACTGGCAAGAAGAGAGTTAAACAGCCACTCATAGGCAGGTTTCTGGAAATGTAATTGGTCCAAGTTTTCTGAAGGATAATCAGAGAAGTATATCAAAAAACTCTGAATGTGTTTGTACCCTTTCACTCATTAATCCATTTCTAGGAATTTAGTGTAAGGAAATAACCAGAGATGTACATGATTGATATAAAAGGATGTTCACTGCATATCTACAATAATAAAAAAACTACTAACAATCTAACAATAAGCAATTAAATAATTTATAATACAGCCATATGAAAGAATTTAAGCCATTAGTCTCATTTCAGAAGAATATGATATAATGGTATGGAAAAACGTGGATGTTAGACTATTACGTTTAAGACTATAAGACACTACATACAACATTGTCCTTGGCATAGAATAAGCACCATGTAAGTGGTAGCTGCTATAACATAATAATAATAATAATAATAATAATAATAATAATTTTGGTAGATTGAGAAATTCCCTTAAGGAGGAAGCTGTTTGCAATTTTCTTCTATACACACAAACATATACATATACAACCAAAAACTAGAAAGCAAAAAGCACAATGTTAACTACAGTTTTCTTTGTGTAATGCTAGATTATTTCATTGTACTTTTCACTAATTCATAAATTTCTTATAATAATAAGGTATTATTTTTGTAACCAGTGCAGTGATCTTTGTGGGTAAACACAAAATAATTCCCTAGTTCCACCTAAGCCAACTAGGGAAATTCTGTTCTCTTGTCAGTGACCGTATCCTGGGCCAATACAAGGAGATGTCTGGCATAGGGGCTTCCAGGAAAGATTTCCTTGCTCCACAGGGAAAAGAAGAGAAGCACTGTTTCTTTTTTTTTTTTTTTGAGACGGAGTTTCGCTCTTGTTACCCAGGCTGGAGTGCAATGGCGCGATCTCGGCTCACCGCAACCTCTGCCTCCTGGGTTCAGGCAATTCTCCTGCCTCAGCCTCCTGAGTAGCTGGGATTACAGGCACGCGCCACCATGCCCAGCTAATTTTTTGTATTTTTAGTAGAGACGGGGTTTCACCATGTTGACCAGGATGGTCTCAACTTCTTAACCTCGGGATCCACCCGCCTAGGCCTCCCAAAGTGCTGGGATTACAGGTGCGAGCCACCACGCCCCGCCAAGAAGCACTGTTTTCTTTCCAGTATGATTTATTTATCATTCAGTCATTTACCTAAACACACCTACTATGTAGCAGGCACTGTAGCTAATAAAAAGACATAATTTTTCATCTTCAAAAAATTTTATAGTTATGTGGAAAACACACAACTGAGTGGGATAGCAGATATGCAAATAAAAATTCCAAAAATAATGTGAAATTGATCTAATGGTAGTACACACACATAGCATGGGGACACAAAGAAAGATTTCACAAACCAGAAGAGTCTTGAGGGCTGATTACTGTGCAAGTAAAGAAAAGGGGAGCATCATCAGAACCAGTGTCCGTGCCACAGCATATTACCTGGCACATACAAAGGCTCAGAGTTTAGCCGGACATGGTGGCGGGCACCTGCAGTATTTTTCACAATTTAATTTTTAAATGGTAATATGGACATATCTTTATAAATCATCTTAAACACTAATTTGCTCCTGAATTCTGTATCTTATTTCTATAAAAATAAATCAACAATACTAAGGTTATTAGAGGAAGCAAACAGCTTCCTCCTTGAGGGAATTTCTCAATCTACCAAAATTATTTATTATTATTATTATTATTTTATAGCAGCTACCACTTACATGGTGCTTATTCTATGCCAAGGACAATTATAAGCACTGTAAACATATCTTAATCCCCACAATCCCATTATAAGAATGTGGAAACTAAGGAAAAGAAAGGTGAATATCGTGTCCAAAATCACGTATCACGTAGGAGATGGAGCCATTCACTGAGAAACATATCACATGCTCATCCACATCACAAATCACTGATGACATGTCACAAAAGGAAATGAAGTATGAACATAAAAAGTAAGTTTTTTGTTGTTTTTATCCATATCAAGAACAAAATCTTTCAGCAACCTCAACCTAAAATCCTTCGGCTTCTTAAGAAGTAACTATCATTTTTTCTGAGCATGTGCGATCCTCATGTTCACATTGGTTAATTCCTCCCTCAAGTCTCTCTAAACAGTCCTATCCAACATCATCCATATCAGCACCCTCCTAAGATTCTCAGTGGATCCTTCCAGCTGTCAGAGGCAACGTCCCCGTCTGCTGTTTCATTTACATATCCAAAATTTACTTTCTCAAACTTCTGTGGGGAAACCACAGACAATGCCTCTGCCAAAGGATCAAGGGAGAAAAATGCTTTCCACAGAGTTAAAAGGATTCCATTTGTCAAATCAATCTGATGAGGCTGGATGAACTGAACATTTCCATCTGCCTACCTTACCACCCCGCTATTTAATATGAAATTACATAATTTCCCAAGTGGATGCCATTCAAATTGTTCTTCAAGGAATTAAACTAGAAAATTCTCTTTTTTGTCTACAACAAAAAGGCAGGCATATTCTAGAAAACAGCTGCACAGAATAACATTTCTGCAATTTTTTTTCCTGAATAAAAATATATTTCTGTTCTGTCACATAAAATTTCAAGATACATATCCAAGATAAAGAATTTGGTATGGACTTTTTTACCATTGTCATATGGTTGTAAAATCAGTTTTTTCAGCTGATAAGGCACCCCATTCTCCCAAACTGAATTCATAATTTATCTTAAGAATTCTGAAACTTTATTTATCAGCAACACAGATTCATGTTCCCAGTTCTTAATAATCCCTGTACAGAACAGGTATTTCTGACATCAAAATGTTACAATTTAATATTAAGAAATGGAATAATTATTTCTTTTATCTAAAAACATTATTGCTTTCTCTAAACCACAGGCTGTTTCAGTGATAATAATTTGTAAAGCAGAATTTTATTTATAGTTTCATTATCCAAGTTGATCATGTCTGTTTTATATAACATGATGTCTTTACCAAGATCATATATAGGAGGAAAATTAAAGTTGGTATGGCTAGTATAACAACTGTTTGTTACAGCAGATCTTAAGAGTTATAGATGTCAATGTATTTTCTTTAACTGCCAACCTACTTAAAAACCACTAGGCTATTCTTTGAACAGGCTTTGACGGTTCATGCACTGATGCAAATTCTATTGACAAGCTATATGTTAATACAAGCGTCCATGGTTTTGTGTTTTGCGTGGATTTACACAATTTCTTCTTATTTGTTCTTATAAGTCAACTGAGTCCTAGCACTTGGCTGATGCATTCAACATGTTTCACTCTGGCCCCTGATATCTTGGTTACCAAGCTCTTGCCAGGGCACAACATAGGAAATTTCCTATGCTCTTCCATCTTGATTAGTTTGTTGATACCTGAATCCAGTGCTCCTATTTGATCAGACATAGTGCTTTTCACTTCATTCATTTTTCTTTTAAATTCCCAATGACTCTTCTTTTTATTCACTGTTTTCTGTTTCCTTTAAACGTCTCATTTCAGGCCAGCTTGATGTTGCAAGCACGTAACCCCAGCACTTAGGGAGGCTGAGGTGGAAGGATCACCTGAACCCAGGAGGTTCTGAGACCAGTTCAGGCAACACAGTGAGACCCCATCTTCATTTAAAAAAAAAAAATTAGCCAGGTGTGGTGGTACACACCTGTATTCCTAGCTGCTTGGGAGGCTGAGGAGGGAGGACTGCTTGAGCCCACAAGTTTGAGGCTGCAGTGAGCTATGTATCATGCCACTGCACTCTAGCCTAGACAAAAGAGCAAGACCCTGTCTCTAGAAATAATGACAATAAGAAGAGTATCATTTCAATCTATAGTTTCTGCTTTTATACTTTATTACTCTGCTCTCTACAGTTTTTCAGAATTACTTCATAAGGATCAGACTTAAAACTTTTTTTCTGAACCTTTAAAATATCTGGTTAGGAAATAACGCTCAGAAGCACATATAATTCTAATAAACAGCACTATCTATCTGTCTCCTGCCAGTGGCAGTATATATAAATTAACAGGTATGGTTTTTACACAATCATTGAGTATTTTCCTATCCAGTGGTTGGAGCAACAGCTGAAAGACCACACAACTGAACCTTGAAGAAATGCACGAGTATAATATTTAAAAACCATACCATAAACAGATAGTCATCTCTCACATTTATGGCTAACAATATTGTGTTGTATAGTAACAATGAGCAAAAAGAGTAGAGCTTATATTAAGTGTTCTTACCACACACAGAAAATAATAACAAAGGAGGCAAGGGGAGCTTTGGGAAGTGATAGCTATGTTTACAGCCTTGATAGTAGTGATAGCTTCATGGGCATATACTTATCCCTAAACTCATTAAGTATTCTCAAACTCATTGAGTTGTATACATTAAATATGTACAATTTTTTATATATCAATAATATCTCAATAAAGTGATTTTAAAAATCAAAACAAACTACTGTTAAATTTGAAAATATCAAGGATCTACTGCACAATATATTAAAATCTCTCTATCACACTCCAATTTAAAATGACTAAGGATCATGACTTAGACACACTTTTTTTTTTAGTGCATTTTAGGTTTTGGGGTACATGTGCAGAACATGCAAGACATTTGCATAGGTACACACATGGCAGTGTGTTTTGCTGCCTTCCTCCCCTTCACCCACATTTGGCATTTCTCCCCAGGCTATCCCTCCCCAGCTCCGCCCCCCGCTGTCCCTCCCCTCTTTCCCCCAATAGACCCCAGTGTTTGGTACTCCCTTCCCTGTGTCCATGTGTTCTCATTTTTCATCACCCACCTATGAGTGAGAATATTCGGTATTTCATTTTCTGTTCTTGTAGACACACTAATTTAATGTAACAAGAGGCTTTATTGCCTGGAAAAGAGTAAAGCAGTAAAGAGACAGATCCTCAAATGTCATGTCTTCGGATGCCAAAGAAGACTTTGAAAAAGTAGGTGGAAAAACTCAACAGATTTGGAAAATAAATATGTGAGTTTTATTTCAAAAGTTTTTTTAATTGATATGTTCCCATGCCAAATCCACAAAGCTTTGTTAGGTGCTTTTTTTTAACCTAAGGGTAATTAATTTGAATTTTCCAACAGGGTTTCAGTATCTAGTGGATTAGAATATTTCAAGTGTAGGAATTTGGATGTAAAGACAGAAAATGGAGAAAAAGCACGTAGGGTATTAAGTTAGCCAAACAAACAAGCGGATACCATCTGTGCAGCCAAGCAACATACAAACACAACCAATATAGGACAATGGGCTGGCTTTACACCAGGAGTATACACCAAAATAAACAACATCAAACATGAACACTGACATTCACACTCAAGACAGTCACAACTGGATTGAAGTAGGCTAGCTCTCATCCACAGAATATCTTAGGTATGTCTAAAATTTTTCAAAATTGTAATGAAGTTCAAAGGCAACTCATGGCTTTCATATATTCAAGAATGCAGAAATGTCTCAGGACTCTAATCAATGCTCTTGAAGAAACTCCTAAAATCTCTTTTATTTCAAACAATAACATTAGTCATAGTCACTGGACTAAAAATACAAACTAACACTGCAGAGTGTGAAGTGTTACATGGTACAGGAGACTAAGTGGAGCCCTTAACCTAGGTTTGGGGTGTTGAGGAAGGTTTCCAGAAAGAGATCTGACAGACCTGAACCACATGTGGGGGCTCACCAGGGGAACAGTAGACTGAGGCAAGACGGACTTTCAGCAAAGTGTAGACTAATAATACAAAAGGCAACTGTTTAGAATCCTGCCCAGATCAGGGATGCCTCCTTTCTTTAGGCACCTACATTGACTTCTTTTTTAATAATGGAGATAAACATTTTAGAGTATCTAGAGATAGAGGTCAGCCGAAGGATTACTCTACTGGTGCTTTCATATTTTGATCTCACCATTTTTCATCCCTCTGCTGGTGACTGGCCCACCTGCCTACTCTCTTTCCTTCCTCTCTCCCTCCCTGTCTTCCTTCTTTTCCAAAGACTTTCAGGAAACCCACTTTCTTAGAAGTAGACACGGATACCAACAACTCCTGTTGGCATGTTTGGGCAACTGCTTCCAAGTGAGCAGGTGCTGACTCTTACTACCTCTTTTGGAGAGAAAGGAAAGGCTGTAGTGATATCTAATCATCTCCATTACTTTATGTGCGTAAGATTCATCAGACAGGCTCTCTCTACTTTGTAATAAAAACACCACCAAGCATAACTTCTACAAAAGGATTTCTCAAAAGAATCTGACAATTATTACAGGTTTTCTCCCTTTGTAGAAATATGTATAATGTATTTTTTTGGAAAATGGACACACAGATCTGAGTGTGGTTTACTAATGGGCAACATGTCAAAATAAAATTTCTTGCTTCTGACAAAAAAAGAAAGCATCATGACAAGTGTGAGGGGGACTTCTGGCTATAAAAGTAAATTTTACCAAGACTGTCACCCTGCTTAAGCAAGTAATAGGTAGATTTAAAAGGACTTTACAAAACAGGTTAAGGGCTCTGGACTTTATCCTAAGAGCAACGGGAAGTCACTGGAGGATTTTTAGCATGAAAGTAATATAATCAGATTTTGTTTTTCAGAAAGATCACACAACCAATATAGAAAATGGACCAGCAGGGTAGACTGAGGCCTAGTCTAGTGGCATGAAGAAAGAGAGAAAAGCACCCAGATAAGAGATGCTTATCAGGAAGAACACACGGTACCCAGTGTTTAGACTGAACATAGTAAAAAATGAATAGAGAGGAGGTAAGGATGTCACTCAAGTTTCTCATTAGAGAACTCAGTGTGTTATACTACCATACACTGGAAGGGGGAACAAAGGAGTAGAAGCATACTTGGATAAAAAGATAGGCTCAGCTTAGGGCACAGTGAGTATGAGAGACCTGGGGCACCTAAATGAAGAGGTCCCAAAAAGCAGTGGGTATGTGAAGATGAGGTTAGGAAACAGACTTGAGCTGAAAACACAGATGTAGAAACATCAACAGAGAGACAGTAACTAAAGCCATGGAAATGGATGAGATAACCCAGGGAGGATGAGAAAAGGACTGGGCCAAAGACAGTAGGGATACAGTAGTGATGGATGTCTCAAGTGGCCTGTGGAGATTCAATTGAAGAAAAATCTTGTACTGAGGGAGAACTGGCACAAATTCTGCTGAGGTAAATCGGCAGATCTGTAGCCCACCCATCCTGTTCTTGGCTGTCATTTCCATGTTTAGTCTGTCATCTTCACAAAGACTACAGCCATCCAAAATAAATAAAAATCAGTCAAAACAAACTGGCAAAATCATTGTTCCAGTTTTATTTAGTAGATTTGAAGCGGATACCATCTGTGCAGCCAAGCAACATACAAACAAAAGAAATCAGCTGTATTAGGACAGCACAGACATAAAATAACATCAGACGGAATTTCAAAGTGCTATAATAAAACACAATGATTCTATTTTTTGGTTCTAGGCTTTAAAAATACTACGGTATATGTGGTTTTAAGATTCTAAATTGCAGTCATGTTCTTAAGCTAGTTTGTTGTTCTATTTAAGTGCTGACAGACAAAAAATGCAGTTTTAGTCTGACACACCATTTATCCTACTTTTAACTTTATTTGAGCCTTAAGGGTACTCTTGCAAAGCAACAAAACTGTGCAAAACTGAGGTCAATTAATTAACTAGTTTCGAAAATCCACTGAACTTTTAACTACACAATATCAAAATCCCTGTAATTTGTAATGAACAACAATAAAACTTGGAATTTTTCCAGTTTCATCTAGGATTTCGCCAAAAATGAAGAATGTATTATTTTAAGAAATTGTATGTGGTTCATCTGTATGTCACAGACATATATATTTCTTCACTAATAGTGACTCTATTGCTAGATACCCACATGTAAACTACATTTTAGCAAAAAGGAACCAAATTCAGTACTGAAACTGTTATCTACATCAAATTGCCTTTTTGGAACAAAACCTTGTTTTCTGAGACCCAGAATAGGCTTTATTCTCTAGTCAATACTTAACCCTCTGTCAAATAAAAGTTACTAACAGTATCACAAATATACTGTATCTCTGTGGCCCTGCAGTGGCTCACACCTGTAATCCCAGCACTTTGGGAGGCTAAGGAAGGAGGATCACTTGAGTCCAGGAGTTAGAGACCAGCCTGGGCAATATAGTGAGACCTCAGCTCTACAAAACATCAAAAACTTAGCCAGGTATCATGGCACATGCCTGTGGTTCTAGCTACATGAGAGGCTGAGGTGGGAGAACTGGTTGAGCCTAGAAGGTCAAGACCACAGTGAGCCACGTTCACGTCACTGCACTCCAGCCAGGGAGACAGAGCGAGACCGTTTCAAATACACACACACACACACACACACAATGTATCTGTATACTCAAAACTGATCTCCTTCTTAAAGTCTGTCCATTTTTATCCATCATTCGTTGACAATGTATGTGTCATGGAAGTCACACTTTTTTACTATCAGCTTAGTTTACCTTTGCTGGTATGTTTTTCTGACACTGTCTACATGGACTGGTCTTTTCTCCCACCATGCATCATGAACTCCTAGAAGAAGGGACTTTATCAGTCATTTCTTTGTAAGGGTCTGCACACAAAAGCCACTTGATATTAGTGGTCAGCCAATTCTATGGTCTCCCAAATATAGGGAATCAAACAGGAAATAAGTTCCTTAATATCTTGTTTTATATTTAAAAATCAGCAAGTAGCAAATATACTCACACCTTCCTCACCTCAGCCTTCTATCCCCATCCACTGAAAAACTGTATCATGAAATTTAAGGAGGAAATCTGGTAAGGATAAGGTTAATTAAGAAAAGGGAAGAAGTCTGAGGAATTCTAAACAAGGAGGAGAAAAGAAGAAAGAATGATCAAAGTAAGAGACTAAAAGGAAAATTCAAGCCAAAAATAATAAAAAGGAATAAAATACATTACAAAATACCTGATAAGGCAACATCAGATGATAACCAAAAAAAAAGAAGTCTGTAAGAAATAAATTCAATCTCTCGCTCAAGTTGATCTCTAAACCACAAATAAGAGGAAAGCTGACAATTTTAAAATCCCAGTCCAGGGATATGTGGTTATCCCACCCTGGTACTTGTTATACCTAATATTACTGCTGACTTGGGGTGCTCCCACGTCAGGATGAGAGGACCACCATCGTTTATACCTGCTGCCAAGAGACACATCAGCGACCGGGGGCTGGAGAGAGAGCCAGTGGCAAAGATATCTCCGCAGCAGGCCAAGGACTGCACAAAACAAGTCTGGTATTGAGGTTAAAGTTAAATGAAATGAAAGAGAAATAAGACAGGAGGAGGAGAATGAATACAGCGTCAGAGTGGGCTTTTTCTATGTAGAGGGAAGGCAAACATCTGGAATTATTTGGTGGTGAGTGCCACCAAATTTAAGACTTTGTTCCTCACTTGCAATAATTTCTCGGTTAAGACCACACAAAGAAAAAAATAGACCTAAAGGCTAAAATGATGAAAAGTGGCTAAAGTCAGCACAACAATAACTATCAAAACACACATACGCATTTTTAAAGTAACAGAGGAGTTAGCAGTGAAAAAAGAATATTCCTGACTGACTCAAAATGATATTCATCATAAATTCTTAAGTCAAATAAGGAATCTGCAGAAAAATATTTATAATCTCATAAAATTTTTGTACAAAATATTTCTGTAAGTACAGGAAGTCTTCAAAATAAGTGCTAGCGCTATGAGGGATTTGTCGGGGTTTTTTTGTTTTTTTAGATAAGGTCTTGTTTTATCACCCAGGCTGGAGTGCAGTGGCATGAACGGTCTCAACTCACTGCAGCCTCCACTTCCTAGGCCCAAGCGATTCTCCCACCTCAGCCTCCCCAGTAGCTGGGACCACAGGCATGCACCACCATGCCCAGCTAATTCTTTAAATTTCTGTAGAGCTGAGGTGGTACCATGTTGAGCAGGCTGGCCTCAAACTTCTGGACTCAAGCGATTCAAAGTGCTAGGATTACAGGCATGAGCAGCCATGCCTTGCCTGGGATTTGTTGTTGTTGTATTTTTTTTTCTGTGTTTTTCAATTAAATTGAAATTAAAATAGCAGTCCTTTAAAATAAAATGAAAAAGATCTTCCAGATCATTCAGTTTTTACCCTGAATTAAACGTTTAATTTAATGAATTTGCAAAACAATCCCTTTAATCCAGAGCCCAGCTTTAGGAGAGGTGATCCCACGTGGTAGAGAGAAGGGCCCACTAGCCAAGCCTAGTTGCATTCTGGCAGAAAAAACACAAGTTTTAAAGAGCAGAAAAGTCTGAACCTGGCATCACTATTCACTAGTTCACTCAGTGAGCCAGGGCAAATGATGTGAAATTTCTGAATGCCAACTTCACTTCTCTTCAGGAGTAAACCAGTACCTACCTCAAAGGGCTGTTTTGAGGATTCTTGAGAACAGCTCTTACCTAGACACAGCCTAGTGGAGTAGGTTCCAGGGAGATCAGTGACCCTTCTGACCAAAATTATTACACTTTTTGTCATCTCAGGAAACAATCTGTTCCAAGCAATTCCAGAACATAGGCCGCTTTCACTGACCCACCCTCAGCCTGTGAATCCTCAGACTCAGCAGTGCTCAGTAGAGCAGTGGGGTTCTGACAGTTCCTTCTAAAGCACCCGTCTACCTCTTCTAAGAGACAGCATAGCAACATTCAGCACACCGTAGAGCAGCAGGGCTCAGACATGCAATTCTCTGTCCTACAAACATATCAGAAAGCCCAGTGGGGTAGAAAACAGCTCTTCTAAGGGCCATACTGCAGACGCATGGCCAAATGAATAGCATGATCACTGGAGATGCTGTGATAGACACAGTATGCATATGATACTCTGGCAGAGTTTGCACTATAATGGCTGTTCACTTCTTAATGTTGTTTTAAAACCTTGAACATTTCCACTACAAATTCTTATATTCATAAGTATGGCTTGAACCTAAAAAAGTTCACACTAGCCAGGCACGATGGCTCATGCCTGTAATCCCAGCACTTTGGGAGGCTGAGGTGGGTAGATCAGGAGGTCAGGGGTTTGAGACCAGCCTAATCAACATGGGGAAACCTGGTCTCTACTTCAAAATACAAAAATCAGTCTGGCATGGTGGTGCACACCTGTAATCCCAGCTACTTGGGAGGCTGAGGCAGGAGAATTGCTTGAACCTCGGAGGCGGAGATTGCAGCCATTGCACTCCAGCCTGAGCAGACAGAGCAAGAATTGATCTCAAAAAAAAAAAAAAAAAGTCACACCCACTGGATAAAAAAAGGGGGGAAGGGAGAGGTGTAAGGCAAGTATCTAGAACAGGGTTGTACAGCCAGACTTTGTGCAAGAATGGAAAGGTTCTAGCTCTATCTGTCCATCCAATACTGCAGGCACCAGCCACATGTGGCTTCTGAACACACGCAATGTGGCGACTGCATCTGAGGAAGTGAATTTTGAATTTGATTTGACTATGGCACTGGTCAGCACAGATCTAGAACCTTGGGTCAATGACTTGTGCTAACTCACAAAGGGTGTTATGCAGATGAGTGAGCCAAGTTTAAAGAGAAAACAGTCAAAAAGGAAAACACACACACGCGCACCAGCACCATGTTCATATTCTCTTGCAACACATGCAGTTCACTTTGATAAGGCTGAGGTCCTAGCCTGACCTCAACCTGTCTTAGTCAGTTTAGGCTGCCATAACAAAATATCACATATGAGGTGGCTTAAATAACAGAAATTTATTTTCTCAGAATTCTGGAGGCTGAAATGTCCACAATCAAGGTCCTGGCCTATCAGGTTCCTGGTGAGGGCCTTCTTCGTGGTTTGTATGTAGGCAGCTATCTATGTCCACACATGACCTCTTCTTTGTGCTCATATCGGGAGAGATCTCCCTCTACCTCTTCTTGTAAGACCACCAGTCCTGTCAGACCCCACCCTTATGACTTTGCTTAACCTTAATACCTCCCTAAAGGCCCTATCTCCAAATACAGTCCCATTGAGGGTTACAGCTTCAGCTTCAACATACGAATGGGGGAGGGGTGGACACAATTCAGTGCATAACATAACCCTCTACTCTTCCTTAACTAGTTTTCCTGTCATTAGTTCCAATATGAAAGGGAAGATATAATCAACAATAATTTTCTTAGAACTAAAAGATGGGAGTTTCCAGATTGAAAGGGCTGACCAAGTGCCCAAGAAAATGAACAAGAAGAGATCCACAGGAGGCACATCATCATGAAATTGTAAAAACACAGGTAGGTAGAAGGAAATGAAATAATGCCTCACAATTCTAAAGGAAAATTATTTCCAGTCTGGAATTCTATATCCAAACTATCAATCAAATGTGACTAGAATGATGACACATTCTATATGCAGTGACTAGAAATAATTCACTTCCCACACATTCTGCTTTAGGAAAATACCAGAGCACCTGCTCCACACCAAGAGGAAGGAGAAAACCAAGAAAGAAAATATAGTAAACAGAAGACCCAATATCAAGAAAGGATAGAAGGATGAATCATAGTATTGGAAAATTCCAGGGCAACTGCAGAAAAGTTTTTAAACAGGTTAAAACTTTGGATTGCCCAGGTTTTCTTCTGAAAATATAACATTTTTTAAAATACCAAAAGAATTCAAAGAAACCTCCACAACCTCTTTAATTTTTTTTAAGAGGCTTAGGAGTGGTGGCTCACGCCTGTAATCCCAGTACTTTGGGCGGCCGAAGTCGGAGATCACTTGAGCCCATGAGTTCAAGAAAGGCCTAGGCAACATGGGGAAACCCTGTCTCTACTAAAAAGAAAAAGAAAAATAGGCAGGCTATGCCTATAATCCCAGCTACTTGGAAGGCTGAGGCACAAGAATCATTTGAACCCAAGAGGCAGGGGTTGCAGTGAGCCAAGATGGTGCCCCTGCACTCCAGCCTGGGCAACACAGCAAGACTCCATCTCAAAAAGGAAAACAGAAGAAATAAAGCAGAGGTGAAGGCAAACAGATGCAGTCTGTTGTGTCCTCTACATTGATGAAAATAGCCAAAGTTCTTCTGAAAAAGGTATTACCATATCAACTATGTGCTTCCACAGTTACCAACTTTAGGTTACAACATGGTACTTGACAATAGTTGGCTTCAATATTCATCAGAAAATTAACAGAATTTCAGAACTTCAAAAGCAAGTTTAAACAAAAGAAATTCAACTGTCTTCTTTTGATAAATGCTGTCTTTCTTTAATAGAGCATTGAGGATAGCTTACAAACAGTCATTTAATTGCTCTATTATCCAATTTAGAGGTTTCCCCGAAAGTCCAACAAAAAAAAAATTCAGTAAAGGCAAATGGAATTTTTAAATTCAGTTACCAATAAACAAGCAAACAAAACAAAAGAAGCCCACACATACGGCCATGCACAAGAATTAGGCCAAAGCCCAGTTATTCAGAGCTTCCAGTGGAACCTTACGTACTCTTAAATTTGACAAATATCACATCAGACTTAATTGGAAATAAAAGCGCAGAAAATAGCTTTAGAAATGACTATATGGCCAAAATGATATCTTATCAGATGTCCCACTAAGTGGAAACTAAGAAGAAGAAAAAAATCGATTAAGACTGGCACAGGTTTTGAATGCTTGTCCTACCTTGTCTGGATGAAAGACAAGACCACAAAAAATGTGCTTCAAATCACTTAGAATAAAATTCTTTCCTTAAATACAGCATTCTAAAATGTCACACTAATACAATCCTTAAAACAGCAACTATTTTTAGCATCTTATTGTTAATTGAACAATGCAATTGGATTCCATTAATAGTTAATTTTTGCCAACTTTAATTCTAACAAACTCATTTAAGTTAAATGACCATAAAGAATAAAAGACTTATACTGTTATTTTTGCATCCCTACCATTCAAAAGCAACAGGATCAAATGTTTTCAGGCTGTGAGAAGACACGCCATACTTCAGGCTAAAAGTATATTTTATTCCAAAATTAGGAGTGAAAATAAAGCTTGAAAAGAAATGACTTCTCAGTCTTGAATTCAGAGGCATTAATATTAATGACAATCCCACTCATTTCAAAGGCATGTCCTAGAGTGTTTATGTTATGAAAACTGGGCCTGGAATGTCATCTTCAGTAAATTTGAAATTGTTTAACCTGAGGTTTTGCTAGATTTGTAACAGCTGCACTGGTGTTTACAACTGTAATGAGGTCTTTATAGCATGGCACTCCTTTACACATTTTTTAGATCTGGTTGGTACAAACATGTTGTACCGATCAACAAAAATGAGTTTGGTATCTCTCTATAGCTACATGTTTAGTCAGAATAAAGTTTTGTTTTGGATTAACATGGTACAATAAATGCATCAAGGACCTTCAGAAGTTTTATGGTGTTGGTTACAGAAGAACAGGACAAAAACTTCCATTCATATACAAACATTTGGGAAATGACTCAGTTTGTGTTTGTGAAATTTGAATTTTGTTTGGGGAAAAGATATGCATGTCAAACACACTGTGGATCTAATTTGTTTGTTGGCATTCATTGAGGGGCTCAGGGCACGTTACCAACCAGAAACTGGTTGGGCAGTACTCAAAGATTACATTTCTCCTAATGCCCCTATTTACACAGTAGAAAGATGCAACAGAAAGCCTGAGAAAGACTTGCTTAAGAATGCTTCAATAGGAAGCTTCAGCCACCCTTGGACATGGAACTATTGGTGCAACAAAAAGAACACCAGACAGGAGTTAGTTTCCCTGGGTAACAGTCAACAGCTTTGCCATTAAACTCAAGTTTCCTTCTCTGGAAACATTTCAAAGAGAAGTTATTATCAAAGGTGAACGTTTGCTGCTAAAATCACTTGGGTCTAGGTAACCAGACATACCCAGCTCTTTTGATTATTGAAAAGGTTATCTCATAATAATAATTAAGACACATTTAAAAGTTGTACTCATACAATTAACCCAAGAAGTCTGTCAGTAACTATCCTCTCTTGGGCAATCTCTTGGGAATTCCCTAATTATGAGCCAAAGTAATTTTTTTGACAAGGCCCCATTCTATTTTTATTCTCTAATTTTTAAATTTATTTTTTAGACACAGGGTTTTGCTCTGTCACCCAGGCTGGAGTGTAGTGGTATGATCACAGGTCACTGCAGCCTCCCAGGCTCAAATGATCCTCCCACTTTATCCCCTCAAGGAGCTGGGTCTACAGCTGTACATCAGGAAGTGTGGCTCATTTTTGTATTTTTTTTGTAGAGATGAGGTTTCGCCATGTTGCCCAGGCTTGCCTTGAACTTGGGGGCTCAAGTGATCCGCCCACCTCTGCTTCCCAAAATGCTGGGACTACAGATGCTCAGCCTTATTTTTCCTTTTTTTTTTTTTAATGCCTATCTTACCTTAGCACATACGGTTATTGTGAGAATCCCATATAATCTATATGAAAATCATTTGGAAAGTACAAAGCACTTTTGATAGGGCTACTGCCCAAAGTAACGTTAAAAATAAACTAAGAAACTAAAAGAAGTAGTTAAAAAAAAAAAAAAAAGGCCGGGCGCAATGGCTCACGCCTGTAATCCCAGCACTTTAGGAGGCTAAGGCGGGCGAATCACGAGATCAAGAGATGGAGACCGTCCTGGCCAACGTGGTGAAATCCCGTCTCTACTAAAAATACAAAAAATTAGCCGGGCGTGGTGGTGCGTGCCTGTAGTCCCAGCTACTTGGAGGCTGAGGCCAGAGAATTGCTTGAAACCGGAAAACAGACGTTGCCGTGAGCCGGGATCGCCCCACTGCACCACTTCAGTCTGGCAAAAAAACAAACAAACAAACAAGTATGACAAATTTGATCTGACATGTCCATTTTTTTCTAAGGGTTAGTTTAACAATTGAATACATTTCAAAATTATTCAAAACTTAGTAAATTACTTTAGACAAAGGTCATAAATTCAAATGTCCACAACAGATAAGTTAAATGAGTACAGCAATCAGACAGGCTTGTGGCAACTCCAAAACAGCACCATCTGAAGAAGACAGCCAGAGTGTACAGTTCAGTGGTAGACCATTTAACTGCAAAGAAGACAGCCAGGATTTCACTCCTGCCAGCTGCTGCTGAAAGGCAACTCAGACTTACTGCCTTAGTCTGTTTTGTGCTGCTACAACAGAATACTTGAAACTTGGTAATTTATAAACAACAGAAATTTATCAGCTCTCAGTTCAAAAGGCTGGGAAGTCTAAGATTGAAGGGTCACATCACAATAGCAGGCATCACACAGTGACAGAGCATGAGAGGGCCAAACTCGCTTTTATAACAAATCACTCCCATAACAACAATACTAATCCATTAATGTACATCAATAATACCTCAGTAACAATGTTTTTAAAATAACTAACACGTAGTCATTTAGTGGTAGCCACTTTAGCCACAAAACAATGTAACCAAAGACGGTTCTTATTGAGTAGGAGAATATTTTCAAATATTTGTCCTATTTTCATCATTTTGTTTCAAAACCAGATACCTTTTTAAACCTCAAATTATTTTAACATTAAATAACTTAGGTTTAATTTTTTTTTTTTTTTTAGTGCAATGGCGTAATCTCAGCTCACTACAACCTCCACTTCCCCAGTTCAACCAATTCTCATACCTCAGCCTCCCAAGTAGCTGGGATTACAGGCACCCACCACCATACTCGGCTAATTTTTCTTGTATCTTTAGTAGAAACAGGTTTCACCATGTTGGCCAGGCTGGTCTCGAACTCCCAACCTCAAGTGATCCACCAGCCTTGGCCTCAGAAAGTGCTAGGATTACAGGCAGGAGCCAACACACCCAGCCGACCTGCATCCTTGACCTCTCCTGAACTCAAGTGATCCACCCCCCTCAGCTTCCCAAAGTACTGGAATTATAGGCAGGAGCCACCACACGCAGCCTAGACTTAAATTATTTTAAAACCAAAGGACTTAGTACAATTTTAGGTAAACAATAGATGAGCACAGCACACACTCGTAGAACTGAATGAAGATACCAGAAACTTTGATATAATCAAACAAATTTCTAGCTTTTAATACCTTCAAAGGAATGTCACTACCAAAATTCGAGATATTTTTAATGGCAGGCACAGTGCCTCACGCCTGTAACCCCAGCTACTCAGGAGGCTCAGGTAGGAGGGTCACTTGAGCCCAGGAGGTTGAAACTGCAAGAAGTTATGATTGCACTTCTGAACTTCAGCGTGGGGACAGAATGAGACGCATCTCTAAAAAACAAAAGGATATTTGTATGGCACTTTTCTTCCTTACAACTACTCAATTTTAAGATAAAATCAATCATATTACATCATTTCATATAAAAATATTTCTATATGTTACTCATAAAACTGGCTGCATAGTTTTAAAAAATCACCACTTATGAAAAAAACTTATCATCAAGCAAAAGTTCCACTAGCTTTGAGAACTTTTTTAGTGTAATGACTAAAAATTCTAATGATACTAATCAGAATCAGAAACACAGAATATTCTTCTTGGTGCCAAATACTGCAGAAAAATACTACTTCATAAATAAGATGCATGCTGTTATACCACTAATACAGGATTACTCGCGCTTAAGGCCTATGATTAGAAATTCATAGCTAACAGCTTCAAGCAAAAGGAGAAATTACCTATCATTTGTACAAATCTATATTTTATATGCTGTTTTATTATAATGTTTGATATGTAGGGGTAGGTAGGCTAAGGAATTTGGTGTACCCAAATTCAGAAAGCTAGGGCTAAATATTACTGATTCCTTCAGATAAGTGTCTTATCAATCTATTAAAATGTATAATCCACATACATTGTAAATCACTATATATACACTGAGAATTACAACATTATACTATATCACATAGGATGTCTTTGGTTTCTAGTAATTGAAAAACCAACTCTATTCATCAAGATAGGCTAAGTTATGATGTAGTTAACTTTTTCTCATACTATATGTCCAACGTGTATGTGGGACATCCATGTTTGCGGTGTGAGGGCAGCATTCTGCTCCACAGTCACTCATGGATCCAACATGACAGGTGCTCAAACATCTCAACTCCTAGCCTCCATAATCACCACTGCAAGAAGGAGAGACAGCTAGCTCATGAATCTGCTATTAAATCCTTCTACCTGGAAGTAACCTGCTTAAAACCTATTGGCTAGAATGATCACAATGTCCTACCTAGCTGCAAGTGAACTGAGAAATGTGAGTAAAGATATAAATAATTAGTAAGCATTAAATGAACCTGCTGCACCAAGCAAAACCAGCTAAAACAATAATGACAGGCCAGGCATGGTGGCTCATACCTCTCATGCCAGCACTTTGGGAGACCCAGGCAGGAGAACAGCCTGAGGCCAGGAGTTTCAGACCAGCCTAGGCAACATAGCAAGACTGTGTCTCTACAATAATAATGATGATAATAATAATTAATTAGCTAGACATTGTGGTGCACACCTGTAGTCCTAGTTACTAAGGCAGCTGAGGTGGGATGATTGCTGGAGCCCAGGAGTTTGAGGTTGCAGTGAGCTATGATCATGCAACTGCACTCCAGCCTGGTTGATAGGGAAAAACCCTGTCTCAAAATAAAAATAAAAATAAAGGCCGGGCGCGGTGGCTCAAGCCTGTAATCCCAGCACTTTGGGAGGCCGAGGCGGGTGGATCACGAGGTCAAGAGATGGAGACCATTCTGGTCAACACGGTGAAACTCTGTCTCTACTAAAAATACAAAAAAAAAATTAGCTGGGCGTGGTGGCGCATGCCTGTAATCCCGGCTACTCGGGAGGCTGAGGGAGGAGAATTGCCTGAACCCAGGAGGCGGAAGTTGCATTGAACCGAGATGGCGCCATTGCACTCCAGTTTGGGTAACAATAGTGAAACTCCGTCTCAAAAAATAAATAAATAAATAATAAGAATAAAAATAAAATAAAGGGAATTTGTTGGTTCAAGAAACTGGCAAGTCTAGAAACAGGGCAGACCTCACAGTTGATCTATCTCTCCATCCTGCTTTCCTCATAATAAAATAGCTTTAGCCATTACAAAAGTCACATTACACCCCTAACACCCAAAAAGAGAGTACATACTTCTGTTCCAGCATTCAAAGTAAGAGACAGACCTCAGATGTATTCAGACTGGATTTGCTTTAGCTTTTGTCCATTCCTAACCAATGACTGTGACCAATCAATAAAACAGATTCCTTAACCAATCAAAGTCAGGAGCTAGAGGTAAGATCAGTGTTCCCCAGAGTCCATACAATAGTGACTACTCAAAGAAAATCTAGGGTCTGTTAGAACAAAGAAGAGAGGAAAGGATGCTGGCACTCAACAAACCTCAATGCAGCTGTGTAATTAAAAAAAGCATATACTGAAGAAGTTAGCTAAGAGTTGTGGAAACAGGCATATATACATAAGGCAGTAATATGAACTGCAGTGCATAAGGACAGAGAAAAAGTCATTCATAACCACAAATGGCCATCAAAAAATCAGGAATTAATAAGAAAATCTATTGAGTACAGCACTTGAATGTACAAGCATAATTAGAAAAATAGGATTAAGGGTAAGTACGAGGCCTCATAATGTAATTGTTTTAAATAATAAGTAACAACCAACAAAAACAAGATGACAGCAACAAAAAGGAACCAGCCATAGCAGGGTTTTAGAAGTCACTAAGGTAAACAGCACCTCCAAAATCTTAAAGAAACCAAAGTGGCTGGCAATTCCACACTTTTGAACTGAACCAGGTAAAGAAGGAATCACAGACATAAAATCATAGCCCTTTTTTATTTTTATTTTTTGGCGAAAGGGTCTCATAATTTTGCCCAGGATAGACTTGAACTCACAATATTCCAGCCTCAGCCTCCCAAGTAGTTGGGACTACAGGTACACAGCACTTCACCCAGCCAAATTCATATTGTTTAAATAAAATCTCCTCTGAATCTGTGTGTGTGTGTGTGTGTGTGTGTGTGTGTGTGAAAAACCACAGCCTCAAACTGTCTTATGGGTAGTACCAGAGTAACAGATCTCAGATTCCACTAAAATAGCTAAATGTACATAAAATGTTTATATCACACATAAAATGTTTCTGAATTATAAAAGTGTCATTAGGGCTCTAAAGGAAAATGAAAACACAAGTTCCAGAAATCCGAAAAATGAAAAGCATGGGTGAAAGATAATGAGAAGTATAGTCAGCTCTAAAGTCAAATCATCTGGGAATCCGGCCTACTGGATGCCATACGGCCAACCACAGTTCTAATCCTGTCCTCTTCTCCTCCCCTCGTACTCCCTAATCACACTTTCCACGACAATCTATACTGTTTCTAATTCGCAAAGGCCTGGAAAGACACAATTTCATCACTTTATAAAAGCCTGACATATTCTCACCCAAATGTGCCCTGTGTCATGTGGAAATGGGAATAACCTTAGGATTAACTTTCACAATGCAAGAAAATAAACAGGCTAAATACTCTTACCACTCATGATTTCTCGAGGAAGTTCAGAGCAAAGGTGATGATGAATCAGTCTGTGTCCAGTCAGTATAAAGAAACCACATAATAATATGAATAAGGAAAGTCAAATATAAAGAATTATTATTGTTGTCTTTTTTTTTTTTTTTTTTTGAGACAGGGTCTCACGCTGTTGTTGTCTAGGCTGGAATGCAATGGTGTAATCATGGCTAGCAGCAGCCTCGACCCCCTGGGCTCAACGATCCTCCCACACCAGCCTCCTTATTAGGTGGGACTACAGGCAAGCACACACCACCACTCCCAGATAATTTTGTATTTTTTGTAGAACAGGGGTTTTGCTATGTTGCCCAGGCTTGTCTCAAACTTCTAGCCTCAAGTAATCTTCTGGAGTCCTACGGCCTCCCACAGTGCTGGGATTACGGGCATAAGCCACCATGCTCAGTCAAGAACTATTCACTGTAACAGGACTGGAGTAACAAGGTGTTGTCTAGCCAGAAGTAAAGAGAATTCTACAGAACACAGGAATAGCAGATATAAAGAGAAGCCACTGCCCTTAGGGCTGAGGTGTGTTCCCTAAGGAAAAATACCCACTTCTTCCCAGGAATGAGATCTAGAACTTTTTGGAGGGAGCACAGCCATGGCTCACTGAATAGGAAAGATGTCTCTGTAGGTGCTGCACCAGTACAACTTGCTGGAAAACCACCTTTGGTAACTTTGGTAAACCCATCCTCTAGGGCACCAGGAAAAGGTGTTCACTGGGAGGTGTCCCACCAGAGGTTCAGTTACAAAATCGCCTGAGGGGGATGCTGAGGTACACTGTTGACTACTGGGTATGGCTTATCACAACGAAGTAGCCTGCCATGGGGAAGATGCACACCACAGAATCCGGCGCTGCAGCGGATATGCCAAGGACCCTGCGCTGGAGATGCGCACACGCCTGGGAACAGGTGGTGGGGCGGCGCCCAAACCCGGGAGCCACTGCTGGAGAAGCGGCAAACCCTAGGGAGCCGGCGCTGGCAAAGAAGTGGGCACTAGAAAAGCCGCACACACCATGGGAGCTCCGCACTGGAGAAGCGTCACATGTGTGCATGGCAACCAGTGCTGAAGAAAGTGTGCGTGGGAACTGGAGATGGAGAGGGCGCGCGCACAAGTGCACAAGCTCGCTCTGGAAGACTCACGAGCACACACGTGCACGACCACATGCACCAAAGAAGTCACACGCATGCGCACAGTGAAGAAACTGAATTTGTAATCTTAAATTTCCCTATAAAGAAAAACCAGAACTTATGACTTTCTGAGTGAATTCCATCAAATGTTTAAAGAAAAAAAAAATACTTCACAAACTCTGAAAAAATACGAGGGAACACTTCCCAACTGATTCTAGGATGCCAGTACAACAATACCAAAGTCAAAGACATCACAGGACAAAATATTACTAATATTACTCATGAACATAATACAAAAATCCTAAACAAAATATTACTAAACCAAATCCAGAAATATGTAAAAAGGATTATATAACATGACCAAATGGAATTTAGAATGCAATGTTAGGATAAATACACAAATCAGTTAATCATATTGATAAAATAAAGGAACAAAAAACACCATCATCTCAATAGATGCAGAAAAGCAACATTTCTAACATTTGTTCATAAGAATTCTCAACAATCTAGTAACAGAAGGAAAATCTCTCAACCTGATAAAGTACATTTATGAAAAGCCTACAGCTAATGTTATATCTAATGGTAAAAGATTAAATGTTTTTCCCCTAAGATGAAAACTAAGTCAATAATGTATTCTCCATGTCTATTCAGCAAAGTGCTGGAGGTTCAAACAAGACAAAAAAGAAATTAAAGGCATCCACATGGAAAGGAAGAACTAAAACTATCTTTATTGGCATGATGCCATATGTAGAAAATCCTGTGTAATTCAAAAAAAAACTGGAAGTAATCATCAAGTTCAACATGGAAGGTTTCAAGATAACATGTGTATGTTTATATACTGACAACAATCCATAAGGAAATTTTAAAAATAATTCAGCTGTTCCGCCTATGGGGTAGCCGTTCTTTATTCTTTTGCTTTCTTAATAAACTTGCTTTCACTTTATGGA
The DNA here is from genome assembly GCF_049354715.1 of Callithrix jacchus. NCBI lineage: Eukaryota > Metazoa > Chordata > Mammalia > Primates > Cebidae > Callithrix > Callithrix jacchus. Next base: position 78,685,500 of record NC_133502.1, read on the forward strand.
TAAATAATATAATAAAATTTTTAAAGTAATTCTATTCAATTCACAACACTATCAAAAATAAAACACTTCAAAATTAATTTACTAAAGGGCAAAATTTGTACATTGAAAATTACTAAATATTGCTGAGAGAAATTAAAGATCTCAATGGGAAATGGAAAGAGTCCATGTTCAGGGTGGGACGGCAATTCTCCCCCAAACAGATATGAAAATTAAATGCAATTACTATAAAATCTATCACAGCCGGATTTTTTGAAAACATGACAAACTGATACTGAATTATGGAAATGTAAGTAACCTGAACAGCCAAAACAATTGTGAAAATGAAGAAAAACATTAGATAACTTACACTACCTGATTTCAAAATTTGCTATAAAGCTGTCATAATCAAGGTAGCACGATACTGATATAAAAGGCATACAGGCCTCTAACCTTCAGTCCTGTATTAAACTTGAGTTAGAAGACCTCGATCTCAAAATGGACATAAAACCATTGCCTGCTCGCCCCCAGTACAACTCTGGTAGCCAATCTGAATTGTTATCAATTTTTTTTTTAGTCAGCGTCTCGGTCTGCTGCCCAGGGTGGACTGCAGCGGCGCAATCACAGCTCACTGTGGCCTCAACCTCCTGAACTCAGGTAATCCTCCAACTCGGCCTGAGAAGCTGGGACCACAGGCTGCGACACTATTCCCCGCTAATTTTTTAAATTTTTGTAGAGACAGGGGGCTCTCTCTTGCCCTCAAGCTGAACTCAAACTCCTGGGATCAGGTCATCCTTCTACCTAAGCCTCCCAAAGTGCTGGGATTACAGGCACAAGCCACCATGCTCTGCCTGTTATCTGAATTGTCTTTCCTTCTCCCCTTCTGCATTTTTATTAAAATACTACAAAAATTCAATGTATTTCTCCTGTCTGTATTCTTTCACATTGAGTCAATCACTCAAGGTCCATAAACAAGACAGAAAATACACCTCTCCCAGCCTAAAATAAAACTTTAAAAAATCATTTGGTGCTCATTTCCAGCCTGATTTGAGGCCCTACCACTACCAACTTGGAACTACCACTAATGTGAGTTTCCTCTGGCTCTCTAGATGGCCCAGATAATCAATTCAACTTTCTACTGGCCAGGCTGGCCTCTCTGTAGCTGGTTTTCATAAACACGAAATTTGTCTAATTGTTTTTGGAACTACTTGCTGAAATATGGAACTGGTTAAAAGTACCATTTATTTTAAAATGTACATGCACAGTTTCAGATACATGCGGCAACACATCTTCGACATCCACCCAATCAATCAAGTTAATGCTTCTTATTAGCCGACAGAACAAAAAATACCAATATAGAGCCTGCTTTTTTTCCTGAGGCCTTGATAAATGTTTTTCACGAAATCAAGAGAAATATGACCGAACAAAGCAAAAATAAATTCGAACGTATAATATACAAAGTATAATTAGTCCAATTCTCAAGAAGCATATTTTACTGGGGGTTGTAGGGAGGTGAAAAAGACCTCTAATATATCTAAGAAAACAAATTCTTTTTTGATGCCACCTTTCTTGTATATGAATAATGTATATGAGTGCTTATTTCCATCTGACTGGTACAGCTCATTACACTGAAACATCAATTTAAATTTAATGTATAAAGTCGCAATGAACATGTTTTCTATCTAAGCTTATGTAATGAATGATCTCAACACATGGTATGAATTCTATCGTTTCTAACAACCCTGGAGGGGAGTAAGGAGAAAACGATCTGTCTGAGGGCATATCTTTGACAGTGAGTGACAGCCACAAAGAGCTGAAGTTGGGTGGCCCAAAAGTGCTCTGCTCATTTGATAAATGCTAAGTCAAATCACATCACAATTGAGATGCATTAAATGGGGCACAGGTTAGAATAAAACCAGGTGCCCGGGAGTTTTTCCAAGTTTCAGATTGGAACAAAAGCCCAGGCACATACAGGTCTTTGCTAGAAAACTCCTTGGCCTCTTTCCTGAAGATTCTGATACCCAATTTCCCATGTTATAAAACTCTAAATATTTCCCCCCATTCAGTGCGCTGGACACCTAAGATCATAGAGGGTTCACAGTTGTAAACGCACACAACCTAAAAAATTAAAACAGGTAAACAAACAAATAGCACCCGAAAAATCTCTCACGGGCTTTGAAGGAGATGTGGCCTGGCGTCCACATAAAGGAGGCGAGACACTGGCTCCTGCGAACCCGCTTCCCGCCAGGGATGAGAAGCGGAGGGCGGGAAGGATAACAGCCTCGCCCCTCCCCGAACCCCGGCGGCTCGGGCTTGGAGGCAGGGGTGCGAGAGGCGCAGAGCATGAGGCCAGTGGTAGAGGGCTACTGGCTCTAAGGGCTGAGCTTTTCACGGTTCCCACGGGTCCGAGGCAGAGAAATTCACGTTTGCTCCTCTCCTTTGAAAAACACATTGCTGCCTTTGCTCAATGAATAAAAAGAACCAAAACACCAACTCCCTGCTGCCGCCGCTCCGGGGACTCACTTCCGCGCGACCCCCGCGCTGGCTCCCGCCCCAGCTCGCCTAGCTCCGCCCCGCCCCGCGGGCTAGCACCGCCCGCCGCCTGCCACCCCCCACCTCCCCACCTCGCGCCTCCTGCTTCCCGCCTCCCGCCCCAGCCTTAGCCTCAGCCCAGCGCCAGCGGGAACCCAGCTCGCCCACCGCGAGGCGCGCCGCGCCCACCCGCTCTCGCGAGCCTTCCCTCTGGCCCCTTGCCTCCTCCTCCCGCTCCCGCCGCTGACGTATCAGCCAGACCCCCGAAAGAAGCCTCCGCCCTCGCTGCCTTCTGCGGCCTGCCGCTTACCGGGTGGTCCTCGCCGGAGCTGCTTCAGCAGTTTAGGCAGTGGCGGAAAGGAAGCCACCACCCGGGATCTGTGGTTTGAAAATTTGGCTTTACCTCGTACTGGCTTTTTGCTTGGAGTTTTTTGGAATTTTCCCGCGGTCGCTGGGCAGCGCGCGCTCTCGTGCCCGCAGTGCATTCTGGGGCTCAGCGAGCGGCCACGCGCGCTCCCGCGACGTCGCGGGAAAATTCCGACGAATCTCCGGTCCGTGGGGGCGGGGCGGGCGCGGCCCGGGCTCCGGCGGAAGTGGGCCCGGCTAGGGCGGGCTGTAGCCCCGCGGAATCCATCCTGCTGGGGGATTCCCCGTCTCGCGTGAAAGCGCCGGCTGGAGCAGGTCCCCGGCAGTGCCCGCGGAGAAGCGGCGCTGGCTTCTTTCATCCCCTTGTTGGCTATTTGTTTTAAGATTCTGTTCAAAATGTAGAGGAGGTAAAATGGAAATTAGTTCTCTTAAAGAAATGTTAAGGCTTTGTCAACGGGGTAAAACCTCTAAAATAAGATTTTCTAGCCGGGCGTGGTGGCTCACACCTGTAATCCAAGCACTTTGGAGGCCAAGTCGGGCAGATCACCTGAGGTCGGGAGTTCAAGACCAGCCTGACCAACATGCTGAAAACCCCGTCTTAATAAACAAAGCAAAATAAGATTAAAAAAAAAAAGATTTTCTAGCTGCGTTGTCAACAATAACAGCAAAAAAAGCATCTTGGTTAATGATTCTCCCGGCCGCAACTCAGTTCCATATAGTGTTTGGTCAGGGTTCAAATCAGTTCAACCCTGTACTTAAACCACCCAAATATTAATAGAATTTCCTCCAAACTCCCATTCATGACGATGGTATTAGCTTGTCTTTGTGAATTTTTTTCTTCTAGAATCTGACGAATTAAACTTGAAAATATCTTAAATCAATGCCTCATAACCATAAATCCACAACTTTCATAATCATAAAACCACAACTTTGGGCGCGTTGGCTGACGCCTGTGATCACAGCACTGGGAGGCCGAGGCGGGCAGATCACGAAGTCAGGAGATCAAGACCATCCTGGTCAACATGGTGAAACCCCGTTTCTACTAAAAATACAAAAAATTAGTTGAGTGTGGTGGCCGGGTCCTGTAATCCCAGCTACTCAGAAGGTGGGGCAGGAGAATCGTATGAACCAGGGAGTGGGAGGTTGCAGTGAGCCGAGATTGCACCACTGCACTCCATCCTGACCACAGACAGTGAGACTCTCTCTCTTTTTTTTTTTTTTTTTTTTTTTGAGTCTGCTGGGATGCAACAAAAAGAGATTGTCTCAGAACACACACACACACACACACACCTTAACATATGCATTCAAAAACACTACAGGCCTGGCAAAGTGGCTCACACCTCTAATCCCAGCACTTTGGAGGCCGAGAGAGGTGGATCAGCTGAGGTCAGGAGTTCGAGACCAGCCTGGCCAAGATAGCAAAACCCCGTCTCTACTAAAAATACAAAAATTTGTGTGTAATCCCAGCTACTTTGGAGGCTGAGGCAGGAGACTCGCTTGAACCCAGGAGGCAGAGATTGCAGTGACCCAAGATAGCTCCACTGCACTCCAGCCTGGGCAACAGAGCATAACTCTGTCTCAAAAAACAGACAAAAAACACCACAAAGCTGTGTGTGCTTGTAGTAAAAATAGCTCTCAATTATTTAAACACTTCCAACTATTCCTATGGTGAAGAAATACCCATTTTACCAATTAATACTTTCAATTCAAAGACTAATTTCCAGAGGTTATACATTTATAAGTGATGCAATAAGTAGGTAGCATAGCGGTAATGATAGTTTGAAAAAGGAACTGATCCAGAGTTGAGGCAAAACTGGCAGAATCTGCAACTACATTAAGGAATCCAGTGTTTAAATCCATTCTTGAAACTATTCCCTGCCAGTTAAGGAAGTCGATGCTCTTCGATTGTTTTTTAATTTTAGATTCAGGGGGTGCATGTACTTGTTTGTTACATAGGTATATTGTGTGATGGTGGGGATTGGGCTTCTAATGTATCCATCATCCAAATATTGAACATTGTACACAATAGATAATTTTTCAGGCCTCACCTCCCCTCCCACCCTCTCCCCTTTTGGAGTCCACAGTGCCTGTTCTTCCCATTCTTATGTGCACGTATATCTATTATTTAGCTCCCACTTACAAGTGAGAACATGCAATATTTTATTTTCTGTTTCTGAGTTTGCACACTTAGAATAATGGCCTCCAGCTCCATCCATGTTGCTGCAAAGGACATGATTTCATTCTTTTTTACAGCAGAGAGGTCGATGCATTTTTGACGTGTGTATAGTGTGATATGGATGGATCAAAAGCAAGTCCTGGGTAGGGAGATATTGAGGAGCACTCATCGTGACACCATGACCATGAGAAACTCACCTCTGTAGTAACAAATCGAGAATGAGTTTAAGTTCTGCATTTACCAGCAAAGAAAGTACATTACATTGAACTCAGTGGTGGCCACTGCGCAGACCAGACTTCGCTCGTTTGTGCGCCTCGCTCCGCTTTTCCTCTGCCACCATGTCTGACAAACCGGATATGGCTGAGATCGAGAAATTCGGTAAGTCGAAACTGAAGAAGACAGAAATGCAAGAGAAAAATCCATTGCCTTCCAAAGAAACAAACAGGAGAAGCAAGCAGGCGAATCGTAATGAGTCGTGCGCTGCCAATATGCACTGTACATTGCACAAGCATTGCCTTCTTATTTTACTTCTTTTAGCTGTTTAACTTTGTAAGATGCAAAGCGGTTGGATCAAGTTTAAATGACTATGCTGTCCCTTTCACATCAAAGAACTACTGACAACGAAGGCCGCGCCTGCCTCTCCCATCTGTCTATCTGGCTGGCAGGGAAGGAAAGAACTTGCATGTTGAAGGAAGAAGTGGGGTGGAGGAAGTCGGGTCGGACGAATGTGAAATCTAGAGTAAAACCAAGCTGGCCCAAGGTATCCTGCAGGTTGTAATGCAGTTTAATCAGAGTGCCATTTTTTTTTGTTCAAATGATTTTAATTATTGGAATGCACAATTTTTTAATTATGCAAATAAAGTTAAAAAAAGAAAGTACATTATATTACATATTTGCCGAAAAATCATTTTTAGTGTTTGTTAATGATGGACATCTTGCCATATCCCAGTTTTCTGTCTTTTTTCAAAGTTCAGTGGTTAATAAAGAATTGCTAGGCTCAGGCCAGGCATGATGGCTCATACTTGTAATCCCAGCACTCTGGGAGGCTGAGGCAGGCAAATAACAAGGTCAGGATTTCAAGACCAGCCTGGACAACACAGTGAAACCCCGTCTCTACTAAAAATACAAAAATTAGCCAGGTGTGGCGGTGCATGCCTGTAAACCCAGCTACTCAGAAGGCTGAGGCAGGAGAATTGCTTCAACCCATGAGGTGGGGGTTGCAGTGAGCCAAGATCATGCCACTGCACTCCAGCCTTGGTGACAGAGCTAGACTCCATCTCAAAAAAAAAAAAAAAAGAATTGCTAGGCTCATCTAACTTTGCAGTATATGAAATGACACCATGTTTAGGCCTAATTTAGACATAGGTGGGAAGCATACATAGCATAAAGATACAAACTTAAATTTATAAGGATTCATTTTGCCTGGCATTCATATGCATGGAACTCTTATTAATATTTTAAGCAATAATGAGATGTTCACTTTGTAAAATGTCAAAAAAGCTTCCAGAGTTTTCTATGGGGTATGTAGAAGAAAAAAAAAAACGTTTCCAGAGAAACAGATACTTCAATACAAACCCCATTTTTAATTAAATCATAAAATTGATTGTGGGTGATCTGATTTTTGTTTGTATGTGTGTAGTTTTGATTTGTTTGTTTGTTTTGAGACTGGGTCTCACTCTCACCCAGGTTGAAGTACAGTGGTGCAAACACAGCTCACTGCAGCCTTGACCTTCTGGATTCAAGCAATCCAGTCGCTTCAGTGGCACCAAAGACCTGGAATTGCAGGTGTGGGCCACTTGGCCCAGCTGTTTGTTACTCTAGAGGAACACAGTTTTGGTTGTAGCGTAGAACCCAATCACACTTAAATAATGTGGCAAAAATTTAAAATGGCATATTTAGGTGAAAATTATTACATTGTTTACATTAAATCTTTACATTCTAGAGGTAAACAACACAATTGGCTGAGTGCTGCAAAGTTCCTGACATTATCAAACCTTCCTTCAAAGTTCAATGAACAAATAGCATCAACTATCTTAGAATCTACGTTGTGGGAACCATTGTACCAAGACTCCTACTTTCAGAATTAGTTCAGACACCTGGTTTCCAGCCCTTATTTGGCACCCAAACATTTACCAGTATCTCTTTTTTTTTTTTTTTGCGACAGACTTTTGCTTTGTTGCCCAGGCTGGAGTACAGTAGCATGATCTCAGCTTAGCTAACTGCAACCTTTCTCCCCAATTCAAGCAAGTCTCATGCCTCAGTCTCCCAAGTGGCTGGGATTACAGGCACATGCCATCATGCCCTTAACACTCTCGTCTATGGCTTTGATATTTGCCTCTTGTACCTCAGTTGTAAATAATGTGTGTTGAAGTTCCAGGCACTTGGCTAACTCCTTGGCCTGGGTTATTTCCTTTGATTCTCACAGTGATCTTATGTAAATCCACCATGGTAATAGTCCACTTTCATAAATACAGAAACGCATGAACAGAGCCATCTCTTCTAGTGGAGGGTGGAACCTGGCTTCAACTCCATTTACAGTGGCTTCCTATTTACAGTGTTCTTGCTCCTGTCTCAGGCTGGTGACGTGAAAATAGGGGATAGGATGAAGCGATCCCAGAGGCATCTGCACTCTGATCACCATATTACTTTCCCATTAAAACATCCCAGCCGTGGAAATGTAAGTTGAATTAGAGAAGAGAATAATCATAAAAATAACTGTGCCACAAACACTTCAAGAAACGGAGCAAATAATAGTGAGGTTCTTTGATCTGCCACCTTGAGGAAGAAAAGCACCTGAAGCCAAGGAAGGATGGCTGCAGGAAATGGAAATTCATGGAAAAAGGGAAATGTATTATAAATGCTGCATGGAATCTGCCCCTTCTACCCCGCCCCCCACCCCGCATGCTCACTCCATAGGCTCTGCTGAAACAATGAACCCAAGAGGACATGTTTGTACTATAGCCTCCATTACTTGCCACAGCTAATTGAACCAGGGATGGTAGCCTGATCCTAGCTGAAACAATCAAACTATTGCTGGGGAATTTGGAATTGCAACACTGAGAGACTAACACCTCTATACAACAGGAGCTAAAGCCCCCATGCCAGTCAGAGTCACTGAGGGAAGAAAAAAATATAAGTAGCAAAGAAAGTTGGTTGGCAGAGAAAAGCAAAATGAAGTTGAAAGTCTATTATTTATTCTTTGAGAGAGGGGAGCTTCCATTCCTTATTTTTAAGCCCAATTTCAAGGTAAACTGACTGTATTTTTTTTTCTGTTCTTAGTTTTCCATGCGATTCCCCCATATCCTTGCAACAATCATCCGTTTACCTATGCTGACTTCAGGGAGTTTCTCTCCCTCACTGCAAAGCAAGCCCTGACTAACAACCTGGAGGTGGCAGCTCTTCATTGTGTCACTGGGCATTAGCACTTTGGCTAGGCCTACTTGATAAATTAATCAATAGATACCTAATGAGAGATTACTATAGGGAAGGAAAAATAGCTTTTCCGAACCCATCCTAGGTTCACAGCTGAGGCCTCCGTAACAAAAGACAGATTAACCAGAGAAAACATATATGTAAATATCCCATGCCATGGGAGCCTTCCTAAGGAAAGGAAGATCCAGAGCAGCTATTAAACTTGGGTGTTTCTATGCTGGGTTTCATGAAGAGTGGGCAGCTGTAGGGAGATAGAGTTGAACAAATACGAAAATAAACTGGGGGGAGTTCAGCAAGTCTTATTTGTTCAGAGTCTACTCTGTGACCCTTCCATCTTCAGAGATAAGAATGTACCTTTCCTGTGGATATAGAGCAGCATTTCTTACATGAAGGTCTTAGAACCTGCTTCAGAGGAAGTTCAGAAAATCATTCTAAGGTTTTATGACCTGCTTCAGGAGAAAGGAGAGGAGGGAAGGTGAGAGTGAACTTCCAGCTTCTGCCATTTATTCAAAAGTCCATGCCATATTTAGGAGTAGCAGGTTCTGAACCCGATCACTGCCAAGTATAAAGCATGAAGCCTATAGGCTGTGTGGAAGACACAGATCTAAGTATTTTAGAGTTTAAAGAAAGCAGGAGTTCTCTAGATTTTGGATTTGGGGGCCAGTAAAATGTCAATAATATTAGAGGATTAACAGAGTCAACAAATTTTTATTTGGTCAAGTAAAGACTTTAGGAGAAAAAAGTCTGCCATAATTATAATTTCATTTTTTAAGAAATGTATTTTTGGCCAGGTGAGGTGGCTCACACCTGTAATCACAGCACTTTGAGAGGCTGAGGCGGGCGAATCACAAGGTTAGGAGTTTGAGACCATCCTGACCAACATGATGAAACCCCGTGTCTACTAAAAATACAAAAATTAGCCGGGTGTCGTGGTGTGCACCTGTAATACCAGCTACACAGGAGGCTGAGGCAAGAGAATCCCTTGAACCTGGGAGGCAGAGGTTGCAGTGAGCCGAGATCATGCCATTGCACTCCAGCTTGGGCAACAGACTGAGACTCTGTCTCAAAAAAAAAGAAAGAAAAAAAAAAAAAAAAAAAAAATATATATATATATATATATATATATATATATATATTTAAGACAAGATGAAGGGAAAAAGTCTCAAAGAACAGTCTTGTAAATTGAATGTTTTATTTCATGACGAACTCATTATATTGTTTTTATTCATCTCATTTTACTGCTTCCTCCCCTTGTTAGTATCAGACCACTGCTTTTACTTAGCATGGCAATGTGCCCAATAAAAAGGACCACCTTCCCCAGACTCCATTCTGACTAGGGGTGGCTGGCAACTGAGCTGTAGCCAGTGAGAGAGAAAGGCGGAAAGACAAGAGGCCAGGAGATATTCAGCCCTCTTCCCCTCTTCTGCTGCCTTTTTAGTGTAAGGGCAGAAGGGCTTAAGTTCCAGTCATCTTGGAATATAAAGAACCCTCAAGGATGACAGTCATGGAATGAGCATGGCAAAGCAAAAAAAAAAAAAGGAGAAGGACACTGGGTCCCAGTAATCATGGGAGTTAACTGGCTTGCCTAACTCTAGACTTTATATATGCAAACCACAAATATCTGAGACAGGTCTCAGTTAATTTAGAAAGTTTATTTTGCCAAGGTTGAGGACATGCACCCATGACACAGCCTCAGGAGGTCCTGACGACATGAGCCCAAGGTGGTCAGAGCACAGTTTCATTTTATACATTTTAGGGAGACATGAGACATCAATCAACATATATAAGATGAATATTGGTTCGGTCTGGAAAAGGCAGGACAACTCGGAGGGTGGGGGCTCCCAGGTTATAGGAAGATAAGAGACAAATGGGTGCATTCTTCTGAGTTTCTGATTACTCTCTCCAAAGGAGGCAATCAGGTATCTATTCATCTCAGTGAGCAGAGGGGGACTTTGAATAGAATGGGAGGCAGGTTTGCCCTAAGCAGTTCGCAGCTTAACTGTTCCCCTTAACTTAGTGATTTTGGGGCCCCCGGATTTATTTTCCTTTCATATTTCCCCCCTTTTTAAAAAAAATTTTTTTTGGAGAAAGAATTTTGGAAGAACATGAATCTCTGGTCTCAGGTTTTTCTGATCTCTCATGGCTAGGATAAGTTATTCCTATCCTAGGATGGGTAGGACCCAAGTTGTTAGGAAAGTTCATTTTTAGCAGGTTGTGAAGTCTTATGTTTTATGAAGAGAAAATAGGGGAAGGAAGGGAGAGAAACAACAAACAATAATCTTGGAAAATTGATATAGGCCATATTACTCTGAAGTCCGTACATCAGTAGGTAAGTATAAAAGTGGCTTATGTATGTAAATAGATTGCTGTTATTTTCTTCTCAAGTTCGGGTTGCCTAGCTTCAGTTTGCAGGACTGTACAAAAGTACAGCTTAATTTTCAGTGACTCCAAATTAGAAAAAATTGGAGGGGGGTGCCAGGCATAGTGACTCACACTTGTAATCAAGCACTTTGGGAGGCCAAGGTGGTGGATAACCTGGGGTCAGGAGTTTGAGACTAGCCTGACCAACATAGTGAAATCTCGTCTCTATAAAAATGCAAAAAATTAGCCAGGCATAGTGGTGGGCACCTGTAATCCCAGCTACTTGGGAGGCTGAGGCAGGAGAATCACTTGAACCTGGGAGGGGGAGGTTGTGGTGAGCCGAGATAGTGCCATTGCACTCCAGCCTGGGCAACAAGAGTGAGACTCCATCTCAAAAAAAAAAAAAAATGGTGGGGGGGATGAAGGAAAAAAATTGAAAACATTATTTTGAAGACTTATAGCCAAGAAAAATTAGAATTCAGCCCAAACTGTAGAAGCTGAACTCCAGCCTGCCAACAGAGCTAGACTCCATCTCAAAGGAAAAAAAAGGCCACTGGGCATGGTGGCCGGATCACAAGGTCAGGAGATCGAGACTATCCTGGCCAACATGGTGAAACCCTGTCTCTTCTTAAAAAAAAAAACCTGTTTTCACTACCCTTGCCAGTTGTCAGCTAAATAGCCTTAAATTTCCATACTAAAGGAAACAACTCAGGTGAAAAGAAAATAGCAAAATTTACATCATATGGTACAAGGAGAAAACGTCTGCTGTGCTAGAGGGAAATTAATATGGATTTAATTGCCAACTAAACATAAAATTATAGAAATTATAAGGTGTTTTAAACACACACACACACACACACACACACCCTATAGCTTTTACTTCAGAACTTTTAGCCATGAGACAAATGCAAATTCACTGGCTTGCAAACAAAAATCCTGTTGAATTCGAAGAGAGGTTTTTATCTTAATAGAAAAATAACAGCAGATTTAAAGCAACCAGAAAATAAAATAGAGAGAAAAAGAACTTACAAACTTTATATTTTGCAGGTTGATCTTAGGGCTCTTTTTCCTTAATGTAAATCTGCACAAAGACCATATTCGTTCCACTTTGTATAAACTGTGGCAAGTAGATGTGCCACAGAATCTACAAAGTGCTCGAAAGGGAGTCATTCTCCCTGTTTTCTCCCCATTCTTAGATTATTGCTTCCCACTTTTTTTCTCAAAAGGAGGAACTGAGCTGTGAGCTGTGAGCTGAGCTGTGACCTAGGTTTTTGTGTGGTGGATGGATGTGTGCTGCTTGTGGCAGGACTCCACAGCATCACCACCGAGTTGTTTCTACCCTTTCACGTGTCTCAGTTCTCTCTCTCTAGACGTCCGTGACCTCTGAGAGGGCTCAGAATGCTGGCTGATCAGCCCTTACATGTGTTTCCTGGATAAGCCTTTTTTAAAAAATTAATTTTTGTTGGGGATTTCCCTGATGAGCCACTGCACATCACAGGGGGTCAACCCCCCCAGACACTCCCACAAGGCCCCCCCTCCATCACCCAGGGGCACCTTTCAGTTGGGAGGAGCAAATAAATGCCCTTTCTCTTTGGAGTTGAGAAAACTCAATCTCTCATTTACCTATGAAAACAACAGTTCAATTCCTCACGAAAATGCATTCAGACACAAGCTGACTCGAGATTAATTTTGGGAGAAAAAACAATAGAGAAGACCCTTTAGAATGCATCTTTGAACTAGAATTAGGATCCGTAAATAACTTTCTAGGAGAGAAATGAAAACACCAGCTAAGATCACTTCCTGTAAACTGTGATCAGCCGCCCCTGAACTCTTTGTAGCTCTCACCTGCCATCACACACACCATGGTCAAATCCTCTCACAGTACGAGGTCATCTTTGGGACCCCCAAAGTGAAACAGGCCAGGCCATGCAATAGAGGAAAACAGCACTCTAGACCTAAGAAGAATCTGCCCATGACTCTCAAAACTCTGCAAAGAAAATAGAACAGCCCAAAAGGGCTGAATGACACCTTCGTTCTGAATTCCTTAAAGGGGTTCAAGTCATTAGAAGCCTTCTCTAGATTTTTTTGGTGTCACAGATGGCAAAGGGGCCAGAAAGTATAGGTTGGAAGAAAAGTAAACAAAATAAATTTGTTTTTGTATTTAAGACAGGAAGCAAACACAAGCATGGATTTTTGCTTTCTTTTTTCCCCCTCTTTTGCTGCTGCAAGGAATTTTAGCCAAATTGGAGAGGGTTTGTTACCCATAATTTGGAATTCCCACTCAGATTTGACCAGTCAGGTAGAGTTGGTCAAATCTGATGGGAGAAAAACTGGAACAAACAACAGCCACAGAAAAACCAACAGTCTGATCACTGAGCACTCTAATGGCAAGGAGAAATTAAGGCCAGCTGGTTGTTGAACTTTAGCCAAGACAAAACCCCAGTTCAGCTGCTTACCTAGGGATAGGTCTCAGGCTGAAGACACTTCTCTACCATCCTAGAAGGTGGGGTGGAGGGGACCCGAATTCATCTTCCCTGCTAAGAGTGAGCTCAAACTTCATAAAGGAGTCACCTGCCCTTTCATCATCATGGAAGCAGGAAATCTTGCCTTCCTTGTTGGAAGCAAGTAAAACTCAAAAAAAAAAAAAAAAAAAAAAAAAAGATAGAAAGAGAGAGGGTTGTATAGCAAAATAAAAATAAACTTTAGATAGCGACCAAATTTTGGGAGACCAGGGATTCCCCTGGAGGAATTGCTCACGAACTTCACAAAGCTGTCCTGTTGGTTTGAGCCATAAAATTGGCTTATGCTGGTACCAAGCACTGATAGGAGATTTGTCAAAGGTCAGGGGCATCTCCACTCAGAATCCTTCTGTGGTTACCAAAATGTGAACCCTGACTGTCTGAGACAGGTCTCAGTTAATTTAGAAAGTTTATATTGCTAAGATGGAGGACGCGCCTGTGACACAGTCTCAGGAGGTCCTGACAACATGTGCCCAAGGTGGTCAGAGCACGGTTTGGTTTTATACATTTTAGGGAGACCTGAGACATCAATCAACATATGTAAGATGAATATTGGTTTGGTCCAGAAAAGGTGAGACAACTCAAAGTAGGGAGGGGGCTTCCAGGTCATAGGTAGATAAAAGACAGTGGGTCATTTATTTATTTATTTTTTATGAGATGGAGTCTCGCTCTGTCGCCAGGCTGGAGTGCAGTGGCACAATCTTGGCTCACTGCAACCTCTGCCCCCCAGGTTCAAGTGACTCTCCTGCCTCAGCTTCCAAAGTAGCTGGGATTTCAGGTGCCCACAACCATGCCCAGCTAATTTTTGTGTTTTTAGTGGAGGTGGGGTTTCATCACATAGGACGGGCTGGTCTTGAACTCCCTACCACAAGCAATCCACCATCGCCGGAGCCTCCCAAAGTGCTAAGATTACCTGCGTGAGCCACCGTGCCAGGTGCATTCTTTTGAGTTTCTGATTACTCTCTCCAAAAGAGGCAATCAGATATGCATTTATCTCAGTGAGCAGATGGGGGACTTTGAATAGAATGGGAGCCAGGTTTGTCCTAAGTAGTTCCCAGCTTGACTTTTTCCTTTAGCTTAGTGATTTTGAGGCTTCAAGATTTCTCCTTCACATAATAAAGAAAAAAAAATTTATATTTTGTTTAAATTCGTGTTATTTTAGGTCTCTGTGGCTGGCAACTGAACTCAGCCTAAGCACTATAGTAGTGTCTGGGGTTAACGGAATGAAAAATAAAAGAGGGAAAAAAAGAAAAGAAAAACATGTTCTAGTCCCTTGCAAAGCTTAGCGGGAGTGAAGGGAAGGGAATCTTCCTTTAATTTATTGAAGTCTGCTCTTCCTGCAGCATGAATCAATAGATACATAGTTGTCAAAATGAGATAAGCTCAAGAAAGTAGCAAATTTCATTCAAAAAAAGAGGCTATGGGAGGACCTAAAACAGACCACAGGTAAGAAGAGTAAATTCTCTTAACTACTTGCTAAAATTCCATGAATGTTTTGGGATGGACACAAAACTCTATCCTTGTGCAATCTGACAGAATTCTCAGAAAATAAAAATCTGTCCTTTTTCCAATAAGCAGTGATATACCATTCCAAAAGAACCTTACGCCAGTTTCAGTCCAGTTTTCTTTAGTTTAGCAAAAAATAAAAATAAAAAATAAATTTTAAAAATATATTCTTATTTAGCACATTCATCTCACCAATTATGTCATGTTGCAACTAATATAACACATTTTTATTGCCTGCAGAAATACGTTACATTTTTAAATGAACACGTCTTAAAAAATAGTTTCCTGGCCAGGTGCGGTGGCTCAAGCCTGTAATCCCAGCACTTTGGGAGGCCGAGGCGGGTGGATCACGAGGTCAAGAGATCGAGACCATCCTGGTCAACATGGTGAAACCCCATCTCTACTAAAAATACAAAAAATTAGCTGGGCATGGTGGCGTGTGCCTGTACTCCCAGCTACTCAGGAGGCTGAGGCAGGAGAATTGCCTGAACCCAGGAGGCGGAGGTTGCGGTGAGCCGAGATCGCACCATTGCACTCCAGCCTGGGTAACAAAAGAGAAACTCAGTCTCAAAAAAAAAAAAAAAAGTTTCCCTCATAAGTATTTCATAATGATTCATTTAGCATGAAATTGATATTAAAGGACTGCTAACAATAAGCACTTAAAAATCGAAATTGAAAAGGAAATTATGCACATTTGTGATTTAATTAATTCTGGCAACCATTAAGTCAAAAATACGTAAATTTCATTCCATTCTTGCGTCTGTTTCAGATTGGCTCTTTTTAATTGCCTAATGTTTTCCAAGCCTAGTTTCATTATTTTATGTACAATATTAATGTGCTAAATTAAGGTTTTAGTACACCAAGTCATACAATAAAATCAGTGTTTCACGATAAAGCAACAAACTTTAAACGTAACATCAACATGCATACATATTTACTTGCATACCTTAAAATCCTTGATCTATAGGGACAAGTAGAAGAAACTAACATTTAATAAGCACCTACTATGTGTCAGGCATTGTGTCAGGCACTTTATGTTTATTATCTCATTTGATTTTGTTTCTCTGACATAATTTCACCATATGTAAGTGTAATAGTGTCACTGTCATTTTGTATGTGTCAATAAAGACAATGTATTAGAAGAAATCTGTTTATTAAAAATTTCAAGACAGCAAGTGACAGAATAGCTTTAAAAGAAAACAACTTACTTGGGCCAGGCCTGGTGGCTTACACCTGTAATCCCAGCACTTTGTGACAGAGGCAGGCAGATCATGAGATCAGGAGTTCGAAACCTACCTGGCCAAGATGGTGAAACCCCATCTTTACTAAAAATACAAAAATTAGCTGGGTGTGTTGGTGCATGCCTGTAATACTAGCTACTCAGGAGGCTGAGGCAAGAGAATTGCTTGAAACAGGAGGGCGGAGATTGCAGTGAGCCAAGATCATACCACTGCACTCCAGCCTGGGCGACAGAGTGAGACTCCATCTCAAAAAACAAAAAACAAAACCGACTTCCTTTTGCTTATATTGGAAACTCTCAAAACCTTAGAACTATTTTCATGGTTCCTGCCATCTGTATCAGTTTCCTATTGCTACTGTAACAAATCACCCATCTCATTATGGGGTTGGTTACCAACCCCATTATGTTGTTGTAATTTAGTCTTTAAAAAAATATAAATTTATTATTTTATACTTCTGGAGGGTAGAAGTCTCAGGCCAGTCTCAGTGGATTGAAATCGTGGTGTCAGCGGGGGTTTGTTCTTCCTGGAGGTCCTAGGCAAGAATCTGTTTTTTCACCTTTCCTAGTTCTGGCGGCTGCCTGCATTCCTTGGCCCTGGCCATTGGACCATCCTCCAACCGCTCCCTCTCTGACCACACTTCTTCCCCCTTGTGAATGTATTGAGCCCACCCAGAAATTCTGGGATAGTCTCTCCATCTCAAGATCCTTAATTCCATCACATGTACAATGTCCCTTTTATCGTGTAAGGTAACAAATTCACAAACTCTGGGGATTATGATATGGATAACTTTGGGGGACTATTATCTGTACAGAGCAATATGCATCACTATCTGAAAAATACACAGCAATATGCAGTTTCCACAGTATTGAAGGTAATTTATTTCATATAACTAAGAAAATCTACTTTCTTTCTTCAAAGACTCTGTTTCTTATAGTGTTTAATGACAGATTCCACTAATATTTGTGGATGAATTTATTTCTTACTTTTTTTTTTTTTTTGAGATGGTGTCTCGCTCTGTCACCAGGCTGGAATGCAGTGGTGTGATCTCCACTCACTGCAACCTCCACCTCCCAGGTTTAAGTGATTCTCCTGCCTCAGCCTCCTGTGTAGCTGGGACTACAAGCGTGTGCCACCACGCCCAGTTAGAATTTATTTCTTTGAATAGATTTGCATCAGATAACTATTACCTGCTTCACTATCAAAGTTAGTACTAAGCAGAAATATCTACACTGTTTATCAGCACTAATTAACCCACTAAGATGAAGTAAACAGGATATTTCCTACACATGGGGCACTTCTACAAATCACAAGATTCAGCTATGGGATAGTATCTGAAGTCATTAGGGCTTCACTTCACAGCTCCTTTAGATGGCCTGGATTTCTTTTTTCTCACTTAGAGACACATGCCTTTGAATTGCTCCTTGGCTATTTTATATTCAAATATTGTATCTCCCAACAAAGCTATGCCCATCTCAAGAGCTGAGCCTACATCCTCTTCTTCTATATCTATCAAGGGCCTTGCAAAATATTGGACCAGAGAGAGTAAGCAGACACCCTGCAGTTTGCATCTGGCCAACAGACTTGTTTAAACTTGAAGAGTGTTTGAGAAAAAACTTAATTGAAAACATTTAGAAATCAGAGAACTTCACATAAAATCCTTTGATTTCACTTCTCTTAAAAAACTGGATAATATGGGCACCCTGTGCCAGCATTTCTGCCTGGCAACCATGAGCTAGAGTTCTGTGGCAGTGCCCCCTGCAGGCAGGCAGAAGCTCTCCAGCTTCATGGTCTTCACCCAGCCCTAGGCTGAACCCTGTAAATATTTGAGTTTGAGACTCCTATGCTAGACACCCTATAGAAATTCTCCTTAGCTGGTCAGGCGTGGTGGCTCATGCCTGTAATCCCAGCACTTTGGGAGGCTGATTCAGGCAGATCCCACCTGAGGTTGGGAGTTCGAGACCAGTCTGATCAACATGGAGAAACCCTGTCTCTACTAAAAATACAAAATTAGCTGGGTGTGGTGGCACATACCTGTAATCCCAGCTACTCGGGAGGCTGAGGCAGGAGAATTGCTTGAACCCAGAGGCGGAGGTTGCAATGAGCCAAGATCGCGCCATTGCACTCCAGCCTGGGCAACAAGAGTAAAACTCTATCTCAAAAAAAGAAATTATCCTTAGCCATATCTTAACATTATCACCTTATATTTTCAAGTGTGGAAACTGCTTGCTAAACCCAAATTTGGCCCAGGAACTGTTTGAGGCTATTTTTAGAACATATTTTTAATGTGTAAATTGTCCTCTAAAACTATGGAAATCAAAGTGTAGTCCACAGCCCAACAGTTTTGGCATTAACTGAGAGTTTGTTAAAAGCTCTACTGAGCCAGAATCTACATTTTAGCAAAATCATCAGGTGATTTGGATATACATTAACATATGAGAAGTACTGCTATAGATGAAGCTCACGGCTAACCACCTCCCACTGTACCCCCACATACCACTAAGACCAAGCCTACCTCACTTATGTTGATGTCAGTGGAGGGCCATCTGGACCCACCACTGCCATCATGCTGGCTGGAGCAGGGAGGTGCGACTGGGGCTGCATGCTCCATGGAGCCGGTGTGAGCCAGGGAGAAGCAGGAGCCCCTCCCCAGGTGCCACTGCACCCACCCAGGCCATGGCAGCAGACCCACGAATTCCTGTGCTCTCAGGGACTAGAGCAGGGAGGAGCTCTGCCCTCCTGGGCACAGCTGCAGCTGCCCAAACCCCAGCTGCAGACCTGACCTTCCACCCCAGGGAGCAGGCAGGAGCCTCCCCGCCCCCCACTCCCCCACCGTGGGGCTGCTGCAAGGAACCAGGCATCTCTGCACTCTTGAGGGGCCAGGAAGGCCTCATCCTTGAAGGCTTGGAAGTGCCTGCTCCCACTGCCTGACTTCTCCCTGCTGTCGGTGGCTGCTCCAATCTGGGAGCAATGTCAAGAACAAGCCCAGGTGCTGTTGCAAACCAGCCAGGTGTGCACATACTTGGGACAATGCTGACATGTCAGCCCCCTGCCACCTTAGCCTCCTCCAGACTTTGGGTGCCAAGGAGCATAGGAGGGAAGTTGAGGTAGGGCTGATGGCAGCTTGGCACTCGCCTGCAGCCTAGGCACCATGAACAGCAGCAGGAAGCAAACAGGCTCCTGGGCAGAAGCGGGCAGGTCCCTGATGAGGCCTCACCTTCAGGCCAGGGAGGGCCTCCAGGCAGGGTCCAGGCTGCCAGTCTTATGGACCAGGGTGGGAACTTGTGGTGCCTTGTATGGGCCACCCATGGCCGCCCATGGACCAATCAGAGTGTACTTCCTCCCCTCTGAGGCCTGTAAAAGCCTCAGGCTCAGCCAGAGCTGCACAGATGTTGGGACAACCAGCTGCAGAGGTGAGATACCCACTCCAGGGCCTGTTCTCTGCTGAGAGCAAGCAGACATCAGGACAACCAGCTGCAAAGAGGAGCCACCCACTCTAGGGCCTCGTCTCTGCTGAGAGCCACACAGAGGATAGGATGACCAGCTGCAGAGAGGAGCTACCCTCTCTGCTGATAACTGAACACTTGTTGGGATGACTTGCTTAGCAGAAAGGAGCTATTCTCTCTGCTAGGAGCTGAACACTCATTGGAACACATTGGCTGTGGAAAGGAGCTGCTCCCTATGGATTTCCTCTGAGCTGTTCTATCATGCAATAAAGCTCCTCTTTGTCTTGCTCACCCTCCACTTGTCTGTCTACTTCACGCTCCTGGTCACAGGACAAGAACTTGAGACCCACCAAATGGTGAGGCTAAATGAGCTATAACACAAACAGGGCTGAGACATGCCCCTTGCTCACCACATTGTGGGGGAAGAGAAGGAACGAAGGGCTGCTGTGGCCCTTCTGGGAGCCCAGACCTAGGAGCCCCCCAAGCCAAGGCTGTGACTCTCTCTTTGGGTCCCTGTGGTCCCTGGTGTATCCAAGCTTCCAGGCACCACCACCATGTTCCCCAGTGCCAATCTGGCCACAGCCTTGTAGAGCGCCAGTGCCCATGTGGCACCGGGAGCTGCCCGCCCTGCTGTAGCAGCTGGCATGTTTGTGAGCAGTGGCATACCCCACACTCACTCACACACCCCTTGCCATTCAATGTCTGACTTGCCCTTGGCAGGCATGGGATCCAGGCTGGTAGTGTGAGCTAAGCACAGCTGCCAGGCCAAGGGGGCAAATGATCCCAGCGGGCCCAAGCAAAACTCAGGCAAAGGTGCCATTGGCCACAGAGGTTTCCAGCTACAAAAATGACACCCCAAAGAGCCCACAACAATTTCACATATCATGGAAATAACATTCTGAAAATCATTAGCGTGCCTTTCTCTTTTGCCGTTCTGAATGTCCGAGGCATTCTTTAAAATGAGGGCAGAGAGATTTAGAATACAAAAGAATACCCAATGAAAAAAATGATGTAACTACTCTAGGTTCAGGACAGGAAAACCCAGCTGAATTTATATATCACCTACTTTTTTGGTGGGGGATGGGTTGTCTTAAACAATAGAAAACTATTTCTCACAGTTCTGCATGCCAGGAAGTCCAAGACCAAGGTGACAGCAGGTTCACTGCATCTATCAAGGGCCCTGCATTGTCACAGATTGGTTGTCTTACTCTAACCTCACATGGTGGAGGGGACGAGGGCTCTGTCTTAGGCCTGTTTTATAAGGGCACTGATTCCATTCATGATGGCTCTGCTCATGATTTCAAGATTTCAACACATGAAGTTTGTGGGGACTTCAATATTCAGACCATAGCAACTCGTGGATTGTAAAACCAGATCTTAAACCATCTTGTGACTCTAAGGCTACTGGCTGTTTCAGTGCTCCAAACCATGGGAAACAATTAAATTTAGTTGTTTTTTTTTTTAAGACAGAGACTTGCTCTTTTGCCAGGTGCCAGGCTGGAGTGCAGTGGTGCCATCTCTGCTCACTGCAACCTCAGCCTCCCAGGTTCAAGCAATTCTTCTGTTTCAGCCTCCCAAGCAGCTGCGACTGCAGGCACGTGCCACCATGCCTGGCTAATTTTTTATATTTATATTTATATATTTTTATTTTTTTATTGAGACGGAGTTTCACTCCTGTTACCCAGGCTGCAGTGCAATGGTGCGATCTCGGCTCACTGCAAGCTCCGCCTCCTGGGTTCAGGCAATTCTCCTGCCTCAGCCTCCCGAGTAGCTGAGATTACAGGCACGCACCACCATGCCCAGCTAATTTTTTGTATTTTTAGTAGAGACGGGGTTTCACCATGTTGACCAGGATGGTCTCAATCTCTGGACCTCGTGATCCACCCGCCTCGGCCTCCCAAAGTGCTGGGATTACAGGCGTGAGCCACCGTGCCAAGCTAGAAGGACTAATTTTAAGATTTGTATTGTACAATATGATGACTATATAATAACTATAGTTACCTATCATTTCTTATGGTAGAGGGAGGATATATTATACGAAAAGGAAAAGAAAAGTATCACTTTTTTTAAGGGAATAATATAGAAACGTCAGAGAGTAAGCCCAGGGCACGAATACGGCCCCTTCTCCCTTCTCCAGAAAGCAATACAGAATCAGTAAGGCTGACACTTCAAGAACAATGGTCCCCTGTCTTCACACCCTTCTTAAAAATCTGTCTCTGACAAAAATGAACTCAATTTTAAAATGTGCAAAGAGCATAAATAGACGTTTCTCCAAAGATACACAAATGGACAATGAGCACATGAAGACACTCTTAATATCACTAATCGTTATGGAAATGCATACCAAAACTACAATGAGGTGGCTCACACCTAATAGCCAGTACTTGGGGAGGCCGAAGTGGGAGGATTGCTGGAGCCCAGGAGGTCGAGGCTACAGTGAGCTGTATTTATTTTCACCACTACACTCCAGCCTGGGTGGCAGAGCGAGACCCTGTCTCCAAAAATAAATAAATAAAACAGAAGAAAAGAAATGGAGTAAGATACCACTTTACACCTATTAGAATGGCTATAACCAAAACAACAGAAAATAACAATATTGATTAAAATGTGGAGAAATCAGAACCAGAACCTCATACGTTGCTGTTAGGAATATAAAATTGTTCAGATATACTGAAAAACAGTCTGGCAATTCCTCTAAAAACAAAACGCAGAATTATCATATGACCAAGCTGCACTCCTAGGGATATACCCAAAATAATTAAACACAGGGACTCAAACATTAAGGTTTATTGCATCATTGTTCACATTAGCCAAAAGGTGGCAACAACCTGTGTGTCTGCTCACAGGTGAATAGATGAATGAAATATGATATATACATACAATGGACTACAATTCAACCATATGTAAATGAAAAGTAGAATCCTAAGCTCCCCAACTAACTGAATGGACCCCCTCTTGGGCAAAGGCGCCCTAGGGAAACCTTAAAAACTGAGTTACCTGCCATGAAGGGATGGGGGGTTGGCCATGCCTCGTTATGTACCCCCCCCCCGCCTTGTGCTGTTTAGATACAACTGACCAGCATTCACATGAAAATAGAGCTCATAAAACTGACAGAATGGATGCTTTGTGGCATAAGAAACCAAATTATAGGCTGGGCACGGTGGCTCACGCCTATAATCCCAGCACTTTGGGAGGCCGAGGCGGTTGGATCACGAGGTCAAGAAATCGAGACCATCCTGGTCAACAAGATGAAACCCCATCTCTACTAAAAATACAAAAATTAGCTGGGCATGGTGGCATGTGCCTGTAATCCCAGCTACTTGGGAGGCTGAGGCAGGAGAATTGCTTGAACCCAGGAGGCAGAGGTTGCGGTGAGCCGAGATCATGCCATTGCACTCCAGTCTGGGTAACAACAGCGAAACTCCGTCTCAAAAAAAAAAAAAACAAACCAGAAACCAAATTATAATCAAGATCTAAGGACATGCCAGGCAAGTGTTAAATCACTCACCCCTACACTTAAAAAATAAACTATGTTCTAACTGCCACAAATTTTTTTCTTTTTCTCTAGTTGTTAAACAACCACTGGTCTTGAGATAAGCAATATTAAAACAATTCGCAGCTTATCGGTAGCTGACAGCCAGACGATGACCCCTTAGTCCCCCATCCCACACCCTACCCCACTCCCCCATTTCACCAGCCAGAACCACAGCTGTGACTGGACAAGAGACCAATTTCAGTAACTTTCTCCTGATAAGAAGACCACCAGCATGGCTTGGTTCTGGCCAGTTTTCCAAGGCTGCACACTTGCATGCCATCCTGTCCCTGCTTCACTTTTGGATGTATAGGGACTAATTGTAATGCATTTGAACATTAAGTCTCCACCCCAAAATGAACACGGGTCACATGTAACATGCATCTTTGCTTATCACATATGTGTGTGACTCCCCTCATGAATAGTCATGGATCCTCCTGTAACCTGTTGAATATATATGTTTAACCAACCAGTTCAGCATAATGCTCCTGCCCCAGCCCCTCCTTCTTCAAAGTGCTGCTAACAGCTTCAGCCAAAGGCCACCCTTCCCAGCCTGTCAGAATGACCACTTTGCACACTGTAACCCTTTATAAGAGTCTCCTTTCCAAATTTTAGAATATGTGATTTTAGGCCAGGTGCAGTGGCTCATGCTGGTAATCCTAGCACTTTGGGAGGCAGAGGTAGGAGGATCACTTGAGGTCAGGAGGTCGAGACCAGCCTGGCCAACATGGTGAAACCCCGTCTCTACTAAAAATATAAAAATTAGCCAGGCGTGGTGGCACATGCCTGTAGTTCCAGATACTTGGGAGGCTGAGACAGGCGAATGTCCTGAACCGGGGAGTGGGAGGTTGCAGTGAGCCAAGATCGTGCCATTGTACTCCAGCCTGGGTGACAGAGTGAGACTCCATCGCAAAATAATAATAATAATAATAATAATGTGATTTTAAATTGACGTATCTGTAATCCCAGCACTTTGGGAGGCCGAGGCGGGCAGATCACGAGGTCAGAAGATCAGGACCATCCTGGCCAACATGGTGAAACCCTGTCTCTATTAAAAGTACAAAAATTAGCTGGATGTGGTAGCACACGCCTGTAATCCCAGCTACTTGGGAGGCTGAGGCAACAGAATCGCTTGAACCAGGGAGTCGGAAGTTGCAGTGAGCCCAGATGGCAGCACTGCACTCCAGCCTGGTGACAGAGCCAGACTCCGTCTCAAAATAATAATGTGATTTTAAGTTGATGTATCAAGAAGAATGAAATTCTGATACATGCTACAATACAGATGAATTGTGAAAACATTATAAGTGAAATAAGCCCGATACAAAAATGACAAGTATATGACTCCTTTTATATGAAACTTCTAGAATAGGCAAGCTTGTAGAGACAGAAAGTAGATTAGCGGTGACTGGGAGCTTGGGGAAAAGGAGATAAGTGGGGGAATTTCTGTTTGAGGAGATGAAAAAGTTTTAGAAATGGGTAGTGGTGGTGATTGTGCAACACTGTGAATCCAATAACACTAAATGGTTAAAATGTCTAATTTTATGTTATAGATATTTTGCTACAATCTGGGGTTCCCCACAGCAGACTGATGAATGGAGAGTTGATAGTCAGAGTGAGTGGAGAGAAAACAGACCTGTGACTGCTGGGCGGGAAGATAGAAGGGACGCGTAGAACAGACCCTGTGTCTACAGCCGGTGGAGGCCGAGGGGATGACAAGTCCGAGAGGGTGACCCCAGGATGGGACCAAACTGACAGAGAGACCAAGCATGGGTGGGTGACATCCAGGCAGCCTGCAATCAGGCTCCCCAGAGGCCTCCACGGAGACCCGGCCCTTCTGCGGCACCACAGGAGCTGCGCGAGGCACACTTTACTGCCCTTCTCTTGGACAGACAGCAAGGGGGACAAAGGCTCACCGAGAAAGGGAATATTCGTATCTATGAGAAGACTGAGCAATAACTAAAGACACCGATGAGATTAAGGGAACACGCTGCAAACTTTAAACCAGATAAAGCTCACAGATAATTTTTTAACTCCCTTTCCACCCCTGCTCCATTAAACCAATGAGTGGAGGTTCATAACGAGGATCAGATTAAACTGAGTTAAAGAAAATGCATTAGTGTGGTGGTGCCTCCCCAGTCCTATTAAATGTTTTACACAGATTGTGTCAGATGGCTCCCTCCTTTGGCTTCTGCTTTTGTTCTGAGGCTCCAGCCCTGCTGAGACTTGCTTTGGAGAACTGGGCTTGAGCTCCTGAAGCCATCTCACCTGCAGGCTGCAGGCTGCAGACTCTGAAATTGAACTGTTGTTTTGTTTCATCCCCTTCCCGTCCTTTTTCCTCTGTCTCCTGACTGGTTTCCTTAGGGATCCCTGCCTCAATAAATCCCTTGCACACAAAAGCTCATCTCAAGGTCCACTTGTGGGTAACCCAGCTAAGATACCCATTTTCTCTGCATTCACAAGCTATACTATCACATAAACCTTTCAACCTTCCCATCTCTGCTACGTGGCTGAGCCCTGAAAGTTATTTGTGTGTGTGGCCCCTATTCTAGGCATTCTGCCCTGATTGTGAGAAGCACTGAGCCAGCTCTGTGGTGGGAGGACCTTGGGGAGGGACATTTGGAGCAAGGTCAGAAGGACCAGTTAATGGGCAGGATCACTGAGGTGGGCCTCTACTTCCTTCCTCCTCACTTTACACTCCCCATCCCCAAACCCCAATTCTGCTACTATATGTTGAACTTCAGTTTGGTCTAGGAGTTTAATAACAAGACAATCTCTGCAGATGATCCCTGTAGCTTGGAAATAACTCTCACATGCTTTGTCTCACTTTACCTCATTTTTTAACCTCTGTGATGAGAGCGATACTCATTCCCATTTACAGGTTATGAAATGGATGCTTAGAGAGTAGAAATGATTGGCTTGGTGCTGCACAGTTCGAAAGTAGGAGTTTCTGTTAATTCCAAATAAAACAAAAATGAAAAGCCCATGAACTGTGTTTCCTCTGCTCTCCTATCACAACAGTCAGCACAGAATACTTCTGTGATCAGTTATGTGGGGTTGCCCCTCCACATCAAGCTAGCCATCAATTCTGTGAAAGACACCAGCGGGGTGTCCTCTAATTCAATTCTGACATTATCTTCCTGGAGATAGATAGCTTCAGAGCCCACAGGTTGAGAACTCAGTCCTGTTAAGAACCCCCCCTTCTACTCTGGAACTTCTGACTGGCTCCAAAATTGGGGTTCCCTTTCTGGGCTCCATTAATTTTCTAGAGCAGCTCACAAAACTCAAAGAAACATGTTACCAGTTTTTTATTTGTTTGTTTTTGAGATGGAGTCTCGCTCTGCCACCCAGGCTGGAGTATAGTGGTGTTATCTCTGCTCACTGCAGCCTCCACCTCCCAGGTTTCAGCAGTCCTCCCACCTCAGAGTCCTGGGTAGCTGGGACTACATGTGTATGACACCACATCCAGCTATTTTTTTTTTTTTTTAATTTTTAGTAGAAGTGGGATTTCACCATTTTGGCCAGGTTGGTCTTGAACTCCTGACCTCAAGTGATCCACCAGCCTTGGCCTCCAAAAGTGCTGGGATTACAGGCGAGAGCCACCACGCCCAGTCTCCATCTTGCTTTTATTTACTCATTCATTCCCTTTTATCCTCTGATCTTCTCTCTCATTCCCCTGATCTCCCATAAGAAGCTATTTGGCCAGGCATGGTGGCTCATGCCTGTAATCCCAGCACTTTGGGAGGCCGAGGTGGGTGGATCACCTGAAGTCAGGAGTTTGAGACCAGCCTGGCCAACATGGTAAAATCCTGTATCTACTAAAAAATACACACACACAAAAAGAGTTAGCGGGGCATGGTAGCAGGCGCCTGTAATCCCAGCTACTTGGGAGGCTGAGGCAGGAGAATCACCTGAACCCAGGAGGTGGAGGTTGCAGTGAACTTCGATTGAGCCAATGCACTACAGCTTAGGTGACAGAGCAAAACTTCAACTCAAAAAAAAAAAAAGAAGCTATGCTATTCTAATATATTTAATATGCATCCTTTCTTTATATGTGTTCTTATGAAGTGCACATTGTTGTTACATGTGTTTCTTATTAATACAAATGGTGTTAAGTTACAGAAATCATCTGATTCTTAATTTTATTTTCTTTTTCTTCTTTTTTTTTCGAGACAAGGTCTTGCTCTGTCACCTGGGCCGGAGTGCAGTGGCATCATCACAGCTCACTGAAGCAGCGCTCAAGTGATTTTCCCGCCTCAGTCTCCTGAGTAGCTGGGACTATAGGCACAAGTTAACATGCCTGGATAATTTTTTTTATTTTTACTAGAGATGAGGCTTCACTATGTTGTCCAGGCGGCTTTTTATTTGGCATTATGTTTTTAAAATCTATCCATGTTTCTAAACTACATGCTACATAGTACTCCAGGGAGTGTATATTTGCCATATTTTTTCTACTCTCTCTGCCATTATGGACACCCATATTGCTTCTAACTTCCTTCTCTAACAAACCAATGTTGTAAGAAACATCACAGGGTCTTCGACCTTTCTCCATCACACACTTTTAGACAAGGTAGATGATTATCTTGGGGAAAATGAAGGCACAGGCCAAAGTGACTGGACAGGGAATCACACAACCACACTATGAAAGCCAATGGATTAGTTTCCTGTGGCTCCTTAGTAAGTTATCACAAATTTGGTGGCCTAAAACAGTATAAATTTATTCTTTTATAGTTCTGGAGGTCAGAAACCCAAATTCAGTATCACTAGGCTGAAATCAAAATATTGTCAGGGCCACACTCCCTCCGGAGATTCTAGGAGACAATCTGTTCCTTGTCTCTTTCAGGCTGCTGACATTCCTTCGCTTGTGGCCACATCACTCCAACCTGCAAGGCCGGCTTCTTCAAATCTCTCTTTGTTTCATCTTCATGTCACCTTCTAATATGTATGCATATGTGTGTAAAATATCACTCTGCCTCTCTCAAATTGGCACACCATGATGCCATTTAGGGCCTTCCTGAAGAATCCAGGACAATCTCCTCATTTCAAGATCATCCATTTATTCATATCTGCAAAGACTATATTTCCAACTAAGTTAATGTTCACAAATCTCAGGAATTAGGATCTAATATTTTTGGAGACGGATTTTTCAGTCTACTACAGCAACAATCTAAAAACTTCTTCTGAAACTGAATTATTGGAACACAGGGACCAAGGGTTTAAAATAAGCATAATAAATTTATTTAATAGATATTAGAATTTCTTAGAAATGTGAAGCAAGAGCAAGAAAGCATAAAAAAACAACCAAAGAGAATATTGGATAGAAAATACAATCGCTGGGAAAAGAATACAACATAGGGAGTAAATTACAGAATGGATGCAGCTGAAGAAAGATTGAGGAAATATTTTAGAAGACAGCAGAAAAGACAAAGATTAGCCCTGGTGCAATGGTGCATGCCTGTACTCCCAGCTATTTGGGAGGCTGAGGTGGGATGATCACTTGAGCCTGGGAGGTGGATGTTCCAGTGAGCCCTGATTGTACCACTGCACTCCAGCCTGGGCAACAGTGAGATCCTGTTTCAAAAACACAAAACAAAAAGAGAAAAAAAGAAAGATGAAGAGAAAATATAACAGAAAAGCTTATGGATATGAAAGATAAAATGTGAGTGCCAGCATCTGAGTGACATAAAAGAGGAATTATTGAAAGAACTAGTGAAGATAAATTTCCCAGATCAAAAGGCACTTTTGATGCTGAGGTGGAAAAAGTAAGAATTAATATTAGGGGAACGATCCAAGATGGCTGATCGCTAACATCTCGGGATTGCAGCTCTCAGTGAAAGCACAGAGAACTAGAGGTCGCCACACTTTCAGACAAATTCTGGTGGCTCATGGAGCAGAAGATCCCCAGTGGAGGAGTCACATGGGTCGCCAGCACGACTCTTGTGGCTGGCGCAGCAGTTTCGCCGGCACCTTGGCACGGCAGCTCTCAGAGCAGAGTAAACAGGGCTGGCTCCCCTTCTGACCGAGGTTTGGAGGACCCACACGGGTCCCCAGCACGACTCCTGAGGCCGGTGCAGCGGCTGTGACGGCACCTCAGCGCGGCAGCTTTCGGCGCACAGTAAATGAGACTGGTTTCCCTTCTGACCAAGGTTTGGAGCCCCAGGAAGGCAGAGTCACCTATTATGGACACAAGAAGGAAGCCAGACAGGAGAATCCTGGGCAGAAAAGCACCATCAGTCTTAACGCCGCTGTTCTGGCCCTGGGAACTAACAACCTGGACGTCCACTCAAGAGACCTAATCTGAAAGTTGGTAATTTCAAAGACGACACGAGGATAAATTTACAATGATGGGAAGAAACCAGCGTAAAAAGTCTGAGAATACTCAAAATCAGAACGCTTCTCCCTCTAAAGATGATCACAGTTCCACATCAACAATGGAACAAGGCTTGATGGAGAACGAGCGCATCCCAATAACAGAATCACACTTCGGGGAATGGATAATAAGAAACTTCTGTGAGTTAAAAGAATATGTTGTAGCCCAATGTAAAGAAACTAAGAACTTTGAAAAAAGGTTTGATGAAATCCTATTGAGAATAGACAACTTAGAGAGAAATATAAGAAGTGAATTAATGGAACTGAAGAATACAATACAGGAACTCCGAGAAGTATGCACAGGTTTAAATACTCGAATTGTTCAAGCAGAAGAAAGGATATCAGAGGTCAAAGTCCCACTTAATGAAATAAAACGTGAAGAAAAGATTAGAGAAAAAAGGAATGAGCAAAGTCTCCAAGAAATGTGGGTCTAGTGAAAAGACCAAATTTGCATTTGATAGGTGTACCTGAATGCGACGGAGAGAATGAATCCAAGCTGGAAAATACCCTTCAGGATATTATTCAGGAAAATTTTCCCGAACTAGCAAAGCAGGTCAATATTCAACCCCAGGTAATACAGAGAATACCACAAAGATATTCCTCAAGAAGAACAACCCCAAGGCACATAATCGTTAGATTCACCAGGGTTGAAACGAAGGAGAAAATACTAAGGGCAGCCAGAGAGAAAGGTCAGGTTACCTACAAAGGCAAGCCTATCAGACTTACAGCAGATCTCTCAGCAGAAACTCTACAGGCCAGAAGAGAGTGGGGGCCAATATTCAACATCCTCAAAGAACAGAACCTTCAGCCCAGAATTTCATATCCAGCCAAACTAAGCTTCACAACTGAAGGAAAAATTAAATCTTTTATGAACAAGCAAGTACTCAGAGATTTTATTACCACCAGGCCTGCTTTACAAGAGCTTCTGAAAGAAGCATTACACACAGAAAGAAACAACCAATATTAGCCTTTCTAAAAATATACCAAAAAGTAAAGAGCACAAACATAAAGAGGAATTTACATCAACGAATGGATCAAACAGCCAGTTAACATCAAATGGCAGTAACCCTAAATTTAAATTGACTAAATCCCCCAATCAAAAGACACAGCCAAAACCCAACGGCATGTTATATCCAGACCTGTTTCACATGCAAGGATACACAAAGACTCAAAACAAAGGGATGGAGAAAGATTTACCAACCAAATGGAGAGCAACAATAAATAAATAAATAAATAAATAAAAAGCAGGAGTTGCAATTCTCATATTGGATAAAATAGATTTTAAAGCAACAAAGATATAGTGGTAAAAGGATCAATGCAACAACAAGAGCTAACGATCCTAACACCCAGATACATAGAGACTTAGATTCAATGAGACAGAAAATTAATAAGGATATCAAGGACTCGAACTCAGATCTGGAACAAGTAAACTTAATAAATATTTATAGAGCTCTCCACATCAAATACACAAAATATACATTCTTGTCAATACCACATCACATCTACTCAAAGGTTTAAATGAAACATTGATTGGCCATTATTAATACCCATTTTTTTCAGAATAAAGCAATATTTCTGTTCACCCTCCCTCTTTCTCTTCCTCTTTCTTCCTCTCCTTTACTCATTTTTTTTCTTTCCTTCTCTCAAAAAAAGAAAAAAAAAAAAAAAAAGAAATCAACTTGTAAACCTCTAGATCCAGGTCTGCTATGTCTCTCTCATTGCTTGATTTCCTTCCTTCCCTTCCCTTCCCTTCCCCTCCCTCCCTCCCTCTCCTTTCCTCCCTTGCTTCCTTCCTTCATCCCTTCGTCATCCCTCCCTTCCTTCTTCCCCTTCCTGCCTTCCTCCCTTCCTCCCCCCCCCAAAAAAAGGAAAAAAAAAGAATTAATATTAGAATAGGGTTTCAAAATGTTAAAAAAACAAAAAAACAACAACAACTAGGCTCATTTTTATAATCCCAGAACTTTGAGAGTCAGAGACAGGCAGATCACCTGAGCTCAGGAGTTCTACAGCAGCCTAGGCAACATGGAGATGCCTCATCTCTAGTAAAAATACAAATAAAAATTAGCCGGGCATCCTGGGTGCTAGCCTGTAGTCCCAACTACTCAGGAAGCTGAAGTGGGAGGACTTCTTGAGCCCAGGAGGCAGAGGTTGCAGTGAACTGAGATCATTGAGATTGTGCCACTGCACTGCAGCCTGGGTAATGAAACAAGACCCTGTCTTAAGGAAAAACAAAGAAACAAATAAGGAAACAAAAAGAAAACTCTAAAAGTATCTGGGAATAATATCTTTTAGAGATAACCTTCAAAAGAACAAGAATCAAAAAAGCAGGCTGGGCATCGTGGCTCATGCCTGTAATCAGCACTTTGGGAGGCCGAGGCAGGTGGATCACCTGAGGTCAGGAGTTTGAGACCAGCCTGGCCAACATGGTGAAACCCCGCCTCCACTAAAAATACAAAAAATTAGCTGGGCATGGTCGCAGATGCCTGTAATTCCAGCTACTTGGGAGGCTGAGGCAGGAGAATCCCTTGAACCAGGGAGGCAGAGGTTACAGTGAGATTGTGCCATACTCTAGCCTGGGCGACAAGAGTGAAACTCCGTTTCAAAAAAAAAGCAATACAGGATGCAAGAAGTTAATAGAATTATATATTTTAAATATTAAAGGAAAAGAGCTTTGAAGCTAACATTTTATACCAGCCAAACTCTCAAAACTCAAGGGTGTGAAAGGTTTACAGAGCCACAGAAGGTTTTTCCACACAGAGACTAATACTGAAAGCTCTCTTCAAAAGGAGGTGAGGGGAGCCGGAGACAAGACCAGAGGCGGAACTCGGGTTCTGATGGGATGACTGGGCTGCCCCACAGGATCATCAGGGAAACTCAGCATTTGCTGGCAGAACCAGTTCCTGGCATCAAAGCAGAACCAGATAAGAGCAACGCCCGTTATTTTCATGTGGTCGTTGCTGGCCCTCAGGATTCCCACTTTGAGGGAGGGACTTTTAAACTTGAACTATTCCTTCCAGAAGAAGATCCAATGGCAGCCCCTAAAGTACGTTTCATGACCAAAATTTATTATCCTAATGTAGACAAGTTGGAAAGAATATGTTCAGATATTTTGAAAGATGAGTGGTCCCCAGCACTACAGATCCGCACAGTTCTGCTATCGATCCAGGCCTTGTTAAATGCTCCTAATCCAGATGATCCATTAGCAAATGCTGTAGTGGAGCCGTGGAATACCAGCAAAGCCCAAGTCACAGAAACAGCTGGAGCATGGACTAGGCTATATGCCATGAATAACATTTAAATTGATCTGATCATCAAGCATGCATCACTTCTGTTCTGCCAAGACTTCTTTGTTTTTATTTGCATTTAATGGACACAGTCTTAGAAACATTAGAGAATAAAAAAGCCCCGACATCATCAGTCCTTTGGTGATTAAATGTCTTGTTCTGATTCACTGTCGTAAAGCATGAGCTGAGGCTAGAAGTATCATCTGGATTGCTGTGAAACGTTTAAAAGCAGCAGCCCCTCCCTGCTTTTACTCATTTTCCCCATCCTGGTTTAAGTATAAAGCACTGTGAATGAAGGCAGTTGTCAGGTTAGCTGCAGGGGTGTGGGTATTTTTCTTTATTTTATTTTATTTTGAGGGCACAGGTAGTTTTATTTTAATTTTATGACCTCCTTTCCCCTCTTTTATGGTGATCTAATTGTGTTGGTTAAAAGCAGCTAACCAGTTCTTTAGAATATGCTATCTAGCAAAGTCTCACTTTATTTAGACGCTGTAGATGGACA
The DNA here is from genome assembly GCF_049354715.1 of Callithrix jacchus. NCBI lineage: Eukaryota > Metazoa > Chordata > Mammalia > Primates > Cebidae > Callithrix > Callithrix jacchus. The sequence continues at coordinate 78,718,736 of NC_133502.1, forward strand.
ATCTCGATTGTTTGAACCAAAATGGGAACATTAAACAAACATCACAGTGTCACTAATAACATTGTGACTTTGCTGTCAAGTGTAGATTCCCCAATTCAGAAAAAGTTTGTGACCATTTTGTGTGGCTTGTCTGGAAACTTCTGTAATCATATGTGTTAGTACAATATTTTGTGTTGTTCTGATCTGTCTTTGTACAGTTTATTTTACTGTGTTTATTTCATTTTCCCAATGTGATAATCGTATTTTAAAATTAAAACTGATGGAACATTCTGTCCTGGTCTTGACCACGTGACAAATTGAATGGCAAGAGGTGGATTTTGCCAGTTTCTTTTCACTGATGCAGCTTTGTGTTAAGATAGTATTGAACAGAGTATTTATAAACTGGCCCTGAGCATGCATAAAGCATCAGTATCCTACCTTTTTTTAACCTCCAGGGAATTTGAAATAAATGTGTTTGTGTTGTCTGATTAGGCGATCATTGGTGTCTTGCCACAGTGCTTAAATATTACTGTACAGGAAAGTCACAGCAAAGAAAGCGGGTGTAAATGACATGTAGGATTCTCACAGTTGTGCCACATTTTTGCCTAAAATTTGGGTTGTGATCTTTTTCTTCGTTCTTGTCTGAAAATTTCATCTGTAACCACTGGTGTGTTATTAAGAAACACTGATCTGATCATGATTTGGGATTTGCTGAGGCATTTGTGAGTCTTCCTTATAAGCCTACCGATCTCAACATCCAGCTTCTGTGTCATCAGAAAGGTTTATGCCTTTGAGAGCATCAAATCCTCAATGATTCTTGCTTTCATTTCTCTAGTATTTGCTACGGGAGCTCCTTTTACTCTTTAATTTGAAATTCAGTAATTTTTTTCTTCAGTGACCGAGTTCCTCCCCTCACAAAACTGTTCTTTAAGTTGTAAATGTAGCCAGTCATAAATACATAAATGTTAACCTTCGGGTTGGAAACTTGTCTCTTGCAGTTTAAGGTAATGGATATTGTAGCCCATCTGAATTTTCTTCACTCTCATTCTCGTAATTCTGGAGTTTCTTCAGATTGCGGTGTATTTTATTGTGCTCCTATGTAAGATGAAGAATTAACTATTAAAATTACATTTTCAACATTAAAAAATTACTTAATTTTCCAAAAATATTTTTACATCAATATTGATAATTTGCAAAAAGCTACAAAAATCATATTTACCAGGACACATGTGTTAAAGCATTGTTTCCTGTTATGTGCCTATCTACATGTAGGGCTATGTACAGGACCTGTTTCCTCTCCCTGCGGTAGCTGCCGGCACACGCTACCCGACAAACGCCAAACGCACGGACACGCAGCTTTCTAGAGACGCACGAAGCCCGGGGCGCGCGCTCACACTCCGAAGGCTCAGCCCTGCACCACGAGCTGCCGCGTGGTCCCCACGGAGGTGGCGCCGAAGGTATGGCGCCTCTGCCCACTGCGTTCCGATGCTGGTCGTCCCTATAGAAACCCTTCGTCGATGGCCCAGGTTTAAAAGGCTTTTCCTCCGAGCCTGAGTTCCTCCAGCCTTCCCGCTGGGCCAGGGTCCCGCGTCCTTCCTCGCCGGCGAGCCTGGGCCTCCCTGGAGACGGAGGGTGGCCCTGCAGAGGCAGTGCCAGGTGCGGACTGGAGAGGCGGACTGTGCGGGAGACACTCTTTGCAAAGTGGAAGCGCTGCGTGGGCAGCAGCGGGGGCGGGGCCCTTAGCCTCTGTCGCTCCCGAGATCCCCGCCCCGCGCCGCGTCCTCCGAGCTCAGCGCCCTTGGGCTCCGCAGCCGGCTCCGCTAGGCGCAGTGGCTCCCTGGTAGGGCCCCGTCGGCCTGAGCGCCAGAACCCCCTCAGCTCCAGGGTTGGGGCTGGAAAGCGCAGGCTCCCGCAGGCCCTGGGAAAGCTTCCCCGCGCCTGCCGCCTCAGTGCGCGCTGTGGCACAGCCGGACTGCTGGCCAGAAGCGTCTTTGGCGGCCGGCTGGACTCCTCGCGGGCCCTGGCGGAGACTCTGCCGCCGGTGCTCCCCGGCTGCGCTCACGCTCCCACTCGGTCCGCGCCCGGATCCCGGGCTCCGCGCGCACACCACTCCTTGGCCTTTTCTGCCAAAATCTCCTAATCTCTAGTTCGATGCTGTCGTCGCGGTCCCCGGAACCACTGTCTTCAGACTGGCAGCCGGGGCTAGGAGCTGGGTGCGTTGCTCACGGGGCGGACCGCCTTACGAGGCGGAGGCGGTTCTCCTGAAGCTGAAGGCAGGGCTGCTTCCTCGCTCTCAGCGCCCCATTTTTGGAAAATAGGATTTTGTAGGGTGTTCCTAACTGCAGTCTTCTGCGTTCTGCATACAAGTCTTAGATCAGCAAACATTTGGTATCATCACAGCCAGGTTCAAAGACTCTGAGAGGATGTTTTCGGTTGACTGCTGGTGAAGAAGTCGGGTTGTGGCCGGAGGACAGAAGGCAGCAGCTGCCCACTCCGCGGATGCTCAGATGCCCGAAGGTGTCGGTCGGAAAGCTCCCAGGACAGCATTTTCTATACAAAAGGTCCCTCCCCACTACCCTGCTCCTTGGAGGCCAGAGCACATCTGAAAACTGCAGCCACAGCCATCTGTTGGAAAAACATTTGGAAGCACAAAGGCCAGCGAGCACACTGACCACTCCCTGTTGCAGGCGAAATCTGCGGATGTTTGCAGCTGAGCCCCGGGCCTGGGTGGGTTCATGTCCAATCTTGTTAAGTCACTAGATGACTCTAACATCTAAATAAACTTCTTTTTTTTTTTTTTTTGAGACGGAGTCTCGCTTGTTGCCCAGCCTGGAGAGCAGTGCGCGATCTTCCTCCTCCCCGGTCCAAGCAATTCTCCCGCCCTCAGCCTCCGGAGTAGCTAGGAGTACAGGCGCCCACCACCAGGCCCGGCTAATTTTTGAACTTTTGTAGAGAAGAGGTTTCTCCATGTTAGCTAGGCTTGTCCTGAACTCCTGATCTACCCACCTCGGGTTCCCAAAGTGCTGGGATTATAGGCGTGAGCCACCCCGTACAGCAGTACACTTCTTTTTATATGGAGTTACTGTTCTTTTAAAATTATGTTTCTTTTTTTTTTTTTCTGTCTTGAACGAGTTATAGGTTCTAAAGGATAGTACAACGTGTGCATTTTAAATTTCCCTTTCTTAATTCACACACACCAATGAGCACTGCTTAGAGCTTTGGTCCCCAAACACCTTGGACACAGATGATGTGCAAAGGCCGGTACTGGGGACAAGCCTTCCCCATACCTGCCCTCCAGAAGCTGGGGCCCAGTCAGAGGTGGGCCGGAACAACAAGTCCAGCCCTTTGGACTGTTTCTGCAGGTCGCCTTCTGGGGCAGAATGCGCAGGGCCTGCCCCTGCACGCGGCGTGGCTCAAGGTGGTGGCCTCAGGTCCTTGGTGTTGACGCACTGCAATGCTGCCCTGGTATATTGTGCCTTCTGCTCTGAGGCCACCGCGGTGCCCGTGGCTCCTGTAGAGACAGAAGCAGTGCTGGGCACTGATGGGTCATGGCATTTACACTGTAATTGTCCAGCAAACTTTCATCAGTCCCCCAAGATTCACAACTCAACCTCATGGCTTAGTTGCGATGCGGGGTTTACTCTGCAGCTGAATCTTCTTGGTATTCTAACATGCAAGTGAATTGTCTACACACTGTGCACCCTGGGTTGAGCAGGAATTCACTTCTGTACCCAGTTTCGGGCATGTGCCACCTTCTACAGTCAGCATCTGTTGTGTCACAAGCTGTGATGAGGTTCCCTGTCGTCCCTATTCCTGTTCAGCCCCCTCTTATATGGTTGATATATTCATTGTGGAATAATGGTCACTTAAGTGCTTCTGGGAAAAACAAGTCCATATAATCCATGTTTTAACTTTTATTTACCTTTTTTTTGGGGGGGCGGAAGAAGGCAGGAAGGGAGGGAAGAAGGACGGTAGGGAGGAAGGAAGGGATGAAGGAAGGGAGGAAGGGAGGAAGCGGGGAGGGAGGGAGGGAAGGGAAGGAAGGAAATCAAGCAATGAGAGAGACTTTGCCGACCTGGATCTAGAGGTTTACACGTTGATTTCTTTTTTTTTGAGAGAAGGAAAGAAAAAAAAATAAGTAAAGGAGAGGAAGAAAGAGGAGGAAAAAGAGGGAGAGTAAATGGAAATATTGCTTTATTTTGAAAAAAATTGGGTATTAATAATGGCCAATCAATGTTTCATTTAAACTTATGGGTAGGTGTGATGTGGTATTGACAAGAATGTATATTTTGTGTATTTGAAGTGGAGAGCTCTATAAATATTTATTAAGTTTACTTGTTCCGTATCTGAGTTCAAGTCCTTGATATCCTTATTAATTTTCTGTCTCATTGAATCTAAGTCTCCTATCTGGGTGTTAGGATCGTTAGCTCTTATTGTTGCATTGATCCTTTTATCACTATATCTTTGTTGCTTTAAAATCTATTTTATCCGATACAAGAATTGCAACTCCTGCTTTTTATTTATTTATTATTTATTGTTGCTCTCCATTTGGTTGGTAAATCTTTCTCCATCCCTTTGTTTTGAGTCTTTGTGTATCCTTGCATGTGAAACAAGTCTGGATGTAACATGCCGTTGGGTTTTGGCTGTGTCTTTTGATTGGGGGATTTAGTCAATTTAAATTTAGGGTTACTGCCATTTGATGTTGACTGGCTGTTTGATCCATTCGTTGGTGTAAATTCTTCTTTATGTTGGTGCTCTTTACTTTTTGGTATATTTTTAGAAAGGCTAATACTGGTTGTTTCTTTCTGTGTGTAGTGCTTCTTTCAGAAGCTCTTGTAAAGCAGGCCTGGTGATAATAAAATCTCTGAGTACTTTCTTGTTCATAAAAGATTTAATTTTTCCTTCAGTTGTGAAGCTTAGTTTGGCTGGATATGAAATTCTGGGCTGAAGGTTCTGTTCTTTGAGGATGTTGAATATTGGCCCCCACTCTCTTCTGGCCTGTAGAGTTTCTGCTGAGAGATCTGCTGTAAGTCTGATAGGCTTGCCTTTGTAGGTAACCTGACCTTTCTCTCTGGCTGCCCTTAGTATTTTCTCCTTCGTTTCAACCCTGGTGAATCTAACGATTATGTGCCTTGGGGTTGTTCTTCTTGAGGAATATCTTTGTGGTGTTCTCTGTATTACCTGGGGTTGAATATTGACCTGCTTTGCTAGTTTAGGAAAATTTTCCTGAATAATATCCTGAAGGGTATTTTCCAGCTTGGATTCATTCTCTCCGTCGCATTCAGGTACACCTATCAAACGTAAATTTGGTCTTTTCACATAGTCCCACATTTCTTGGAGACTTTGCTCATTCCTTTTTATCCTTTTTTATCTAATCTTTTCTTCACGTTTTATTTCATTAAGTTGGTCTTTGACCTCTGATATCCCTTCTTCTGCTTGAGCAATTCGAGTGTTTAAACCTGTGCATACTTCTCGGAGTTCCTGTATTGTATTCTTCAGTTCCATTAATTCACTCATACTCTTCTTTAAGTTGTCAATTCTCAATAGGATTTCATCAAACCTTTTTTCAAAGTTCCTAGTTTCTTTACGTTGGGCTACAACATGTTCTTTTAACTCACCGAAGTTTGTTATTATCCATTCCTTGAAGAGTGATTCTGTCATCAGGATGCGCTCGTTCTCCATCAAGCCTTGTTCCATTGTTGATGTGGAACTGTGATCATCTTCAAAGGGAGAGGCATTCTGACTTTGAGTATTCTCAGCTTTTTTACGCTGGTTTCTTCTCGTCATTGTAAATTTATCCTCCTGTCGTCTTTGAAATTACCAACTTTCAGATTAGGTCTCTTGAGTGGACGTCCAGGTTGTTAGTTCCCAGGGCCAGAGCAGCGGCGTTAAAACTGATGGTGCTTTTCTGCCCAGGATTCTCCTGTCTGGCTTCCTTCTTGTGTCCGTAGTAGGCGACTCTGCCTTCCCAGGACTCCAAACCTCGGTCAGAAGGGGAACCGGTCCCGTTTACTCTGAGCCAGCGCTGCCGCATCGAGGTGCCATCACAGCTGCTGCGCCGGGCTCTGGTGTCCTGCTGGGGACCTGGGCAGGTCCTCTGAACCTGTTTACTCTGCTCTGAGAGCTGCCATGCCGAGGTGCCGGCGGAACCGCTGTGCCAGCCACGAGAGTCGCGCTGGCCACCCGTGTGTTTCCTCCACTGGGGGATCTTCTGCTCCGTGAGCGATCAGAATTTGTCTGAAAGTGTGGCGTCCTCTAGTTCTCCGCGCCTTCCCTGAGAGCTGCAATCTCGGGATGTTAGCGATCGGCCATCTTGGATCGTTCCTTATTTACATTTTTTAAAGAGTGCTTTTTTTTTTTGAGTCAGAGTCTCCCTCTGTTGCTCAGGCTGGAATGCAGTGATGTGATCTCCTCTCACTGCAACCTCCACCTCCCGGATTCAAGCAATTCTCTGCCTCAGCCTCCCGAGTAGCTGGGATTACAGGCGCCTGCCACCATGCCTGGCTGATTTTTTGGTATTTTTAGTAGAGACAGGGATTCACTGTGTTGACCAGGCTGGTCTTGAACTCCTGACCTCGTGATTCACTTGCTTGGGCCTCCTAAAGTGCTGGGATTACAGGCATGAGCCACTGTGTCTGGTCCTTTCTTAATTTTTTTTTTTTTTTTTTTTTTGAGACAGTATCTGCTCTGTCTTCCTGATTGGAGTGCAGTGGTGTGATCACAGCTCACTGCAGCTTTGACTACCCAGGCTCAGGTGATCCTCCCACCGCTGCCTCCCAAGTAGCTGGGACTACAGGTGCATGCAAACAAGCCTGCATAATTTTGTAGAGACAAAATCTCCCCATATTGCCCAGCCTGGTCTGGAACTCCTGGGTTCAAGCAATCTGCCCTCAGCCTCCTAAAGTGCTGGGATTATAGATGTGACCCACCATGCCTGTCTAATATATTTTTATTTCTTAAAATAAGATATACAGGAATATGAAATAAGATAGCAGGAATATGAAAAAATGCTCCATATCATGAATCATCAGAAGATGCAAATCAAAATCACCATGAGATATCATCTTACCCCAGTTAAAATGGCTTTTATCAAAAAGCCTGGGCGGCATGGAGAAACCCTGTCTCTATACAAAATTAAAAAATTCGCCAGGCCTGGTGGTGTGTGCTTGTGGTCCCAGCTACTTGGGAGGCTGAGGCAGGAAGATCACTTGAGCCGGGGAGTTCAAGTGAACTGTGATCTAGTCAATGCACTCCAGGCAACAGAGCGAGACCTTGTCTCAAAAACAAAAGAAAACAAAACAAAACAGAAAGATAGATAGAAAATGGAAAAAACAAAAAACCACAAATCCTCTCAGCACTCTCAAATCCCCTTTCCCAGCTTTTTTCTTTTTGAACAAAGCACTATCTCTTAACATATTATGTAATTTACTTGTTTATTTTTTTTTGAGACGGAGTTTAGCTCTTGTTACCCAGGCTGGAGTGCAATGGCGCGATCTCGGCTCACCGCAACCTCCGCCTCCTGGGTTCAGGCAATTCTCCTGCCTCAGCGTCCTGAGTAGCTGGGATTACAGGCACGCGCCACCATGCCCATCTGATTTTTTGTATCTTTAGTAGAGACGGAGTTTCACCATGTTGACCAGGATGGTCTTGATCTCTTGACCTCGTGATCCACCCGCCTCGGCCTCCCAAAGTGCTGGGATTACAGGCTTGAGCCACCGCGCCCGGCTTTATTTGCTTGTTTTCTGACTTCTGCAGTTAATATGCAAAGTCCTCGAGGGCAGGGATCTTCTGTTGTTCACTCATATATTGTGAATAATATCTCGCACAGAGTAGGCATTCAATGAATGAATGAAGGAAGAAAGGAAGCTCTACTTTACTTATAAGTTATCGTCCAATTTTCCGCCTCATTGACATTTACCTTTTAATTATTGAGATGTCTCATCATCTTTATTTTCTGAACTTTGTGTTGAATTTGTTTGTTTGAGACAGGGACTCACTCTGCTGCCAAGGTTGGAGTGCAGTTGGTGGTTACCACTCACTGAAGCCTCATCTTCCCAGGCCCAAACAGTCCTCCCACCTCAGCCTCCCAAGTAGCTGGGACTACAGACATGCAGCACCACACCTGGCTAAATTTTTAAAAATTATTTTTTGCAGAGACAGGGGCACATTATGTTGCCCAGACTGATCTCAGACTTCTGGGCTCAATCCTCCCACCTTGGCCTCTCAAAGTGCTGGGATCATAGCCATGAGCCACCTCGCCTGGCCCTTGTGTTCAGTTTTTAATTTCTGCAATCATATTTTATTTCTAAAAGCTCTTTTTTTTTTGCTTTCTAAATGTTCATGTTTATAATCTGGTTTTTCTTCATGGATATGATATCTGAATTTTGAAGGTTTCTTCTTCCTTGAATTATCTGTTTCCTCTGAGTTTCTTTTTGCTGTTTCCCATGCTAAAAAGCTTTCCTCAAATTTCTGATGATTTTGTCTGGTTATATTTAAGATCCAAACACTGAAAGCTCATTGGAAATTGTGTCTACCTGGGTGGAACCTGTCAATGAGTAGGTCTCACTGGGTGGGGAGATGTCCCTGGCCTTTCTGTAGGAAAATTCCAAATATCAGTATCTACAGAATTGGGAGGAGGGGGCTGGCTACTTTGCCAGTAAAAATGAATTGTCTTAGCTTTTGCCTGGGAGTATATGCTTGGCTGCCAGTGTAATGGGATCTGAGCAGATATAGGGCATGGTAAGAGTGGGATAGAGTTGTATCTGGAAATCTCAAGCTCAGGCGCGGTGGCTCAAGCCTGTAATCCCAGCACTTTGGGAGGCCGAGATCGAGACCATCCTGGCCAACATGGTGAAACCCCGTCTCTACTAAAATATACAACAAAAATTAGCTAGGCTTGGTGGCTTGCGCCTGTAGTCTCAGCTACCTGGGAGGCTGAAGCAGGAGAACTGCTTGAAACCGGGAGGTGGAGGTTGCAGTGAGCCGAGATCGTGTCACCATACTCCAGCCTGATGTCTGGCGACAGAGCAAGACTCTATCTCAAAAAAAAAAAGAAATCTCAAGTTCAGTGCACAGGTTTCCACTTGAGTTTTTAGTAGAATGTTATCTTGCCCTAAATCAGACCAAGTATCCTAAAGATCAGAGTCCGTAATAGTTCGACCCTTCCTGGCTTCTGCTGGTGGAGGGGCAGGGTAAATTCCTGGTTGTGGGGGCGGGGTAATTCCTGGTTGTGGGGGCGGGGTGTCCAGGGGAGGAGTGCAAGGTGGTGGTTTAACTGTTTCTTACAAACACCAACTTCCTCTTGCTTTTACTTCTACTCTGCAGCTATGCTTCTGAAGTGCTTACAAAGTACCTCCCATTCCTGAGCTGTCCTAGAGTTTAATAGTTTCTAAATCCGCTCCTTTCTTCTGATCTTCCCGGCAGGGTAAGGTTTTGGTTTCTGGCCAACCACTGATTTGTCTGTCGATTTCCAAAGCTCATTGAGATCTCCCCTCTGCTGTTGCTTTCTCTGCTTTCTTTTTCCTTCTGGGTTTATGCATGTTTTATTTTACTCGGGTTTCAGGAAAGAACCCAAATTAAAATATATTAATCATATTTAATTGGAAGTGATTTGTGTCCTGTCTCATACAATTATTTGCGTAAAAATAAAATATTTTTACTTTATGTTTCTTTTGAGGGTCATTTCTTGGATTTTTCCATACTCTTAAAACGAATGAAAATTTAGAGCTTGAGCTACTTCTAGAAAATAGATACACAGTTAGAAACTTTGGACAAATATAAATAATTATGATTTTGATCCATGTGAATTTCAGTTTGGTGAAAGCAAAAATCATTCCTAGAACAAAGTTAAGGCAGAGCAGTTAGTTATAGTGAATATTTTTTAAAAACTACTTGTTATGTGACATTGAATCACTTATTTAATTAAGATTAATACATGTGTTTAAAGTATTATGTAATTTTTAGTGTATAGTTACATATAATGACCCAGGGATTATGGAATTGAGTTTATATGAGGACATTGATTATCAAATGAAACCAAGTTTTACTCCATATATACTTATTTGTGCAATGCTATCTAAAAGTATCTACTCTTTAAAAACATTTAAACATTTTTAAATGGTGGAGAGGAGCATTGAGATTTGACTCTCTGTATTGTTAATCATCTAATCCACTGTTACACTGTTTCTCAGTATTTTTAAACTCATGTCTCTTCTGGACAAATAGAAAACTGATCGCTTTCCTAAAACCTTGCCATTTTTAATTTTATTTATTATATTTTTTTAGACTGAGTCTTGCTCTGTTGCCCAGGCTGGAGTGCAGTGGTGTGATCTTGGCTCACTGTAACCTCCGCCTCCTGGGTTCAAGCAATTCTCCTGCCTCAGCCTTGAGTAGCTGGAATTACAGGTGCACGCCACTATGCCCAGCTAATTTTTATATTTTTAGTACAGACCGGGTTTCACCATGTTGGCCAGGCTGGTCTCGAACTTCTGACCTCAAGTGATCCTCCCACCTCCGCCTCCCAAAGTGTTGGGATTACAGGCGTGAGCCACTGAACCCACCCTTAATTTTTTTTCTGCATTTTTAGTAGAGACAGGGTTTTACCTTATTGGCCAGGCTGGTCTCAAACTCCTGACCTCAGGTGGTCTGCCCACCTCTGCCTCCCAGAGTTCTGGGATTACAGGCGTGAGTCACCGTGCCCAACCCTTGCCATTTCTAATACATTTTTCTTAAGAGCCTAAAAGACATTTGTCGAACTTTACTGTATATATTTGAGGTTTTGTTTTGTTTTTTAGAGATAAGATCTCACTCTGTCTCCCATACTAGAGTGCAGTTGAGCAATCATAGCTCACTGCAGCCTTCAACTCCTGGACTCAAGTGATCCTCCTATCTCAGCTTCCCAAGTAGCCAGAACTACAGGTGCACGCCACGTGCCAGGCTAATTATTTTACTTTGTGCAGAGACAGAGTCTTGCTATGTTGCCCAGGTGGGCTTCAAATTCCTAGCCTCCCACCTTGGCCTCCCAAAGTGCTGGGACCTACAGGTGTGAGCCAACACACCCAGATCTTTCAAATAAATAGCAATGAATTTTTTTCCTCCAAGTCACTTGTGCTCACTTCTCCAGATTCTAATTAATCTCCTCTCCTGGGGGCTGGAGGAAGGGCAGGGGACCTTACCAGATTGTTAAGACTACGTTGAGGATGATTTTAGAAGCAACTTTCTTTCCTTACTCATGATCATAACTGTATTTGTGAATTTTGAGGCAAGGGAATTTTCTTTTTCTTTCATTCTTTTTTGTTTTTGAGACAGAGTTTCTCTCTTGTTGCCCAGGCTGGAGTGCAATCAATGGCATTATCTCAGCTCACTACAACCTCTGTCTCCCCGGTTCAAGTGACTCTCCTCCTGAGTAGCTGGGATTACAGGTGCGTACCACCACACCCAGCTACCTTTTGTTTTTTTAGTAGAAACCCGAGTTTCTCCATGTTGGTCAGGCTGATCTCAAACTCCTGACCTCAGGTGACCTGGCCGCCTTGGCCTCCCAAAGTGCTGGGATGATAGATGTGAGCCACTGCACCAGGCCTGGGAATTTTCAAATGATGTATTTTACTATACACAGTGATTTTCAGGGGGGTCCATTCCCTTCCAAACTTGACTGACTACATTATTGTGATAGTTGAATAGATGGTATAATGTGGATTTAAAAATGATCACAGATTGGTTACACACCTTTACCATGGGAGGCAGTCCCAATTTACCTTAATAAAATTAAATGTACTGCATTTTAACATCTCCACAACCGCAACACAAGGGTTATTTCATAGTTGTAGTGATATATATTTAACTACATTAAGTTAATAGATGAAAAAGTTACTTAAAAAATCTAATTACAGAAATATAAATTAAAGCTCAAATGAAGAAATAAAAAATTAGACAAATTTCACTATATCAAAATAAAACTTTTATACTTCAACAACATGATTAAGAAAGTAAAAGGACAGGCTATAGAATGGGAGAAAATATTTGCAAATCATATATCTGATAAAGGACTTGGAATCAGAATAGATAAGTTATATATATGTATATATATACTATTTTATTTTATTTTTGAGACAGAGTCTTTGTCATCTAGGTTGGAGTGCAGTGACACAATCTAAGCTCACTACAAACTCTGCCTCCTATGTTCAAGTGATTCTTATGCCTCTGCTTCCCAAGTAGCTGGGATTACAGGCGCGGGCCACCACCCCTGGCTGATTTTTGTGTTTTTAGTAAAGACAGAGTTTCACCATGTTGGCAAGGCTGGTCTTGAACTCCTGACCTCAAGTGATCCACCTGCTTTGGCCTCCCAAAATGCTGGGATTAAGGTGTGAGCCACTGTACCTGGCCTATAATAGATAAATAATTATCGTAATTCAATAATAAGAAAACAACCCAATATAAAAACCAAATTATTTGAATAAACATTTCTCTAAAGAAGACAGTCAAGTGGCCAATAAGCACATGAAAAGATTCTCAACATTATTAGTCATTAGATAAATGCAAATAAAAACCACAACGAGATACCACTTCATAGTCACTTCCCTGGCTGTAATAAAAAAAGACATAATATAAAATGTTGATGAGTATGTGAAGAAAGGAGCCTTCACACATTACTGGTGGGAATGCAAAGTACATAGCCACTTTGGAAAAACAGCTTCACAGTTCTTCCAAATGTTAAATGTAGCATTATGATATGACCCAGCAATGCCCACTCAGGCATACTAGAAATAACTGAAAACATATGTCCACACAAAAACTTGTAGGTAAATTTTCTTTTTGTTTTTTACTTGCATTTTAGGTTTTGGGGTACATGTGAAGAATATGCAAGATAGTTGCATAGGTACACACGTGGCAGTGTGATTTGCTGCCTTCCTCCCCTTCACCTATCTCTGGCATTTCTCCCCATGCTATCTCTCCCCAACTCCCCACCCCCGCTGTCCCTCCCCTATTTCCTCCAACAGACCCCAGTGTTTAGTGCTCCCCTCCCTGTGTCCATGTGTTCTCATTGTTCAACACCCGCCTATGAGTTGCAGCATTATTCCTAATAGTCAAAAAATAGAAACAACCGAAAAGTTCATCACTTATGAATGGGTAAACAAGTGTGGTCTCTCCACACAAATGCTGTACTATCCTGCTGTGGAAAGGAATGAAGTACTGATACATGCTACGACATGGATGAACCTTGCAAGTATGAGACAACGTGAAAGAGGTCACTCAGAAAAGGCCACAGATTGCATGATGTCATTTCTATGAAATGCCCAGAAGAGGCAAATCCATAGAGAGAAAAGATAAATGCTTACTAGGGGCTGGAGAGAGGGATGTGGCAGTGGCTGTTAATGTCTATGGGGTGTCTTTTTGGGATGATAAAAATGCCCTGGAATTAAATAGAGGTGAATGGTGCCCAACATTGTGAAAACGATGAATTTTATGGCCTGTGAGTTATATCTTAATAAAACTATTATTACAAAAGAATTTCCCTGATTATCTCAAAAAACGTTTCTTTTACCAGATAGATTTTGTTGAAATCAAAATCCAGCAAAACCAGACTGGGTACAGTGGCTCACTCCTGTAATCTCAGCACTTTGGGAGGCAGAGGTGGGTGGACCATTTGATGTCAGGAGTTCAAGACCAGCCTGGCCAACTTGGTGAAACCCCGTCTCTACTGAAAATACAAAAATTAGCTGGGCATGGTGGCGCATGCCTGTAATCTCAGCTACTTGGGAGGCTGAGGCAGGAGAATCGCTTGAATCTGGGAGGTGGAGATTGCAGTGAGCCGAGAGTGTACCACTGCACTCCAGCCTGGGTAACAGAGAAAGACTCTGTCTCGAAAAAAAAAAAAAAAAAAAAAATCTAACAAAGCCCACACAATGTACGTGGTTAAGTCTCTAAAGGCTCTTTGAAAAATCCATCCCAGGCTGGGCGCGGTGGCTCACGCCTGTAATCCCAGCACTTTGGGAGGCCGAGGAGGGTGGATCACAAGGTCAAGAGATCGAGACCATCCTGGTCAACATGGTGAAACCCCGTCTCTAGTAAAAATACAAAAAATTAGCTGGGCATGGTGGTGCGTGCCTGTAATCCCAGCTACTCAGGAGCCTGAAGCAGGAGAATTGCCTGAACCCGGGAGGCGGAGGTTGCGGTGACCCGAGATCGCGCCATTGCACTCCAGCCTGGATAACAAGAGCGAAACTCCGTCTCAAAAAAAAAAAAAAAAAGAAAAGAAAATCCATCCCAGGTTCCCCTTCTTTCCTTCCTGCCACTTATTTGTTGAAGAAACCCCTGAATTACCATAGCAGGTTATTTTTACTTGTGTAGGAGTGATCGGAGGCATAACAGTGAATTTCTTTTATTTTACATGTTCTTAGCCCCTTTAACATTCCACCTTCAGCCCGGAAGAAATGCGCCTGGACCCGTTAAGGGAAACTCCCTGCTTTCAAAGACTTAGATTCTCATTAGCCATCTTCTCTCAGCATCCCCCGCCAGTCATCCCCTCGACCTCCCTCGTCGCTGACCTCTGCCTGTTCTCCATTACCCTTCGGCCCAGCCCGGGCTCCCAAGGGTGGCACATGGAATTGCAACTCCAGATGTGGCCTGGCCAGGGAAGCGTCTATGGGGATGATGATTTCTCTTGATCTGGATGCCATCCTTCTGTTAATACAAACTAAGATCTCATTAGCTAGTTCATTCTTTGGCTCACACTCTCCTGACTCATTCTCCCCTTGAAATTAACTAAAGCACCTAAGGTGTGTTTGTATGTATGTGGGTGTCTTCCCATATAAACTTCTGACGCCAGATTGTGTACTTTACAGTGGACTTTTTGAACTTAAATGCAAGTTTCTATTTTTGTTTGTTTTCATTAAATTTCATTTTGTCGATTTCCATTCATCTCTATGGTCCTTAGAGATTTTTTAAAATTTTATTCTAGATGGGGGTCTCATATTATTGTCCAGGCTGGTCTCAAACTCTTGGTGTCAAAAAATCCTCTTGCCTCCGCCTCCCAAAGTGCTGAGATAACAGGAATGAACCACCTCACCCAGCCTAGAGATCTGTTTGAATACTGAGTTCTACATTCCTTACAAATCTGAGAAGCACGTTTCTCTGTTGCAAAGTCACATAGAGTGCCCTAGAGCTCTCCTGGACATGTAACATTGATGTATTGCCTCTGTGACCTCTTGGTTTAATCAACTATAAATCCACAGAACTGTATAATTACCCAGACCTCATTTTTCCATAAGCTCAACAAGAATATCACAAAAGACTGAAAAAAGCACCTATCTGAAACCAAGAAACTGTTCATTTATTTCCAGACCCATTTCATTTTTCCTCACCATTTCTTGCATGCAGTTCACTAAATGATGTAGGATGTTCTTGACCTCAAGAATGAGACACAGCCCCCAAATTCCAAAACTAGATTGTTTTGCTGAAAAATTTGATAACCATATTACTCTGCTCACAAATACATCATTTCTAATCTTTGAAATATAGTTTTTCTTTGAAGTCTCCTAAGTTTTGTTTTAACACACTTTCTTTTTTTATTGGTATTTCCTTTCCTTCACCTTGTGTATCTTTCAATTTTGTTTTTATCTATTTGACATTTTGAACAAAATATTCATTGACTTCAATATGTTTCTCTTCAGGAAAATATTTTGTAGTATTTTTAAATTCCTTAAGAGTATCTATATGTGTGTGTGTGTGTGTGTGTGTGTGTGTGTATATTTGAGATGGAGTCTTGCTCTGTTGCCCAGGCTGGAGTGCAGTGCTGCAATCTCAGCTCACTGCAAACTCTGCTTCCCTAGTTCAGGCAATTTTTCTGCCTCAGCCTCCTGAGTAGCTGGGACTACAAGCATGCACCACCACACCCAGCTAATTTTTGTATTTTTAGTAGAGACGGGGTTTCACCATGTTTGCTAGGATGGCCTTGATCTCCTGACCTTGTGATCTGCCCTCCTTAGCCTCCCAAAGTGCTGAGATTACAGGCATGAGCCACCATGCCTGGCTAAGAATATCTTTATATTTATCTAGGTTCTCTTAAATGAGTCTGATGATAAACACCATATGTGAGGCTTAGACACTTCTTTTTGTAATGTTCTGAAAGAAAAGCCCACACTCCCTAAATCTAGAAAATGATATGCCTTTCTGAGCAATCCGAACATTGTGTGAACATGCCAGAGCACCTTTCTGTGGTGTGTGCTCTTGCAGAACCACAGTGGGTTCTAATGGCTAAGTTTGTTAGTCAATGTGGACATGACAGTGTGTCATTTTCACTATCACTCACCCAAGAAACATTTGTGTTCATGGCAGGTGTTCAGGAAGTACTGGCTGGTTTAGGATTGTAAGGAACTTGCAGCGCTCCCTCTGTTTGCGGGGGTGATCACACTAGGAAGAGTTCACGTTCTTTTTCAACTGGGGCTGGCCCTGCATTCCAAATGGAACACAGCCAAGCTCTGGACAACAGCAGATGGCTCCGTCTCTGCAAGATGCAAACTTGATCCTGCTCGGAGAATTTATCTTCCAATAAAATAGTACCCCAAGCAGTAAATAAAGCAAATATTCTGTAGAATTCCTATGTGGGGGGTGCAGGGAAAGCTGCTCTGTCGAAGTTGACATTTCTAAAACATATCTGGACTGGATAAGACACATGGCCTTTGGGTTATTTAGCCCCAGTAATGGATATACTGTGCTTCAGGGAGACATTCGAAATGTAACCATATTAATGGAGCTCATAACTTTACTAGTAGATTAATGAGGATCTGAAAGATAGGGTAAGTCTGATCTGTTACTGGATAATGTGGTGATTAATGTTTGTGATGTAATAGGGAAGCCCTAATTAGAAAACTACAGGGAGAAAACCCCAACAGGCTTTTTCATTTAACCAAAGCTTCCACCATCGAAAGAAATTTTGAAGTGTCATTTAATAAGCTTTATGGACTCAAGATGTAAAATCAGAGTAAAGCCTATTAAATGTTGAATAGAGTCAGTAACATTACGATCCACTGAGACTACATATATTTTCTTATGGAAATTCTTAAATCAGAACAACTTACTGTGAAAATATGATTTGTAGTTATAATAATAAATGGGGCTATGTTTGTGTTGTCTCAATGATATTTTACGTTTTGTTCTTTTAAGAGTATGAGAAACATATGCCACGATTTTCAAGAGGACACAAAGCTATGATCCAATTTTTTACTCTCCTTAAAACTTTCAATAAATTCATTCAAAGCGTTAATAGGCAAAAACAAAGATTCTCGTTTTTTAAAGTGAATTTTATGTCTCCTTATCTTTGAAAAACATTTTGGAATGGCTGATCTTTGTAATAGTTTTCCTTCCCTATATACATAGAATATTTACCTGAAGTTACTATTTTGTACTGGAAGAAAATTCTGGTAATAAAACTTGAAAAAACCTTTAAACTACTTTGCACATATGCATTCATTGTAAGAGAGAGATTTTTCTAAATTAAAATGTATGTATGAAATATGATACAGCCTTTTAAGTAACACCAGTAAAATGCTTTTCTTGCATCCTATTTAGCAGTTTCTAGAGGTTAATGACAAGCTGAGGGGATCAGTGACTAAGGCTTTGTCAGCACAGTTAACTTCAACCCATCACTAATTGCTAGAAATGCCTTGGGTCTAGGAGGTTAACTCTTGTACAAGATTAAGGAGAAGGAAACATAAACTCTTACTACTATCTTTATGGGCTGTGTCCTTTAATTTGGAATGTACAGGGCAATTATCGTTTTGGCCAATAATTAGCCCATCTGCAGACTGGCCATTCATATGGCTTAAGCCATCATTCAGCTCTTTGCCCAGCAGTTCTACAATTAAATGTCTTATATTCAAAAAGGAAATACAGTCTATTAATTTCTATCTACTTTAGTTACTTAACGACTTTTATATCCCTTCCCAGAGATGGTTTTATATTTTTTCCTAGAATCTTTATGTGGGGGCTTTTATCTCTTAGAAAAGTCTATTCATTTGTCCATAAGACCACTGGGGTACTCAAAGTGATCGAGGACAAAACAGAAAGTCCTCCTAAAGTGCAGCAATTTAAGCAAACAGCCTCATTTCTCAGGTGCCAGAAAATGCCCTCTGGATCTTCCAACTTCACACTTGTCACTGAGGGCTTTATATTAGGCAGGGAAAACATCTTAGGTATCTCTGTGATGTCCATTTTGGTTTTAGCACATAGTAGGCCTTGAAAGTGCATATTATTGATTTACTGCGTAAATGTGAACCAAGTCCCCTTATGGGTATCTTTAAACACAGAAACACTTCTTATTTTCAAATAATCATGCTATATCGACACAGCTGTTCACAACAGTAATGCTCATAACGTATTAATAAGTGAAACAAGAAAGTATGTAAGTTATGATCAATTTTTTGAAAAAAGAAAATATTCTTAAATTATTTGAATTATTAAATAAAGACACACAACTAAAAAGTTGACTTAGGCAATTAGGTGTCTCTCTTTCTGAAGAACAAACAAACAAACAAACAAACAAACAAAACCCTCCAGGTTCCTGAAAGAGCAGATGAGTCGGAAAGCTTTAGGAAACAAAGCAAAAATCTTCAAAGCAGTCTGCTTAGTCTTGCCTTACATCAGTCACCCTTTCTTATTAACCTTTCACCCTTAAACGGTGCTGCAGTGAGGTGGGGGCAAGTATGTGGTGGGCTCAGGGGTGAGGGCAGAGTTATAAAATGTAAATTGTATAGAAGAGGGCTGCAGATTTAACAAGTGTTTATGTTTATTCAGAGCCTTCGTCTGAGATGCTCAAAGTGTTTTATAAACGTTATCTCCTTAATCTTCTGGAGTGAGTAGGTGGCAACTCTGGCACTTTACTTGACAAATATTTTATCTATGATTGGAAAAATTAAATGCCTGGATCTTAACAGAAAGCAATTAGATGATGACGAAGATTAATTTTAATGCATGCCCTCAAGAACAATTCAGAGCCATCTACACTGCACTCTTGTTTTTGAGCCACATGTTTTAGCATCTTCCAATATGCAGCATGCTCACGTGGTAGGATTCTCGAGAAACCTGTAACAGAGGTTGCTTTGAGAGAGGGAAATTTGGCAGCTGGAGGGAGGGACTGAAGGAAAGGGAGACTTTTCACTGTCTGTACATGCTTATGTACCTTTTGGATGTACCTATTTAAAAAATAAATTAAAAAACCCTCCCGGAACAGTCTTCAAGAGGGCAAAGTCAACTGGAAAATCTACTCACTCCCCTGACGTTCCCTCCAGTCCCCAGGAAACAGTAGCTGGGTTTTAACCCTCTGTCTTTCTTTGTAATATTCTGAGTAGAAATCACTGGAAAAAATGAGTACACAATTTGCAGTACCTATTAAATGTATAACTTGAGAGATTTAATGGAAATGAGAAATGCAGTGTGTTGACAGGCTCTCTGGGTCTTTCTTCCTCTCTATGGATTTATATATTTACAGATGTTTCTTAACTTAGATGGGGTTAAAGTCATAAAGTCAAAAAATTCCAACTTGAACCATTGTAAGTCAGGGGCATTATATACTGCACTTCCTTCATCTGGGTGGCTGATGGCATCAAATAAATTTCAGGTCTATTTACAAACCACCACAGTTTTTAAAAAGTAGATAATTTTCCTCTTTTACCTGATTTCACCCAGTCTTCAACTTCTTATCAATTTTGGTCTTGATTGAATGAAATAGACGTGGGAGTCTTAGGCTGACTAACCATGAAATATACAACTTCAGGGAGAACAGAAAAGATCTAAATCAGGGTAATTCGTGGTGGGGGGCGGGGTGAGATGCAGACTTGATGACTGTATGCACAATTTCGCACCTACCTCCCACTGTTTGAGATTTGTTTCAGTAAATTCCAAGGATACTATTGTTGCTAGACAGGCCGTGTCTTCCAGTGCAGGATGGAGGAATCCAGGGCACGTTCCTTCTCAGCTTCTGTGAGCTCCAGAACTGGAGTGACTCTGAACGGCGGCATACAGGGCAGTTCCCTGCGGATCTCGTTAAAATGCAGATTCTGGTTCAGTTGGTCTGTGGGGGGCCCTGGATTCTGCATTTCCAACACATTCCCAGGTACTGTCCCTGCTGCTTCCCCAGGAGCACGCTTTAAGTATCCAGGATTTAGACAGAACTTGCATCTGTTAGGACTGGGTCCAGCTGCATGTAACTGACTACTCTGGCCCCAACAATTAAAAATTCCTCCCATGCTGGGTGCAGTGGCATAATGCCAGCCCTTTGGGAGGCCAAGGCAGGAGTATTACATGAAGTCAAGAGTTTGAGACCATCTTGACCAACATGACAAAACCCTGTCTCTACAAAAATACAAAAATTAGCCAGATGTGAGGCTTGCACCGGTAATTCCAGCACTTTGGGATGCCGAGGTGGGTGGATCACTGAAGGTCAGGAGTTCAAGACCAGCCTCGCCAATATGGTGAAACCCCGTCTCTAGTGAAAACGCAAAAATTAGCCGGGTGTGGTGGTGTGTACCTGTAGTCCCAGCTACTCAGGAAGCTGAGGCAGGAGAATTGCTTGGATCTGAGAGGCGGAGGTTGCAGTGAGCTGAGATCATGCCATTGCATTCCAGCCCAGGTAACAGAGCTAGACTCAGTCATAAATAAATAAAGTTCCTCCCTTTTCATGAATCTAGAAAACTGGAGCTTTGCAGACAGGGGCAAAGGAGTCATTTCCACAATGCCTCAGGGATTGTGGATTTGTCTACTTTTCTTTGCAGATTCGTCCTCTTTTCTTGTTTCACCATCTTTTTGAGTGATTTTCATTGTCAAGGTCGCAATATAGTGGCTGCCCTTCTAGGTATCACGTTCATTTTCCATGAGGATGAAGAGGCTATGAGAGAGGACAAAAGGTATATGCCAAGCGAGTCTGCGTCTTTTAACTGGGAAAACAACAGCTTCCTGGAATCCAGACTCCTACTTCTCATTGGCCAGTAGACATCTACTAACATCTCATCAGCCACATGACTGCAGGAAGCTTGAAGGTAGCTTTGTAAATACAAATTCTGTAGCCAAGCATATTGTCACCCTGAACAAAATAATGGCTCTGTTAGAAGGAAGAGGAGAATAGACGTTAGGTAGTTGTCAGAGGTGGAATAATGGCCCCCCAACGATGTCCATGACTGAATCACTGGAACCTGAGATTATGTTACCTGTCACGGCAAAAGCCACTTTGCAGACCTGAGGATTCTCCTGAGCTATCTGGAGTGCCCACTGTAATCACAACGCCCTTCATTAGAGAGAGACAGGCGGGTGTGCATCTGAGGGGACATGTGCTGATGGAAGCAGAAGGCAGAGTGGGGTAGGGCTGCAAGCCCGGGAGAGCAGGCGGCATCTAGAGGACGGAGAGGACAGGGACGCTTCTCCAGAGCCTCCAGACGGGACACAGCTTCTGGACACTTTATTTTAGGCCCATGAAACCTTCTTTGGAATTCTGACTTTCAGAGCTTTAAAGCAAGTTTGTGTTGACTTAAGCCGCTGTGTGGTAATTTGCTGCAAGAGACTCCTGCAGCGCCGCCTGGCGTTGTGTGTACCGGAGCCCGAGTTGTGAGGAGAAGCAAGCACCAGGACACAAGCCCTGGGCAGGGCCCAGCGCAGACGCGCCTGCAGGCGGGCCGCCTCCCAGAGCGGGTGGTGGACGGCGGGAGAGGGGCACACAGCCCAGGGCGGCAGCTGTCTCAACTGTGAACATAAGCTAATTGGGCTGATGGTTTCATTTCGTACTGGGAAAGGGCTCTTTCTTAGCCGGGCTCACGGACTGCGAGGAAGACTCAGTGATCACTTAGGCTAGAAGGCGCCTCAGATTCCCCTGGAGGGACTGGAGGCCTAAATCTGGAGTTTCCCCGGGCGGGTAAGCGGGACCTCCGGGAGCTGTTTCAGTGCTTCCCACCACGGACGGCTGCTTTCTGCTCCTGTGTTCTAGGTCGGATTGCCAGGCAAAATACAGAATGCCCCAAGTAAATGTGATTTTGCAGATAAGCAACAATTTCTTTTTTTTTTTTTTTGCGACGGACTGCCACTCTGTCGCCTGGATGGAATGCAATGGCAAGATCTCGTCTCACTGTGACCTCTGCCTCCCGGGTTCAAGTGATTCTCCTGTCTCAGCCTCCTGAGTAGCTGGGACTGCAGGTGCACACCACCACGCCCAGCTAATTTTTGTATTTTTAGTAGAGACGGGATTTCGCCATGTTGGCCAGGCTGGTCTCGAACTCCTGAACTCGTGATGCTCCCGCCTCGGCCTGACAAAGTGCTGGGATTACAGGCGTGAGTCACTGCACGGGGCCAACAAATAAATTTTTTAGTATAAGCATTATCTGAGTTTTTTATTACGTCCATAACAAATTACAGTAGCGTAAAGCAACACAAATTAATCTAACACTGCTGCAGCTAGCTAGCCCCGGGATTTCCCAGGGCTCAAATCAGTGTTTGGTAGGGCCTTGCTCCTTCCGAAGACTCCAAGGAGAGTCCGTTTCCTTGCCTAGTCCCAATTCTAGAAGCTGACTGCATCCTTCAGCGGGTTGGTCCTTCCTCCACCTTCAATTTCTAACTCTGGCTCTGCCGCCTCCCTCCTCTAAGGCCGCGGTGATTACATTTGGACCTCCCAGATCACCCAGGACGACCTGCCCTCTGAAAAGCCTTAACTTAATCACATCTGCAAAATGGTTTCTGCCACGTAAGGGAATATGTTTCAAGTATGAGGAATATCTGTCCCTGGACAGCTTTGTTGGTCCCTTTTCTATCTGCCACAAGTATGTCCCAAATATTACATGGTACATACTTATACAAAAAAATTATTCATTGTTTTTCTGACATTCACATTTAACTGGGCGTACCATATTTTTATTTGCTAAAAGTAACAATCCTCATTTCTGGAAGTGTAGATAGGGTCTATTCTCTTCTGCTACGGCAAACAACTTTAGCGGTAAACAAAAACATTAAATTTGGACTGATGAGCACCTATTGAAATAAAGGACTTCCTTTTTAGAAAAATTAATATTAATTAGCCTTTTAATATTTTGAAGTATATTTTTAGTAAGCAATTTTTATTTAATTAATTTTCAACAAGTAACCCCCAGAGTAACTGAACACATCGCAGCTGTCAGGACGCCAAGTAATTTATTTTTAGATTTCTCCAAATATCACATGGTTCAATTCTCTCAACCAGCCCATTAATAAATCTGTTATCCAAAAATGTGGCTCCAAACGTGGCTCAGCGTGGTTGCATTTGAATTCTGAGTGTCTAGAATGTCTTTCTCTTTTAACCAAAACACTTCAGGGCAAAAGAGATGCCAGGGAGTGGGGCTACCACAGCCCAGGCTGGGTTTGGAGCTGATGTCTCTCTGGCTAATGGCTTTCTGAATAATGCCCTGGAGACGTTTCTGTGGTGCTGGGGATTTCTTTTTCTGGGCTCTTCTCTCGGGTGACCCTCCCTCTAGTGGAGGCCTGCTCCCTTCAGCTACCCCCAACCCCAGGAATCAGGCAAGATGCCTGTTATTAAAACTGACTACAATTAGTGGTATTCACTGATATGAAAGTACTATCATGCCTCAGTCCACTTTAAAACACAAAACTCTCTTAGATTGCCCTGGTGTTAGGAAAAATTATCTAAAACTTAGAAAAAAAGCCAAGAGAATGATTATCTTTTTCTCTCTTTTTTTTTTTCGAGACAGAGTCTTGCTCTGGAGTTCAATGGCGCCATCTCAGCTCACTGCAACCTCCGCCTCCTGGGTTCAAGCGATTGCCCTGCCTCAGTTTCCTGAGTAGCTGGGATTACAGGTATGGGCCACCACGCCCAGCTGATTTTTGTATTTTCAGTAGAGATGGGGTTTTACTATGTTGGTCAGGATGATCTCGATCTCCCGACCTTGTGATCTGCTTGCCTCAGCCTCCCAAAGTGCTAGGATTACAGGTGTGAGCCACTGCGCCTGGCCAAATGATTGTTTTTTTTTAAGGCCATACTAAAGCATTGTCTAACAGGCCTATCTAAAGATTATTTCATTATCCAGGGATAGAAGGTTGTACTATTATTTTACTTTGCTTTGTAATATTAATTAAAGACTCAGACTCCATGCAGGTAAGTATTAACTTGTAGATTTGTGTCCAGTGGAAATACAAATTGTTTATCTCAAGTAGAAAACCCTGAAAATTAGGCTTTCATCTCTTTTTGAAGCACAACTAGTTACTTGTATGTCTGATCAAGTAATGTTATTCTGAATTATTTTTTAAAGTTTTCTTCTTTTCTTTCTCTCCTCTCTTTCTTCTTCTCTCTCTCTCTCTCTCTCTCTCTCTTTTTGACAAGGCCTCACTGGCACCCAGGCTGGAATGCAGTGGTATGATCATAGCTCACTGCAGCCTCAAGAAATCAAGCCTCCTAGCCTCAAGTAATCCTCCTATTCAGCCTCCCAAAGTGTTGGGATTACAGTCATGAGCACCCATGCCCAGCCTTCTTGTTTTTTTTTTTGAGACAGGGTCTCACTCTGTCACCTAGGCTGGAGTCCAGTGGCACAATCTCAGCTCATTGCAACCTCCACCTCCCAGGCTCAAATGATCCTCCCACTTCAGCCTTCCAAGTAGCTGGAACTACAGGTGCCCGCCACCATACCTGGCTAATTTTTGTATTTTTTTAGTAGGGACAAGATCTTGCTATGTTGTCTAGGTTAGTCTCGAATTCCCGGGATCTTCAGATGTTTTTAAAACCAGCTTTAAACTCTTACTGGCTGCCTCATTAATTAGTTGAATAAAATCTAATATATACTCATCCTATAGTTGTATGAGAGTCATGCTATAACTTGTTGAAAATGATGCTTTCTTGGTAGCGTAAGTCAGCCCATCTGGTTTATGCTATGGATTTGCTTTAACAACTTATTATTTATTTATTTATTCAGATGGAGTCTTGCTCTGTCACCCAGGCTGAAGTGCAGTGGTGCAATCTGCAACTTCTGCCTCATGTTTCAAGGGATTCTCCTGCCTCAGTCTCCCGAGCAGCTGGGGCTAAGGCGCACACCACCACGCCCAGCTAAGTTTTTGTATTTTTAGTAAAGAGAGGGTTTCACAATGTTAGCCAGGATGGTCTTGAACTCCTGACCTCGTGATCCACTCATCTTGGCCTCCCAAAGTGCTTGGATTATAGGCGTGAGCCACCACGCCTGGCCACTTGTTTCTTTTTAGATGAGGTAAAGGTTCAAGTTTCTTAGCATGGCATTGCAGGTTCTTCACATTCTGATCTCAGCTGACATCTCCTACGTTTTGTTGTTTGTTTTCTTGAGACAGGGTCTCTCTCTGTGGCCCAGGCTGGAGTACAGTGGTACGAACTTGGCTCACTGCAACCTCTGCCTCCTAGGTAGCAATTCTCCTGCCTCAGCCTCCTGAGTAGCTGGTATTACAGGCGCTCACCTTCACAGCCTGGCTAATTTTTGTATTTTGATTTTTAGTAGAGATGGGGTTTTACCATATTGGTCAGACTGGTCTCGAGTTCCCAACTATACGTGATCTGTCCACCTCCCAAAGTGCTGGGATTACAGGTGTGAGCTACCACGCCTGGCCTGACATCTCTTCTGTGAAGTCTTCCCCAAACTCTTTTTTCCCAGTCTACACCAACCCCTCCTCGGGCAGAGTCAGATATCTCTTCATCCTTTGCACCCAGCATCCCAAACATGTTTGTTGATAACGTATGTTTCCTATTCTTCTGGATGGCATGTGACCTGGAGGTTAATTCAAATAATACATTCCATGTCCTGGTCACAGTGATTGCTTCCTGGGGGGGTCCTATGAGCCACCCTGGTTCCGTCAGCTCTCTTCTCGGGACGTTTATTGCAATGGTGGGACAGAAGTACTCTTTCTTTCCTACCAATATGACAAAGCCTGTCACCTGGAATCTGGTGGCAGCCATCTTTGGCTGCCGAGAGGAGCCACACTCAGGATGGAGCCAGCACTGGGAAAGCAGCTGTGAGAACTGGGGAGAAATTCTGGCCTTGGTCTTGTGGCTGTGTTTCTGGAGTGAACCTTAAGACACTCTTGCTTCTAGACTTTTCAAGTCTGGGAGCCAGTAGATCCCTTTGATTTACAGAAAATTGAATTCAAACGTAAGCCTGTTTGAATGAGATTTTCTGTTATTTTCATCCAGAAGTGTCCTTGCTGATATACGTAACTTGTTACTCATTGGTGTCTCCATCAATGCTTCTCGAGTAATTTTGTGTCTGCCTAATTCCTGCCTGTAGGGAAACATCTTTGTGATCCCACAGCATTGCTGGGTTTCTAGCTCAGTTGGAAATCAATAAATGTTGCCTGAGTTTGTTTTAGGAAAACACTTTTTTGCCCTATACTCTTGTTATTTTTACAAGTAATGAAATGAAAATCTACTTTCCTCACATTCTGTAGATCCCAGTGTCTCCCAAATTCCCAGGCTTTCTGGAAAGTGGAAAAGTTACTTTTTAAAGTTTCCTCTCTTGTTAAAGACTAAGTGTGCTAATAACTTCGTTAAGCCCTATCCTATGTAGCTGTTAGACATGCCATGCTTACAGGCATGTGGCACATTCTATGTCCTTGTACTTTAACCAAGATATCTGTGCTGGACGTGCTCACAGGCATGTCCCAGCTCTCCATTGCTTTTACCTGTTTAGAAAAGTTTTAAGTTATTAGTTAATCAGGTTTTAGTTTAGAGTGTGGGGTCTGGCTCCAGCCAATCGAGATCAGACAGTAAGGACAACCCCAAATGCATAAGAAACAAATTTGTGTGTTTTCCTTTGTTCTTTGTACTCTTGTGGCAAGATAGCTAGTGAGGGTACCCTTCCTCCAGGAAATAAAAATTGTGCTGCTCAAAGATCCTTTGTCTCAGAGCTAATTTTTCTTTGTGGCACCAAGCATCTATTTCCAACAGCTTGATTACCTTTTTTGACATCTGTGTCATCTCATGTGGAGCCACATGAGTCTCTCAATATCCCTACCCTACTGCTTCAGCCCCTGCCTTCTTCCTGTGGAAGTTTTCCAGGAGGCTATGCCTGGGCAGTTAGCCAGGCTGGCAAGTGGTGGGTTTAACAGAGTGCTGCATAAACACACCCACATCCTACATAAACAAGATGCACTTAGTCGCTCACAACTTTGGATTTTAAGAATGATTGCAGAAACACAGCTGTAAACGTGGAGATCTTTTCTGAAGTGGATGGACCTCATTCTGAGCCAACTCACCTCCAGACTGAGCTGGGAAATCACATGGGAAAGAGATTCTCCTGGCAGATTCAGAGGGCCTGAGAATGAATCCCTTCTCAGCAACCAAATGCAGATGTTGGGAAGCACTTTGGAGTCGTCTCTTTCAACTGACATTCACAACATCTCCATCTGGGAAATGCACCTGTCCCGCCCTTTTGACAATCATGCCAACTTCATCACACTCCCCGTATGTCTCTTGTGCAAAGAATGAGAACTCAAAACATCTGTGGGAAGAAGGCACCAGGAGAACGCTTTTGTGCTTGATATATTTGCATACATTGGCAATAGAAAGAAGAAAAGCCCCTATTTTGAACTGATTCAACTAGATAGGACCAAGATAGATTTTTAATAGCTCAACATGGAATTCAGGGAGTTCTTTGACCCCAAAGGAGGAAATGCATCTACTTCAATTGCAAAATAAAACTGGTATGGATTCTAAAAACAATGAAAGACATCAAAGTGGGCCATGCCAGTCTCATATTTCAGATGTGATTTACTGTTGTGTATTTTTCCAGAGCCCACCTCATTTGGGACAAACTATTGCTAATAATTGATGTATGATTTATCACCCCCCGCCCCATGTTAAAAGAGTGAACTAGCCAGTATTAACCTGGTTTTTACACCAGAGGCCAGAAACCTCTTTCCTTCCCATCGCCGTGGGTAACTTAGGGGCATGGTGTTACTATTGAACATGAAACACCCTCAATCCCTGCATTTCTTTCTCTTCCTCTTGATTCATGAAACACCCAGAGGTAAAAATAGCAAGTAGGTGTGGGAGGCAGACACCCACATAAAGAAGCAGAATTTATGATTTGTGTCTTACAGATTTGTTAACAGGTTTGCTAACACTTCTTTCTTTCATTGAGTTGGTGCTTGAAACTCTCATAAGTGTGTAATTTTCAGCTCACAGTGTTCCCAGGTGAGGCATGGTTCTGGGGATACAGCAGATGGCCATGTACAAGTTATTTTTTAACAATAATGACCTACTCCAGGGGTCATTGTGGACTTTAATTTTGAAGAGTGAGCTTGAAATATTCCACATTTCAATGAATTTTTTTTTTCAGACAGACTTTCATTCTGTCACTCAGGCTGAAGTGCAGTGGTGCAATCTCAGCTCACTGCAACCTCTACCTCCTGGGTTCAAGTGATTCTCCTGCCTCAGCCTCCTGAGTAGCTGGGACTACAGGTGTGCATCACGAGGCCTGGCTAATTCAATGAATGTTTTTTGTCCCAAACTGAAAATGTTTAAAAGATTCATACTTTTGTATAACAGAAGGGCAGCTGTTATCTCCACATTGCCTAAGACATTATGATTTTAATTTCTACAGTGTAGTGATCGAGTCCTTAAAAAAACGTCAGTAATAACATTGGACTGTCTCAGTGCGGGTCACAGAACACAAGTTTGTAATGCTTGATGACATCTGTGGAAACTGCTCAGTGGAAATGGAATTTCTGAGCTGAGAAACCCACGTGTCTGTTCATCTACAGGAATGTATTAATCAGTTAAGTCTAACATAACAATTAAAAAAATAAATTGTGCTTTTGTTATTCTAAAAAAGCTTTGACTAACTCAAACTTTCAAAGATTTTCTTCTCTGTATTCTCCTAGTAGATTTATAGTTTTAGGACTTATATTTATGGCTATGATCTATTTTGAGTTAATATTTATATATTGTGTGAGATATTGATTAAATTTTTTTACATACACATATCCAATTGTTCTAGCACCATTTGTTGAAAAGGCAATCCTTGCTTATGGAATCACTTTTGCTCTTTTGTTGAAAGCCCACTGGCCATATATATCTGGGTCTGCTTCTGCTTTCTGTTTTCTCTCATTAATCTATTTATCTGTCTTTATGCTAGTAAGACACTGTCTTCATTACTATAGTTTTATGAAGTTAAGTAATATGAGTTTTTTACTTTGTCCTAATTTTTCAATGATGTTTTAGCTATTCTAGGTATTTTTCATTTCCATAGGAATTCTATAATCCCTGTATCAATTTGGACAAAAAAAAATCTAGTCTTCTGGGATTTGATTTGGATTGCATGGAATTTATAAATCAATTTGGGGATAATTAACATCTTAACACTATTCTGTTTTCCAATCTATAAACATAGGATATCTCTCTATTTATTTAGGTTTATTTAATTTTCTTTTTATTTTATTAGAGACAAAGGCTTGCTCTGTTGCCCAAACTAGACTGCCGTGGTACAATGTAACCTTAAACTCCTAGGTTCAAGTGATCTTCCCACCTCAGCCTCCCAAGTAGCTAGGGCTAAAGGCATGCACCACCATACCAGCTAATTTGTTCTTTTTTGTAGAGAAGAGATTTTGCTATTTTGCTCAGGCTGGTCTGGAACTCCTGGGGTCAAGTGATCTTCCCACCTTGGCTTCCCAGATTACTTGGATTACAGGTATGAGCCCACACGTTTGGCCTATTTTTACTTTTTAAGAGATGGAGTCTTTCTGTTACCCAGGCTTTAGTACAATGGCATAATCACAGCTTGCTGTGATAATGAACTCCAGGGCTCAAGTGATCTTCCCACCTTTATTGTCACCATGTCCAGCTAATTTATTTATTTCCATTTCTTAGAGCTAGGGTCTTGCTACATTGGGTAGGCTGGTCTTGAACTCTTGGTGTCAAGCGATCCTCTTGCTTCAGCTTCTGAGTAACTGGGATTATAGGTGTGAACCATTATTCCTGTGGCTTCTCTCTCTCTCTCTCTTTTTGAGATAGGGTCTCACCTTGTGACCTAGGCTGGAGTGCAGTGGCACAATCTCAGCTTGTTGCAACTTCAGCTTCCTGGGTTCAAGCAATTCTCATGCCGCAGCCTCCCAAGTAACTGGCATTACAGGCACACACCGCCACACCTGGCTGATTTTTGTATTTTCAGTGGAGACGGGGTTTCACCATGTAGATCAGATTGGTCTTGAACTCCTGACCTCAAGTGATCTGCCCACCTCGGCTTCCCAAAGTGCTGGGATTACAAGCGTGAGCCACGGTGCCTGGCCTTGTGGCTTTTCTTAACAATGTTTCCTACTTCTCAGCCTCCAGGTCTTAGAAATCTTTGGTCTAGTGATATATCTATATTTGAAGTATATTCAGATAATAACAAAATGTTGATTGAAAAAAGGCAAATAGATACAGGATGTGATGTTACGCCAGCTAAGAAAAAGCTTAGATAGGGGCAGAGTGGGCAGTTTTTCCCATTGGGGCGGTAGAGGGTACTTGCCACCTTGCCTCTCATTTGTTCTGCGTCTCTTCTTTTTGGAGGAACAAGGCCAGTACTGGAACCAGCCAGAGTGAATTGCCCCTGAGTCACTGCCAGCTGATCCCTCACACATTGTCCCTGCACTTCAGATGGAGTGAACCCATCCTGTCACAATAAATGCGTCCGGGCCTGTTTACCTGACCCAAGCCAGGACAGTGAGCCCCATTTCTGTGAGTCTGTTTGGAATGGTGAGGATGCGGTGTTTTCCTTTTGAAAGGATTAGCCATTATGGGGAGGATATCAGAAGCTCAGAGATGTGGAAGGCTAATTTTGTCATCTTTTATTGAACGTGCCTATGAAATATAGAGAACTCCATCAGATTAGGTGATTATGGAATGCCGTTTGTGGTAACCAGCCTCCAACATCATCTTGGAGTTGTCTCTTGGATAGTGCCCCAAGGTTATTGGTTACTCCCAGTGATTCTTGCCACCTGCTAGTCATCTTTGTGGAACCCCTTTCGTGGTTTCATTTTTGTTTGTTTGTTTGTTTGTTTTGGAGACAGAGTCTTGCTCTGTCGTCAGGGGCCAGTCTGGAGTAAAGTGGTGGGATCTCGGCTCACTGCAACCTCCGCCTCCTGGGTTCCAGCAATTCTCCTGCCTCAGCCTCCCAAGTAGCTGGGATTACAGGCATGCGCCACCACACCCAGCTAATTTTTTGTATTTTTAGTAGAGACAGGGTTTCACCATGTTGACCAGGATGGTCTCAATCTCTTGACCTCGTGATCTGCCCACCTCGGCCTCCCAAAGTGCTGGGATTACAGGTGTAAGAAGGCACCTTGCCCAGTCCTTTTTTTTTTTTTTTTTGCTTTGTCTCCCTGACTGGAGTGCAATAGCACATTCAGCTCACTGCAACCTCTGCAATATCCACCTCCCAGGTTCAAGTGATTCTCATACCTCATCCTCCCAAGTAGCTGGAACTAAAGGTGTGTACCACCACACCTGGCTACTTTTTGTAATTTTAGTAGAGATGGGTTTTACCATGTTGGCCAGGCTAGTCTTGAACTCCTGACCTCAGGTGATTCACCCTCCTTGGCCTCCCAAAGTGCTGGGATTATAGGTGTGAGATACCTCGGCCAGCCCCACTTCCCACTTTGAATAGGGCTGATGCATGTAGGCAATGGGATAGTGCAGAAATGATGGCATTCGATTCCCAAAGCTAGGTCATGAAAGATATTACAGCTTCTACTCTGCCCTCTCTTGGAACACACACTCTGGGGGAAGTCAGCTACACATCACAAGGACACCAACACACTTTATGTGAGTTGCTCCCTGTGTGAGTGGAGCTGGGGTGTCAACCAACACGTGTTTGAGCTGCTCTCTAGCCCAGGTCAAGCCTTCCAATGGCTGCCTCTCAGCCAACTTTTTTCTTGTAACCTCAGGAGAGAACTCAGCACCAAGCTCATCTGCTCCCGATTTCCTGACTCTCAGAAACGGTTTGAGGTAATAAAGGTTGATTGCTACTTAAAGCCACCAAGTTTTGAGGTGACTTGTTACATGCAATAGATAACGAACACGTGGTCTAATATAGCTCAGCTTCGATTTGCCCCAGCTTAAGACAATCCATTTTTTCTTAACTGTCCTTGTTTTTATTTTCCTGATGAGTCAGCTTCTTCTGGGCCAGAGTCCTTGGAGAGATTGTCTGTCCTCAGTGATCAACCACACTCTTCCTTGGCAAGGGTTCCTGTTGCCAGAAATCCCCTTTGGCCCCAGTAATATTAAGACATGATCCTTGGTTTTCCTGCTCACAGGCACCACCCCGATTCTGCAGTCCTTGGCTTATTTCTGTGCTCTCATTTGGGCCTTCTCCTCCCTGCACAGTTACTCTTTCCCCAAGTAGCTCTGCGCCTTGCATTGCATTTCTCTTGCATTTTCCATTCTTTTTTCTCTAACTACCTCTCTCACTCTCTCCTTTTCTCTTATAATTATAGAATTTTCTGATTATGTCACTCCCTAAGTGTATCTACTTTTTCACAATACTGGTGACTTTATGTATGCTGTGCGTTACACCCATTGGTCCATTCATTCATTTAACAAGTATTTCCTATGTGTCTGCCATGTGCTAGGCACTAGGCTAGGTGCTGAAGTACTTCTGCCTGGAGCACCCTCCCCTCCAAATGCCCTCTTGCTCCACCTGAGCGTCAACCCATGTGAATTCATCTGACTTTTATTATGAGCTCATTCAAGGTCAGACACTGTGCTAGACATTATTGGCACTCCAATAATGTTTTGTTTGTTCATTTGTTTATTCATTCATTATTTCACGGGTATTTCTGAGAGCCTGCTATATGCCTGATACCGTGTTAGGAGCAGGGAAAGCATGGTGTGAGGTAAGTGCCAACACACATTTGTACCTAATGCAATGGAAACTCCAAGGTGGAGAAACTAATGGCATGTTGTAATTATTTCCCTTGGTCTCCATGTTCTTCACAGACCTTGAGCTACCTGAAAGCACGGATTACCTCTTCCAGTTTTCCCGGTACCTAGTGCAGCCTCTGGCACATGGAATGTGCTTAATAAATATTTGTTGTGTGTTTGATGCTCACTACATGCTATTTGACAAATTGGGAGCCAAACCGTGTCGGATCATCAAATAGCCGCAGAAACGTAATTATCTCCCTGGGCCTTCACATTTGGTTTTGTCTTTTCTCCAAGTTGATTTAAAACAAAAGCTTATCTACAACCTAATCACATTTCAGCCCCTCTGGGCTGGTCAGGTTGGCAACATGGAGTCATGGGAGCTGGTGGGTAGGTGGGAAGGGGTTGCTCAGGAATATTAGGTGCTTAGAGAGAAGGAAAGGAGGAAAATAAACAGCTGAAAGATGAGTTTGAGGTCAAATGCAAGGAGGGCCTCCTTCACAGTTTTTTTCCCCCCTGGGACGAAGTCTTGCTCTGTTGTCCAGGCTGGAGTGCAGTGGCATGGTCTCGACTCACTGCAACCTCCATCTCTTGGGTTCAAGTCATTCTCCTACCTCAGCTCCTGAGTAACTGGAACTACAGGCATGTGCCACCACACCCAGCTAATTTTTGTAGTTCTGGTAAAGACAGGGTTTCACCATGTTGGTCAGGCTGCTCTCAAACTCCTGACCTCGTGATCCACCCAGCTCAGCCTCCCAAAGCGCTGGGATTATAGGCATGAACAACCACACCCAGCCAACAGTATTCTAAGTTTCTTCAGGGCCAGCATCCCTGATAAAAGTTCAACAGATTAGTTTTAGCCTGTGGTCTGAAAGTAAACAAAGGATCTGAGATGAGCTAAAGGCTAAAATCAAAAAATACCTGAATAACGTTGACAACTCTGCTCACCCCTGTTTACCAGCTGCTGGCCTGCTGTTCGCATCCTTACCAGTTGCAGATTTGCGTGGCTGAGAAATGCAGTCAAAGTTGGTGAAACGACTTGCAGATTTTACACCCAAAAATGAAAATATTCCTTTCATTTACAGAAAATAGGATCTGCCGAGGGGAGTCTCATGAATTAGTTTCAGGGTAACTTGCGGTTTCTCCACAGGTTACCAGTTACCCTGATGGCTCAGTGAGGCTTTTTTTGTAGGCAGAATAATTCATTCCAAAAAAACGAGAAGATGAGATAAGAGTATGCGCTGAGATATTTCACTGTTCGGAAGACTTGCATTCCAATGTGGATATTAAGCTAATTTGCTTATCTTAATCCCATTTTTGGATTGATTAGCATTTCAAAATGATCATGTGTTCTGGAATCTCAGACCTCCCTGGGGAAGTGTTCAGGCAAAGTAGCTTGGTTAGATTCCTTTAATGTCACTGCCACTTTGCTAAAAACCAATAAAATCCTGCTATAATCAATACAATATTATAGAAATCTCCATGTCACAGTAGTCTCACATGAAAGCACTCACTCATTTATTTTCCTAATTATATTTGAGAGAAAAAATTGTTTCATCAACAAAATAATTACATGGATTGTAATTCAGAAGTTACTTCCAGATTTCCTAATTTGGTATCACAAGTTTATTTTACTAAAATGGTTTGCAATAGACATGGTTTCATTTAAGCTAAGTTGACTTTCTGATTACTCGTATTCTTTGATGATTCCTCTGGGGGACTGAGGTGCCTCTGGAAATGCCAGTGAGGAAGGCAGCACATCCTGAACTTTTTTCCCCCGTCCTGGCCACTTCTGATTGCTGAACTGAGCTGTCTCAACCAATCTGTGAAGCCAGGTGTCCTGGATGCTTGTGAGTTTAGCCCCTTTCCTACATTTGGGAGAGGCCCTGCCTCAGCCAGGCTCCCATCCGGGAGGCTGACGCCTTCATATCTTTGCCTCCCTGGTCTCGCTTGACACCAGGCAAAGTCTTGGCTCACCAGGTTCTGCACAAGAGTGACAGCAGAGAAACTTCAGTGACAGGGAACTCAAGGGGCAGTGTGGGGTGGTATCTGACATCCTGTGGGAAAGGTGGGCACGGGGCAAGAAAGGCATCCTGTGTACAGCACCCACAACTCCTGGGTCCCCTGGAGCAGCTCTGAGGGGCAATCTCAACTGTAGTCCTGCCCATGTGGGTGCCCTGTGGGGCTCTCTACCCCTCATGAGCCACCCTCTAGCTTGTCGATGAATTCTTTCCTCGCTTAAAGCAGCAGGAGTAAGTTTCAGTTGCTGACCATAAGAGCCCTCGCTGATTCCTTATTTTATGTTCTGGGCTTCTGTTTTATCTCCAGTCCTTTTCTTGACATCACCGATCTGTGCCCTCCTCCACCAGAACAAAATGTTCAACTTCCACTCCAGTCTTTGTCCATTGGTGCTGCTGTAAAAAATGCCACAGACTGAGCCATTTATAAAGAACAGAAATTTATATTCTCCCAGGTCTGGAGGCTGGGAAGTCCATGATCAAGGTACCCACAGGTCCAGTGTCTGTGAGGGCTGCTCTCTGATCCCAAGATGGTGCCTTGAGTGCTGTGTCCTCATGTGGCAGAAAGTGGATGGGTAAAAAAGGGGCATATGCTGTGTGATGTTTGGTTTATAAAGGCCTTCACCCTAACCACTAGAGCTCTGCCTTCACGACTGAGTCACCTCCGAAAAGCCCCTTCTTTTAACACTATCACAGTGGTGATTAAGTTTCAACTTGTGAGTTTTGGGGGGGTACAGAAACACTCAAACCACAGTCACTCCCAGTACCTAGGCAAACGCTAAGTCATATAACATTCACTCGTTCAGCTAACAGCTATTTATGAAGCACACCCTCTGTACCAGGCAGTGTGCTAACGCCAGGAAAGTAACAGTGAGTTCCCGGGGTCCTAGGCCCCGAGATATCATAGTCCAGTGTCCACGTATCCGGTACTGAGATGCACTCGGTATCCAACATCATGGGAGAGTCATTTACTGACCCCGTCCTCTTGTTCTCATTCCCGTTACTGAGAGTCATGCAAAGGCCTCCTGCCTTAGCATTCCTCAGAGTGGACAAGACCAGCCACCGCAGCAGCAGCACTTGGGAGTTTGCCAGAAAAACACGTTTTCAGGACCCAGCCCACACCTACTGGATGCGAATCTCTGTGGCGGGAGCCAGGGAATCCAGGTGAAGAAGCTCTCTAGGGCATTCTCGCCCACGCTACAGTTGAGAAGCACTGCTGCAACGGGCCTTCCAAACTGCAGTTTTCTTTGTTTTTAAGCTGTAATTCCCCTAATGCATGGTTCTGATAATGCCACTGCATTGAGAAGAAACCACCAATATGCCAGTGTACACTGAGTAACTTCCTTCTTTTCTTTGCTTCTTTCTTGTTTCGAGGAACAGAGACCCACTTAGGTTGTTGACACACGGGAGTTTATTGTAGGTGCCACTAAAGCACCTGCTCCTGACCACCCAGTCAAGGGGTCCTGACATGCCTGTTTAGCCCCAGTGTATGTCCAGCTTTCCCCATGGGCTGATATGTTTCCAGGAGAGTTACTGGAGAGGCATTTTCAGTACCAGGAAAACATGAACAATTGGGGAAAATAACGAACAGCTTCACCGACTAGGTCCCGTGGACACCATGAGGAACCAGAGGTTCAGGTGCTGAGATTTTCCTGCCGCCTCTTCATCAGCAGGCAGCTCTGTGCTCTACTTTCCTGCTCTGCCTCTAAAAATAAAAAAAGATCATCTGTTTATTTTGCATCAAAGGCAATTTTCCAGGCGGTTGTGGATTTTAGAGAGCATTGGGGGCTCCATCTATTATTCATAACTTTTAAACATTTCTCCCCAGATTTATAAGATTTACACTTACGATATTTTTCAGAGCAGTTCTTTATTTCAGAAGAATTGAGCAGATAGAGTTCCCAGCCCAGCCCCCCATCCGGCTCCCCCGTTATAAACACCTTACATTGCATGGTATATTCATTATAATTAATAAGCCAACATTGATATACTATTAATAACCAAAGTCATATGGTTTATACTGATTTCCTTAGTTTTTGTAAACCTAGCATCTTTTTTCTGTTCCAGGTCCGCATCCAGGATACCACAGTACGTTTGGTAGTTCTGTCTCCTTGGGTTCCTATTGGTTGTGATGGACTAAGCTTGTCCAATCCTCCCGCCACAGGCTACATGTGGCCCAAGGCAGCTTGAATGTGGCCCAACACAAATTCGTAAACTCTCTTAAAAGATTATGAGATAGATGCACGGACCTTTTTTTATTTTCTTTATTTATTTAGGAATGGAGTCTTGCTCTGTAGCCCAGGCTGGAGTGCAGTGGTGTGATCTCGGCTCACTGCAACCTCCGCCTCCCAGGTCCCAGTTCAAGCAACTCTCCTACCTCAGCCTCCCGAGTAGCTGGGATTACAGGCGTGCACCACCATGCCCAGCTAATTTTTGTATTTTTAGTAGCAAAGTGCTGGGATTACAGGCATGAGCCACTGCACCCGGCCACCTTTTTTATTTTTTAGCTCATGAGCTATCCTGAGTGTTAGTGTATTTTATGTGTGGCCGAAGACAATCCTTCCAACGTGGCCCAGGGAAGCCAAAAGATTGGACGCCCTGTGACAGACTTTCCTTTTTTCTGATGACCTTGACAGTTTTGAAGAGTACTGGGGAGGTGTATTGGAGGATGCGCCTCTCCTGAAATTTGTTTGATGATTTTTACATGACTGGACACTGGTTATGGATTTGGGGAGGAAGCATGAAAGTGCCATATTGAGGGGACACATTAGCAGTATGATTTATGGTTTTTTCCTCTTTTTTTCTTGCTCTGTCACCCAGGTTGAAGTGCAGTGGCACAATCTTGGCTCATTGCAACTTCTGCCTCCCAGGTTCAAGCAAGTAGCTTGAACCTGTCTCAACCTCCCAAGTAGCTGGAATTATAGGCATGTGCCACCACTCTGGGTAATTATCTTATTTTTAGTAGAGGTGGAGTTTCACCATGTTGGCCAGGCTGGTCTCGAACTCCTGGCCTCAAGTGCACTGCCTGACTCGGCCTCCCAAAGTGCTGGATTACAGGCATGAGCCACTGTGCCTGGCCCATTTATGACTGTGCATTTGGACCTTGATCACCTGAATGATGCAAGTGCTTGGAACGTTACTCTTTACTTTTTTTCCATCTTGTACTCCTGAGCAGAAAGTGACTATGTGTAGCCCACACTTAGGAGATTGGAGCTTATGCTTTATCTTTATTGGTGTGCAGCAACTACATACATGATTTGGAATTCTTCTGCCTGAAAGGTTTGTTTCTTCTCCATTTATTAATTTATTCAACAATTTATTTATGGCAGTATGGAATCATGAACAGCTGTATTACGCTTTGGATTATAATTAAATGCCACTTTATTTATTCCTTGTTGTCATTGTTCCAGCACTGGCCATCAGAAGCCTTACAGTTGGCTCTGTGCCCCCCCGACATAGCTCCGTCATGTTTGTGGGGGGTGGGGGGGGGTGCTTGAGTACTTCCTTATTTCATGTCACTACCAGATGCTCCAGGGTCTTCTTGTATGTGTCCTGCCTCAGCCTTAGAATTAGCCATCTTTCCAAGGAGCTGATTGGTTTCCTCTGATTGGAAACGAAGATCCGGACTCTCCAAGTGCTCAGTGCTACTGGGGCCATCCTGTTTAGACCTTCTCAGCTGTGCGCCACCAGGTTTCACTCGGATACCTCGTCTGCTTTGTGATTCCTTTTGCAGTCCTGACCCCAATTCTCCCTGCTGCTTGTCTTCTTCACTATTTCTTTGTTCCTACGAAGGGGCTCTACTACCCCGGGGCCGCCACTTCTGATTTGGCTTGGCACTGCTCTCAGCCTTCTCTTTTGTGTTTCCCACGGTGGCTTCCTCTAGGGACTATCTAGCTTACTGCCTGGGATATAGCATTCACTTGATACATATTTATTGAATGGGTACATCCAATCTAGTGGAAGAGCGTCCTGCTCTTGTGGGCTCTACGAGGCTTCACCAGCAGAGGAAATGTCAGATCCCTGTGGAATCCCAGCTTGGATTTTTGGTGAAACCCCCAGGCACGGAGTTCATAAACTCTATGGCTCACAGAGAGGACTAGCCACTCTTTAGCCTCTCTTCCCCTTCCCATCTCCCCTCAGTCCAAAGCCTGCTTTGAGCAAAGCTTGTCCCAATCTCCCATGTGGGCTTATAATAGATATGGTTGTCACAAATGCTACCCTCATTGCCTTAAAAATACACGATTCTTTAAGGATTTGCCTGACCACCACGTAGTGACTTAGGCATTGACATTTGATTGATATAATCAGAGCCTGGTAGATTAATCACTGTTTTCTGGTTTCTGCATTATGTACAGATTTAAATGCAAACAGCCTCATGCTCAGGGTGGTGCCCATCTCTCCAGACTCCGGGCTGGTTATGCTGGCAGCATGCACTGCAGCTGTGTAGGACGCAGGGGCTCCCCGGGCCTGGGGCCACCACTCTGCCCATGCTGTTTCCCCACCTTTCAGTCACATGGCTATCCAACATCATTTATGGAGAAGACTTTCTTTTTCCCATTGAGTTAACTTGGAGGCTTTATCAGAGTTCAACTGACTACATAGATGTCTGGGTCTATTTCTGTTCCCTATTCTGTTCTATTTGATCTATTTGTCTGTTCTTATGCTGATATCACACTGACTTGATTTCTATATGTTTATAGTCATACTCAGAATCAAGTAATGAATGCCCTCTTTCTTATTCCTTTCCAAAATAATCTTGCTTTTCTAGGTTTTTTTACATTGCCTTATGAATTTTAGAATCAGTTTGTCAATAAAATTTTGATGGAGATTGTGTTAAATCTTAGATGAGTTAAAAGAGAGCTGTCGTTTCAATGATACTGAGTCTTCCAATAATGAACATAGTATATCCCTCTATTTACTAGAGGTTTTTTAAACATTTCTCTCAGCAATGCTTTTATAGTTTTTAGTGTAGAGGTCTTCATTTATTTTGTCAAATATTTTACTAAGCAGTTCATGTTTTGTTTCTCTTTTAAATGTTCTTTTCTAATTCTTAGCTGTTTATTCATAGAAATACATTCCATAGCTAGGCTTGGTGACTCATGCCTGTAATCCCAGCACTTTGAGAGGCTGAGGTGGGTGGATCCCAAGGTCATGAGATCGAGACCATCCTGGCTTACACAGTGAAACCTCATCTCTACTAAAAATACAAAAAATTAGCTGGACGTGGTGGCATGCGCTTGTAGTCCCAGCTACTCAGCAGGCTGAGGGAGAAAAATTTCTTGAACCTGGGAGGCAGAGGTGGCAGTAAGCAGAGATCCTGCCACTGCACTCCAGCCTGGCCATAGAATGAGACTCTGTCTCAAAAAAAAAAAATTCCATATTAGTATGGAGACCTTGGATTCTGAGACTTTGACATAGTCACTAACTTTTTTTTTTTAAACCCACTCTGTTGCCCAGGCTGGGGTGCAATGGCATGATCTTGGCTCACTGCAACCTCTGACTGCAGGGTTCAAGCTTCCAGGGTTCCCTGCCTCAGCCTCCCGAGGAGCTGGGATTCTAGGGGTGAGCCACCACACCTGGATAATTTTTGTACTTTTAGTAGAGATGGGGTTTTGCCATGTTGGCCAGCCTGGTCTCAAACTCCTGGCCTCAAGTGATCTGCCCACCTCAGCCTCCCAAAGTGTTGGCATTACAGGCATAAGCCACATGTCCAGGCTTAAAATATTATTTGTAACTTTTTTTTGGTCATTTTATTTTTTTAAAAAGTATAGGGCACATGATACTGTAAGTTTGAGTATGCAGAGTGAAATGAGAAAAGGATTCGGGCAGATTAGGCTTTAGGACAGGAGGTAAAGGCCCGAGAGTCAGTCCAGAAAGGGAGTATAAATGGTGGGGTATATGGGGAGTGGATATAAAAATACAAGAGAACGAGAAACTGCAGGAAGTAAAAGTTAGTGAGGAACAAAAAGAGAAGCTATTGAGACACAAACACTGACTTGTTTTAGACTGCCACGTGACCACCACTGAAGGATGGTATTTACTGAGTAGGAAGCTTTGAAGTTTTAGACAGGAGTAATACATACAAAGGAAAGCAAAGAAAAAACAATTTTTACTGGACACCAATTTCTCCCTTCTAGGAACTCCGGACCTTCTTTATGGGACCAAGCAGTGAGAGTTCTGGGCTTGTGGTTCCTTCTGACTTCTTGTATCTTCTCCCCAGGAGCAATGATGGTGCTGGGGTGTGGTGTTTTCAATATGAAGTCATGCTGGGAGGCAGTGGCGAAAGCCAACGGGAGCTTTTCACAGAGTAGGCTGCATTAACCCATGCGCTGTGTATTCCCTGAAGCTGTGGCAGCAGTGGTGTGACACCTGCCTTCCCAGGAGCCAGGGAAGAAGAACCCCAGGGAGAGACAGTGGAGATGGATGGCATCTCTCATGAGGGAGATGGAAAAGCACGCAGTTCAGTCTAGGCAGTGATAAATGGGTGATGTGTAGGCAAGCAGAAATGAAACAGAAGGCATTCAAGACCTCTTTCTCCCCCAATGAGGGGAGGTTCTAGGCATTTGGCCTGTGTCAGAGAAAGCCCCTGGCGCTGAACCATGGAAACTGACATTTATTTTGCACGTACTGTGAGCCGGATCTCCAGCCGGGTGATTTACACTCATGGTTTCTCTCAGTCCTCCTCACCTTGAGAGGTATCATTTTCTTCATTTCACATGAAGGCACTGATGCATAGTGGCAGTAAGTGATTTTCTTCACTGAGTGGCAGAACTGACTGAGCCTAAATGTGTCTGACTCCAAGTCTGGGGGCATTTCCATTCTGAAGGAGTTTGACCTCAGGTCCTCAAGGAATCTCAGCACACACGGTGGTTGAGGACTGGTCTGCACCTGTTGTTGTAGATTTTGAACCAGAGGAAGAAGCAGCTCCAGCAAAGGCAGGGAGGTCGCAGGATGACCTGGGCTTCCCTCTGTGCCGTCTTCTCCTGGTTCTTTCCCTAGTACACAGGAGATAAAGACACATGGCATTGGAGCTTTAGTCAGGTATGTGGCGGTGAGCCCCAGACTTTACAGTGCGGTGGGGAGGGGGTGTTGGTCCTGTTGGAGAAGCAGATTCTAGGGTGCCATCCCCAGAGGTTTGGACTCAGAGGGCTGGGTGGGACCAAGGTGTTCTGCAGGATAGTTCAGATTGAGGTCTCTGCACATCACATCCTGAGAACCACTGACTTAGGCACTCCAGTTTTCACCCTTGGCTCCTCCTGGACCTCTGAATACATTTGTGGCAGACCTAGAGATGATATCTTCAGGTGACTATATGCAGGAGCAGGCACTGGAGATGAGCCAGAGGACAGGAGGTGGACCCTGCCCATGACCGTGAAGAGGGAGAAAGTGAGAGGTATCCAGAGCTCAGGAACTGGGGTTGTGCAGCTATCAGATTCCATGCTTGCCCGCGCCTGGCCATCAATATGTTTCTTAAAAAAATTCCAACAGTCCAAGTGCAGCAGTCTCCCCACAACCTCAAAATCCCCTTCAGAAATAACCTGATATCAGTGGGCTGTGCAGATTCTTGTAGTCTTCTTTGCTTTTATAAATGCAAATAACTTTGTGTTTTGTTTGTTTTTACATAAGTGGAATTATGCTGGCTGTATTATGTCACTTGCTCTCTTCACATGATAGTAACTCCTGGAGTGTTTCTGCATCAGCCACACAAGTCTCCTTTATATTGCCAATATCCATCTTTATCCCAGAGACAAGATGGATGTTCAAAAACTGTAACCCAAACTCAGTTCTAAAAATGGGTGTATGTTTAAGCAAGAGCTGCTCAGTTAATGCAGTTTTGCTCCCGAGGGGACCTGGGCAATGTCTGGGGACATGTGTGGTTGCCACAACTTGTGAGGGGTGCTGCTGGCATCTAGGGGGTACAAGGCAGGAATGCACAGGTCAGGCCACTGCAGCAAGGAATTGTCAGGCCCAAAATGTCAATGGTGGCAGCACTGAGAAAACCTGATTGGTTTAAACCTTCTTACCTTAATGGTGTTTCAGCAGCCCTGTTAAGGGGTTTGAGCGATATGTAGTTTATCAACACCAACCTTTACATAAAAGAGTGCAGACTACTGTAGCCTTGTAGTATAGTTTGAAGTCTGGTAATGTGATGCCTCCTGCTGTGTTCTTTTTGTTTAGAATTGACTTGGCTATGCGGGCTCTCTTTTGGTTCCATATGAAGTTTAAGGTGGTTTTTTCCAGTTCTGTGAAGAAGGTCATTGGTAGCTTGATGGGGATAGCATTGAATCTGTAAATTACTTTGGGTAGTATGGCCATTTTCACAATGTTGATTCTTCCTAACCATGAACATGGAATGTTTCTCCATCTGTTTGTGTCCTCTCTGATTTCGTTGAGCAGTGGTTTGTAGTTCTCCTGGAAGAGGTCCTTTACATTCCTTGCTAGTTGTATTCCTAGGTATTTTATTCTCTTTGTAGCAATTGTGAATGGCAGTTCATTCTTGATTTGGCTCTCTTTCAGTCTGTTATTGGTGTATACGAATGCTTGTGATTTTTGCACATCGATTTTGTATCCTGAGACTTTGCTGAAGTTGCTTATCAGTTTCAGGAGATTTTGGGCTGAGACAATGGGGTCTTCTAGATATACAATCATGTCGTCTGCAAATAGCGACATTTTGACTTCCTCCTTTCCTATTTGAATACCCTTTATTTCTTTTTCTTGCCTGATTGCTCTGGCTAGAACTTCCAGTACTATATTGAATAGGAGTGGTGAGAGAGGGCATCCTTGTCTATTGCCAGATTTCAAAGGGAATGCTTCCAGTTTTTGCCCATTCAGTATGATATTGGCTGTTGGTTTGTCATAAATAGCTTTTATTATTTTGAGATATGTTCCATCAATACCGAGTTTATTGAGGGTTTTTAGTATAAAGGGCTGTTGAATTTTGTCGAATGCCTTCTCTGCGTCAATTGAGATAATCATGTGGTTTTTGTTTTTGGTTCTGTTTATGTGGTGAATTACATTTATAGACTTGTGTATATTGAACCAGCCTTGCATCCCTGGGATGAATCCTACTTGATCCTGGTGAATAAACTTTATGATGTGCTGTTGCAATCGGCTTGCCAGTATTTTATTGAAGATTTTTGCATCTATGTTCATCATGGATATTGGCCTGAAGTTTTCTTTTCTTGTTGAGTCTCTGCCGGGTTTTGGTTCTCAGGATGATGTTGGTCTCATAAAATGATTTGGGAAGGATTCCCTCTTTTTGAATTATTTGGAATAGTTTCAGAAGGAATGGTAACAGTTCCTCTTTGCGTGTCTGGTAGAATTTGGCTGTGAACCCATCTGGACCTGGGCTTTTTTTGTGTGGTAGACTCTTAATTGCTGTCTCAACTTAAGACCTTGTTATTGGTCTATTCATAGTTTCGGCCTCCTCCTGGTTTAGGCTTGGGAGGACACAAGTGTCCAGGAATTTATCCATTTCTTCCAGGTTTACTAGTTTATGTGCATAGAGTTGTTTGTAATATTCTCTGATGATGGTTTGAATTTCTGTGGAATCTGTGGTAATTTCCCCTTTATCATTTTTTTTTTGCATCTATTTGGTTATTCTCTCTTTTCTTTTTAATCAATCTGGCTAGTGGTCTGTCTATTTTGTTGATCTTTTCAGAAAACCAGCTCTTGGATTTATTGATTTTTTGAAGGGTTTTTCGTGTCTCTATCTCCTTCAGTTCTGCTCTGATCTTAGTTATTTCTTGTCTTCTGCTAGGTTTTGAGTTTTTTTGATCTTGCTCCTCTAGCTCTTTCCATTTTGATGATAGGGTATCAATTTTGGATCTCTCCACTCTTCTCATGTGGGCACTTATTGCTATATATTTTCCTCTAGAGACTGCTTTAAATGTGTCCCAGAGATTCTGGTATGTTGTGTCTTCGTTCTCATTGGTTTTGAAGAACTTCTTTATTTCTGCCTTTATTTCATTGTTTATCCAGTCAACATTCAAGAGCCAGTTGTTCAGTTTCCATGAAGCTGTGTGTTTCTGGGTCGGTTTCTGAATTCTGAGTTCTAACTTGATTGCACTATGGTCTGAGAGACTGTTCGTTATGATTTCAGTTGTTTTGCATTTGCTGAGCAGTG
Organism: Callithrix jacchus; assembly: GCF_049354715.1. NCBI lineage: Eukaryota > Metazoa > Chordata > Mammalia > Primates > Cebidae > Callithrix > Callithrix jacchus. The sequence goes on from NC_133502.1 coordinate 78,763,734, forward strand.
CTTTACTTCCAATTATGTGGTCAATTTTAGAGGAGGTGTGATGTGGTGCTGAGAAGAATGTATATTCCGTGGATTTTTGGGTGGAGAGTTCTGTAAATGTCTATCAGGTTTGCTTGTTCCAGGTCTGAGTTCAAGTCCTGGATATCCTTGTTAATTTTCTGTCTGGTTGATCTGTCTAATATTGACAGTGGAGTGTTAAAGTCTCCCACTATTATTGTGTGGGAGTCTAAGTCTCTTTGTAAGTCATTAGGAACTTGCCTTATATATCTGGGTACTCCTGTATTGGGTCCATATATATTTAGGATCGTTAGCTCTTCTTGTTGTATCAATCCTTTTACCATTATGTAATGGCCTTCTTTGTCTCTTTTGATCTTTGTTGCTTTAAAGTCTATTTTATCAGAGACAAGAATTGCAACTCCTGCTTTTTTTTGCTCTCCATTTGCTTGGTAAATCTTCTGCCATCCCTTTATTTTGAGCCTTTGTGTATCTTTGCATGTGAGATGGGTTTCCTGGATACAGCACACAGATGGGTTTTGGCTTTTTATCCAATTTGCCAGTCTGTGTCTTTTGATTGGTGCATTTAGTCCATTTACGTTTAGGGTTAATATTGTTATGTGTGAATTTGATACTGCCATTTTGATGCTAGCTGGCTGTTTTGCCTGTTAGTTGATGCAGATTCTTCATTTTGTTGATGCTCTTTAGCATTTGGTATGTTTTTGGAATGGCTGATACTGGTTGTTCCTTTCTATGTGTAGTGCCTCTTTCAGGAGCTCTTGTAAAGCAGGCCTAGTGGCAACAAAATCTCTGAGTACTTGCTTGTTCGCAAAGGATTTTATTTTTCTTTCACTTATGAAGCTCTGTTTGGCTGGATATGAAATTCTGGGTTGAAAGTTATTTTCTTTAAGGTTGTTGAATATTGGCCCCCACTATCTTCTGGCTTGTAAGGTTTCTGCCGAGAGATCTGCTGTGAGTCTGCTGTGAGTCTGATGGGCTTCCCTTTGTGGTGACCTGACCTTTCTCTCTGGCTGTCATTAGGGTGAATCGGCAACCAACAGAATGGGAAAAAATTTTGTAGTTTACCCATCTGACAAAAGGCTGATATCTGGAATTTACAAAGAACTAAAACAGATTTACAAGAAAAAAACAAGCCCATTCAAAAATGGGCAAAGGATATGAACAGACACTTCACAAAAGAAGACATACATGAGGCCAACAAACATATGAAAAAATGTTCATCATCACTGGTCATTAGAGAAATGCAAATCAAAACTACATTGAGATATCATCTCACACCAGTTAGAATGGCGATCATTAAAAAATCTGGAGACAACAAATGCTGGAGAGAATGTGGAGAAATAGGAACACTTTTACACTGCTGGTGGGAGTGTAAATTAGTTCAACCATTGTGGAAGACAGTGTGGCGATTCCTCAAGGACCTAGAAATAGAAATTCCATTTGACCCAGCAATCCCATTATTGGGTATATATCCAAAGGACTATAAGTCGTTCTACTATAAGGACACATGCACACGAATGTTCATTGCAGCACTGTTTACAATAGCAAAGACCAGGAACCAACCCAAATGCCCATTGATGATAGACTGGATTGGGAAAATGTGGCACATATACACCATGGAATTTATGCAGCAATCAAAAATGATGAGTTCGTGTCCTTTGTAGGGACACGGATGAATCTGGAGAACATCATTTTCAGCAAACTGACAGAATAGAAAATGAAATGCCGCATGTTCTCACTCATAGGCAGGTGATGAACAATGAGAACACATGGACACAGGGAGGGGAATACTACACACTGGGGTCTGTTGGGAGGAATAGGGGAGGGACAGCGGCGGGGGCGGGGAGCTGGGGATGGATAGCATGGGGAGAAATGCCAGATGTGGGTGAAGGGGAGGAAGACAGCAAATCACACTGCCATGTGTGGACCTATGCAACTATCTTGCATGTCCTGCACATGTATCCCAAAACTTAAAATGGAATAAAAAGGAAAAAAAAAAAAGTGCAGACTTGGGAGGCAGAGGTGAGAACATTGCCCTTGAGCCCAGAAGCTCCACATCAGCCTGGGAAACACAGTGAGATCCCATCTCCTAAAAAAGAAAAACAACAACAACAAAAAGAATGCTGAATAATAAGTCCATTCTGAACATATGGTAGAATTTCAAATTTTCTGAGGAAAAATTTAATTAGACTTGGCTTCTTCTCTGATTTGAAATTTGCAATACATTCATACATCTAAAGGTTGGGAATTGGGCGTTATTTGTTTTCTGTGTCATTGCTTAGGTTAATCGAGTCAGACTGCCATTTTTGTGTTTGAAAGAAATAAGATCTAGGCCCTAAGCTTAGAATTCTTTATGCCTAAAGAAGCCCAACCATTCTTTATTACTTTGCTGAAGGATGCATTTTCATGGATATTTGCAATGAAGATAATGACTTCTTTTTTCCCAAAATGATTTTAATTTACCCTAAACATTTTCAGAAAGATTTTCTGAAAGCAAGTATTAAAAGCAAAACTATACCTTTAATTTAGGACTGACTTCTCTGTTTGAATTGTAGATTATTCTAGTATGAAGTGTGCTAGTTGCATGTAGAAATATCTTTTAATTCTTAATTTGTTAGTAACAAAGAAACAGGAGATTGAAATAATTTTTAACTTACAAAATTCCAAGTATTTTTTCAAGCAATTTGTATCTTATTTCTGTAATAGTTTTATCACCAGCCAGTGGGTATGCACTGTATTTCATAATATGGAAAGAAATTCTTTGTTATTTCAGATATTAAGGGTTTCAGATTTTAAAAGAGTTATCAGTGAAACTATGTTACAAGAATATTTCCTTGCTGAGACATCTTAGTATTATAGATAGCTTCAGACTGACAGGCGGAGAATATGATAGTGTGAAGTATCTGATTCGCTTGACTCTACTTGGTACCTTTAGGACGTTCATCCAGAGGAGATTGGAGGGATTTGCACTTCTACCAGTCGTGTGTGTATCTGTGAACCACGTCTCCTTTAGTGCCTGGTTTTGAACTTTAGAGAAACAGAATCATGCTGCCTGTTTGTTTCTATAACTTTCTTCTTTCCCTTAGCACGTGCTGTTCTTGGCTGCTTGCTTCTCCACATGACTTTTGGAAAAGTTTCTGAAGTTCTCTTTAGTAAACATTGAGGGAACTATTGCTGGGTCATACTGTAGTTGCATGTTCAGTTCTCAAAGGCACTATCAATCTGTTTTCTTTTTTTGAGACAGAGTCTCTGTCACTCAGTCTGAAGTGCAGTGGCATGATCATGGCTCACTGCAGCCTTGACCTCCCTGGGCTCAGAAGATCCTGTCACCTCAGCTTCCTGAATAGCTAGGACTACAGGCATGCACCACCACACCTATCTAATTTATTGTATTTTTAGTAGAGAAGAGGGGTTTCACCATGTTTCCCAGGCTTGTCTTGAACTCCTGGGCTCAAGTGATCCTCCCATCTCAGCCTCCAAATGCTGGGATTGCAGGTGTGAGCCACTGCATCCAGCCCTACCTGTTTTCTAGAGTTTTATATTTTTAAAGTCTGTCATCCATTTTGACCTATGTTTTTGGTGTAATTTATGTAGTTTAGGTTAATGTCTAATTGCTCCAGCACGATTTGTTGAAATGGTGCAAAAAATCAGATGAACATTTATTTGTTGTTGTTGCTCTATTTCTGGGTTCTCCATCTGCTCCAATCACCTATGCATCTTTGCCTCTGCCAATATAACATGGTCTAATGATTACAGCTATTACTGTAAGCCTTAAGGTAAAAATAAAACAATCCCTATTTTCTGGTAGCATGATTATCTACATAGAAAACCCTAAGATATCTACAAAAAAAAGCCTTCCTAGAACTGGCAAGTGAGTTCAGCAAGGTTGCTGGATTCAAGAGTAATACACAAATGTCAATCACATTCTGTATAGTAACAATGAACATATGGAAAGCAAAATTTAAAACATGAAATCATTTATAATTAATTGCTCTAAATAAAATGAAATGTCTACAATATATACTTAATAAAAAATGAATACAATTTACAGGTTGAAAATTACAAAATGCTGATCAGAGAAATCAAAGAAGACCTAAATAAATGGAGAGACATACTGTATTCATGAATTGGAATATTCAATATAGTAAAGGTGTCATGTCTCCCCGGCTTGATAATAGTTTTAATGAAATTGAATTAAAGAATCAAATTGGGCGATTTCTCTCACTTTCTTCTTCATCCAAATTGTTTCAGCTATTTCTGGGCCTGTGCTTTTCATATAAATTTTACAATAAATTTACCTTTGTCTATAAGAAATCTTGTTGAGATCTTGATAGAGATTTCATGATATCTGTAGATCAATTTTGGAAAAATGACATCTTTACTATATTAAATCTTCCAATTCATGGATCAGTACATCTCTTCATTTATATAGGTCATTGATTATAGGTATATAGGTTGATTTCTTTTATCATCATTCTTTGATTTTGCTGTGTTATGTCCATAGGTTTTAGTTGAAAAGGGGAGGACCTGGAGAAAAGGAGTCATTTCATCTTGGTGGAACTGGAAGTCCTATTACAGTCATCCCCTCTTATCCATGGTTTTGCTTCCCATAGTTTCAGTTACTTGTGGTCCACAGTGGTCTGAAAATATTAAATGGAAAATTCCATAAATAAAGAATTCATAAGTTTTAAATTTTGCACTGTTCTGAGTAGCGTGATAAAATCTTGCCCCTTTCTGCTCCATCCCACCCAGGATACAAATCATTTCTTTGTCCAGCATGTCCACTCAGTATATGCTACCTGACTGCTAGTCTCTTGGTCGTCCTCTTGGTTATCAGACCAAAAAGCAGTATATATAGGGTTTGGTACTGTATGTGGTTTCAGGCATCATCTCAGGGTCTTGGAATGTATCCCCCGCAGATAAGGAGGATTACTCTACTGGCTTTTGAACTCTTCAAGGTCAGAGATTTTGTCTATTTTTTTTCTCCAACACAAAGTCTAGCATGCTGTCTGTCACATAGTAGATGGTTTAATACATGTTGGATTAATGAACATGTCATTGATATTTGTTTAGAAAATAACTTTGTGCTGAATACAGAGAATATGTATGAGGTATTTTTCTCTATTCTTAGAGAGCAAACTATGTAACTGTGAAAACTTAATGTGAAACTTACATATTTAGTTTATGTGTAATGAGATTTTGTTTAGTGGGTATTAGAATGAAATTTGAAATCCAGTGGTCCTGGATTCAAATTTCATATGAATCTGGTGTCCATTAATTCACTAGCTATATGACCTCGGGAAAGCTCCTTAACTTCTCTGACTCTAGGATTTTCTCATTTAAAAAACTAGATGCTGCCTGGAGTCACTGTCCCCAGGGTTTTATGGGGTTAAATGATATGATACATGGAAAGTACTTGACTCTGTGTTTGACATGTAGGAAGCCCTCAACAACTGGTAGTGACTAAAGAGAATGCTAAGCAGCATTATAGCACAGGTAAGTGACAACGGGGTTATACAAGGTACAACAGGAATGTCTGTCAAAACCTACTGTTGCAGGGAAAGACTTTAGGAGGAAGCAGGACTTGATCTGGCCCTGAAAAAAAGAACAACATGGCCGGGCATGGTGGCTCACGCCTGTAATCCCGGCACTTTGGGAGACCAAGGTGAGCAGATCACCTGAGGTCAGGACCAGCCTGACTAACATGGAGAAACCCCATCTCTATTAAAAATGCAAAATTAGCCATGCATGGTGGCACGCACCTGTAACCCCAGCTACTTGGGAGGCTGAGGCAGGAGAATTGCTTGAACCCAGGAGGCAGAGGTTGCAGTGAGCTGAGATTGCACCACTGCATTCCAGCCTGGGCAACAAGAGCAAAACTCCAACTCAAACAAACAAACAAACAAACAAAAGAACAACATTTAGACAAGCTTCAAGGTGAAAATGTTATGATGTTCCAAAGAGACAAGACATAATGAGCTATGGTGAGGAGGTTGCAACGTGCATGGTAGGCTTGCAAAACAAAAGATTACTTGGATGATCCAAGAAGTCTTGTACAGAAATAATAGCAATAAGGTAGACTAGGTGTCCTGAAAACCATTCCTCTACAAAATCCCTAAAAATGCTTAATTTTTTAAAAGACTTTACTTTAAGGCCGGGCTGGTAATCCCAGCACTTTGGGAGGCCGAGGCAGGAGGATCACGAGATCAAGAAATCGAGACCATCCTGGCCAACATGGTGAAACCCCGTCTCTACCAAAAAATACAAAAATTAGCTGGGTGTGGTGGCACACACCTGTGGTCCCAGCTACTTGGGAGGCTGAGGCAGAAGAATCACTTGAACCCAAGAGGTGGAGGTTGCAGTTAGCCGAGATTATGCCACTGCACTCCATCCTGGCAACAGAGCAAGACTCCGTCTTAAAAAAAAAAAAGACTTTAGAGTATAGTTAAACTTTCAAAAAGTAAGGGAAATTCTCAAATTCTAAAAAAGTACTTAAAAGCATGAATTCAAACATCCGAGTTAAACTACATACTAGACCAAATAGGCCTAAGGGATGTTTACAGACCATTTCACCCAAATGCTGCAAAATACACATTCTTTTCATCAGTACATGGAACATTCTCCAGAATAGACCATATCTTAGGCCACATGACAAGTCTCAACAGATTTTTAAAAATATAAATCATGTCAGGTGTCTTTTCTAACCAAAATGGAATAAAACTAGAAATCAGTAGTAAGAGGAACTTTGAAAAACACAAAACACATGGAAACTAAACAACATGCTCTTGAACAACCAATGGAGGACTAAAGAAATAAAGAAGAAAATGTAAAAATTTGTTGAACTACATAACAGTGGAAATACAACATACCAAATCTACTGAATACTGTTAAGGCAGTACGAAGAGGGCCGTTTATAGCAATAAACATCTATATCAAAGTAGAAAGACTTTAAATAAACAACCTAAAATGTGCCATGAAGAACTAGAAAAAAAGAACAAACCAAACCCTAAATTAGTAGAAGGAAATAAATAGTAAAGATCAGAGCAGAGATGTATGAAATTGAGACTTAAAAAACGCATAAGATCACCAAAATGAAAAGTTGGTTTTTTTTAAAAGATAAAATCAACAAACCTCTAGCCAGATTAAGAAAAAAAGAGAGAAGACCCAAATAAAATTAGAAACAAAGAAGGAGACATAAGAGACCACAGAAATAGAATCATTAGAGACTGTTATGAACAACTACCTGCCAACACATTTTAGAAAATTCTAGAAAACTGAAAAATGGATAAATTCCTGGACACATACAATTTACCAAAATTGAACAATGAAGAAATAGAAAACTTCCACAAACCAGTAATGAGTCAGGAAATCAAAGCTGTAATAAAACATCTCTCATCAAAGAAAAGTCCAGGACTTGATGGCTTATTGCTGAATTCTACCAAATATTTAAAGAACTAATATCAACTCTATCTAAACTCATTAAAAAAAATCAGACAGGAGGAAATAATTCCAAACTCACTTTGTGGGGCCAACATTACCCTGATTCCAAAACCAGACCAAATAAGAAAACTACAGCCAATATCACTGATGAACATGATTCAGAAATTCTCAACAAAATACTAGTAAACTGAATTCAACATCTCTGGTATACAGCAAAGGTGGTGTTAAGAGAAAAGTTCATAGCATTAAATGCCTACATCAAAAAGTCTGAAAGAGCACAGACAATCTAAGGTCACACTTTAAGGAGCTGGAGAAACAAGAACAAATCAAACCAAACCCTGCAGAAGAAAAGAAATAACCAAGATCACAGCAGAACTAAATGGACTTCAGACAAAGAAAAATATAAAAGATAAATAAAACAAAAAGCTGATTCTTTGAAAAGATAAATGAAATTGATATACCATTAGCAAGATTAACCAAGAAAAGAAGAGAGACGATCCAAATAAGTTGAATTAGAAACAAAATGGGAGATATTACAACCAATACCCTAGAAATACAAAAGACCATTCTAGGCTACCATGAACACTTTTATGCATATAAACTAGAAAACCTAAAGGAGATAGATAAATTTCTGGAAATACGCATCCCTCCTAGATTAAACCAGGAAGAAATAGAAACTCTGAACAGATCAATAGCAAGCAGCTAGATTAAAATGGTAATTAAAAAGTTACCAAAAAAAAAAAAAGTGTAAGACCAAATGATTCACAGCTGAATTCTATGAGACATTCAAAGAAGAATTGGTACCAATCCTGTTGACACTGTTCCATAAGATAGAGAAAGAAGGAATGTTCCCTAAATCAGTCTATGAAGCTGGTATCACTCTAATACCAAACCCAGGAAAGGACATAACACACACACACACACAGGCAAAAGAAAACTACAGACCAATATCCCTGATGAACATAGATGCAAAAATCCTCAACAAAATACTAGCTAACCAAGTCCAACAGTATATCAAAAGAGTATCCACCATGATCAAGTGGCTTTCATACCAGAGATGCAGGGATGGTTCAATATCCACAAGTCAATAAATCTGATACAGCATATAAATAGAGTTAAAAACAAAAATCAAATAATCATCTCAATAGACACCAAAAAAGCATTTTAAAAATCCAGCATCCCTTTATAATTAAAACCATTAGCAAAATAGGCATAGAAAGGACATACCTTAAGGTAATAAAAGCTATGTATGACAAATCCACAGTCAACATTATATTGAATGGGAAAAGTTGAAAGCATTCTCCCTGAGAACTGGAACAAGACAAGGATGCTGACTTTCACCACTTCTATTCAACTTAGTATTGGAAGTCCTAGCCACAGCAGTCAGACAATAGAAATAAATAAAGGGCATCCAAATAGAAGAAGTCAAACTGTCATTGTTTGCTGATGACAACATCGTATACCTAGTAAATCATAAAGACTCATCCAAAAAGCCCCTAGAACTGGTAAATGAGTTAAGCAAAATTTCAGGATACAAAATTACTGTACACAAATGAGTAGCCCTGCTATACACCAATAGCAACCACGCCAAGAATCGAATCAAGAACTCAATTTCTTTTACAATGGCTGCAAAAAATAAAGTAAAATAAAATCCTTAGGAATATATTTAACTAAGGAAGTGAAAGACCTCTGCAAGGAAAACTACAAAACACTGTTGAGAGAAATCATAGATGACACACATAAATGGAAACACATCCCATGCTCATGAATGTGTAGACTTAGTATTGTAAAAATGACCACACTGCCAAAAGCAGTCTAGAAATTCAATGCAATTCCCATCAAAATACCACCATCATTCTTCACGGAACTAGAAAAAACTGTCCTAAAATTCATGTGGAACCAGAAGAGAGCCTGCATAATCAAAGCAAAGACTAAGCAAAAAGAATAGATCTGGAGGCATCACATTACTTGATTTCAAACTATACTATGAGGCCATAGTTTCGCAAACAGTATTGTACTGGTATAAAAACAGGCATATAGACCAATGAAGCAGAATGGATAACCCAGAAATAAACCCAAATACTTACAGTCAACTGGTCTTTAAAAAAGAAAACAAAAACATAAAGTGGGGAAAGGATACCCTATTTAACAAATGTTGCTAGGATAATTGGCAAGCCACATGCAGAAAAATTAAACTGGATCCTCATCTCTCACCTTATACGAAAATCAACTCAGGATGGATTAAAGGCTTAAATCTAATACCTGAAACCACAAAAATTATAGAAGATAACATTGAAAAAACCCTTCTAGACATTGGCTTAGGCAAAGACTTGATGACCAAGAACTCAAAAGCAAATGCAACGAAAGCATTTTGAATAGATGGAACTTAATTAAACTAAATAGTTTAAATAAACTTAACTAAAATAAATAGTTAAATTAAACTAAATAGTTTAAATAATTTAAATAAACTGAATTAACATAAATAGAGGAGACTAAATTAAACTAAAAATTTTTTGCACAGCAAAAGAAATAATCACCAGAGTAAACAAACCAACCAGGGAGTGGGAGAAAAATCTCTGCAATCTATACATCAAACAAAGAACCAATATCCAGAATCTACAAGGAGCTCAAACAAATCAGCAAGAAAAAACAATCCCATCATGAATACAAATGGCTACCAAGCATGAAAAAATGCTCAACATAACGATCAGGGAAATGCAAATCAAAACCACAATGTGATACCACCTTACTCCTGCAAGAATGGCCATTATCAAAAAATTGAAAAGTAATAGATGTTGGCATAAATGTGGTGAAAAGGGAACACTATTACACTGCTGGTGGGAAGGTAAACTAGTACAACCACTGTGAAAACAGTGTGGAGATTCCTTAAAGAACTGAAAGTAGATCTACCATTTGATCCAGCAATCCCACCACTGGGTATCTACTCAGAGGAAAAACAGTCATTATATGAAAAAGATACTTGCACATGCCTGTTTGTAGCAGCACAATTCGCAAGTGCAAAAATATGGAATTAGCCTAAATGCCCATCAACCAATGAGTGGATGAAGAAAATGTGGTGTGTATATATACACCATGGAAGACTACTCAGCCATAAAAGGGAATGAAATAATGGCATTTGCAGCAACCTGAATGGAACTGGAGACCATTATTCTAAGTGAAGTAACTCAGGAATGGAAAACCAAACATCATATGTTCTCACACATAAGTGGGAGCTAAATATGAGGATGCAAAGGCATAAGAATGATACAGTGGACTTTGGGGACTCGGGGGAAAGGGCGGGAGAGGGACGAGGGATAAAAGGCTACAGGGTACACTGCTTGGGTGATATGTGCACCAAAATCTCAAATCACCGCTTAATAACTTATTCATGTAACCAACACCACCTGTTCCCCCAAAACCTATTGAAATAAAAAAAAAGAATGCCCATGCATAGAATGCTCAGTGACTAGTTGGAATATATTTGAAGAATTGTATTTCGAGAAATAAAAGAGGCTATGAAACATACACTTAGGGAACAAGGGACTTCCAAATGACCATGTAAACTTAAAAAGAAAGCAAAGAGAGGTGAGTCAGCAAAGCAGACAGTGCGTCACTGTGGGACCTAAAATGCCCAGTAAAGAATGGGGAACTTTGTATATGAACATGGTGGAACCACTGAAATCTTCAAACAGTGAGCCTGACACATGCTAAGTGAGGTTAACCAGGACTAATCTGGTAGCCATGTGAGAAGGGACGAAAGGGGACAGGGTAGCATAAAGATCAATCCCGTGGCAGGAGTGCCAGTGTGTTTCCCTAGAAGGGCTGAGAGTGGAAAGAGTGTATGGAGGTGAAGGGGCTGCAATGGAGAAATCAGCAGTATTTGGTGCCTGCATGGCAAGGGAGTGAGAAGGGTTCCACTCTGAGCCTTACAGTCTCTGACTAATACCTTGTAATCCCTTCTCCTCGAACATTCCCAAACCCAAATCCCTGGGCTCATTCTCAGCTTCCACTCGGCCACTATGACCTGGGGAGACCTTGGGGACCATGATCCTTCAAGAGGCACCAGAACGCAATCAGTCTCCTATTAACAAAACATGTACGGACTTTGCCCAGCCCTTCTGGGACTGGGGTCATAATAATAGTGTGTTAAATATTACCAAGCTCTTTCACACAGCCTGTCTCAATGGATCCTTGAAGTAGGCGGCCGAGCCCTTCGTCCTTACCTGTTTTCTGAGTGGTAAACCTGAAGCTCATCAGCATGAAGGGACAGCCCCAAAGTCAAACAGGTCGGGGAGTCGGGGGAGCCTGGACTAGGCTACTTCAGGTTAGACCTCTCCTCCTTCTTCCACATCTTGAAAGGGGAGACCTCACAATGGAACCCACTGGTTTTCATTATGTTTCATTGTCTTGGGTCCTTACATGGATACAGGGAATAAAAAGAAATGAAGAGTTGCTGGAAACTTTAGTGCTAGCGGGTTCACAGCTGTAAAGAAGGAATTGTGTAATGCAATGCATTTTGCAATTTCTCTGATGCTTTTGATCATAAGTAGAATATGGGGGAGGGTCAACGGCATGGGGGAAGGGTGGAAAGAGGTTTGGAGTTGCTTAGAGAGATACAGTTGTAAAAAGGGATAGCAGCTGAGTTTCTGATGCTAAATTTTTGGTGCCCTATGGTGTTAATTAGACATTTCTTTTCAACCTGATTGACAGTGCATTTTAATGAAGAAATAACAGAGCCCAGCAGAGCCTGGCAGTATACTCTTTTCTTACAATTTACAAGCTGAACTTCCCTTGGCAACCTACATCTGGTTTGCTCTGCTAGTAAGTCTGTCAGTAGAACAATGTATAGGGTCTTTCGTTTCAATAGGTTTGCTGTTAGTAAAGCCTTCTGCATTTTCCTCCGCTTAATTCATTAGGGCTGTTAAATTTCATCAAATTACTTTCCTTAAGTTAAAAAATAGCACAGTTTTGACCAATGTGAATAAAAATGGGATAGTATGAAAATGTGCAAGCTTTTAAAGGAAGAGCTCCTCTGTTAAGGGTTGAATAGCAGAGGCTTCATGGGAAATTTTGTAAGTGTTTTCTTTCTCCTTTTAAATGGGATGTTTCTTCGAAAATTAGAATAAATCCTAACGGATTCCCTAAGCCTCCTGTGACCAATTGGAAGCAGAAGGTCCCTACACATTAAACACCTTGACCACCTAGGAGTGCTGATACTTGGGCAAATGTTTTTGGAACACTTTATTTTTTAAGATGTCACCTTTGCTTATATTTCCAAGCAGACTTAAACAAATAAAGGCATCTTTGTTTTCTTAACAACTACCCAGGAGTAAATGTCCGTCTCTCTCAGAGATTAAGGGGGAATCTTTGCTTTTTGTAGATGAGCCAGGTGACCAGAGAGGACAGACGCAGGGTAGCCTGCGTTGAATTTATCTTCCCTCGCCTGGGGACAGGGGTGGCCATAGGGCTGGGGGTACAGCTGAACCTACAAATTGCAGGTTAAGTGGCTCCAGTAGAGGGCTGTAAAGGCAGAGAGCCAAGCAGATCATTATGAGCTTCTCTTCCAGGAAAATGGAAACCATTTAAGAAATTCCAGGAATTGCTTGGAATGTGCGGGATTCTTAAACAAAGGACCTTTGTGACATTCAGAATTACCAAACTTAGGAGAGGAAAAGCCTCACACTTCACTTGCCTACCTTCTCTTGGTCTACTTCTATTGCTTGGACTAGATCAATTGAAAAGACCTCCAAATTTGGAATCTAACCACAACCCCATATTTTTGTGAGGAGCACAAAGGGGTGTTGCACCTTCTTAAGGGTCCTGCCCACATGCTGTCCCAGGTGCTTCCCACCTGGCATGCTGGCATGCACGATCTTCAGTTCTCTTTCTTTTTCTTCCCTCCTTCCTTCCTTTCTTTCCTCCTCTCTTTCCTCTCTCTCCCTCCCTCTCTCTTTCTTTCCTCTCCTTCCTTCCTTCCTTCCTTCCTTCCTTCCTTCCTTCCTTCCTTCCTTCCTTCCTTCCTTCCTTCCTTCCTTTTCTTTCTTTCCTTCCTTCTTTCTTTCTTTCTTTCTTTCTTTCTTTCTTTCTTTCTTTCTTTCTTTCTTCTTTCTCTTTCTTTCTTCTTTCTTTCTTCTCCCGCTCCTCCCTCCCTCCCTCCCTTCCTTCCATCTTCTTTCTCTCTTTCTCTTTCTCTCCCTGAGTTTTACTTTTGTTGCCCAGGCTGGAGTGCAATGGCACGATCTCGGCTCATTGCAACTTCCGCCTCCTGGGTTTCAGCGATTCTCCTGCCTCAGCCTCCCAAGTAGCTGGGATTACAGGAGAGTGCTGCCATGCCCAGCTAATTTTTGTATTTTTAGTAGAGATGGGGTTTCATCATGTTGGCCAGGCTGGTCTCGAACTACTGACCTCTGGTGATCTGCTTGCCTTGGCCTCCCAAATTGTTGGGATTACATGCATGAGCCACCCCACGCTCGGGTGTAATGTTTTCTTAGGTAGAAAAAAATACTGGAATTCATACTTCATACAAAGTCTTCCTATTGTTGGGCCAGGTGTGGTGGCTCATGCTTGTAATCCTAGTACTTTGGGAGGCCAAGGCGAGCAGATCACCGGAGGTCAGTAGTTCGAGACCAGTCTAGCCAACATGATGAAACCCCATCTCTACTAAAAATACAAAAATCATCTGGGTGTGGTGGCACTCATCTGTAATTCCAGCTACTCAGGAGGCTGAGGCAGGAGAATTGCTTGAATCTGGGAGGTGGAGGTTGCAGTGAGCCGAGATCGCGCCATTGCACTCCAGCCTGGGCAACAGAGTAAGACTCGGTCTCAAAAACGTAAAAAAAAAACAAGAAAACCCCAAAAAACCAAAGTCTTCCTATTGGTGCAGGCATATGATAGAAGAAAATAGTAAGAACAAGACTAAAGTGAAAGTCTCACACAGCGACTTCTGCTCTCATCTTGCCCATTAGGACTGGGCTATGTGACCGCCCTGGATACAAAGGAAGGTGTGTAACTTTTGGGCCTGGTGCTGCTCTGTCAAAATCAGTGCAGTTAGGGGGAACAACAAAATGGATATGAGATGGATGCTAGCAGGTTCTGCCCACTCATCATCGTTTGGAACTGTGGGCATTTCTAAAGTTTATTTCTATGAACCACTCACAACAGCCACATGCTGTTGTGAAGCATTGCTTAGTTCTTTATTCCTGGGCAATACAAATTCACAGTGAAAAACAAATTAAATTAGAAAATACACTTGAGAAAGAAAGATTTAAAATGCCTATAATCCATTACACAGAGAGCATCAGTGTTAACCTTGTAGCATATTTGCTTTTGAACATGGATGTGTATGTGTGTGCACGCGCGCACACACACACATGCACACGCACACTTTGGTTTTGTCTTTGAGTAAATGGACTGATGAGATTTGAATGGTGAGGCTGACTAGAGGCTTTGTAATCACAAAGACGGCCAAATCCACAGTCAGGGGTCCTCCCTCCAGGGCTGGCCTCCCAGGAGGAGGGTCAGAGGCTGGATGCCACAGGCACCCCAGGCTGTGAGGACTGCTGGAGATGGCATAGGAGGCTGGTGCCCAGCCAGCTGTGCAGGAAGGAAAGACCCTCTCAGGGCAGATGACCCCAAAGTTTTCTTCCTCCAAAAATGAGGATAGTAATGACCCAATCGTATTAAACATGAACATGAGAAAACAATGATATAAAGTCACTTTATAAACAAAAATGCTACACAACCATCGGTGGTATCATAAACACTGTTTTTGTTGTCAACACGAATAGTAATATCTAATACTTACTGAGCACATGCTATGTGCCAGGCACTCTGTCACTAGCTATGCATAAATTATTTAATCCTCAGAATAACCCCATGACATGGGTTTTTGAAAAAAATCATTATCAGGCCGGGCGCGGTGGCTCAAGCCTGTAATCCCAACACTTTGGGAGGCCGAGACGGGTGGATCACGAGGTCGGGATATCGAGACCATCCTGGTCAACGTGGTGAAACCCCGTCTCTACTAAAAATACAAAAAATTAGCTGGGCATGGTGGTGTGTGCCTGTAATCCCAGCTACTCAGGAGGCTGAGGCAGTAGAATTGCCTGAACCCAGGAGGCGGAGTTGCGGTGAGCCGAGATCGCACCATTGCTTGCACTCCAGCCTGGGTAACAAGAGCGAAACTCCGTCTCAAAAAAAAAAAAAAAAAAATTCATTATCATCTTTTTGTAGATGAGGATATTGAGGCAAAATTAAATAAATTGCCTAAGCTCGCAGCTGGTAAGGGACTACTGGGACTCTAACCCAATTCTAACCCCGAATCCTGTTCTTTTAGAGAATCTAGTTTTCAGAGTCTTTATTATTTAGATTGTCCTCCTTGAATGCTTTCTGGTTATTTTAAAATTCGTTGCCTGTAACTTTAAAAATATTCCAAATATAGACCATCAAAGAATACAATGGGATTATCACCTCCTTTGTTTAGATATTATGCCTTCATTAATGCATCCCAACATTTTATTGGTTTTTTGAAAAACTGGGTCTCACTGATGGCTTATCTGAATTTGAAGTCTACATTTCCTAAGTCCTTCTCTTTTGCACTGTTAAACTTGATCTCCCTTACTGCAAACTCATACAAATGAAATTGGACGTCAGTCTTTAATAGGTTGTCTTGTTTGAAACCCCAGCCAGTATGTGGAAACTCTTAAGACATCCATAAAATATTCTTCTGCTGGGTGTTCTATGCAAGATTCCCAAATGCTAATTATTATTGTGAAATGGTGAGACATCTGAAAGAGTTTCCTTGTCAAGCTGCATTGCATCATACGGGAACTGTTTTAAATAGACCACCCTGTACACAAACATTTTTATCTTGGTGCATTCAGGCACCACTTCTGTGTAGTAGGAGATTAATTGTCCTCTCCACTGAACAGGAGGAGAAGCTGCACAGGGAGCACCCCGAGGGGCTGCAGGGAGGGCCAGGGCTGCAGGGAGGGTCAGCGCTCCTGTGTCTTCTCCTGCTCCATTTCCAGAGGGCAAGATCTGATCTCTTCATAAAAGTGAAAATTTAACAGGAGAGAGAAAGCAGCGAGCAGCCCAAGTTTTCCAGTGAATCAAAAACAGACCATTCATAAGAAAAGAAGATTCTTTAAAATGGAGCTTAAAAAGGACAAATGAGATAAGAATATGAATTAAAATATTTTAAATGCTACTTTGAACAAGTCAGGATGAAAACGGAACAAAATATCAGGCAGCACTGGAGGGGTCGGGGGTAATCCTGGACTATGTATGAATACGGGGTGGAGAGAAAGAGGGGCTTGGCTTGCAGAAAGTGAAAGAGACATAGAGGAATTCTACTTAACTGGTTAATTTGCAGACAAAGAACAATATAAATTTCACTGTTTGAAGGAGGGGAAAATCTCCTTTTAGAAAAACAAAAAACAAAGCAGATCTTCACAGCTCCGTGCATATTTCCCTTCTCCGCAGTGATGAAAGTGTTTGCACTAATTTTCCAGGGAGACCAGAAAATATGTATAGTGTGTTTTGTCTCCAGTGGCATCCTGGGTCACTGAGCACCGTCATTCAATGCGATTTGTTGATGGATAGAAGGAAGAATCGAACCTTTCAGCATTAGGGGAAGAAAGTAGCCAGAACGCAGCGTCGATGGGATCCCCGGTGGAAAATAATCTGAAATGTTAAATCTTAAAGTTACAGAAGACGCTGTCCCATGGAACGAAGTGAAACACTGTCACTAGACAGGCCAGGCCTGATCACTTGTGCCTGTTTCTGTTGGATAAGATTGTGCTTCTAGAAGATGAGAGTGCAGTGACAAACACGGAGTGTTCCATGTGGCGTCTGAATAGATCAGACTCAGGCCCTCCATGTCAATTGTGTGCAGAAAGAAAGGCCCGAACTGCTAACTAGGGTTGCCCAGAGAACTGGTGGCTGTGGGAGTGGATGGGGGCGGGGCGGGGGAGGGGAAGAGAATTCTCTCTCTGCTCAGAGGGGAAAATTCTCCACCAGCTTGTTCCCAGCTGAGTGCAGAAAGGGAACACATCCCGACACCCCCTCAAGTTCCCAAGGGAACAGGAGGCCACTTGCGTTCTCCCCTTCATCACCCCTTGGTTCACTGAATGAAACGGCTTCTTCCCAGGGGCTGGGGTGAGAGCCCGGGCGCACCCGCGTGGCCTGCCACTCAGCGTCCGGCCCCTCTGCAGGCTCAAGGGGAGTCCACTCCGAGCTGGGGTGGCGTGGAACAGTGGCTGAGCCCATTTACCTTGACTTGCAGTAGGATGCTCAGATAGGAGCAGGTGTGGCGGACGACTGGGACCCTGGACAACTGGGAATGGGATGCAGGAGAAAAGAATGAGTCCCTGCCAGGTGCCAGCCTGTGCTCAATGCTTCACTGCAGCCTGCCTGCTGAATGCTCCCGTTTGACAGATGAGCACCTGGAGGAGGAGGGACAGTGGGCAATCTGTAGAAGCCACATGTCACGTAGGTAGCAGAGCAGGATAGTCACCTCATCTGTCAGGAGCCTCACGAGGGGCTTGGCCCAGAAAATACCAGCTCCAGGCCTTAGGAACACAGGGAGGACTCCAGGTGCAATGGGCTCATTTCTGCACAGAGACTGGACGGGCTCTCAGTCATAAAGCCCAGAAATACCTACTGCATGAAGGGACTGGCCAAAGTCTGAAATGAGACTGTGTCCCAGTTGCAACCTTAGGAAGCTGACTCTGAGATTTGCCTCCTGAAGTTTACTGAGGTACTCTCAGGATCAAGGTCTGTGAAGGAAGAGAAAGAGGCAGGAAAGGCAGAGAGGAATTGAACTGCAAGACAGTCTCCAAGAGGCCTCCGCCAACCCCACCCAGGGCAGCTCTGAGGCCCAAAGAGCCCTCAGAGGGTGGGGCTTTTCTACCCTGCGCCATCGTCCGCAGGACGCAGCTGTCCTGGGGAAGGGGCATGAACTCGGGAAAGAGGCTCTTTTGAGCTGAAGGCAAATCATAGAGAGGAATTCAGTTGAGAGCTGCCGGCAGCCAACTCTTGGTATAGCCAAGAGCATGAAGGCAGGAGCTGTGGGAGGCTCTGGGAATGCACCATCCACTCACTGCTCAGCTGTACCAGCAGGCCACGATGGGAGGTGCGGAACAGGACCCAAACCAGGGTCCTTTCACGGAATCTTTGGTGGAGAGATAAATGGTTTTCCACATATTAATATTTCTGAAGTTGAGATGCATTTTGCAATTCAGGTCAAAGTAGGCTTGTCAGCGGCAAAACTGTTACTAAATTGATAGCGGCTTTTGGAACAGAAGCTCCAAGAACTGAGGAAACACTGCTGAACAGCCTGGCTGGTCATGAGGCTGCAGTGGGCGATGTGTGAAAGAGGTCTAGTCTTGCCAGAGCTTCAGGAGCGGGACTCCTGCCCCGCCGCAGCAGGGAGGTAAGGGCTCCTCCCTCTTGCTTGCTTCAGTTACCTTCAATAATTTTTGCTTACCTGGCTTTAGCCTGAACTCCTGCAAACAAGTAAACAAATAAATGAGTACTGCCAGCCTTAAGTATCTTCAGGGGGTTGTTCTCAGGACTGTCTGTGGTTGCTAAAAAGCAGCAGATGCTCAGGTCTCTTCCATCAAGTGGCACGGCATGTACACACAGCCCACACGCACTGTCCCATCTGCTTTAAATCATCTCTAGATGACATATAATACCTAAAACAATGTAAATGCCACAAATGTAGTTGCGAACACTGTATTTTTTATTTGTATTACTTCATACTGTTGCATTATTTTTTTCAAGTAAAAGATGTTTTAGTGTCATTTACATATTTAATAGAAAAAGGAGTGCAGCAAATGGGTCAGGGTTGTATGAAAAAAAAAATCCAGGTTTCTACAAGTTGCTTTATTTACATCTGGTAGCAGGGCTGTCCCCACATCAGGCACAGCTGCTGCACTTCTCCAATGCCCCTTTGCAGATGCAGCCCTGGGCACAACTGGCACAGCCCACGGGGCAGCAGGAGCAGCAGCTCTTCTTGCAGGAGGTGCATTTGCACTCCCCGCACTTGCAGGAGCCACCAGTGGCGCAGGAGCTGTTGGGGTCCATTTCGAGCCAAGGAGACACTGGAGTTACCAGGGGAGAGGTGAAAAGGCAGTCAGGTAGCTGGAAGGTGTCATATTGTTGCACTATTATTATTTTTTTTATTTTTTAAATACTTTTGACCTGAGGTTTGTTGAAGCTGTGTATGTGGAACCCTTGGACATGGAGGGTGGCCTGTCATGACAAATTGTATCTGTGGTGTGAGACTCCAGGGCCACTTTAATTAATAAACTACGTTAGTAAACAGCTTTGGGTCTTTTTCAAACTGCCCTAGAAATCTCCTTAGACGGTTCAAATTTGTTATTGGAAAAGACTAATGTGGCCTTGGAGATGGAATTCAAAGTCCACATAATTTTTCAGCAATTTTTTTTCTGGCAATCACATGTTCAGGATTCTAAGTAATGTGTGCACCCTGACCTCTTCTGATTCATCTGTTTTAACCACTAACTTCACATGATGGTCGAGGAGCCATCCCTCAGCCCTCCCTCAGCAGTCCTTCAATATAATTATATTACAAATTGTAGGATTAAATAACACATAGTGTTTACATTATCCTGCCTACATACATTTTACTTCCAGCCGAGCACTGTAGCGTACTGTGATCATGCCCCTGTCCTTACTCCTCCTCTCCCCGTGTTAATGATGTCTTTTCTTTTCCTTTAGTTTTCTTTCTCACACCTTTTAATAACCTCCCGGTACAACTTTTCACAAGGAATGTGTTAGGGTTTCCTCCTGAAGTCATCCATCTGGTCCACTATTTTCTTGCAGAGGTCCCTGCTGGAGCCTGCCACTCTCCTTCTTGGTCATTCCAGGACTTCTTTTGTGGCCCATCCTCCGCACTGCCTTCTTTTCTCTGGGACTGCATTCTTGACTTCCTAAGTCTTCTATCTTCTCAGGAGAGGAATGGAAAGGAGGCGGGGCAAAGACACACACACACACACACACACACACACGTGTATACATGCGCACACATATATATCACATATTCTGTTTACTGAGGTATCATTTACATACATTGAAGTACACAGGTCTTAATTGTAGAATTCCATAGGGTTTGACAAATGAATACCTTGAGAAAGATACAGAGCAATTCTATCCCCTACAAAGTTTTTTTGTACCCCTTCCCAATTAATCCCATCCCATACCCCTAAAGCCACCACTGATCTGATCTCAATCATACCCATTACATTAGATTTGTCCTGCCAATTATGGAATGTCATATAAATGGAATTATATAGAGGATATTTTGGGAGAGGGCCTGGCATTTTTCACTCAGCACAATATTTTTTCATACCCATCCTTACTGCTGCATAAAATGTGTTCCTTTTAGTAATGGAGCAACTGTATTTTATAAATGCCTGTCTTCATCGCCGCAAGATGATACAACAAGAATGCCATAGACCGGGTTGCCTAAACAACGGACATTTATTTCCTCATCACATTAGGAATTAGGGTCATAACCTGTGAATTTTAGGGAGATGCACACATTCAGTCCATAGCATTCTACCCCAGCCCCTCAAAATTCATGTGCTTCTCATGTGCCAAATACTCCTGGTCCTCAACATATGATGGTTCAACTTACAATTTTTAAGTTTTGTGACGGGTCTATCAGGAAATAACCCCATGGTAAGCTGAAGAGCATATTCTGATTTTTTTACTTTACCATGGGTTCATCAGGCTACTTAATGCATTTTTGACTTATGACATTTTTACTTACAATGGGTTAAT